>NC_138779.1:114851338-115451338 GCF_965119305.1 Pelophylax lessonae
TGATTTATCTAAAATACATCAGTCCATCCATTCCCACCTATGATTCTGTATGTTTATGTAATGATGTTAAAACCTTCACTGACCACAAGCCCTAATTGATGTATAAATGCCCAGTTTTACTTACCCATCCCCCACCCACATGCTAAATCTCAAAGTCAGCATATACCAAAGCTCAAGTTCAGAGGTCTTCAAACTATGGCCCACCAGTTGTTCACGAACTTCAATTTCCATCATGCCTAGTCATGTCTGTGAATGTCAGAGAATTACAAGGCCTCATGGGATGTGTAGTTCTGCAACAGCTGGAGGGCCGTAGTTTGTAAATCTCAGCTCTAGCTGGTGAGTATAATGGGCCATACACACTAGAAGATTGTCAGAACAATTTATCCTTCCGATTTACCAAAACCAAATAATATGAGGTCCAACAAACACTTTCAAATCCTATGCAATCTGGTAGGCCCTTGCACTACATAGAAAAGTTAAATCTGCACGAAAAAGTCTTCAGAGAATCTTCTAGTGTGTATGGCCCTTTACAATATAAGAACAATAGGAGGTTGAAAAGAAATGTATGTAGATGTTACATCCCCATATCCAAACCTTTGCCTTCCTGTTGTATATTTTTTTAGCAAGTTGCATAAGTATTTAACAGAAACTGTGTGTGTAATTAATAATGTGATGTGCTCAAGCACTAATTTTATTTTTTTTTTTTTTTTTTTTTTTTTTTCCCCACAGTTTCCTTCAAACGCAGAGCAATGGCTGGAGATTTCTGATCAATTTCTGGAGAAGTGGAATTTTCCCAATTGTGGGGGTGCTATTGATGGGAAGCACGTCCGCATTGTCCCCCCTCCGAATTCCGGCACATTTTATTATAATTATAAAGGTTTTTTTAGTATAGTCATGCTAGCCATAGTTAATGCAAACTATGAGTTTATTTTTTTGGATATTGGCAAAAATGGCCGCAATTCGGATGGGGGAGTTATTGATCAGACGGAGTTCGCTCGTCGTCTAAAGAACGGCACTCTGAACCTGCCATCCAGGGAGCAAACTGTTGAGGGTATGAGCTTTGTGTTTATCGCAGATGAGGCTTTTGCGCTTGGGGAGCATCTCATGAAGCCCTACCCTCAGAGGAACCTCACCCCAGACCAAAGGATTTACAACTACCGGTTGTCCAGAGCTCGCAGAGTTGTGGAGAATGCCTTCGGGATAATGGCCAACCGGTTCCGGATATTCCTGACGTCCATAAACCTGGCACTGTACAAAGTGGATAATGTGGTCTTGTGTTGCTGCATTTTGCACAACTTCCTACGCAGGAATGCACAAAATTATGTATTGCAGCAACTGGATACTGACCCTGCTATGCCAGGTACAAGTGGAGAGGCCCAACCTTCTAACCAAGTGGAGTCCATGACGTCAATGGAAGTTGGACGGTCAGCATTGGCATCACACAGGGCCCGTCAGATCCGCCAGGAATATCTGGACTATTTCGTGGGGAGAGGAGCTGTGTCCTGGCAGCAATCACTGTCACACACCCATTAATCTTGTTAAAGATTGGACACACAAGATAAATGTCAGAGATATATTATTTTTCAACACATTAAACAAAAATTGCAATGATTCTGTATTGTGGATTATAATCATTTGGGCACATATGCCAAACACAATTATTTGGGTTAATCATGTGTTATATATGTGTGACTTTGGAAGGGTTAATACATTCATCAGTGTGTTTCTTGACTGTAGTCTCTCACCAGCTGATCCAAAGTGATGATGGCCATGTGTTATTTTTTAGCCAGTGGTGTAAATAAAAGGGCCTTCTGCACCCCACAAAATGTACACAAACCCTGTCACATTGAGAACTAGGTCACACCCAAGGTTCATCTAATGTCACCTTACATTGGTGTTCATTGTCCAGAAGTTGCCCATACTATATATTTCATATAATACATTAGGGTATTAACAAAGTACCTACACCTGTTATGTTGTGTTCATTTATGACATCCTTCTCACTGCCCACCAATGTTAGGATATGTCAGTGTTAGGTGAAACTTGATCATTGTTCATCTCAAAGTGTTATATATATAGGTAATGGAAAGTGAACTAGAGCAACGAACAAGCAATACACTATAGATTACACTGATCTCCCTACACTGATTGCTACTGGCAATATCAATGCCATATTGAATCCTAGGACTGCTAGTACCTTGAGTGTTGAGTCACACTTATGCGATGCGGGAAGTCTGCGACTTTGCAGCCTTCCAGCATTGCATAAGGGTGACCCGCCACTTACTTTTTCCACAGGATTGTATTCCACAAGTGTTAAGCACTGTGCGATCCAATCCAGATACATCAGAAATAAAGGGTCATGTGCGACTTGTATGCGTGTTCAGTGCGAATGTAGCCATACAAAGTGTATGTCTCAATTCACACTGCACATCTGATGGCATGTAATATCGTAGCGCACTGCTCCTTTATTACATGCGATCAGATGTTCATGCGAAAATCAGCTATACAGTTTGTATGGCTCAATTCGCACTGCACTCGCACAAAAGTCGCACATGATGCATTTATTCAGCCGCATCAGGATAGGATCGCACAATCGTTCAAACTTGTGTGATCCGATCCTGTGTGAAATGTCAGATCGCACTGTGATATGCGTTAAAACTGGGGGTATCTTTAACATTTCATTGACACCTCCAGCAACTCGCATATGGCAGTGACCAAAATGCTTTCATTAACATGTAAATATGGGAATAGGACAGCCATCATACATTTAGTGCTTCTTTACACAGCTTTAGACCTCGACCCCCCAACGAAAGTCTAATAAAGAATTGAACACACATTGTTGAATGTAAAAACGTTTTAGTATCAAACATTCACAGGGTTAGGGTTAGGGTTAGGGTTAGGGTTAGGGTTAGGGTGTTGTAAAGTGCTTTTCCCAAACTTGGGTACACTCTTTAACATCTGAGTGTAATTAAAATGCCCTAAAACATTATAAAAAAATTGTAACATCAGGAACATCCCAATACAAACATTAAAAACGTAGGAAAATTGTGGCTTAAAATTTGCCAATCATGTCCACAAAATTGCGCATTTTGATTTGTAATGCCGTTGCAGTCTCCTTTATTTGTTCCAGGTCTGCGCAGCATTGGAGAGCCTCACGGGTCAATTTGGCTAATGTGCAACTATGTAAAACATGGTCTGTAAAAATTAAAAAAAAATGAGTCAATGTGAATCACCTACATGAGGTCATAATAATAGAGAAACATTTGGTGTCCAGGTAATCTTAAATTCCTCTCGAGTTAATACCTACCCTGTTCTTATGCTCTTTTGCCCTAGGCTCTTCTTCTTCCTCCTGTCCTCCTCCGATGCTGTTGCTGATGATTCTGCCGGTCTCCTGAGCTTACTATATATTCATTAGGGGTGTGAACGCATGATGACGTCATTGTGAGGGCATGGTTGTAATGTATATATATTAAGATGCAGAGACCAGAGACGGGCAGAATGCACGGCAACAGCATTGGAGGAGGACAGGAGGAAGAAGAAGAGCCTAGGGCAAAAGAGCAGACAACATAAGAGCAGAAGATTGGACAGCAGAAGAGTGGAGAGGAGAAGATCCAAAGAGCAGAGTGGAGAAGACCGGATGAAGATATTTAAGAACATTTCATAAACGTCTCCTGTCGTTATTCACATACACTTCCATTTATGTGGTTAATGTGTAGGGGTACTATGTACCCCATACCCATTCACATAGTGATTGGGGTCTGGGATCTGGGGGCCACCCTTTGTTAAAGGTTGCTTCCAAAGTCCTAGGAACCCCCTGGCCGCATGACCCCCCAAAACCACCAGACAGGGTTGTGGGGATGAGGCTCTTGTCCTCCTCTACATGGGAGTAAGGTGCTTTTGGGTGTGCGGTGCAGAGGCCCCCTGGCCCAAAGCAACAAAACCCCCCCATGTTGAGGGCATGTGTCCTGCTGTGGTCCAGGGGGTGTTTGGTCCGCTTGCTCGTTCTCTTTCCTGGCCTGACAAGCTGCATGCTTGTATAAGGGTCTGGTAGGGGTTTTGGGGGTAACCCACGCTGTCTTTTTGTTGTGGGCATACCCTCAAACTCAATACCACACACAAAAGGCCTGGTTGTGAACTTGGGGGGACACCCACGGTGGGTTGTTCAATTTTTGGGTGTAGTTCCCCCTCAAAAATCTTCACAACGCAAGTGGCCCCGCAAGTCAGAGCATCCTGATCCGACTTACGGTGCGACTTCCATTCAAATAAAGAGGCTCCCATAGGGAACTAGTGTTGTAAATTGGAGGCTAAAAATAACACTGATAAAAATCATTCTGAAAAAACCTACGTGGGCACACAATTGGCTCTTGGACACTTGGTCCTGGTTCCTCCACAGTTTCGGAACTGGCTTCCATGCTGCTTGGCAAGTTGCCAGGAGATCGGGCTTCTGACCTGGCTGGGGATGCCACATCCTGGCATGATGCAACATCTGCAATGTAAATTTGTAAGGGAATACAAGAATATAAGGTTAAACAATCATTGCAAATACACATATTTCTATGATACCACTACACAAAAATCTGTGACTACCAACCTTCTTGTTGCTCTGGTGTCTCATCACTTGTTGGCTCCACCAGGATTATTTCCGGAATAATGTCTTCATCTACATAATACAAAACATTGGCCATATCATAAAAGTCACAAGAGGTACATTTGTTAGGACATGGTGCCCTGCTTGATAGCTCTTTTAGTAACAAATATGAAGACATGTACATGGTTATCTACGAAAAATATGGTACATTAATGTTTGACAGTGCATAGGAACCAATTACCTTTAGTGGAATCTGTGCCACCTTCTGTGCCCATGTCCTCATCTTGTTCGGCAACTGCCGATGGAGCTGCCAGACCTCTCCTCCTCCTTTCCCATAGTTTGGCACGGAGTTTACGTTTTTCTCCTATTTAAAGGTTTGAATAATAATCTGTGATTAATAGGAATGTTTGCTGAGAAGATTCGTGCAGGAAAGAACGTTCGTTGCAACACAATACATATATTTTTAACTATGGCTTCCTGACTTTTAATGTCATATACTAAAACATCAACAATAGATCGATCAAATCACGACATGACAACTAAAATGAGTAATCTAACTTTTTACATAGACATTATAATCTAGACATGTTAATACAACATACACAAAATTATAAAAAACATATTGCATGATTAAAAAAATAAAGAAAAAATAAAACTTACTTTTTTTCAAAATCCGATGGATTTGGGAAAGCTGATCCTGCTCACGGTGTTTGAGGTCAGACCACCGTTTCCGAATCTGATCTTTCGATCGCTCGACACCGAATTTTTTGACCAAACAGGCCACCACCTTGTCCATGATGCCATCTTTCCTGGCATTGGGCCGATCGTAATTTGCCAACTTTCCATCGTAATCCATTTTTTCTAAAATGGAGACCATCTCCACCATTTCTGGCTTTGACATGGGTGTAGCCCTTGATTTTCGGGTGGCCCAATCACTTCGGCCCCCACTAATTGAGCTCCCAGATTGTTGAGACATGGTTCCTAATTAAACAATGATTATTCCACTGCCTCAGGTGTGAGTGTCGCATGTAGGCCTGATCTTCGGCACGTACACACCCCTGCACAAGCCCGCCACTGGAGGAGGAGTTGACGCCTGCGCTGTATTTAAAGGACGCCAGATCGTTCGGCCGACGATTCGCTAGCGGACATATCGAGAGTTGGAGCACGATCGAGCGGCGAATCACGACTTTTCCCCACAAACAAAGGTACGACTCTTTTAATAGAAAGTGTGTGTTTTGGGCCCTATACAGCTTTTATTAGGAATATCTTTATTATGTGCCAAAATACATGCTATTTTAATATGTTTTGTGTTGTTTTGTGTCTTGCAGGCATATACTGTCCTGCAATATGGTGGACAATTTCACCACCCACAACTTTTTAATAAGTTTTATTGATGAGTTCAGGCAACTGCCGTGTTTGTGGCAAGTCAAGTCCGCAGATTATAAAAATCGAAAACTCAGAAAACAGGCCATGGAACATTTGGTGGCCTTCTACAAGCCCGTCTGTCCTGGGGCAAATTTTACTTATATCCGCAAAAAAATAAACAGTATTCGCACTGCCTACAGGCGGGAGTTAAAAAAAATAGAGGAGTCCACCCAGTCTGGAGCAGGGGCACGGAATGTATATGTACCACGGCTGTGGTACTTTGATAACATGCGGTTCCTGGCAGACACCATGGAATCCAGGCCGTCAATTTCAACACTGCCTTCTACTTCGGCAGAGGGCTCAGTGTCGGTAGATCCAAGCCAGGATGAGGATTTCCTGGAGGAGAGTTTTACTCAGGTATGGCATTTCACAATATATTGTCTGCTAAAATGTAATCATGTAACAAAATTATAAGCTAAACCATAATTGACCCTTTAGGTAAACGGGCATAGCAAGGGGTTGGCATGACAGGCAACCGCCAGGGGCGCAGGCCAAGGGGGGTGGGTCACAAAAACATTGGCATTGTTTTATTGTTTATTTTAACAATCCACTCAGCCTGCACACCCCAGAACCCCCAGTTTGCAGGCGGATTCATGCAGGTGTAAAACATTGAGAGCAGCTTCATGCAGGTGTAAAACATTGAGAGCAGCTGAGCCAAAAGACCAGGAGACTGAGACTGCCTCTCACTGCATCCCCAGCACACCTCTGGTCTTACAAACACTGCTGCATCCCCAGCACACCTCTGGTCCTAACAAACACTGCTGTAGCCTCAGCATTCCTCTGGCTCAACCTTTTTTAATACAAAACTAACAGCTCCTGCAAATGATCCATCCATCCTTGCTTCCATGTCTCTGGTCTCTCACTCTGGGTCAGCAAGGCAGGTGGCTTCCTTATTCATGTTTCCCTGCACTGCTTCACCCTCAATGCCCTACATCAAGTCCTCTGCAAGTTCAGGCCCCTCTCTCTCTGCAACCCCCTCCTCTCTCTCTCACACCCCCTCTTTCTCTCTCTCTCTCTAGCTCTCAACCCTCTCTTTCTTTTTCACACCTGAGACAATGATTGCCCACTAGAGAGCTCTACACTGGGCAAACAAGGGGCAAATTAGAAACTTTTAATGCCCTTTAATTTTTTTTTGGGGGGGTGGGTTACAGTTTTACATTGATCTTGGGGGGGGGGGGGGTTGTTGCCAAATACAGCTCCTCAACAAGGGCACTGGAGACCCTAGATATGCCACTGTATGTAAAGTCTGCTATTTGTTCACAATAATATAACAAACATGACTTTTTATATACACTATAACATTCTAATCAATTGTTCATTTCATCAACAGGGAAGTGTCACTGAGGAGGAGCCAGGTTGCAGCCAGGAGCCTGGGGAGCCTGCGGAGCCTGAGGAGCCTGTGGAACTCTTTCCACCACCACCTCCTCCTGCCAAACGGAGGCAAAAGAGGAAGCACGTGGATGATATCACAGACGAGTTTATCCAGGAGGCCACCATAGCCCTACGTCGGAAACCGGAGGCCAATGAGTCCTTCGGCAACATGACGGCAAAAATTTTAGATAAGGTGGACCTCAGGCAGTGTCAGTATGCCAGAAAAATTATTCTGGATGTGCTGCAAAACGCAGAAAACGGCATACTTACTGAGCACAGCCACGCATGCCAGGAGCACCCGTGCCCTCCACCTCCACCTCCACCTCCACAACACCCACCACCTCGCCAAATGCCACATGGCCAGTGGCAATATGGCCAGCAGGATCCAAACCTGCCCTCATGGCAACCTGATTTCAGTTACCAGCAACTTTAATTTTTGTAACCCCCTATTATTTATTTTACCCCTGTTTGCCAGTTTCTAGTTTAATTTTGTCCAAATGGACCTTTTTTATGTTTAGTTTATTATACGGAAAGTATTGATGTTTGCTTTGTTTTTTTTTTGCTGAGATCCAAAAAATAAAGAAAATTGAAAATAAAAAATGGCCTATCTGAATTTGTTAACATGTTTAATATTGTGCATAACCTGAAAAATATGTTTTAGACATTAATTCATAAAAGAATAAAGGGTCATATCAATAGTTAGATCTTTGGTGTGAAAATACAAAAATAATGGTGAAGAGTTCAAATTATTTAATTATAAAAATTGATAGAACAGATAGAATAGACAAACATTATCTTCATCATAACAGAACACATGCCTTTTTATTAGAAAAGTATGGCATTATGAGCAGCATCTTCCTTCTTCTCACATTTATCAAGATGAGCATGTGCTCCGCATTTCACCTATTTCTTGGACTTCCGCGAGCCGAAAGTTCTTTCTGAATAAAATGTTGAGTTTACTAGAGAAAATTCTTCCGGGAACTCATTTGGTTTGATCATGCGTGTTGGGATTTGTAGCTGTGTGTCGGCAGAATTGTGTACTGACAGGCGAACAATCGTCCGTTCTGGTGTCGGCATACAAATATTTTCATGTTTGCAAGAAAGACTTTTGTCCGCGGATTGTGCGCAGACATCTGTCGGAGGCACCATACTAACACGCGTACAATCGGCAGATCCTTCGTCCACCGACGTTTGTATGCCGACGATCGGTACGTGTGTACGGGCCTTTACAGGAAGAGAGGTGTCAAAGGCTGAGTTTTAGCACAAAGCTCAAACAAATGGAAGATGAGAAAAATGGTGTCCTGGAACAATTAAAAGAGGAGGAGGAAGCAAAGAAAAACCTATCAGAGCAAGTCGCAACATTGCAAGCTCAGATAGGAGATATGAAAAAACGCATGGAAGAAAGTGTTGGTTCATTAGAGAGTGTTGAAGATGTGAAAAAGAAGTTTGATCAGATGCTTGGTGAGGAGAAGACTGTGTCTGCAAAATATGCAGAAGAACGCGACCGTGCAAAAACGGAGGCGCGTGATAAAGAGAGCAAAGCCCTGTTCTTGGCTCGCTCCTTGGAGGAAGCTCTAGAGTGTAAGGTTGAACTAGAAAGAGTTAACAAACAGCTGCGTACCGAAATGGAAGATTTGGTCAGCTCCAAGGATGATGTTGGGAAAAGCGTTCAGGAGCTAGAAAAGTCTAAGCGAGCCTTAGAACAGCAAGTAGAAGAGATGAAGATTCAGTTGGAAGAACTTGAAGAGGAATTACAGGCAACAGAGGATCTGTCCCAAAGAGGGGATAGTGTGCCTGATGCAGTTTATAAAAGGATCAGTGTTTTGGGGTCTGTCCTGAGTAAGCATCACACATTTGATGAAATGTTGTTTGAATCACCCCTCTGGATTAAACACCACCTAGTGGAGAAAACTAAGGCTGTTGGTGAAAATGTGAAGCAAATGAATAAGTGCCTTTCAGGGAATATTTCCAAAATGGAACTGGTGAAAGACAGGTGGCAGAAGTTTGAGCGTGATCTTGAGATACATTCCACGTGGAGTTCAGATAAAGAAAAGGAGCTACAAGGGAAAAGTAATGCAATAGCAGAAAGTGCAGGGAAGAAACCTGTAATAGACTGTGTTGCAGTTCCATGCTTCTTCACTGATGCAGAGAGGAGGTCTGTAATGGATACCACCCAGATCGCTGGGTTCAACTGTCTACGGCTAATTAATGAAGCTACTGCCTTTGACCCATATGATGGTGGAAGGAAAGTTGATAAAGTACAGACATTTCTTGGAACAAAGCCAAGTGAAGCAGAGGTTCTCAAAGTTTTGTGGAAATCATTTATTGATTGCAGAGAGAGGCGGCTCAAGAATGTTGAAGACTTTAAAACTAGCACAATTGAGTTGCCTATGGATCACGGTCCTCCATGGTGGATAGGACAGACGGTTATACAGGACAAACTTGAGAAGGAGCGAAATGATGCTAAAAATGCAGTTGAGGAATGTGTATATGAGATAAGAGACAAACTGTGTGGCATTTATGAGAAATCTGTCAATGAAGATGACAGAAACAGTTTCACCCTGAAGCTTGAAGATACTAAGAGGCTTATCAGTGAGAGTCAAGAGCAGTGCCTGACACATGCGTGCCTGGAAAACTGTGTCCCAACCCTAGGGTTGAAACAAGAGGGGGGGGGGGTATGTGACAGGAAGTCAGGTAAATCTGTGGATGTTGTCACAGACAGGAGATACATCTCTGCTTGGTTTAGACAGTTCGCCAATTACTATAGGGTGTCAGCTGAAAAGGTAGCCAGGAGGGCTTAAGGAAGTTGAAAGGCCTTCAGCTGTTCGGAATGAGGAAGTTAAGGCCTCTATAAATTGTCCAAAGGAAGTCTAAGGATTGCTACCTCCTGACGCTGTGTGAGCTGGGGAGAGGAGGACAGTCAGATGTGGGCCTCCCGACACCGTGTGGGTATGGGAAAAGGATTGCTGCCTCCTGACGCCATGTGGGAAGAGGAGGACAGTCAGATGTGTGCCTCCCGACGCTGTGTGAGCATGGGAGAAGACCTCCTGAAGTGATGTGCGCTGAGGAGGGTAAAAAGTGTGAAGACTACTCAAGGTGAGGTCTGGGATTGTTTCTATGTGGAAGAAATAAATGAACTGTTTGCTATGTGAAGAGACAAGCAAAGGAAAGGTTGCTATGTGAAGAGACAAACAAAGGAATGTGTTCTATGTGAAGAGAAAAGCAAAGGGACATGTTCAATGTGAAGAGGAAAAGGGACATGTTCAATGGACATTTGTTGTGTGAAGAAAAAACATGGACTATTGAGTGTCTGCTGTAGGATCAGCAAAGTTTGCCCAACAGTAGGTTGGAGACAGACTCTTTAGGTAGGTTCCTGTGTGTGAGAAGGTAGCCGCCCACAGTGGCAAGGATTTATTTTGTGTTTTATTTTTATTTTGATGTTTTTGAGGCTTGCACTTGTGTAAAGAAAATTGCATGAATAAACCAAACTGTTGTTTGCAACCACTTCTCGGCTATCTCCCTGTGTAAACGCAAAGGGGTCATCCATATCCGCCACCGAGCAAATCTCCCACAATATATATATACATATAAATATATATGTATATATATATGCGTATATATATATATATATATATATATATATATATATATATATATATATGGGCACTGGGGGGGCGAACTAATGTGATTTTTTTTATTTTGAATAGTATCAGTGTGTTTGGTGTGTTTTACTATTTGAATTTGCCGCCGGTTCCACCCCCTGCGAATGTCACGTCGCAGGAGATGGAAGCCGGGGCACGGAGACGATCGGGAGGAAGAACCACCGCTAGACACCGCCGGGACACATCGCTGGATCCCGGTGACAAGGTAAGTAACCCTGCTTACAGGATCCAGCGATGCTTCTGGCGGTACCCCGAGTGTGGCTCGGGGTTACCGCTTTTGGCTCTGAAATTTAACCCCGAGCCACGCTCGGGAATACCGCTAAGAAGGTTAAAAGGGAACAGGAACAGTTCCAACCGACAAAAGATAAGTCTGTACACATAAACATGGTAGTCCGAACCCAGCTACACATATACAGTGAATTCGATTTATTATATTTCCATACTCTTGTTAAACATTAACATAACATGAACATAAAATAAGCTAATGGGACGAAGAGATCCAATAGGAGACCTTCTATTTATTGGACATATGCTGTCCAGTACCGCATCCTTAGAAACTTTATGCATACAAAAAAAACATCTAGCTTTAGAAAAAGACCATTATGGAGGAAACTCAGCCTCCCTTCCACCACCTCCTCACTGGGGTATAGAGAGACTCTAAAAGTAACAGGACGGCACTTAAGTATCCTCACACATAACTCAATTGGAGTCTCATTAAGAGAGTCCCTCATACCCTTGTATGTGGACTAACCCTGGAGGAGCTGACCTATTTGTTCCAGAAAGTTTACAATTGGTGGTTGTGTGTATCACTTTATGTATGTTGTATGTATGATTGTCTTATATGCAAAGTACAGAGCTTGACTATTGCTATCTTCCTGATGAAGCGTCATGGACCCATGAAACGCATCAAAGTCACAGCAAGCAGTCCATTGTCCAATGGGGATGATGAGTGATATACTAAGTTTCTCTTACTTACGTACTTGCAATGTTTATGTGTAATATTGTTGTCTTCCTGAAACATCATATATGTTTTTTTTAACATTTGTAGAATAAAACGTTGACTTTTTTATACAAGTATGGGGTACCTTTTAAGTCCCCTTTTTCTATAGCTAGGTTTTTTTTTTTTTTTTGTATAACATGGACATAGTAAACGCCATTAGCAGAATTGGTGGATTACAAATAAATGTCTCACATCTACCTATGTTGTCCTCTGCATAGAGTGGATTACATCTAATATTTAAAATCAGAATTGCTTTTAGGTGCTCCAATATGCATGAGGAAGTAGATCTAATGCTGGGAGGTTATTTAATTTACTAATTCCTTCTGCTCTGAATAAATCCTCCATTAACATTGTCAAAATGTACATTATTTATGTGCTGCCATACAAAGTTATTTAACTGGTTCATGCTGCAATTTTAGGTATACATGTATGAATGAAGCTACTTGTAGTGATTGCTATATTTATTTAATTATTGATTGTATATACAAATTTTTTTTTTTATTCAATAAAGGAAGTGATATTAGGTTCACAAGTGTATGGTAAATTGTATAGTAGTGAACTGTGTGGGGGATTTGCATAGAAACCAATCAGCTTCCAGGTTTTTTGCCAAAGCTTAATTGAACAAGCTGAAGTTAGCTGATTGGCTACCATGCAAAGCTGCAACAGATTTTGAACCCTCCAGTTTTAATATATCAACCCCTGTGTATTAAGCTCCATACAAACAGGCAGTGCTGTATTTTGGCCTGGGCCGACAAGGCCCAGGCCTAGGGCGGCACTTTGCAGGGGGGCAGCAAAAAAGCTGCATCTGCACAAAAAAAAAACTGCCTTCTCCCGCCACCTGCACAAAAAGGGTCCCCGCCGGCTTGCACTACACTTTTAGCATAGTGCCAGTCTTATAGGGCGAATTGGGCCGAAGGGCAGGGTCTAGGAGGCAAATCAGTCTGGCAGCCCCATAAAGCGGTCACACTGCTACCTGCCGGTATGATAATACAAGCTGGTGAGGACATTCACCCCCACACACACCTGTACTCTATCAGTGTCCGCTATCAAGTGGATATAGGAGGAGTCCCCTGTAGTGCATTTTCACATCTTTCCCAGCAAGGAGTATTATCTCCAAGGGTTAGAAAGGCTGGATTCATCTCTTTTTCATGGATAGTGTAGGACCCACTGATAATGGGGTACTTTGACGTAGTGGTGGGCTTGAGCACTATATGGCCATATGGTGGGACCAAATCCCCATTTTTATTTATGGATTGTCTTCAAATTTGGTAGTAATTTCTTTTGCATGTGTGCGCTATTCTTTTTTAATATACATGTCTTTTGGTTCATAGCTGCACCAGCTTTAGAAATACATGGGTATGCTCCCCCAAAATTTTTTGCTTGTTTATTATGTATTCGGTCTGACCAGACTACCGAGGTTGAGCAACCCATCCCACCCCCCACACACACCTGTACTCTATCAGTGTCCACTATCAAGTGGATATAGGAGGAGTCCCCTGTAGTGCATTTGCACATCTTTCCCAGCAAGGAGTATTATCTCCAAGGGTTAGAAAGGCTGGATTCATCTCTTTTTCATGGATAGTGTAGGACCCACTGATAATGGGGTACTTTGACGTAGTGGTGGGCTTGAGCACTATATGGCCATATGGTGGGACCAAATCCCCATTTTTATTTATGGATTGTCTTCAAATTTGGTAGTAATTTCTTTTGCATGTGTGCGCTATTCTTTTTTAATATACATGTCTTTTGGTTCATAGCTTCACCAGCTTCAGAAATACATGGGTATGCTCCCCCAAAATTTTTTGCTTGTTTATTATGTATTCGGTCTGACCAGACTACCGAGGTTGAGCAACCTATCCCACCCCCCACACACACCTGTACTCTATCAGTGTCCACTATCAAGTGGATATAGGAGGAGTCCCCTGTAGTGCATTTGCACATCTTTCCCAGCAAGGAGTATTATCTCCAAGGGTTAGAAAGGCTGGATTCATCTCTTTTTCATGGATAGTGTAGGACCCACTGATAATGGGGTACTTTGACGTAGTGGTGGGCTTGAGCACTATATGGCCATATGGTGGGACCAAATCCCCATTTTTATTTATGGATTGTCTTCAAATTTGGTAGTAATTTCTTTTGCATGTGTGCGCTATTCTTTTTTAATATACATGTCTTTTGGTTCATAGCTGCACCTGCTTTAGAAATACATGGGTATGCTCCCCCCAAATTTTTTGCTTGTTTATTATGTATTCGGTCTGTCCAGACTACCGAGGTTGAGCAACCCATCCCACCCCCCACACACACCTGTACTCTATCAGTGTCCACTATCAAGTGGATATAGGAGGAGTCCCCTGTAGTGCATTTGCACATCTTTCCCAGCAAGGAGTATTATCTCCAAGGGTTAGAAAGGCTGGATTCATCTCTTTTTCATGGATAGTGTAGGACCCACTGATAATGGGGTACTTTGACGTAGTGGTGGGCCTGACCACTATATGGCCATATGGTGGGACCAAATCCTTATTTTTATTTATGGATTGTCTTCAAATTTGGTAGTAATTTCTTTTGCATGTGTGCGCTATTCTTTTTTAATATACATGTCTTTTGGTTCATAGCTCCACCAGCTTTAGAAATACATGGGTATGCTCCCCCAAAATTTTTTGCTTGTTTATTATGCACCTATAGCACCTTATTTATTTGAGCATTAAGCACTTTATGGTACACAATTATAACCCTTCCAGAGGCATTTTTACATTGCTAAACAGTGCCCACCCACTATACACTTGGCTCGGGTGTGCGTCAGGGGTGTCCTTTGAGTCCCCTTCTATACGTTTTCGCAATCGATCCCTTCATCCGGAGCTTAGAGAGTAAAACCTTTGTGTGGGGGGCCTTTGGGCATTCCTGGTGAGCCCCCTTTGAGGGTTGTGACCTATGCTGAGGACATGCCTGTTTTCATCTCAGGCTCAAAGATCAATCAGGATAAGAGTGAAGTTTTCTGGATGGGAGAGGAAGGTGATGGCCTTGAGCTTCCGGACACTTTCCCAGACCCCCGGAAGGAATTTAAAGTTTTAGGCATCAAATTCGGTCCAGGAGATTACCGCCTTGCAAATTGGGAAAGCAGGCAAGGTTGCCAGCTGGAAGGAATGGAAACTCTCTTACAGGGAAAGAATTGACCTGATTAAAACTTACCTGTAGTGTTGAGCGAACACGGACTGTATTATTCGTGTTCGTACCGAATAATTGGATTTTTTGTACCCGAACACGGACACGGACACTTTACTGTATGTTCGGGTAAAAATCCGTGTTCGGTCGTTTTATTTCCGGGTTTTGCATGCTTTGGCGCTCTTTTCATGGCGGGCTTTCAACAGCCAATCAACAATCGTTTAACTGGTGTGCCTTAAGCCATCCCAGCCATGCCTGCAAATGTCTCAGTAGCTGTGATTGGCCGTCTGAAGCATGTGACCAAGTCTTTATAAGTTCGAGGCAGCCGCAGCGGCGTCATTATGCTGCTTAGATTCAGGGACAGAGCACACATCAACGTGCTGGCTGCTGATTAGGGAAAGATAGGCAGGAAAAAACCATTTGTGTCCGGATAGAATTGAGGGACAGGTCGGAGTGTTTAGGCAGGGCGAGTTGTAGGCATTTTAGGGATAGAGTCTGCTGAATTATATAGGGTCAGTGTCTTCTACAAACTACAATCGATATTGCTGTGTGGGGGGTGGGGTCTGCACTCAATCCTGATCTACGATCTCTTCTCAATCCTGTTAGGGACAGAGTCTGCTGAATTTTAGGGAAACTGTGTTCTACAAACTACAATCGATATTGCTGTGTGGTGTGGGATTGGAGATAGGCAGGTGTCAGTGATCCACATCCATTTTTCTGTGTGTGAGCTGCAGTGAACACAATCTTTTTGGGCTGCAGTGAACACAATCTTTTTGGGCTGCAGTGAACACAATCTTTTTGGGCTGCAGTGAACACAATCTTTTTGGGCTGCAGTGAACACAATCTTTTTGGGCTGCAGTGAACACAATCTTTTTGGGGTGCAGTGAACAAAATCTTTTTGGGGTGCAGTGAACACAATCCTTTTTGGTGTGCAGTGAACACAATCTTTGTGGGGTGCAGTGAACAAAATCCTTTGTGGGGTGCAGTGAACACAATCTTTTTGGGGTGCAGTGAACAAAATCCTTTTTGGGGTGCAGTGAACAACATCCTTTTTGGGGTGCAGTGAACACAATCTTTTTGGGGTGCAGTGAACAAAATCCTTTGTGGGGTGCAGTGAACACAATCTTTTTGGGGTGCAGTGAACACAATCTTTTTGGGGTGGAGTGAACAACATCCTTTTTGGGGTGCAGTGAACAAAATCCTTTTTGGGGTGCAGTGAACAAAATCATTTTTGGGGTGCAGTGAACACAATCTTTTTGGGGTGCAGTGAACACAATCTTTGTGGGGTGCAGTGAACACAATCTTTTTGGGGTGGAGTGAACAACATCCTTTTTGGGGTGCAGTGAACAACATCCTTTTTGGGGTGCAGTGAACACAATCTTTTTGGGGTGCAGTGAACACAATCTTTGTGGGGTACAGTGAACAGAATCTTTGTGGGGTGCAGTGAACACAATCTTTGGGGGGTACAGTGAACACAATCTTTGTGAGGTGCAGTGAACACAATCTTTGTGGGGTGCAGTGAACACAATCATTGTGGGGTGCAGTGAACTCAATCTTTGTGGGGTACAGTGAACACAATCTCATACTGAAGGTTTGAGGGTGCTGCCTGTTCCATACTCCCCCTACTCCTCATCTAGCCTTTTAGGGGTACAAACAATAGTAATTGGGGCCTAGTGTGGTTGTGTACGTGTGATATACATACACTTTTTTGGGATCATATTTTCTATTCCGCTATTTAATCAAAAACCTTTGGGGATCAGTTAAATTGGGGGATAGTCTGTGTTGGTACGTGTGAGAGAGATCCACCTTTCCAAGTTGTTGGGGTTCATCTCATACTTCTGAAGGTTTGAGGGTGCTGCCTGTTCCATACTCCCCCTACTCCTAGCCTTTTAGGGGTACAAACAATAGTAATTGGGGCCTAGTGTGGTTGTGTACGTGTGATATACATACACTTTTTTGGGATCATATTTTCTATTCCGCTATTTAATCAAAAACCTCTGGGGATCAGTTAAATTGGGGGATAGTCTGTGTTGGTACGTGTGAGAGAGATCCACCTTTCCAAGTTGTTGGGGTTCATCTCATACTTCTGAAGGTTTGAGGGTGCTGCCTGTTCCATACTCCCCCTACTCCTAGCCTTTTAGGGGTACAAACAATAGTAATTGGGGCCTAGTGTGGTTGTGTACGTGTGATATACATACACTTTTTTGGGATCATATTTTCTATTCCGCTATTTAATCAAAAACCTCTGGGGATCAGTTAAATTGGGGGATAGTCTGTGTTGGTACGTGTGAGAGAGATCCACCTTTCCAAGTTGTTGGGGTTCATCTCATACTTCTGAAGGTTTGAGGGTGCTGCCTGTTCCATACTCCCCCTACTCCTAGCCTTTTAGGGGTACAAACAATAGTAATTGGGGCCTAGTGTGGTTGTGTACGTGTGATATACATACACTTTTTTGGGATCATATTTTCTATTCCGCTATTTAATCAAAAACCTTTGGGGATCAGTTAAATTGGGGGATAGTCTGTGTTGGTACGTGTGAGAGAGATCCACCTTTCCAAGTTGTTGAGGTTCATCTCATACTTCTGAAGGTTTGAGGGTGCTGCCTGTTCCATACTCCCCCTACTCCTAGCCTTTTAGGGGTACAAACAATAGTAATTGGGGCCTAGTGTGGTTGTGTACGTGTGATATACATACACTTTTTTGGGATCATATTTTCTATTCCGCTATTTAATCAAAAACCTTTGGGGATCAGTTAAATTGGGGGATAGTCTGTGTTGGTACGTGTGAGAGAGATCCACCTTTCCAAGTTGTTGGGGTTCATCTCATACTTCTGAAGGTTTGAGGGTGCTGCCTGTTCCATACTCCCCCTACTCCTAG
The DNA here is from genome assembly GCF_965119305.1 of Pelophylax lessonae. Classification (NCBI taxonomy): domain Eukaryota; kingdom Metazoa; phylum Chordata; class Amphibia; order Anura; family Ranidae; genus Pelophylax; species Pelophylax lessonae. The sequence continues at coordinate 114,869,418 of NC_138779.1, forward strand.
CCTTTTAGGGGTACAAACAATAGTAATTGGGGCCTAGTGTGGTTGTGTACGTGTGATATACATACACTTTTTTGGGATCATATTTTCTATTCCGCTATTTAATCAAAAACCTTTGGGGATCAGTTAAATTGGGGGATAGTCTGTGTTGGTACGTGTGAGAGAGATCCACCTTTCCAAGTTGTTGAGGTTCATCTCATACTTCTGAAGGTTTGAGGGTGCTGCCTGTTCCATACTCCCCCTACTCCTAGCCTTTTAGGGGTACAAACAATAGTAATTGGGGCCTAGTGTGGTTGTGTACGTGTGATATACATACACTTTTTTGGGATCATATTTTCTATTCCGCTATTTAATCAAAAACCTTTGGGGATCAGTTAAATTGGGGGATAGTCTGTGTTGGTACGTGTGAGAGAGATCCACCTTTCCAAGTTGTTGGGGTTCATCTCATACTTCTGAAGGTTTGAGGGTGCTGCCTGTTCCATACTCCCCCTACTCCTAGCCTTTTAGGGGTACAAACAATAGTAATTGGGGCCTAGTGTGGTTGTGTACGTGTGATATACATACACTTTTTTGGGATCATATTTTCTATTCCGCTATTTAATCAAAAACCTTTGGGGATCAGTTAAATTGGGGGATAGTCTGTGTTGGTACGTGTGAGAGAGATCCACCTTTCCAAGTTGTTGGGGTTCATCTCATACTTCTGAAGGTTTGAGGGTGCTGCCTGTTCCATACTCCCCCTACTCCTAGCCTTTTAGGGGTACAAACAATAGTAATTGGGGCCTAGTGTGGTTGTGTACGTGTGATATACATACACTTTTTTGGGATCATATTTTCTATTCCGCTATTTAATCAAAAACCTCTGGGGATCAGTTAAATTGGGGGATAGTCTGTGTTGGTACGTGTGAGAGAGATCCACCTTTCCAAGTTGTTGGGGTTCATCTCATACTTCTGAAGGTTTGAGGGTGCTGCCTGTTCCATACTCCCCCTACTCCTAGCCTTTTAGGGGTACAAACAATAGTAATTGGGGCCTAGTGTGGTTGTGTACGTGTGATATACATACACTTTTTTGGGATCATATTTTCTATTCCGCTATTTAATCAAAAACCTTTGGGGATCAGTTAAATTGGGGGATAGTCTGTGTTGGTACGTGTGAGAGAGATCCACCTTTCCAAGTTGTTGAGGTTCATCTCATACTTCTGAAGGTTTGAGGGTGCTGCCTGTTCCATACTCCCCCTACTCCTAGCCTTTTAGGGGTACAAACAATAGTAATTGGGGCCTAGTGTGGTTGTGTACGTGTGATATACATACACTTTTTTGGGATCATATTTTCTATTCCGCTATTTAATCAAAAACCTTTGGGGATCAGTTAAATTGGGGGATAGTCTGTGTTGGTACGTGTGAGAGAGATCCACCTTTCCAAGTTGTTGGGGTTCATCTCATACTTCTGAAGGTTTGAGGGTGCTGCCTGTTCCATACTCCCCCTACTCCTAGCCTTTTAGGGGTACAAACAATAGTAATTGGGGCCTAGTGTGGTTGTGTACGTGTGATATACATACACTTTTTTGGGATCATATTTTCTATTCCGCTATTTAATCAAAAACCTTTGGGGATCAGTTAAATTGGGGGATAGTCTGTGTTGGTACGTGTGAGAGAGATCCACCTTTCCAAGTTGTTGAGGTTCATCTCATACTTCTGAAGGTTTGAGGGTGCTGCCTGTTCCATACTCCCCCTACTCCTAGCCTTTTAGGGGTACAAACAATAGTAATTGGGGCCTAGTGTGGTTGTGTACGTGTGATATACATACACTTTTTTGGGATCATATTTTCTATTCCGCTATTTAATCAAAAACCTTTGGGGATCAGTTAAATTGGGGGATAGTCTGTGTTGGTACGTGTGAGAGAGATCCACCTTTCCAAGTTGTTGGGGTTCATCTCATACTTCTGAAGGTTTGAGGGTGCTGCCTGTTCCATACTCCCCCTACTCCTAGCCTTTTAGGGGTACAAACAATAGTAATTGGGGCCTAGTGTGGTTGTGTACGTGTGATATACATACACTTTTTTGGGATCATATTTTCTATTCCGCTATTTAATCAAAAACCTTTGGGGATCAGTTAAATTGGGGGATAGTCTGTGTTGGTACGTGTGAGAGAGATCCACCTTTCCAAGTTGTTGGGGTTCATCTCATACTTCTGAAGGTTTGAGGGTGCTGCCTGTTCCATACTCCCCCTACTCCTAGCCTTTTAGGGGTACAAACAATAGTAATTGGGGCCTAGTGTGGTTGTGTACGTGTGATATACATACACTTTTTTGGGATCATATTTTCTATTCCGCTATTTAATCAAAAACCTTTGGGGATCAGTTAAATTGGGGGATAGTCTGTGTTGGTACGTGTGAGAGAGATCCACCTTTCCAAGTTGTTGAGGTTCATCTCATACTTCTGAAGGTTTGAGGGTGCTGCCTGTTCCATACTCCCCCTACTCCTAGCCTTTTAGGGGTACAAACAATAGTAATTGGGGCCTAGTGTGGTTGTGTACGTGTGATATACATACACTTTTTTGGGATCATATTTTCTATTCCGCTATTTAATCAAAAACCTTTGGGGATCAGTTAAATTGGGGGATAGTCTGTGTTGGTACGTGTGAGAGAGATCCACCTTTCCAAGTTGTTGGGGTTCATCTCATACTTCTGAAGGTTTGAGGGTGCTGCCTGTTCCATACTCCCCCTACTCCTAGCCTTTTAGGGGTACAAACAATAGTAATTGGGGCCTAGTGTGGTTGTGTACGTGTGATATACATACACTTTTTTTGATCATATTTCCTATTCCGCTATTCAATAAAAACCTTTGAGGATCAATTGAATTGCGGGATAGTCTGTGTCGGTACGTGTGAGAGAGATCCACCTTTCCAAGTTGTTGGGGTTCATCTCATACTTCTGAAGGTTTGAGGGTGCTGCCTGTTCCATACCCCCCCTACTCCTCATCTAGCCTTTTAGGGGTACAAACAATAGTAATTGGGGCCTAGTGTGGTTGTGTACGTGCGAGATACATACACTTTTTTTGATCATATTTCCTATTCCGCTATTCAATAAAAACCTTTGAGGATCAATTGAATTGCGGGATAGTCTGTGTCGGTACGTGTGAGAGAGATCCACCTTTCCAAGTTGTTGGGGTTCATCTCATACTTCTGAAGGTTTGAGGGTGCTGCCTGTTCCATACCCCCCCTACTCCTCATCTAGCCTTTTAGGGGTACAAACAATAGTAATTGGGGCCTAGTGTGGTTGTGTACGTGCGAGATACATACACTTTTTTTGATCATATTTCCTATTCCGCTATTCAATAAAAACCTTTGAGGATCAATTGAATTGCGGGATAGTCTGTGTCGGTACGTGTGAGAGAGATCCACCTTTCCAAGTTGTTGGGGTTCATCTCATACTTCTGAAGGTTTGAGGGTGCTGCCTGTTCCATACCCCCCCTACTCCTCATCTAGCCTTTTAGGGGTACAAACAATAGTAATTGGGGCCTAGTGTGGTTGTGTACGTGCGAGATACATACACTTTTTTTGATCATATTTCCTATTCCGCTATTCAATAAAAACCTTTGAGGATCAATTGAATTGCGGGATAGTCTGTGTCGGTACGTGTGAGAGAGATCCACCTTTCCAAGTTGTTGGGGTTCATCTCATACTTCTGAAGGTTTGAGGGTGCTGCCTGTTCCATACCCCCCCTACTCCTCATCTAGCCTTTTAGGGGTACAAACAATAGTAATTGGGGCCTAGTGTGGTTGTGTACGTGCGAGATACATACACTTTTTTTGATCATATTTCCTATTCCGCTATTCAATAAAAACCTTTGAGGATCAATTGAATTGCGGGATAGTCTGTGTCGGTACGTGTGAGAGAGATCCACCTTTCCAAGTTGTTGGGGTTCATCTCATACTTCTGAAGGTTTGAGGGTGCTGCCTGTTCCATACCCCCCCTACTCCTCATCTAGCCTTTTAGGGGTACAAACAATAGTAATTGGGGCCTAGTGTGGTTGTGTACGTGCGAGATACATACACTTTTTTTGATCATATTTCCTATTCCGCTATTCAATAAAAACCTTTGAGGATCAATTGAATTGCGGGATAGTCTGTGTCGGTACGTGTGAGAGAGATCCACCTTTCCAAGTTGTTGGGGTTCATCTCATACTTCTGAAGGTTTGAGGGTGCTGCCTGTTCCATACCCCCCCTACTCCTCATCTAGCCTTTTAGGGGTACAAACAATAGTAATTGGGGCCTAGTGTGGTTGTGTACGTGCGAGATACATACACTTTTTTTGATCATATTTCCTATTCCGCTATTCAATAAAAACCTTTGAGGATCAATTGAATTGCGGGATAGTCTGTGTCGGTACGTGTGAGAGAGATCCACCTTTCCAAGTTGTTGGGGTTCATCTCATACTTCTGAAGGTTTGAGGGTGCTGCCTGTTCCATACCCCCCCTACTCCTCATCTAGCCTTTTAGGGGTACAAACAATAGTAATTGGGGCCTAGTGTGGTTGTGTACGTGCGAGATACATACACTTTTTTTGATCATATTTCCTATTCCGCTATTCAATAAAAACCTTTGAGGATCAATTGAATTGCGGGATAGTCTGTGTCGGTACGTGTGAGAGAGATCCACCTTTCCAAGTTGTTGGGGTTCATCTCATACTTCTGAAGGTTTGAGGGTGCTGCCTGTTCCATACCCCCCCTACTCCTCATCTAGCCTTTTAGGGGTACAAACAATAGTAATTGGGGCCTAGTGTGGTTGTGTACGTGCGAGATACATACACTTTTTTTGATCATATTTCCTATTCCGCTATTCAATAAAAACCTTTGAGGATCAATTGAATTGCGGGATAGTCTGTGTCGGTACGTGTGAGAGAGATCCACCTTTCCAAGTTGTTGGGGTTCATCTCATACTTCTGAAGGTTTGAGGGTGCTGCCTGTTCCATACTCCCCCTACTCCTCATCTAGCCTTTTAGGGGTACAAACAATAGTAATTGGGGCCTAGTGTGGTTGTGTACGTGTGATATACATACACTTTTTTTGGATCATATTTTCTATTCCGCTATTTAATTTAACTGGGCCTCCATGCGAGACCTGTGTGCCTTGTTGCGCTGTTTTGAGTACTCCACCAACATGGCCAGTGGCAATGACGCCGTTCTCAGCTTAACTATCCCACTTCTATGCCTCCTTGAAAAAACAATTCGGGCGATGATGGAAGAGGATGTGGCACAGGATGAGGAGGAGGAGGAGGATGAAGAGGTAACATTTCCAAGGCTTTCAGGGCAGTCATTCGCAAGGGGCTCCGAGGGTGGGTTCCTGCACACGCAAACGCCAGGGACGCAATTGTCCAGCAGGGGCACAGTTCTGGAGGATGAGGAGGATGAGGAGGAGGAGGAGCTGGAGGAGGAGATGGAACCATGTTCACAGCAGGGTGGCACCCAGGCCAGCTCATGGCCATCACTGGTGCGTGGCTGGGGGGATACAGAGGACACGGACCATACACCTCCCACAGAGGACAGCCTTTCGTTGCCTCTGGGCAGCCTGGCACACATGAGCGATTACATGCTGCAGTGTCTCCACAACGACCGCCGAGTTGCCCACATTCTAACTTGTGCTGATTACTGGGTGGCCACGCTGCTGGATCCCCGTTACAAGGACAACGTACCGTCCTTAATTCACTCACTGGAGCGCGATCGCAAGATGCGCGAGTACAAGCGCACGCTGGTAGACGCCATGCTGCTGGCATTCCCATCTGACAGCGGGGCCACAGTGGAAGCACAAGGCAGAGGAGGAGGAGGAGGAGGTCGCCAACGCAACCAGGGCACCGCCAGCACCTCAGAAGGCAGGGTTAGCATGGCCGAAATGTGGAAAAGCTTTGTCAGCACGCCACAACAAACAGCAGCACCAGCAGCTCAGACGGAACGTCTTAGCAGGAGGCAGCATTTTACCAACATGGTGGAGCAGTATGTGTGCACACGCCTACATGTAGTGAATGACGGGTCTGCCCCCTTCAACTTCTGGGTCTCCAAATTGGGCACATGGCCTGAGCTTGCCCTTTACGCCTTGGAGGTGCTGGCGTGCCCTGCAGCCAGTGTATTATCTGAACGGGTATTTAGCACGGCTGGGGGCGTTATAACAGACAAGCGCAGCCGCCTGTCCAGAGACAATGTGGACAAGCTCACGTTCATTAAAATGAACCAGGCATGGATCCCACGGGACTTTTCCGTACCTTATGCAGAATAGCAATGGATACCGACCTTACCCACCCATTGTTCCATTTTTGCTCTTTCTCACTCTTTTGGGGTGTACCCTCATTTAAAATTTGTGAAAAGAAGCAGTGTTGGCTACCTCGTCCTCCTCCTCAGGGCCAGATTAATGTAGGGGCTATTGGAGCTGCAGCTCCAGGCCCCTACCTTTTATATAGGCCCCGGGTTGGCCATATTCACTGTTACCGCTCTTCTGTCACTTGTAAACACAGAAGTCTGGCTTCTATGCTCGCTTCCCCAGGCAGCACCCTCAGAACCTCCCCACACAGCGTGAAGGCCGGACAAGGAGGGACAGTTGGCGATGCATGGATGTGTTTATGGGCTTCAGAGACAGCATCCCATGTTGAATTAGGCATGCATGGCTGCACCCTTCCTCCTCTGGGTGCATGGCAAGGCACGGCCCTAAGGCCCTTCAAAATCCTCAGCACCAAGCCCATGATGCTGTTAATCCGGCCCTGGTCCTCCTCCACCGCCGCTTCCACCTACACCGCCCATAGGTGTGCGCAGCCTATTGCATTAAGGTGTGCACCCCAAAGTTGAAATACACATGCATGTGTTTGCCAGCAGGGAGAGTAATGTATCGGGGCCATGTACCTGTAGGCAAGGAGAAATAGAGCAGAGCAGGTCCCAGGGAGATCTTTCCCATCTCCTCACTGGCAATGCTATGTGCCCTAGGTGATTAGGGTGTGCCCAGGCACACCCAGCACACCCTGTGCGCACGCCTATGTCACCGCCACATCCACCACCACCTTAACCTCCCTCCTACTCCATATGGGCCTCGTCCTTCAGAGATGAAGAAGAACATTGTTTTATTTTTCTGTTTTTTTTGTTGTTTTAAGTTATTTCCCTATCCACATTTGTTTGCAGAGCACTTGCCATGCTCTTAATTACGTTTTGCTGCCATTTGCAGCACTCTAGCCCTTTCCTTTGGTGTTTTAGAGCCATTTTAGTGCCTTAAAGTTCGGGTCCCCATTGACTTCAATGGGGTTCGGTGTCCGGGAAAAGTTCGGTAAAAGTCCGGGACACGGACCCGGACTTTTTTTTAAAGTTCGGCCGAACCCGTCGAACACGGACATCTAGGTGTTCGCTCAACCCTACTTACCTGATCTCTGTATTTCTGTTTGTCAGCTTTCTCTGTGTTTTGCCAGTGTCTCTCTATGCGAAGATCTACATATGTTTCTTCCAGCTGTTATGGGGGAACAAACTGAACCTCATTAAGAGGTCTGTAACCTACCTTCCCAGGTGGATGGGTGACCTAGATATGGTCAACCTGGTGGTATTTTTTTCTCTGATGTTTTTGAAACATCATTTTGTAACATGCTGCCAGAGTAACTGCCTGTGTGGGTTGGTATTTTTGAGTCTTGGTTTAGGCTTTTTCTGCGAAGCTGGGAGAATTGTGGGCCAGTAAAAAGTCTGAGGGTCCGACATGGTAAGCACCGGCTCACGTTGCTCCGTGCCTGAAAATGCTTCCACAGTGGCGAGTGACAGCTGAGGAAATTAAGTCTCTTCCTAGGAAGGCCCTGGAGAGGAGGGTTGTTAAATCTGCCTTTAGTGAGCCATTGGCCTTAAAAGATTGCCCAGGGCCTGTTATGAGTGAGGGTCTGCGTTTGAATAATATGGAGAGAATCCCTTTAAAGTTTTAGGATTTGGCCTGGCTCTCATTCCATGGCAGACTCTATGTGATGGGCAACTTAAAGCATTGTTCTGCGGAGAACCGTGGTTGTCCAAGAGTGGAGTATGGTGGTGTGTAGAGGTGTACCGAACTGTTCGCCGGCGGACAGTTCCCGGCGAACTTAGCATGTTCGCTTTCGCCGCTGCGGGCGAACATATGCGATGTTCGGTCCGCCCCCTATAATACATCATTGAGGCAAACTTTGACCCTGAACTTCACAGTCAGCAGGCACATTTCCAGCCAATCAGCATACCTCCCTCCCACACCATCCCACCTCCTATCATTCTGAAGCAGTGTGTGTTAGTGAGAGCAGGGAGAGCTGCTGCTGCTGCTGCTGTTAATAGCTAGGGACAGTTGTTAGTCAGTGTTCCTGGTCTTGCTAGTCAGTGTTCTTGGTCCACTACTGCTGTAAGGACAGCATCCTGACAGCACCCCAAAAAGCCCTTCTAAGGGCTGGTATTTGTGTAATTATATATATATATATATATATATATATATATATATATATATATATATATATATCTATATATATATATATATCTAGTGTCCCCAAAAGCCCTTTTAAGGGCTGGTAATTGAGTTTTTTCTTTTTATATATATATATATATATATATATATATATATATATATATCTAGTGTCCCCAAAAGCCCTTTTAAGGGCTGGTAATTGAGTTTTTTCTTTTTATATATATATATATATATATATATATATATATATATATATATATTTATCTAGTGTCCCCAAAAGCCCTTTTAAGGGCTGGTAATTGAGGATTTTTTTTTATTTATATATATATATATATATATATATATCTAGTGTCCCCAAAAGCCCTTTTAAGGGCTGGTAATTGAGTTTTTTCTTTTTATATATATATATATATATATATATATATATATATATAAATATATATATATATATCTATTGTACACTGCAGTTGCCTGCCCGCTGTGTGTGAGAGGCCACAGACCCACCACAGACTGTACTGTGTGCACACCACACTCATTTCGGGTGGCACAGGCACAGTACCTTGCATTTTAAAAAATATTTTTTTTTTCCTCTGTCATAATTGCAGTGAGTGCTGTGTCAGGTCCACAGAGTGTACTGTACCCACTGCAGTGCACTGCCCACCACTGATATATATATGGTGGCACAGCATCTTGTTGCAAATTGAAAAAAAAAAAATATTTTTTATTATTGCAGTTGCCTGGGCTGCCAGTGACTCTCAGGTCCACAGAGTGTACTGTGCCCACTGTAGTGCCACTGCGTGCCCACCCACCACTGATATATATATGGTGGCACAGCAGCTTGCAAAGTAAAAATATATATATTTTTTTATAATTGCAGTTGCCTGGGTGCCAGTGACTGTCAGGTCCACAGAGTGTACTGTGCCCACTGCAGTGCCACTGCCCACCCACCACTGATATATACGGTGGCAGGCATGACTTTTTTTTGGATTAGTGTCTGGGGGGGTCTAAAAAGCGTACCTGTGAAGTTTCAGCTCTGTAGCATGTCCAGAACCAGAAAAAAAAGATCATATAGGTATAAAAGGGGTTCCCACCATCCCTGCTCTACTGAAAAATGATCTTTTTTTCTGGTTCTGGACATGCTACAGAGCTGAAACTTCACAGGTACACTCTTCACAGGTACACTTTTTAGACCCCCTAGACACTAAATCACACAAAAAAAGTTCTTAAAAATTGTCATTTTTGATAGAGAGCCAATTATTGGAAAACTTAAAAAAAAAAAACTTAAAAAAAAAAAAATCTTTGGATTTATTGTCTGGGGGGTCTAAAAAGTGTACCTGTGAAGTTTCAGCTCTGTAGCATGTCCAGAACCAGAAAAAAAATAGAATTAGGGTTAGGGCTAGGGTTAGGGTTAGGGCTAGGGTTAGGGCTAAGGTTAGGGTTATTTTTAGTGCTTAGGTTTAGAGGGTTAGAGTTAGAGGGGTAGGGCTACTAACTCTAACCCTAAGTATCTCACCGTAACCCTAACCCTAGCCCCTAACACTAAACCTAACCCTAACCCTCTAACAATAACCCTAACCCTCTAACCTTAACCCTAACCCTCTAAGCCTAGCCATAAAAATAACCCTAACCCTAACCCTAGCCCTAACCCTAACCCTAGCCCTAACCCTAACCCTAGCCCTAGCCCTAACCCTAATTGGGATTTTTTATTTTTATTTTTTTTTTAATTTTTCCAATCATCATTGGCTCTCTATCAAAAAGGACAATTTTTAATAAACTTTTTGTGTGATTTAGTGTCTGGGGGGGGGGGGGGTCTAAAAAGTGTACCTGTGAAGTTTCAGCTCTGTAGCATGTCCAGAACCAGAAAAAAAATAGAATTAGGGTTAGGGCTAGGGTTAGGGTTAGGGTTAGGGCTAGGGTTAGGGTCAGGGCTAAGGTTAGGGTTATTTTTAGTGCTTAGGGTTAGAGGGTTAGAGTTAGAGGGGTAGGGGTAGGGCTACTAACTCTAACCCTAAGTAACTCACCGTAACCCTAACCCTAGCCTCTAACACTAAACCTAACCCTAACCCTCTAACCATAACCCTAACCCTCTAACCTTAACCCTAACCCTCTAAGCCTAGCCATAAAAATAACCCTAACCCTAAACCTAACCCTAGCCCTAACCCTAACCCTAGCCCTAAACCTAATTCGTATTTTTTTCTTGTTCTGGGGATGCTACAGAGCTGAAACTTCACAGGTACACTTTTTAGACCCCCCAGATGCTAAATCCAAAAAAAAAATTTATTTTTATCTTTTTTTTAATTTTTCCAATAATTGGCTCTCTAACAAAAAATGACAATTTTTACAAACTTTTTTTGTGTGATTCAGTGTCTGGGGGTCTAAAAAGTGTACCTGTGAAGTTTCAGCTCTGTAGCATGTCCAGAACCAGAAAAAAAAATTAGAATTAGGGTTAGGGCTAGGGTTAGGGTTAGGGTTATTTTTAGTGCTTAGGGTTAGACGGTTAGGGTTAGAGGCGTAGGGGTAGGGTTACTAACTCTAACCCTAAGTATCTCACCGTAACCCTAACCCTAGCCCCTAACACTAAACCTAACCTTAACCCTAACCCTTAAAGCCCAGTTCCTGTCCCATTTTGGACGGTTCTGGTCTGTTTGCGGTTGTTTGCGGTGCGTTAAACGGGGAGTTTGGTCTGTCACTGTGAAGCGGGCGTAACCCTTACACTACCTGATCAATACAACATCATACCTGATCGTATACACACACTGGATGTTTTAAAGCACGTTATTCCAAACAATTTAGGAATGTTAGGTGATTTATGCCCTTTATGGAATAAAACCCGACTCTGCGTCAACTACGTAATTTTACATGGGAGTTTTGCCATGGATCCCCCTCCGCCATGCCACAGTCCAGGTGTTTGTCCCCTTGAAACAACTTTTCCATTACTATTGTGGCCAGAAAGAGTCCCTGTGGGTTTTAAAATTCGCCTGCCTATTAAAGTCTATGGCGGTTCGCAATGTTCGCCGGTTCGCGAACATTCGCCGATGTTCGCGTTCGCCGTTTGCGAACGGCGAATTTTATGTTCGCGACATCACTAGTAGTGTGAAGGAGATGATGGACCATTTCTTGCTTCAGTGCCCCTTCAATATAGAAGTCTATAAGCGGATGGGTGGGGTTCTGGGTATCCCTTTCCTTTCCCGCTCGAGTTATGCAGAGTAGTAGTACGGATCTTTTGAGACACATCGGGATTTTGATTTTGAGACACTTTTTCTAGTTAGCTTAGTAGTTGGTTACTTCACGTGGAATGCACGGTGTCAGGTTTCCACTCGGAAAAAAGTCCTTCCTGTCGAGGTGGTGGTGCACAACATTCTGAGAGAAGTTGGGAAAATTTGGAATCTTGAGAAGGACAGGTGCCCGGATAAAGGTGTGGAGGAATGTCAGGTCCCTGTAGCTGTTATCTCTCTGTCTCTGGGTGTGCGGCTTTTCTTCCTGTCCTTTCACATCCCCTAGATTTCTTATAAGATCAGATTTTTGGAAAAGGCTGCATCCATGGGTTAAATGTGTAACTGTTTCCTAGTCTGAAGGTGTGTTTAGGTGGTGGCTACGGCTTTGCTGAGTTTAATCATGATAATAATAATATGAAAATGTGTCTTGGTTGGTATATTTAGTTTTCTTTGTTTTTTTTTTTCTGGCAAAAATCAATTTTCTGCTTCAATGCCTATATAAGCTATTTTTGTTTATGTATATTTTTATTTATTTTGTATATCTGTAAACATGTTTTTATAATGTTTGTAAGCTTTTTAATAAAAACATATTTACAATGGTTATGAAAACACATTTATGTAAAACCTTTATACCAAAAGAAAAACACATATTGTTGTTACTGCTTAAAATAGTTAGCTGGAGTTCAGCTCCAATTTGCTAGTGTGTCTAAATCTGCAAGAACATTGACTACTTCCGGACCGCCTACCGCATATATACTGTGGCAGGGCAGCCCGGCTGCGCAAAATCACGTATAGGTACATGATTTTTTGCAGGTGCCCTCGGGGGCTCGTGAGTGGCGCCGGAGCACCGCTTCCGCTGTGATCAGACACAGCGGGAGCCAATCAGCGGGTTCGGCGGCTGCGATGGCTGCCGGCGACCCGCGATCATGCAGAGGAATGACAGAACGGCCATCTGCCTACGTAAACAAGGCTGAGAACTGTTCTGTCACAGAGGCAGAGAGATCTTGTGTGTCAGCTAAGCTGAAACATAGATCTCTATTTTCCTCTAGCACATCCATCCCCCACACAATTAGAAAGCATTCCTAGGAACACACTTAACACCTTGATCACCCCTAGTGTTAACCCATTCCCTGCCAGTTTCATTTATACAGTGACAGTGCATTTTTTTAGCACTGATCACTGTATTGGTGTCACTGGTCCCCAAAAAGTGTCAATTAGTGTCAGATTTGTTCGCTGCAATGTCGCAGTCCCGTGAAAATTGATGATCACCAACATTACTAGTAAAAACAATAAATAAAAAGAGTGTGCGGACATCTCCAAGTGAGGAAGCAACTGGAAGCATGGCTGCTTATCTCTGAACCAGGATACAAATGTTTGCTCTGTAAAGGACGCTTACCTTGGGACAAGGACTGTATCAAGCTGTGGACACAGGTAATATTTAGAGACTGTCAGTGCCCAGGTTGGCTGTGTGGAGGATCCTGCACGAGATAGTGGAAAAGTCCTAGCCACAGCCGAAGCTCCGTGAAGATATAAGGGAGGACACTCGAACCACGAGCTGCAGGGAGCCGAATGACAGCTGTCAAACCCAGAGTAGAAGTGACCAATCAGAACGGTTTTGGAACTGATTACAATTTCAACTCGGTGGCTAAAATAGAGGAATGTCAGAAGGATGTGATAATCTTATTGATTCCAGTAAATATCTCTGGCACAGAGCTATCTATGATTGAGCTGCTTCTTATCCCTGCTAAACTGGACCTTGGATTGAGCTATATGCCAGGAATGCCAGGAGTCCCTCTTTATATAAGATCTTCAGAGAGTCTGCATATTAACCAATAACCTGGAATAATTGGGATCTGGTAAGCAGCCCTTTTATATATAGGTGTGGGTCTCAGTACAGCACTCACTCTTGGTCTCATCACAGAGGTTCCCCTTTGTACCGATTTTTCTGTTTATCTGCCCTTTACCAACTTAATTCTGGTAAGAAGCAAATCTGTGAGGTGGTGGGAAACCTTCACATCCCGTTTGTATCACGATTGTCGTCACTTCTGAATACCAGTTCACCATTTTTTTTCACGTCCCAACATTCAGCACCCGTGGATTTTTTATTGAACTTTACTTTGGGATTTATTGCACCTTTCACATTTGGACTTTTATTCTGTGTGATATTGCATAACATTGTTTTAAGTTATATTCTTTTAGGAATATTCATTCACTCTGTATTTATTTTTTGTAACCATTACAATTGTTTTAATAAGGTCAAGTTTTGGTATCACATAACATTTGCCGTGATGGTAATAATTTAGCGCACCAGACTTTTTTCATCATTATTTATTCCTATTGGATCTTTGGTTGCAGCTCACATACATTTATCAGCGCACTTTTCCACATATAATAAATAAAAAGCCCATAAATCTATCCTATAGTTTGTAGACACTATAACTTTTGCGCAAACCAATCAAAATACACTTTTAGGATTTTTTTTTTACCAAAAATATGTAACAGAATACATATTGGCCTAAATTGATGAAACAATTAAATTTTTAAAATGTATTTTTATTGGGAATGTTTTATAGCAGAAAGTAAAAAATATATATATTTTTTTTTTTTTCAAAATTGTCGGTCTTTTTTTGTTTATAGCGCCAAAAAAATAAAAACCACAGAGGTGATCAAATACCACCAAAAAAAAAATCTCTATTTGTAGGGTAAAAAAATACATCGGCTTTATTTGGGTACAGTGTTGCACGACCGCGCAGTTGTCAGTTAGGCTTCTTTCACACGGTCCGCCTTTCACGCGATCCCCGCTGAGCCGGGCGGATGACAGCTCCGTCTCCGCTTGCAGAGCGGAGAGGGAGGTGTCTCAGCACCCGCTGCCCTCTATGGGGGATCGGAGGAGAGCGGACCGCTTGTCCGCTCCCATCAGATCCGTCCGCTCCGATTACTGAACGGATGGAAAAATAGGGTTTCCATCCGTCCAAATTTCAGCACAGGATCGGATGCGGATGGCAGCGGGTGTCAGCGGAGGTGACCTCCGCTGACACCCGCTGCCCCATAGAGCTGCATGGAGGATCCGATCAGATCCACCTAAAAAACTGACAGGCGGATCTGATCGGACCGCCCGTGTGAAAGAGCCCTTAGAGCAACGCAGTACCGTATCGCAAAAAATGTCCTGGCCGTTAGGGGGTAAAACCTTCCTTAGCTGAAGTGGTTAAACACTACCCTTCCCTCAGAATAACAGTGCTGCTGTACAAAGGTGTCTCTGTTGCTCCTTTATTCAGAGTTTAGGCACTTTAACACAGGACATGTGTTATTGACTGGATCATTGGGTAAAAGTAGAGGGAAAAACCATAAGAAAAAGAAAATGTACGCAGCCACAGCATTTAAGAATTGATAAACTGCAATATAGCACATTTTTGGTTTTGGGTTTTCAGACAATATAGATAAAAATTTCAGACACTATAGAAAGCGAGATAGCTAAACAATAAAATGTTTAACTACACAAATTTCAGAAATATGGGAGTAAATAGACATGTTGGAAACTAATCATGAGAAGCTGACATTAGCACACAATGATCTCAAGAAGGAGGTTGACACCCTGCAAGAATGTCTTAAGCCTGGTACACACTGGCTGAATATCGGACGGTGTCAACCGGTTCAACAGAAAGCAACTGACATTTGACCCATGTGTAAATCAGCCTGTCTAACAGAAGCTGGCCAAACGGTTCTGTAAAATGGGCATGCTGGAAAACCAGCATCTGATCAGTACCTGATCAGTGCTGGCAGCCAATGGCTGTGAGCACTGACCGGTGTGTTCCGAATGGGGGGACAGTCCCCCTGTCAGAACACAATAGCTCAGCAGGACAATCGCTGTTAGAACATAGTTGGTACATTTGAGCGGAGACTGCGAGCCAGGCCTTCTCATCCGGCATCAGTGCCTAATCTCACAAATGCCCTTTTGGAAGAATGGTCAAACATTCCCATAGACACACTCCTAATCCTTGTGGACAGCTTTCCCAGAAGAGTTGAATCTGTTATAGCCTCAAAGGGTGAGCCAACTTAATGTTGAACCCTACGGACTAAGACTAGGATGTCATTAAAGTTCATGCGCGTGTAAAGGCAGGTGTCCCAATACATTTGACAATATAGTGTATATACACTTATACTAGGACAGAAGAACAAAGAACACAATGATACTTCTACACTTGCTGTGACATTGTTATCATAGTACTGTTGCATAACTGTACACTTGGAAAGATTAAAAAAACTATTTGAAAAAAGAGGAGGTGGTAGAGGTTATCCTCTAGGGAAGCTGGAAATAGCCTTGCAAATATTATATGTATTCTGCAGGGCAACTGGTCATCCAAAACCACAATAAAGGCTTTTTGGTCCCTTTAAGTCCACCCATCATAACTTGTCAGATTACATTTTCCATTTGAAAAACCAAATAAATAAATAATGCAGCACCAATGGTACAATAAATAGTGAATAATACTGAATAAATAATGAATAAATAATCGCATGCATAAATATAAATATTCACGTAAGGTTACGCTGATTTTATTATCCTATATTTTCCTTTGTCTCCCCAAGCTCTGCTTCATAAAAGTCATGGTTTCTATACACTGCTCTGATGGTGTCCAACTAGCCTGAAAAGATGTATGCATATGCAGTTTGGAAAAAGTATTATGTAATATTATGCTTTTTATAATATACTCTGTAAGTGTCAATGCATTATCTCACTCATCCCACTTTCTTCAACCACTTTAAGACCGGAAGGATTTGCCCCCTTAATGACCAGGCCCTATTTTGCGATTCGGCAATGCTTTACTTTAACGGACAATTGTGTGGTCGTGCAATGCTGTACCCAAATAAAATTGACATCCTTTTTTTCCCACAAATAGAGCTTTCTTTTGGTGGTATTTGATCACCTGTGCTATTTTTAATTTTTGCGCTATAAACAAAAAAAGAGCGACAAATTTTGAAAAAAAAAAAAAATAACCAATATTGTTCACATTCTGCTATATATCACACCTCAAAAAAAAAAATAAAATCTAAATTTTTTAACATTTTAGGCCAATTTTTTTCTACATATTTTTGGTAAAAAAATTAGCAATAAGCGTATTTTGATTGGTTTGCGCAAAAGTTATCACGTTTACTAACTACCGGAAAGATTTATGTAATTTTTATTGTTTTTTTTTTTTTTTACTAGTAATGGCGGTGATCTGCGATTTTTTGCGGGACTACGACATTGCGGCGGACAGATTGGACCCTTAACTGACATTTTTTACACTTTTGGGGGGACCAGTGACATTACTACAGTAATCAGTGCTAAAAATATGCACTGTTACTGTAATAATGACACTGGCAGGAAAGGGGTTAACACAGTGGATGATAAAGGGTTTAAATGTATGCCTCATGCTTACTGACGTGTGTGAGTGTGAGTGTGTGTGTGTGTGGGGGGGGGGGGTTCTGGGACACAGACAGAGATCGCTGTTTCAGCTATGCTGAATCCTGTGATCTCCTCCCGTCTGTCACTGAGAAGATCTGCCTGCTTTGTTTACATAAGCAGGCGGGTCTTCTCACCATTTCCCAGATGATCAGGGAAGGGAGGCGGCAATCGCCACCTCTCCTCCTTTGGCCCGACTCCCGCTGTGTCTAAACACAGCAGGAGCACGCCGCCGAAATAGGGGAGCCGCACTGCCGCAGTAGGATTACTCTGAGCAGTCGGCAAGGGGTTAAATGTGAAAAAAAACTCTCTTTTCAAATGTGTGATGCAAATTATTGTAAGTAACTTCTTTGTTTAAAGAGGTTGTAAAATCCCGAGTACTGTTTGTACCTATAGGTAAGCCTATAACAAGGATTTCCTATAAGTACTATAAATATCTACCAAACTTGCTCCATTTAGGAGGTACAGTTTTTACATTTCATGCATCCGATGACATCATCGGCGCATGCACTCTGAAGAAACGGCACAAGCAGCCCTTTGCCGTGAATGGTGCGCATGCGCGGGAGTGATGTCACGCGGCTCCGGCCAGTAGCACAGCCGGAGTCTGCAGACCCTGAAAGAAGACAGGTGAAGATGGATGCGGCCTCCAGCGAGGACGATGCGGGCCTTGTTTGCAGGCAAGTGTCACATAAGCGTTGCATACTAGCACATTATGCATTTACTTTGCAGGTAACCAAAAATATATTTTTTTCCCCAGGCTTTACTTCCTCTTTAAGGCATGTGCTATAGTATTCAGTGTTTTAGTGCAAGAGACAATCTAGTCTTCAGCCTTAGATCATTTAGGGAATGTCTACAAGTAGAAAAATGTCACATCAAGCATGGTTCAATGAAAGGAAGAATGTTATTTAAATGCAGAGCTTGATTGTACCAGTAGACATCTAGAACACAGGATCCAAGCTAGTTAATGAGATACTTTATTAGTATGTCTGATGAACCTAACATAATTGCAAATAACACCAAGATGTATTTTCTAATTTACAGACAGATAGATAATGAGAGCAGGGCGGGCTGTGGCAATATTTTAGTTCTTTCTTTCAAGAATTGTAATGATGTAGGAAAAAAAAAACATATTACTGAAAAAGGGCGAGCATTAAGGCCGAGAATCAAGGAAACAAGAAATTGCTGCACTCTAACATTTTGGTTCTGAATGTATAATTTACATTGAGATTCTCTAGCTAGCTAAGGATGTAAAGACTGATTTTCACGAGCAAGTTGCCTAAGCATCACTCACAAAGACTGGGACATAGGTTTTGTAGGGGGCAATACCAAACGCATGAGGACAAGAATCATAATGATTTCACACAAACATAACCTGGAACATTGGAAAATCTCTAAAAAAGATTTTTCTCTTTTCCCTACCGAAAAAAGCAAACAACACTTTTTACTATGTGCTTGCCACAACAGTCCCCAAGTGTGGCAGAAAACCATGCAAACATGTTCATACAGAGATTGTGATAAAGGTTTGCAGAGCATTTAACATGAAAAACACGTATTTTGTGCAAGAATTGTTAAATCCAAGGAATATAAGTACTTGACTTTGAACTGGTATCAATCACTTGCAGTCTACTGTAGAGCAGCGCCTAAGCTGGCCATAGATGGTTTGAACCTCGACTGGTTCATCATAAATCGACTTGGGTACAACCAGCATGTCAGATTCTTACAGGCAATCATTGCCAAAGATTCCCTTAATAGCTCCGCAGGAAGGATTCCCCCATCAAAACAGTAAATCAAGCAATTTTCAAATCAACCACAGGTTGCAGGAAATAAAATCGCGTCATCTATGGCCTGCCTTAGGAGGGGCAAGGCTGACACACTATCCATTCTTCTGCAGTGCTAATGGGCTAACCAGGACTATGCTGATAAAAAAAGAGGGTGGAGTGACAGAGAGATGAACTCATCAGTCTGTTGCTGCTTCTCCTTAAACTGTCCAGTTATAGGACTTGTAACTGTTACTTAAAGCGGTTGCAAAGTCATTGATCACAAATCCTGGAATCCCCTCTGTTACAGCAAGATATACATCGCAGTGTATGTATTTTTTTTTTTTAAATTATGCAGCTAAATACCTTATTTTTCTGCCCTGCTGTGCGGTCACGTGACCTACCGGTGCTCTCCTTCCCCAATCTGAGGACTACAGAGAGAGGGGCTGAGACTCCCCTCTGACATCTGCTGGGAAGAGAGTGGCACGTGAGCACACAGCGCCACTTTGAAATAAGGTATTGCTGCATAATTTTTAAAAAAACACTGACACTGCACTATAAATGTTGCTATAACATAGCAGATTAGAGGATTTGTGAGCAGTGACTTTACAGCCACAGTGGAAAAGCAGGACGAGATGGCTCACGCACACACACTGAGCTGACAGGCAGGGAGGGAGGGGGAGAGGGGAAGAGGGAAGAGGGAAAGATGATGGATAACATAAGCACATAAACAGCATAGAGAGGGACAAATTACACAGCACAAGCACTATGCTTTATATAGTGCATTTAAGGAACAGAACCATTTTTAAAAAAATGCCTTTTAGGGTTACAACTTCTTTAATAGAGATGGACGAACATCGGCCGGGGCGGTTCGCGAACGTCAGCTGCGATTTTTCTCAAAAGTCCGCGAACCGCAAGTTCGCGGTGGGCCCCATTGACTTTAATGGGAGGCGAACTTTAAAAACCTTTAGGTCATATTTGCAGCCACAAAAGACTTACTAGCTGTGGACAAATAGTCCCAGCATTTGGACAATGTTACAACAGAAGTATTGCAATTGGAAAAGTTGCCCTAAATTTTTTTTTTTACAGCAAAAAATTATTATTTTGTTTTTCATAAATCAGCCAGAACTGACAGCAGCCAGTAAATACATGTCTAATACATATAGGGTCCATTCACACATCTGTAAAATGGGTCCGCATCCATTCCACAGTTTGGCGGAACCTTTACAGACCCATTGATTTTCAATTCCAGTCTGAAAAATTAGGCATTCACAGGATACAGAAGTAAGTGTCGGCCAGTATTGGCCCCAAAAATTAGCCCACATGGGTTTACCTGACAGCTAAGAACGTAGTATTTGGTGGCTGGAGGTACATTAGGCATTCACAGGATAAAGAAGTAAGTGTCGGCCAGTATAGGCCCCAAAAATGAGCCCACATGGGTTTACCTGACAGCTAAGAATGTAGTATTTGGTGGCTGGAGGTACATTAGGCATTCACACAGGATACAGAAGTAAGTGTCGGCCTGTATAGGCCCCAAAAATTAGCCCACATGGGTTTACCTGACAGTTAAGAATGTAGTATTTGGTGGCTGGAGGTACATTAGGCATTCACAGGATAAAGAAGTGTCGGCCAGTATAGGCCCCAAAAATTAGCCCACATGGGTTCAACTGACAGCTAAGAAAGTTGTGCTCTGTGGCTGGAGGTACATTAGGCATTCACAGAAAAAATAATTGTCGGCCCTGAAAGGCCCCAAAAATTTGTCATTCAATGAACATAAAATGCCTTTTATGCTGCTGTATTTAGCAAAGACAAGGACCAGGAATTGCTGTGGGTGGATGACGGTCCGGCGGATATTTGTGGCCTGGCATGAGGAATTTCAATGAAACATAGTCTACTGGTCACATGTGTTGAATTCCTCAGAGATCCATGCCTCATTCATTTTTATAAATGTGAGGTAGTCTACACTGTCATGAGCTAGGCGAGTGCGCTTATCGGTCACGATCCCCCCTGCTGCGCTGAACGTCCTTTCGGACAGGACACTGGACGGGGGGCAAGCCAACATTTCCATTGAAAATTGTGCAAGCTCTGGCCAGAGGTCAAGCCTGCCCACCCAGTAGTCCAGGGGTTCATCCCTCCTCAGAGCATTCACATCGGCCGTTAACCCGATGTAGTCAGATACCTGTCGGTCTAGGCATTCCCTCATGCTGGATCCGGAGTACAGTTGTCAATGGGTCGGCTGAAAGA
Source organism: Pelophylax lessonae (assembly GCF_965119305.1). Classification (NCBI taxonomy): domain Eukaryota; kingdom Metazoa; phylum Chordata; class Amphibia; order Anura; family Ranidae; genus Pelophylax; species Pelophylax lessonae. The sequence continues at coordinate 114,890,502 of NC_138779.1, forward strand.
AGGATCTCATATCTGAAGTGACCAAGACATCTTCCAACCGCCCTCTTCTTGCAGGCGCTGTTGGATTGCTACCCGCAACTGTTTCTCTGTGACTGGAAATTCCTCTACCAGTGCACGCAAAAGCAGAATGCAGCATTTCCCACAGCAAGGCCTGGAAGTGCTGCATTCTGACCGCCCTCTGTGATTATGGTAACATTTCCACCATTTTTTGTTTGTACCGGGGGTCTAAGTATGTTGCCACCCAGTACTGGTCATTGGCCTTTATCCTTTTTATACAGGGGTCCCCCTTAAAACACTGGAGCATGAAGGCCCCCATTCGCACTAAACTGGAAGCGGTGTAGTGGCCTGGCTCCAGCCCATCATCCAGGATAATGTTGTCCTCGTTCTCTTCCCCCCATCCACGGATTACACCAGGGATCCCAGAAAGGTTTAAAGCATGCTCTTCTTGCTCCTCCTCATCCCCCCCGGCACCATCCTTCTCTGACTCCTCTTCAGAATCCTGCTGTTGACTTGTCTCAGATGGAGTAGCACTCACTTGGAATTCATCCAACATTGCGACTTCCTCACCTCCTCGACGGCTTGATCAATGACACGACGCAATACATGCTCCAGAAAGAAGGCGTAAGGTACGATGTCACTGATGGCGCCCTGGCCGTGACTGACCAGTTTGGTGATCTCATCGAATGGCCGCAGATGTCTGCATGCGTTGCGCATGAGCAGCCACTGGCGAGGTGAAAAAAATTCAAGCTCCCAGAACCTGTCCTGCCGCAGAGTTTGTACAGGTAGTCGTTAACTGCACGTTTCTGCTGGAGCAGCCTATCAAGCATATGCAACGTTGAGTTCCATCGGGTCGGGCAGTCACAAATAAGATGTCTGACGGGCAGGTTGTGTCTCCGCTGTATGTCAGCAAGGCGAGCCATGGCTGTGTAAGATCTTCTGAAATGGCCCGAGATTTTCCTGGCCTGCCGCAAGACATCCTGGACCCCAGGGTATTTGGCAACGAATCGCTGCAGGACCAAGTTCAGGACGTGTGCCATGCATGGCACGTGTGTTATTTTGCCCTGTTTCAGCGCACTCAGCAGATTGGCACCGTTGTCGCACACCACTTTACCAACTGTCAAATTGAGCGGTGTCAGCCACTGATCTGCCTGTGAACGCAAAGCTGAAAGGAGTGCAGGACCAGTGTGGCTCTTGGCTTTCAAGCACAACAGACACAGCACAGCATGGCAATGTCTCACCTGGCATGTGGAATAGGTTCTGGGGATCTTGGGCGGCACAGCGGAAGAGACGGTAGCAGCCGAAAAGGAGGAGTTAACCGAGGATGAGAGGGAGGATGGAGGAGGAGGAGGAGAAGAAGAGGCAGGCCTGCATGCAGTCTGTGGTGGTACAACCAAATCTACACAGGTGCCACGGGTTACATGCTTGACGGCCGTCAGAAGGTTCACCCAGTGGGCAGTAAAAGTGATATACCTTCCCTGCCCGTGTTTGCTAGACCATGTGTCTGTGGTCAGATGTATCTTGGCACCAACACTGTGTGCCAGAGATATATTTACTTGCCGCTGAATATGGCCATACAGCTCTGGAATGCCCTTCTGCAAGAAATATTTCCTGCCTGGGACCTTCCATTGTGGAAAGTCCCCCAGTTGATATGGCAGTAGTTGGCGAGCTATCAGTTCCGACAAGCCAGCAGTCAAACGTTGGGCAAGATGGTTATCCGGCGTCATCATTTTTTTCTGCTCCAACATTTGGGCCAAAGAAATCTGCCTTTTTCCAGAACAACGTGACAACGGCATGATGGAAGGTGGAGTGGAGGACTATTGTGAGGAGAGAGGAGAAGGAGAAGAGGCTGGATGGTGAGAGCCTGGAGTGTGGCTTTGTGGGTTCTGACGGTGTTGCTCCCACTGGGCTCGGATGGCAACACTGTTGTCAGCAACAGACACATTAAAAAGGCCCACACTGCGGAGCCATGTGCCGGCTAGTGATGGACGAACATCGGCCGGGGTGGTTCGCAAACCTCAGCTGCAAATTTTCTCAAAAGTCCATGAACCGCGAGTTTGCTGCGGGCCCCATTGACTTTAATGGGAGGCGAACTTTAAAAACCTTTAGGTCATATTTGCAGCCACAAAAAACGGTACTAGTTGTGCACAAATAGTCCCAGCACATGGACAATGTTATAACAGAAGTATTGCAATTGAAAAAGTTGCCCTAAATTTTTTTTTTTTTTTTTTTTTTTACAGCAAAAAATATATATATTTTTTTCATAAATCAGCCAGAACTGACAGCAGCTGGTAAATACATTGTCTAATACATATAGGGTCCATTCACACATCTGTAAAATGGGTCCGCATCCATTCCACAATTTGGTGGAACCTTTACAGGCCCATTGATTTTCATTTCCAGTTTGAAAAATTAGGCATTCACAGGATAAAGAAGTAAATGTCGGCCATTCCAGCCCCAAAAAATTAGCACACAAGCGTTTACCTGACAGCTAAGAACGTAGCATTCTGTGGCTGAAGATACATTAGGCATTCACAGGATACAGAAGTAAGTGTCGGCCAGTATTGGCCCCAAAAATTAGCCCACATGGATTTAACTGACAGCAAAGAACGTAGTATTTGATGGCTGGAGGTACAATAGGCATTCACAGTATACAGAAGTAAGTGTCGGCCTGTATAGGCTATAAAAATTAGCTCACATGGGTTTAACTGACAACAAAGAACGTAGTATTTGATGGCTGGAGGTACAATAGGCATTCACAGTATACAGAAGTAAGTGTTGGCCTGTATAGGCTCCAAAAAATAGCTCACATGGGTTTAACTGACAGCAAAGAACGTAGTATTTGATGGCTGGAGGTACAGTAGGCATTCACAGTATACAGAAGTAAGTGTCGGCCTGTATAGGCTCCAAAAATTAGCTCACATGGGTTGAACTGACAGCAAAGAACGTAGTATTTGATGGCTGGAGGTACAGTAGGCGTTCACAGTATACAGAAGTGTCGGCCTGTATAGGCTGCAAAAATTAGCTCACATGGGTTGAACTGACAGCAAAGAATGTAGTATTTGATGGCTAGAGGTACAGTAGTCATTCACAGTATACAGAGGTAAGTGTCGGCCTGTATAGGCCCCAAAAATTAGCCCACATGGGTTTAACTGACAGCAAAGAACGTAGTGTATTTGATGGCTGGAGGTACAGTAGGCGTTCACAGGATACAGAAGTGTCAGCCTGTATAGGCCCCAAAAATTAGCTCACATGGGTTGAACTGACAGCAAAGAACTTAGTATTTGATAGCTAGAGGTAAATTAGGCATTCACACAGTATACAGAATGAAGGGTCGGCCTGTATAGGCTGCAAAAATTATCTCACATGAGTTGAACTGACAGCAAAGAACATAGTATTTGATGGCTGGTGGTACAGTAGGCATTCACAGTATACAGAAGTAAGCGTCGGCCTGTATAGGCTCCAAAAATTAGCCCACATGGGTTTAACTGACAGCAAAGAACGTAGTGTATTTGATGGCTGGAGGTACAGTAGGGATTCACGGGATACAGAAGTGTCAGCCTGTATAGGCCCCAAAAATTAGCTCACATGGGTTGAACTGACAGCAAAGAACTTAGTATTTGATGGCTAGAGGTACATTAGGCATTCACAGTATGCATAAGTAAGTGTCGGCCTGTATAGGCTGAAAAAATTAGCGAGTAGCGATCAAGCCAAATTTCCCGCGAACCGACCGCTGGGCGAACCGCAAGGCCATCCCTAATCTACACCACCTACTGATCAAATATATCTGTGATAAATCTGTGATAAATCCTAAATACTACTGGAAGCAGCTAACACCAATATGCATCCATACACCTGTACAAATGCATGGTAGGCGGCAACGTAATCACGCTGGGCGTAGCTTTGAATGCTGAAATGGGAGTGTATTCTATATTTAAATAAAAACTTTTACAAGCGGTCTGCACTATGGTCTCTTCCTCTTGCTTCCTATATGACCACGCTGAGAGCTGCAGATCGGGACCGATCAGCCAGTGGAGCAGTGCCCCTATAACACTGCAAAAGCACACATTAACCTCCTGTAGCTAGTGAGGTCTGTCTAACCAGGTGAGAAGACACCCATAGGCAGTGTGAAGCGCACTGTGGTGAATAAAGTCATATATTCAAGAATCGGTTGGTGTATAGGACTGCACTATTCACAGAGATATTTCTCTTTTTATGGACTTTTTTGAAAGATTGACTCACTTTGATTGATTATATATACTGTATATACATTTTTATATAATATTTTTGTATATCTTTTATAAAAATTGATGATTCATGTACTTTATTCATTGAAGGATGGTCACTTATATGATTTATGCACTCGTTTTGTTGAAGGATAGCGCTGCACCCTTGTGAGATAGTAATACTAAAATATTCACATACATATGTATACACTATATTACCAAAAGTATTGGGACTCCTGCCTTTACATGCACAGGAACTTTAATGGCATCCCAGTCTTAGTCCGTAGGTTTTTTTAGTCAGTTGCCCCCCACCCCCTTTGCAGCTGTAAGAGCTTCAGCTCTTCTGGGAAGGCTGTCCACAAGGTTTAGGAGTACGTTTATGGGAACGTTTGACCATTCTTCCAGAAGCGCATTTGTGAAGTTAGGCACTGATGTTGACGAGAAGGCCTGGTTTGCAGTCTCCACTCCAAACTCGCTCATCCATGTCTTCGTGGACCTTGCTTTATGCACTGGTCCAAATCATTTGATGGAGGGGGGGTTATGGTGTGGGGTTGTTTTTCAGGGGTTAGATTTGGCCCCTTAATTCCAGTAAAGGGAAATCTTAGGGCGTCAGCATACCAATATATTTTGGACAATGTCATGCTCATAACTTTGTAGAAACAGTTTGGGGGTGGCCCCTTCCTGTTTCAACATGACTGCACACCAGTGCACAAAGCAAGGTTCATAAACACATGGATGAGCAAGTTTGGGGTGGAGGAAATTGACTGACCTCAACCCGATAGGACACCTGTGGGATGAATTAGAGCAGGGACTGCGAGCCAGGCCTTCTCGTCCAAAACCAGTGCCAGACCTCACAAATGCGCTTCTGGAAGAATGGTCAAACGTTCCCACAGACCCACTCCTAAACCTTGTAGACAGCCTTCCCAGAAGAGTTGAAGCTGTTATAGTTGCAAAATGTGGGCCAACTCAATATTGAACCCTAAGGACTAAAACTGGAATTTCATTAAAGTTCATGTGCGTGTAAAGGCAGGTACTTTTGGTAATATAGTGTATATTTATATGACCAAAAAGTCTAAGGGTCCTTTCACGCCCAGCGGGCTCTGTTTTGCAAGATCGGCTCCGCTGATCCCCGGTGAGCCGGCCGGTGATAGGTCCATCTCCACTTACTTTGCTGAGACAGCCCTGTCAGATCCCCGCTCTCCTCTATGAGAGATCAAATAAAAACGGACTGCCTGTCTATTTTCATCCGATCCTTTCCGGTCCAATCCTCCAGACGGATAGAAAATAGGGTTTGCATACATCTGGATTTCATGGATAGGATCGGATTGGATAGCAGCGGGTGTCAGCAGAGATGTCACCACTGACATCCGCTGCTCCATAGGGCTGCATAGAGCATCTGATCAGGCCTGCCTGAAAAACTGACAGGCGGACCTGATCAGAAAGCCCTTGTGGAAGGGGCCTAAAAAGATACAGGCTGGGTTCACACTTATATGAATTGGATGCAGATTTCCCCTGCATCCATTTCACATGACAGGAGATTGTGACCAGCTCTCAATGGAGCCGGTTTACACATCTCCGTGGCGGCTGTGGAGCTGATTACATGGGGTCCTGTGCGTCTTTTGCTCCATTTAAGGTATGAATTCAGGCAAAAATGCAGGCCTGATTCATCCCTGAAACGGAGAACAGGGACGCACTGGACCCCAGCTGTGAGCCGCATCTGCATTCGGTGTGAAAAAAAACACTCCAAAAATGTTCACAGGCCCAATTCGAACATAAACATGAAAAAAAAAAAAAATGCATGTAACTATACAATTAATCCCCTTTAAAGTAAGTATACACAAGATAATATAGTGCAAAAGTCTAACAGAAGATTGAAAAGTAGGGTTATACTGTATGTACATTATTGTATTCTATGGATGGACAGAAAAATGGGTCACTGCTTATGGGAAGTTTGTGTAGCTAATTCTCACTGGGCTAAAATCCATTTGTTTACCTCATTAACTATTTACTTTCTAAGTGACCCTATATTTAAAAAAAAAAAAAAAGAACATTTAAATCACACCCTTCTGATATTAACATGTATCCAATTGAGTGAAAAATGTTATGTAAAAGGGACAATGCTGAGATGAGGCAGACAATGTACTTACACAGCTCTGGTTCTTCCATTTTGATGGATTAAAGGCCTTGCACTGCTCATTTTGCTGCATTTTCATTCCTAGCAGATTTCCTTTACTCAAAATGAAATTGTTTGAATCATTACTAAAAGGATCTCTGCTCTAGAGATGGGGATTTATAATTTAGAAACTTGACAATATTTTAGTTATAGGCATCCCCATCTGGCCGTGTATAGGTTTAATAATATTCTTTTGGAGCAGTTGAAAGAATAATACAGTTTCTTCTGTTGTTTTTCATAAATTAGGATAAAAGGGGATTGAATGTGTCAGAAATATACACTGCAGTAGCAACTGGGTTGGAGCAACACGGACTGAAGTGAGACGGATTTTCCTGCTTGAGGAAGTGTTTCTCTTTCAGGAGTTTCAGTTGAATAAACTTGTTTAACCACTTCTGGACCGGAAGGATTTACCAGGCCATTTTTTTTGCGATACGGCACTGCGTTATTTTAACTGACAATGGCGCGGTCGTGCGATGCTGTACCCAAATAAAATTGATGTTTTTTTTTTCCCACAAATAGAGCTTTCTTTGCGTGGTATTTGATCACCTCAGCTGTTTTTATTTTTTGCGCTATAAACAAAAAAAGAGCGACAATTCTGAAAAAAAAAAAAAAAAACATTTTTACTTTCTGCTATAAATTATTCCCCCCCCCCCCCCCCCAAAAAAAAAAAAAAAAAAAAAATCTAATTTATTCATCATTTTAAGCCAATATGTATTCTGCTACATATTTTTGGTAAAAAAATCCCAATAAGTGTATATTGATTGGTTTGCACCAACGTTATCACGTCTACAATCTAAGGGAAAGATTTATGTCTTTTTTATTTATTTTTTTACTAGTAATGGCAGCGATCAGCGATTTTTTACAGGACTGTGATATTACGGCAGACAGATTGGACACCCAACTGACATTTTTGACACTTTTGGGGGGACCAGTGACATTACTACAGTAATCAGTGCTAAAAAATATGCACTGTTACTGTACTAATGACATTCGCAGGGAAGAGGCTAACACCAGGGGCAATCAAAGGGTTAAATGTGTTCCAAGGGGGTGCTTTCTATCTGTGTTGGGGATGGACTTGCTGGATGAACAAAGAGACCTGTATTCCTAAATAGGAGGAACACTGGATCCCTGTGTTCATCACTGACAGAACAGCTGTCTGCCGTGTTTAAAACGGCAGACCGCCGTTCTGTCTCTACGGAGAGTGATCCCGATGCCCGGTGAACATCGCATCTGCCAGACTCACTGACTGGCTCCCCCTGTGGCAAATCGGTGGCTCCCCCACTAGCTGTTGACGAAGCGTCATACAGGTACGGGGGACAGAGCCGACCTGCCGCAGTATAAGTGCGGCGGCTGGTCGGCAAGTGGTTAATATTAGGAGAAAGAACTTTATTTCATACAAGGAGATATTTTATACTTTTGCTGTATTTAGCAGGGCAGAGCGGAACTTAAAGGAAATAGTGCCGCATAAAATGTGCTTGTTATCAGGCATTTGCCAATACAAAAAGTGTCCCAATTAGAATATATTCTATCACCTCCAGTTCCTATAACAGTACCAGGACAAATAAGGAGGGTAAGGCCTCTTTCAAACGGGCAGTCGTTCTGACGTTGGTAATAGAATGTTTTTGTTATCTTGAAATCCCAAGACTCCAAGCACAATGATCACTTGCGGTGTACATTACCATTATTATTATAGTATTATATAGGATTTATATAGCGCCGACAGTTTACGCATCGCTTTACAGTACAAATAAAATACACTTTAAAAAAGTATGAATCAGAGGGCCCTGTTCATTAGAGCTTACAATCTAAGAAGGAGGGTGAAGAGATACAAGAGGTAATAACTGTGGGGGATGGGCTGATGGAGAAAAATAAAAGTACAGTTGTTCGGTGGTTGCCAGATAGGTTTCTCTGAAGAGATGTGTTTTCAGGGATCGTCTGAAAGTGGACAAAGTAGGAGATAGTCAGACAGATTAGGGTAGAGCATTCCAGAGGATGGGAGAGGCTCGGGAGAAGTCCTGGAGGAGAGCATGGGAAGAGGTTGCAAGGGAGCTTGAGAGCAGAAGGCCCTAGGAGGAAGGATGAGAACGAGTTGGTTGGTATTTTGAGACCAGGTTAGTGATATAGCTGGGCGCCAAGTTATGGATAGCTTTGTAAGTTATGGTTAGTAACTTGAATTTAATTTGTTGGTTGAGTGGCAGCCAATGGAGGGATTGGCAAATAGGGGTAGCAGACACAGAGTGGTTTGCAAGGTGGATGAGCCTGACAGCAGCGTTCATAATGGACTGAAGGGGGATAGCCTTTTTAAAGGTAAGCCAATGAGAAGGGAGTTGCAGTAATCGAGACGAGAGATGATCAGGGAGTGGATTAGAAGCTTTGTGGCGTCATTGGCTAGGAAGGGACGTATCTTGGAGATGTTGCGGAGGTTGAGGCGGCAAGCTTTGGACAGTGACTGGATGTTTGGCCGAAATGATAGTCCAGAGTCCAGGATTATACCTAGGACCTTGGCATGGATGGATGGGTTGATAGTTTTGCGGTTGATGTTGACAGAGAAATCAGGGGAAGAGAAACGTGGGGCACGAAATATCATGAGCTCGGTTTTAGTTAGGTTGAGTTTGAGGAAGTGATATAACATCCAGGCTATAACGATTACTTGTGTTTAAATGTGTTTACATGCGGCTACATTTTGCTGCGGTGGAACTATTTTTGTCATTTCCATAGCAACTATGTTTATTTTTTTGTCCCTTGACTACCCATAGTACATTTATGCCCACCCATTTCCTGTGTCTTTGTTCAGTGCCTGTTTCTTTGTTCAGTGAGAGGACTTCAACTTTTTAGTTGAACTGTGAGCATTGATTATGGATTACGGAAGACCTCTGATTGCAATGCTCATATTGCTGCTTATGGGGATGAAAAGGAGGAGACAGATGGATCTGATTCAGCGGAGAAGACGTTGCCTCTACTGGGTACATCCCTTGACCTCCCAGCCTCCATCTATTGGCTACTTTGCCCTCATGTTTGGAGAACTGCGTACTCACCAAGAAAGGTTCTACAATTTTACTAGGATGTCAGTGGCAACCTTTGATCAGTTACTAGACCTTGAAAGAGGACGTCTGAACCGAAGGCACACACACATGAGAAGAAGCATAAGTGAGGAAGAATGGCTGTTAATGACTTTAAGGTAGGTTTTCGATATGTTGAACAGATGCTTAAAAAATATGCGTAATTATCTATTTTCAAATTTCTCGTTTTTTCTTAATTATTTAATTGCAGATACCTTGCCACTGGTGCCAGTTTTACCTCCCTACACCATCAATTTTTAATGGAAATATCCTCTGCGTCAACAATTGTGCATGACACTTGTCTCATCTTATGGGAAGAACAGAAAAATTCAAATGTGTGGGAAGAATTAGCTGATGAGTTTTGGGAGAAAACTAACTTCCAAATTGCATTGGGGCATTAGATGGTAAAAATGTCTGTGTCATCAAGCCACCAAATTCTGGTTCCCGCTTCTTTAACTACAAAAAGTATTTCTCAATTGTTCTGCTGGGGCCCAGTGATGCCAACATGAAATTTATAGCCATGTATGTTGGGGCCCATGGAAGTTCTGGAGATTCTAGAATATTTTGTAATTCTGTGATGGGTCAGCTTTTTCAATATGGGGAATTTGACATGTCACAATCAAGGCCTCTGCCTGGTGCTGCTGGTCCCGATCTGCCTCTAGTAGTTTTAGCAGATTAAGCAATTGCTTTATCCACCTACCTCCTCAGGCCCTACACGAGGCATGGCTCTGATTCCAGAAAACGCATTTTTAATTATCGACTGAGTAAAGCCGCCGAACAGTGAAGTGTGCTTTTGGAATATGTACATCGAAATGGCGTGTTTTATTAACATCAATGCACTTGGATGTTGAGCATGCAGTGAATGTAGTTTTGGCATGCTGTGCTCTACATAACCTTTTAAGGATAAAGGAAAATGTGCCCAGGGAATTTCCAGAAATGATCTCAAATGAACCCCAAGGTCATCAGACTGGCACTTGTCCCACTAATCATGCCCTCCAGATACGTGAACATTTTGCGGACTACAGTACTTCCTTTCCGAAGATGGACATGTTCTGTGGCAAAATAACTTTATCTATTTTTTTTTTGTTATAGAGTTTTCCCCTGTTGTAAACTTGCAATTACCAATGTTGTACCATTTTATAATTTTGACCATGTTTACTTTTTAGTTACATTTCTTTAGATACTTTTCCATGAATACATTTCTTAATAACATAACAAAGAGTCAACACCTTTGTCCAGTTATATTGGATTTATTTTTATGTTTGCTTTATATAAACAAGTATCAAACTTGGTAACCAAAGAAAGAAGACCTTAGGTCTTCATAATACAAAACTCTAATGCTTGCATGTAAAAGAAAAAATGTTTTTCAGTTTCGAGTATACAACACTTTTTTTGACTCCATATTGCAGGTGTGAGATCATGGATCGCAATAAATCCCTTGCATAAATCACAACTTTATTACCAACTACTGTGTAGTATGTAGTACTGTGTGTAGTGAATGGTACATACAGGGCTAACATTGGCCACAAATATTGCTAAAAAACAAATAAAATAAAAAGGGTTCTGAAACGCACAAACTTCAAAGTGTGTCCAACCTTCTGCTGAGAGACGCCTCCCATGTAAGATGCGTCATTAAATTGCGTGTTGTGATTTTGTGTTGGTAACCTCTCCTTCATATCCTCCACCTAATTTCCAAAAAAAAAAAAAAAAATCAGGATCTGTGTTGGCAAGATTTATCAGGATTTGTGAAAAATATACTGTCATTCATCTTTCCTGGACACATTCTGGTTTAGCAGGCTTTGTGCAGACAAGATGGCTGGAGCTAAGGACATAAAGGGGGGGGGGGGGGGGGTTAAAAAGGTAAAATTTAAGCAGTTTGACCATGCCACGACAAAAACCTGTCTTTAGTGGAGATAGCATACATGAGAATCTGCAGGAGTTTGGATATATCTGATTACAGCAAAGGTATCAGTCAGATTAAAACACAATAAAAAAATAAAACAGCCATATAAAAAACAAATTAGAAGCTGTAAACAAAACTACAAACTTTCATAAACCGGGTAAGGAGAATGCAGGAAAGAATGGCTTGGTTCCCTGCCCACATCTATGGATGATTCAGATTGGGAAGATAAAGATGAGGGTGGATGACAGGGGTTTGGCTGCTCATGCATTCTTTGTAAACCCTGAAGAGATGGGAAAGGTGTTTACATTGGTGGGGATCCTGAGTAAGGGCTCATGGCAGGTGTACTGTTCTGGTAATGATGGACAGGCAGTGATTATGTAAAAGAGACACTTGGTGTATTAAAACCCAATCCCCAGCGCTGAACTCTAGGAAATGGGCGTTGCTCTTTGCAAGCAGAAACGATATACATAATATATGCATATATATCACCCTTGACCTCAGTATGCTTATCAAGAGGGACCTCCCTGATTACAGACAGTACCATTCTGCAAAACATCACATCAGGGTCCGAGATCGTGAGGAATTCATCATCATCTTTTGAGGTAGAGGTTTGAGAATGCTTACTTGAAGAAATGAGAAACCAATCAAACTATTCTTAAAAAGGGGGCTGAGTACGGCGTGTTTGACAGGTGGTGTAACTTGACTGGATTCTCCTATCAATATTTGCCTGTAAGTAGAATGAAAATACAGATAAAGCTTTTCTACAAATATGTCACTGCACTAACATCATCTGCCATTTTTGAAGGTGTCAGCAATAAGTTGTTTGTAGATGGAGGTTGTGACATGACAATATGTGACACTTTGAAAGAAACATACCACAGGTGCTTGAGTAGGTGGTTGATTTTCATCAGGAGAAACTGGTTCTGCATTTGTCTCTTGGTTTGCTTCAGCTTCGATTCCAATATCTGATTACATACTTCCATGCCTTGCTCTTGTGGGAACGCTTGAAACAATTCTAGTTAAAAATAATAGCATTCAAACATTTTTAAAAAAAAATTAAAATTAGACAATTTCTGTAGCTTCTTGGATTAAAAAAAAAGCCAAAATAAACCTTTTTTGCATTTCAGTGGTGCGCCTCAAAAATGAAAAAAGCCTCTGCATGGGGGTTAGGCCTATGACGTGTTGAAGGTGCAGCACTTCTCTCTGAAGACCTCTCTTCATTGAGTTCCTTCTTGTAGCGGTCACGTAGGGACCTCCATCTTGTACAAATCTCCTTTCCTGCAATATATTCCATTGAAAAAAAAATTAAACATATGACAAACATAATGGATGGAGCACTAATAATTGACCAAAGCAAACAATTTACCCTAAGAAACTGCATTTGCTATTTTTAAGGTATGGTTGCTATAGGCAACTGATCCCTTGTTTGTGTACCCCTGCACCCCCACACATCCATCAATGCACTCATATTGGTTCCCTGTTCACTTGCAGACATATTTTCCCAGTTTGAAGTCAGAAATTGGTACACTTCCTCCCATTTCAACCTCTTCATGACTCTGTCGGAGTATCCCAGGCATTCAGGGTCCCAAATCTCTGGTCGGTCATGCACCAAGACTTTTATGGCCTCATGAGAGATATCACGGGCGGCCATCACTCCTCCCTCTAAACACTCCCTTGAACTTCCTGTGTCATTCCCAGGTATACCTTGTAATTCTGATGTGCTTTCTGTTGTTCTTTCTTTTGTTGCCAGTGCTATCCGCAGGTGAAAAAGTGCACTGTAAATACCAACGATTATGTTCAGATAGCTGCGATAAATCGGTCCTGGACGCAGTAAAATTTATTTTTTTGAAACATACAAAATTGTATGAAACAAAACCGCTGCTAAACACTGTGTGTGAATAGTGTTATAGGAAGGCATTGTCTCAATTTTAGCTGCTGTAGATAAGTTCATCTATCCACAGCTAAAAGCTCTATTCTATCCACCCGTGTGAAAGGGGCCTAAAACCTCCCAACATGGACAGTAATAAAAAACATGACAGGGGTTTTAACACTTTCCAGATTTATTGTGCCTGTGAGGAAGCAGTGGTTTCTCTGCAGAGGTCTAGCACACCTCCTGTAAAGGAAGAAGAGTGAGAGCTCTACGATCAACAGGGTTCATGATTTTTGCTGATTGCAGAACTATATGTCTTATTATCCACTTCAACCCTAGAAGGTTTACCCCCCTTCATGACCAGGCCATTTTTTGCGATACGGCTATGCGTTATTTTAACTGACAATTGCACGGTTGTGCAACACTGGCCCACAATAAATTGATGTCCTTTTTTTCCCCACAAATAGAGCTTTCTTTTGGTGGTATTTGATCACCTCTGTGGTTTTTGATTTTTTTTGCGCTAAAAACAAAAAAAAAAAAAAAAAAACAGACAAAAAACATATCCAATAAAAAAATTAAAGAATTAAATGTCTTCATCAATTTAGCCCAATATGTATTCTGTTACATGTTTTTGGTTTAAAAAAAATCCCAATTAGCATATATTTATTGGTTTGCACAAAAGTTATTGCGCCTACAAACTATGGGATAGATTTATGGAATTTATTTTTTTTACTAGTAATGGCAACGATTAGCGATCTTTAGTGGGACTGTGAAATTGAAGTGGACAAACCTGACACTAAGTGACACTTTTTGAGAACCTGTGACAATAATACATGGATCAGTGCCAAAAAAAAATGCACAGTCACCGTACCAATGACACTGGCAGGGAAGGGGTTAATATCATGGGCGATCAAAGGGGTTAAATGTGTTCCCTGGGAGTGAGTGCTTTCTAACTTTGTGTGTGTGTGTGGGGGGTGCTTTGACTGGGGGAAGACAGAGATCCAGGTTCCTGCTTAGCAGGAACACAAGATCTCCATCTTCCCCTCTCTCAGAACGGTGATCTGCCTTGTTTACATAGGCAGATCACTGCTGTGCCTCTCTCACGGAAGATCGCAGGGTGCCTGTGAACATTGGGTCTGCCAGACCCGCTGATTGGCTCCCAATGTGTCCAATTACAGAGGGAGCAGGTCGTCAGGGATGCACGCCCCAAACCCAGTGCACAAAAGGACAAACAGGTGCGTCAGTTCACACAGGAGGGCCGCCCTGCCGCAGAAAATGTGCGGTGAGCAGTCCGGAACTGGTTAATAAGGAGCTCCAGGCTCCCCCCAAACAAATTAAAAGTCAGCAGCTACAAATACTGTAGCTGTTGATGTTTAATGTAAGGACACATACCTGTCTAGGGATCCAGCAATGTCCTTACCTCAACCAATTCTTCAGTCTGCGTCAGGTGCAGGTGCCAGCATAGCAAGTGAGAGAAACAGAAAGTGAAGTCTTGCAGCTTCAATGCTGGTTTCCTACTGCACATGTGTGAGCCTTGCATCTTGTAAATGGTCCTGCAGTCTTCCTGTGATGTGCTCCAGAAGACTGCAGGGGAAGGAGGAGGGCTGAACTTTTGGCTCAGATCGCTGCAGCGATCTGAGCCAGAAGTGGGAATGAGTACCTGTAAAAGCCAGGTACCTCCTCCCAAACAAAACGTGTCAAATGTGGCAGTGGAGAAGGGGAGGGTGCAAACAAGCAGAACTACCCCTTTTGGGTGGAGCTCTGCATTAAGTAGGGGGCATGTAATTTTTTTTGGGGGGTGCCTGCTCCCACTTTCGCTGGGGCCGCCTAGGCGGCTTGAGCGGAAGTTCTCTTCTCCCCCTCCCTCCCTGCAATCTTCTGGGACACATCACAAATCACAGGGCATGCAGTATGACTCGCACTTGCACAGTGCGCACCCAGCTGTTAAGCTGCAAGCTGTCATAGCCAGGTGCTCACACTAGAGATGCAGGCGCCGCGGCAAGAAGAGGGAGAGAACCGAGGCTCCCGTGGGCCGTATCGCTGGACCGTGGGACAGGTGAGTGTGTGTTTACTAAATGTCAGCAGCTACACTGTTTGTAACTGCTGACTTTTATTAAACACCAAAATGGGTGGAACTTCACTTTAATATTATCTTTTGTTCTCTTGTTGACTTTATTTTATAAAAGTGGTTGTAAACCCTTACATATACATAGTGGCCTCAGGTGATACACAGAGATGAAACAAATCATCCTGCACAAGTTGTACCTGTTTATCTGCAGCACTTACAGTGCCTTGCGAAAGTATTCAGCCCCCTTGAACTTTGCAACCTTTTGCCACATTTCAGGCTTCAAACATAAAGATATAAAACTGTAGTTTTTTGTGAAGAATCAACAACAAGTGGGACACAATCATGAAGTGGAACAAAATTTATTGGATATTTCAAATAAAAAACTGAAAAATTGGGCGTGCAAAATTATTCAGCCCCTTTACTTTCAGTGCAGAAAACTCTCTCCAGAAGTTCAGTTAGGATCTCTGAATGATCCAATGTTGACCTAAATGACTAATGATAATAAATAGAATCCACCTGTGTGTAATCAAGTCTCCGTATAAATTGCACCTGCACTGTGATAGTTTTAGAGGTCCGTTTAAAGCGCAAAGAGCATCATGAAGAACAAGGAACACATCAGGCAGGTCCGAGATACTGTTGTGGAGAAGTTTAAAGCCGGATTTGGATACAAAAAGATTTCCCAAGCTTTAAACATTCCAAGGAGCACTGTGCAAGCGATAATATTGAAATGGAAGGAGTATCAGACCACTGCAAATCTACGAAGACCTGGCCATCCCTCTAAACTTTCAGCTCATACAAGGAGAAGACTGATCAGAGATGCAGCCAAGAGGCCCATGATCACTCTGGATGAACTGCAGAGATCTACAGCTGAGGTGGAAGACTCTGTCCATAGGACAACAATCAGTCGTATACTGCACAAATCTGGCCTTTATGGAAGAGTGGCAAGAAGAAAGCCATTTCTTAACCTCCCTGGCGGTATGATTATGTCTGGAATTACATACCAAAAGCGGTACAATTCTTTTCATGGAAATTTGGCGTTATGTATTATAGGCCTATAATTCTTAGTAATTACTGACTTAAACCTGACCAAAACAAGACTCTAGTAGACATCCCAGATGTGATAAATTTGAAACACAAACGCATGAATTATAATCAAATCAATAATATTATTTTATTATTTAATATATAATATATAATAAAATTATATTATTGATTAGATTATAATTCATGCATTATATATTATATATAGATATATGTGTGTGTGTGTGTATATATATATATATATATATATATACATATATATATATATATATACACACACATATATATATATATATATAATATATAACGCATGAATTATAATTGAATCAATAATATAATTTTTATACAGTGGGTACGGAAAGTATTCAGACCCCCTTAAATTTTTCACTCTTTGTTATATTGCAGCCATTTGCTAAAATAATTTAGGTTCATTCTTCTTCCTCATGAATGTACACATAGCACCCCATACTGACAGAAAAACACAGAATTGTTGACATTGTTGCAGATTTATTAAAAAAGAAAAACTGAAATATCACATGGTCCTAAGTATTCAGACCCTTTGCTGTGACACTCATATATTTAACTCAGGTGCTTTCCATTTCTTCTGATCATCCTTGAGATGGTTCTACACCTTCATTTGAGTCCAGCTGTGTTTGATTATACTGATTGGACTTGATTAGGAAAGCCACACACCTGTCTATATAAGACATTCCAGATCACAATGCATGTCAGAGCAACTGAGAATCATGAGGTCAAAGGGACTGCCTGAAGAGCTCAGAGACAGAATTGTGGCAAGGCACAGATCTGGCCAAGGTTACAAAAAGATTTCTGCTGCACTTAAGGTTCCTAAGAGCACAGTGGCCTCCATAATCCTCAAATGGAAGACGTTTGGAACGACCAGAACCCTTCCTAGAGCTGGCTGTCCGGCCAAACTGAGCTATCGGGGGAGAAGAGCCTTGGTGAGAGAGGTAAAGAAGAACCCAAAGATCACTGTGGCTGAGCTCCAGAGATGCAGTCAGGAGATGGGAGAATGTTGTAGAAAGTCAACCATCACTGCAGCCCTCCACCAGTCGGGGCTTTATGGCAGAGTGGCCCGACGGAAGCCTCTCCTCAGTGTAAGACACATGAAAGCCCGCATGGAGTTTGCTAAAAAACACCTGAAGGACTCCAAGATGGTGAGAAATAAGATTCTCTGGTCTGATGAGACCAAAATAGAACTTTTTGGCCTTAATTCTAAGCGGTATGTGTGGAGAAAACCAGGCACTGCTCATCACCTGTCCAATACAGTCCCAACAGTGAAGCATGGTGGTGGCAGCATCATGCTGTGGGGGTGTTTTTCAGCTGCAGGGACAGGACGACTGGTTGCAATTGAGGGAAAGATGAATGCGGCCAAGTACAGGGATATCCTGGACAAAAACCTTCTCCAGAGTGCTCTGGACCTTAGACTGGGCTGAAGGTTTACCTTCCAACAAGACAATGACCCTAAGCACACAGCTAAAATAACGAAGGAGTGGCTTCACAACAACTCCGTGACTGTTCTTGAATTGCCCAGCCAGAGCCCTGACTTAAACCCAATTGAGCATCTCTGGAGAGACCTAAAAATGGCTATCCACCAACGTTTACCATCCAACCTGACAGAACTGGAGAGGATCTGCAAGGAGGAATGGCAGAGGATCCCCAAATCCAGGTGTGAAAGACTTGTTGCATCTTTCCCAAAAAGACTCCTGGCTGTATTAGATCAAAAGGGGGCTTCTACTAAATACTGAGCAAAGGGTCTGAATACTTAGGATATACCATGTGATATTTCAGTTTTTCTTTTTTAATAAATCTGCAACAATGTCAACAATTCTGTGTTTTTCTGACAGTATGGGGTGCTATGTGTACATTCATGAGGAAGAAGAATGAACCTAAATGATTTTAGCAAATGGCTGCAATATAACAAAGAGTGAAAAATGTAAGGGGGTCTGAATACTTTCCGTACCCACTGTATATATATATATATATATATGTGTGTGTGTGTGCATATTATATATATATATATATGCATATATATATATATATATATATATATATATACGTATATATATATATATATATATATATATATATATATATATATATATATATACCGGTGTATATATATATATATGCATATATATATATATATATATATATATATATATATGCATATATATATATATATATATATATATATATATATATATATATATATATATATATATGCATGCATATATATATATATATATAATATAATATAAAGTGTGTTTTGTGTTTTGTGCAACTTTTTTTTTTTTTTTTTTTTGAATTTCCCCCCCTAGTTCCGCTCCCATGCAGCATTGCTGCTGCAGGGAACGGAACTAGGAAGTGATCGTACCGATGGAGGGACGGAGGAGCGGCGGGACTCTCGGCCGGCGGTCGCAGCAATGAGAGATCATCGCTGGATCGCCAGGATAAGGTAAGAGAAGCTCCGCTGCGCTCTCTGCAATCCACCCCGAGCGTGGCTCGGGGTTACCGAACCTGATATGAAAAATCAACCCCGAGTCACGCTCGGGATTACAGCTAAGGTGGTTAAAGATATCCATAAAAAGTGTCATTTAAAGTTTGCCACAAGCCACCTGGGAGACACACCAAACATGTGGAAGAAGGTGCTCTGGTCAGATGAAACCAAAATCAAACTTTTTGGCAACAATGCAAAACGTTATGTTTGGCGTAAAAGCAACACAGCTCATCACCCTGAACACACCATCCCCACGGTCAAACATGGTGGTGGCAGCATCATGGTTTGGGCCTGCTTTTCTTCAGCAGGGACAGGGAAGATGGTTAAAATTGATGGGAAGATGGATGGAGCCAAATACAGGACCATTCTGGAAGAAAACCTGATGGAGTCTGCAAAAGACCTGAGACTGGGACGGAGATTTGTCTTCCAACAAGACAATAACCCAAAACATAAAGCAAAATCTACAATGGAATGGTTCACAAATAAACATATCCAGGTGTTAGAATGGCCAAGTCAAAGTCCAGACCTGCATCCAATCGAGAATCTGTGGAAAGAACTCAAAACTGCTGTTCACAAACGCCCTCCATCCAACCTCACTGAGCTCGAGCTGTTTTGCAAGGAGGAATGGGCAAAAATTTCAGGCTCTCGATGTGCAAAACTGATAGAGACATATCCCAAGCGACTTACAGCTGTAATCGCAGCAAAAGGTGGCGCTACAAAGTATTAACTTAAGGGGGCTGAATAATTTTGCACGCCCCATTTTTCAGTTTTTTATTTGTTAAAAAAGTTTGAAATATCCAATAAATTTTGTTCCACTTCATGATTTTGTCCCACTTGTTGTTGATTCTTTACAAAAAATTACAGTTTTATATCTTTATGTTTGAAGCCTGAAATGTGGCAAAAGGTCGAAAAGTTCAAGGGGGCTGAATACTTTCGCAAAGCACTGTATCTACATCCAGTTAAGGTGCAGAATTTACACAGCTTTTCTCAGCTTCCAGAGGCAGTGGACGGGGATCTGTTGTCACACACTGCAGAGCCCAGAGAGGGGAGCTGTGAGTGATGGCACACAGGAACAGAGCTAGGACTGTCAATCAGGTGGAGGTCCCACCCGTGTCACCATTTTTCTCTTGGTGTCAGGAAAACTTTTCAGAAGTGAATTGTGCAGATCCAAAATGAATAAAGCGGCAAGGAGAAAGGACACTGAGTTCTCTGGATTGAGACAAGTACACACTATATAGGGTTATGCTTTTTTTCATATACTATGTCAGAGGTTTACAACCCCTTTACGTTTTGTTGTTTTATAATAAAATACTTCAAAAACAGAAAATGTTTATTTGATTTTTTATTTTATGAGTAATATTGTGAAGACCATTTTTGTCTATTGCAGCACCCATTACCCCTGGGCAGATTAGGAGTGTGCCAGGCAGCTTGGTGGACTAGCATTTTTACTATCATGTTGGAATCTATGACTCTTTGTAGGGTGGAAGAATCTGGGCACTAGTCACTTTAAAAAAGTGATATATAGCAGTTAGGGCACATGATGCCCAAAAGATGGCCAAATAAATTAGACTCCATGCCCATACAATACAGAAAATATATGTATTTAAAGTAGAAATATAGGCAAAACTGTTTTTTTTTTTGTTTCATTTTTATATAACCTGTCTGATTTTGTTTCGCCAACTGTGTTCCATTGCAGAGATTTTCCCTTCACTTCCTGTTCGATAGCCAAACAGGAAGTAAGAGGAATCCCTGCAGATTAAGGGAAATTCTTTTGGGGACTCCCATTAGAATATTTCTCCTTTATTATTTTTCTGGAGACAACCCAAAATGTGGGATTTTCTTTTACTTTCACTTTCAATTGTAATTGTAAACAGGACAAATAAAAAGAGTGACTCTACCTAAAGTTTAACTCCACTTTTGTTGAGAAAAAATAAAACAACATTCCCCTCTGGGTGATCTATGTACAGTACATTGCAAGGACTTTGTTGCAGATTCCTACCTTTTATTATTCTGAAGAAATCAGTTTGTTCCTCTGTGCCTCTTTGCTAAGTGAGTCTAAGGGGAGTGGTTTCATAATTATCAATCAGCTGTGGCAGCTGCAGGGCACTAATGAGAAAATCTGCTGGGCCTGCATCCCGATAGACGTGTTCCTATTGGTAGTATCTCACTAAAAATGACATTTTTTTTGCAGGGGATGCCTGATTTAGTGCAGACTTCTGGGAAAATTGGTGAGCCAATCACACAAGCAGGAAATGATGTTTCTGGGGTGTGGTCAGTACACATTCTGTGTACAGAACACCTCCAGGTAGCCATATTGCATTGCATTTTCAGAAAATTATAACGGCTGCAGATTGAAAAGGAAAGGTAATTTAAAAAAAAATTAAATTACAACATGATTTGTGTCGCAATTGTTTACACTATATTATTTTTTCATTGCTTGCTATTTTTTTCCCCCACAAAAGTGGAGTTACCCTTTAACAGGAACACAGACAGAAAAAAAAAACAACAGACTGGGGGGGGGGGGGGTCTAACCTATCTCCACTCTAAAAACTATGAAAAAAACTTTTAGTTTTACTTTAGTTATACTTTTATCCTAAAACTGGCACTCTGTACTCTTCAGAGTGTAAAGTGACTGCAGACAGCACTTGTACCATTTGAAGCCAGTCGACAACAACCCTCTACAATGTCCACCACAGACCCTTGCCTCTCTTCAGCTGTAAGTCTCATCCCAGGCAGCTGGTCTTGAAACTCATCTCTGACACACAGCCTCCTCTTCTGGCAACAGCCCAGCAGTCAAGAGAGCTGCTAGGTAATCCCAAATATTTCTATTTTTCCCCATCAAGCCCTGCTGGCAACAAATCTGCTAGTGGTTTGCCATTGAGACCTACATTTGCATAACTCAGAGTTACCATATCTTTTTGTTCTATTGCTGGCTGGATGAAGCAAACAATAAAAATTAACTTAGAGGAAACCTAACAAAAGCAGAACTATGACAGTCCCTGCTTGGTCTAAATACAGCCTGGATGCAATGTTTAAGGCTAGGGACACTCCTGCTTACTGCGAGACCCTACAATATAAAATGTGTGTAGAATCAGGGCCATAAATAAGGGGGTACCACCAGTTTTCCTGTACAGGGCCCGGGCAGCAGGGTGATTCAGATGTGGGCAGGGTGGGTGATCGCTGAGGCAGGGGGGCAATTACTGGAACCATTCCCATGTATGGCTCGCTGAAATATGGCTTCTTCTCCCCCTGCCCCCGCGTTGGCTTTCAGCTGTAGCATCCTTTGTAGCTGAGTCATACAAAGGATCAGTTCTAGTAATGCCCCGCCACAACGATCACCCTCCTTGTGCACCATACGTTTTCTGCTGCCCAGACCCCCCTGTGTGCCCCCCATAGCAATTGCGACTTCCCTCCTCTTCTTCCCACTGGCAGCTGCAAGCACACAATAGGATCCTTCAAGATTGAGAGTGGGGAAAGGGTTAGGCAAATATGTCATATTTACCAGCCCCTTCCATTCCTGAATGAACACAATGAGTGATCACCCACTGTGTTCATTCATAACTGAATTGTTGGGTGTATGGGGCCCTATGGTTTCTAACAGCAGCCCTGTGTAGGATGGTTAAACATGCTTTTGTGTTAATAAAGTTTGGAGGTGCAGCACATTTCTGCATTCCAGTATAAAATAATATGAAATAAATGGTGTATAAATGTGAGCCTTTTCTCATGCTGACCACAGCCTAAAGAAAGCTGGAAAGAAAATATATCTGAACAGCTTGATACTGCCAATTTAGAGGCTCTTTTTCTTACAACCCTCCACATGGTCTTGTGGTCTTTGCTACAGAAGCCAAACCTAATGGCTTACTATGCATTTCCTTTTTACAAAATCCAGGCTGGACAACCAGTCAAAGACCCTAATGCTAAACAGGCTTGCGCCTACTGTAACCTGCCAACCATTTTAGGTTAAATTGATTGATTAAATTATTCTGTGGAGATTATGGAGGCATTGAGCCAACGGGAAAAAAAACATGTTCTACAAGGGAAAAACCAAAATAATGGAGACAAATCAATATCTGTGGAGTCAGTATTTCGCTAGTGATAGTCTTTGTGACAAGCAGGATTTCCAAACCAAGGCCAACAGAGAGGCTGCTGTTTTAATTTCGGGAATCAAATGTGAAATAATTATTGCAGATATACAGTATATGCATTCAAATTACTATTACAGATTTTAACAGATGGTTACACACATATATATATATATATATATATATTATAATAAATATAGTGTATTGAACTAAATGCACTGAATGGAAAACATGTACCCCTGTTTGAAGTGTTAACAAAACTGTCCATTTAACAAATGTATATGGTCGTATAATCTTTGAATCAATATACCTGAAATAATTGTGCCTAAATTCATTTTTAATGACTTGATATAGCAGGAATTGCCCAATCAATTACCAATTTTAAAAGATAACAAAGTTATCAATACAAAGATAATTGAGTTTATATCAATTGTGAACATCACATATATGCGATGAACACAATTTAACATTTCTCTATTGTTATTTGCAGAAAGGCCATTTTACAAACATGTATCTCAATAGAACTTGCGCTAACGTATTCTTTATATTTGTAATTTGCTATTTGGAATATTTAAAATTAATATATAAAGTATTTTGATTAAGAAGGGACTTTTTATAGGTTAAAGCAGTCTTTTTGGTAGCTTGACTAAATACATTTCTGACCATAGCTTCTGTGAACAAAACAGGCTGTTATATTTAAAAACTGAATTATGGCAGAGCTTATTGGCAAAAAGGAGTTAGGATTCATCTCAGCTTGAGGAAAATATCTGTGTACAGCATGAGCCTAGAATGTGATAATTGGGTGTTATTCAGCTGTGGTGGGTTGAAGACTAAAGACTGTTTTCTGGGGGTCAGATAGCTGTGGTGGCAGAAAATCAGATGATTTTGGTGACCCGATGACAGAAGCAAATGTGGCTGCAAATTAAAGGTTGTGTTGGGTGGAAGACAGACAGCTCTGG
Source organism: Pelophylax lessonae (assembly GCF_965119305.1). Classification (NCBI taxonomy): domain Eukaryota; kingdom Metazoa; phylum Chordata; class Amphibia; order Anura; family Ranidae; genus Pelophylax; species Pelophylax lessonae. The sequence goes on from NC_138779.1 coordinate 114,914,398, forward strand.
TGGCTAGAAGCCACGAAGAGTTTGGCTAATTCAAGTCAGATGACTGCACAGTGCAGTGCTCATTGTAGTGGTCAACCGAGGCTCTATGCAGGTATACCACCAAACATACGTGCTTCTTTTATGGATGGCAGAGAAATTAAATCATAACTGAATTACGTTGTATGCTAGGCCTTGCGCTGAGATATGTAAGCAAGAAGAGGTGGAGAAGACATGCATACAGATATATGCCTGGTACCTGTGGCTGGAGATCTGTTACATGTTACTTGTGACTATCAACTCCCATGCTGAAATTTATCTCTTAGCAAATATGTCTGTATGAATATTTAATAATAATATCTCGCGCTCGTACTTCATTATGTCAGAATATTTATACTGCTCTGAATATAACAGTGTCTATTTATGGTTAATAAGCAAAGATCTGTGCGGTAGGAGGATCTCCACTTATTTTCACAAATCAATATGTAGTGAATTCTTTTAAATTGATTAATTTCTTTTTAAAAGCATATACCAATCTTAGTGAGTACAGTCTACAGTATGGAATATATATAAAATATTTATTCTCAAGACATGTATTCACAATAAATGATCAAACAGGAAGTGACACAAAAAGATAACTCTTACATAAATATTAACTTCAAACAATCAATGCAATGTGATGTTTAGCTCAATAATGAAAATGAAACTGAAACAAAGTGAAAGCAAAACGAAAGCAAGATTACCATTTCTCCAGGTATAGCATAAACCATAGGTATGTGTTCTATATAAACAGACAACAATTGTCTGCGAATTGTATAGCCGAAAGTCACATCACTGCAGATGAAGCGAGAATAAGCCATGCAAAACGGAAGACTAAATTCGCAATAATGCGCTAAATCTGATATTAATAAAAATGTATAAAAACAAAAATCAGCTTTTTAGAGAAAAATCGACCATGGTTTATACGGCTGGGATTGTAATCTTATTACCCTTAAATATGCAATTGGATAAGTGAACTCATGACTGCTGGGGTTATCATTTGCTAACAAACTTTATTTCCCTTGCAACCTCATTGCCACAAATGACAGTGGGGTTGATTTACTAAAGGCAAATAGACCGTTCTGTTTGTGAGGGAATTTTACCCATGCTTGATGAATGAGGTGAAGCACCTCTGACTTCCATTATCCAACCCTGTTCAAGAAAATATGCTGTTTTTTGCATTTTCCTTGCGCATGGTTAGTTATTCTTTGCAAAGTTAAATTTTATCTCAGTCACTAAGTGCAACTTTCCTTGCAAAGTTAACAGTCTAATTACCTTTAGTAAATTAACCCCAGTGATTCTCATCTACTCAAAAACTAACAACCAGTTTAATATTGGCAGGTGATTGGGGAATTGTCTTTGGCTAAACAATTGGCAAACAGAGGCAATATTTTCTAAGACAGGATAATGTCTGCCTCAGCCCCCTCCAATCTTCACTAACCAATACCAGAACTTCCTAACTTTTCTCCAACCTCCTCTCACATTCACTTTAAGCTGACTTACTTAACCTCCCTGGTGGTCTGATTATGTCAGGATTTCTATGCTAAAAGCGGTACATTCTTTTGCATGGAAATCTGTTGTTTTACATTTTAAAACTCACCTTCCCCTGCGATCCCCCGCCGTTCCTTCCCCGCCATCCTCCCCCGCCGTCCTCCCACTGTGTGCTCGGGCGATGCCGGCACCTGTCTTCCGGGTTCCCTCCCCTGCGAGCATTGCGACGCAGGGGGGTGGAACTGGCGGCAATTTAAAAAATGTAAATGCACTAAGGCTCGGTTCACATTTATGCGATGCGGGAAGGCTGCGAATTCGCAGCCTGTTCCCGCATCGCACACGCACCCCCGGCAGTTCACACTGCCATATGCGATACGCTGGGGGTGTCAATGTAATCTTAACGACACCCCCAGTTTGATCGCATATCGCAGTGCGATCGTGCAGTTCGCACAGGAACGGATCGCACAAGTGTGAACCGCTGTGCGATCCGATCCTGATGCGGCTGCAAAAATGCCTCCTGTGCGTGTTTGCTCCGGGTGCGATGCGAATTTAGCCATACAAACTGTATGGCTAAACTCGCACCGCACAGCTGATCGCATGTAATGTCGGAGCAGTGCGCTCCGACATTACATGCGAACCCGGCACTCGCAGAAGTGTGAACCGGGGCTAAATGACATGATACAAAGTTGTGATCCTAACGGATTACACTGTATCATGCCATTTCACCACAGGATTGCACCTGGTAACTTTTCCAGTGCCCTGCCTGTGCTTTTCCAGTTCTTTGTGCCTGGAAAATTGAGAAGGACCATGGCGTCCAAAAAGCATTCTTTAGATGAACTGGAAAACAGCGACAGCAAAACTGAGTTACTTGAAGAAATGAGCAATAGCGATTCGCGGGGAAATTCATTATCAGGCACGGAAAGTGGGGAAAGCGACGATTCTGATGTCTCTTTCTGGCACATAGCTCTGGCACATTATTCTGAAGAATAATTTGATATACTTCCCGAATTCCACAAGCTACAGTATGTGCCAGAAAGAGACATCAGAATCATCGCTGTCGTCACTTTCAGTACCTGATGACGAATTTCCCCACGAATCGCTATCGCTCAGTTCTTCAAGTAACTCAGTTTCACTGTCGCTGTTTTCCAGTTCATCTAAAAGCGCTTTTGCGCAAAAAGAGCGCTTTTTGGACGCCATGGTTGTTAAAAATTTTCCAGGCACAAAGAACTGGAAAAGCACAGGCAAGGCACTGGAAAAGTCACCAGGTACAATCCTGTGGAGAAATGGCATGATACAGTGTAATCCGTTAGGATCACTGCTTTGTATCATGTCATTTGTGTATTTACACTTATGAATTTGTCACCGGTTCCTCCCCCCTGCATCGCAACGCTCGCAGGGAAGAGAATCGGAAGACAAGTGCCGGCAATCGGCCATGCACAGAGTGTAGAGAGAGTGTGAGGACGCCGGGGAGGACGGCGGGGATCGCAGGGAAGGTGAGTAACATTCTGGGGTAATCCCGCCACACTCGGGAATACCAACAGGGGGGTTAAACCATGGTTTCGAAAGAACTCAGATTCCAATCATAATGCTTTGTGTGTTAAAAACCCAGGGCATCTCTGGGCCAATAACTGTAGGAAGCTGCTTGCAAACTACAATCTTTCTTTTATAAATTCACAGCTTTGAGGTGCAGTAATGTGTATTTTAACATTTGTTACTGCAATGCAAATTAATGCACAATTATACATACATTATACCAGCCTTTCTCAACCTTTTCAACACAGAGGAACCTCTGAAAATTACTATATCTAAAACTCATGATTAGGGTTGAGCGAACCCGGACTGTATTGTTCGGGTTCGTACCGGACTTTTGGGTATTCGTTACCCAGACCCAAACCAGAACATTTCACTGTATGTTCGGGTACTGTCCATTGTTCGGTAACGTTATTTGATGTTTTGGCGTGGTTTTAATGGTGCGCTTTCAACAGGTGCAAGGCAGCCAATCAGCAAGCATTTAACTAGTGTGCCCTAGAAGCCATCACAGCCATGCCTACTAATGGCATGGCTGTGATTGGCCAGTGCAGCATGTGACCCAGAGTCTATATAAGCTGGAGTCACACAGCGCAGCGTGTCACTCTGCTATAACTATACTAGGGAGAGGTTCCTGACTGCTGCTGCTGAGGGAGAGATAGGAGTTTACTGTAGGGTCAGGCTGGAGATTGCTTTTAGGGAAAGCATAGGCACAATCTGCTTTAATCATACAGCGATCTACATTGATTTGATTGTGTGGGGGTGCAGTGCACGATCTTTTTGCCCGGAGGGAGAGATAGGAGATTACTGTAGGGTCAGGCTGGAGATTGTTTCGAGGGAAAGCATAGACAGCGATCTATATTGATTGTATTGTGTGGGGGTGCAGTGCACGATCTTTATCCCCTGACCTGAGCCCAGTGAGGAGGAGAAAGGAGAAATAAAAACTTTTATCAGTCTGTTAGGCGTGCGGTGCTGCACATTTAATGCAAGCTCAGTGCATATGTGTCTGCTTAATCTGCATTTAAAAAAGAAAAAAAATGTTTCCTTCATATTTAACTTTGACATACAGTCTTTAGAGAGACACTGCTTTTCTAACCTGCTCTTCAAAAAGCACCAATGTAAGGGGAAAATATTTTTTTTTCAGTATTTAGGGGAAAAAAAAATATTTTTCAGTTTTTCATTCAAATGTTTTTTTTTTTTATTATTCAATAGCGGAAAAGGACAACAACAGTATCCAACCTGTTAGGCGTGCGGTGTGCAGTGGCCATTTACTGCAAGCTGAGTGCATATGTATCTGCTTAATCTGCATTTTAAAGAGAAAAAAACGTTTTTTCTTCATATTTTACTGTGAGCGTTTACTAATTACTATGTAATCTGCTATTCAACAAGCACCAATTAAGGGGACAATTATTTATCAGGTTTTCATTCATACGTTACAGTGAGATACACCCATTGCATACTGTTGTATTGCGCATTGCAATAACAAAACCCATTTAGGAGCAAAAAAAGTTGTTTGCGGCCCTGTCCGCATATGTTGCAGTGAGATACACCCATTGCATACTGTTTTATTGTGCTTTGCAATAAAAAAAAAACATTTAGGGGCAAAAAAAGTCGATTGAGGCCCTGTCCGCATATCTTACAGTGAGATACACCCATTGCATACTGTTGTATTGCGCTTTGCAATAAAAAACCCATTTAGGGCCAATAAAGGTTGATTGCGACCCTGTTCGCATATGTTACAGTGAGATACACCCATTGCATACTGTTGTATTGCGCTTTGCAGTAAAAAAAAAACATTTAGGGGCAAAAAAAGTTGTTTGCGGCCCTGTCCGCATATGTTACAGTGAGATACACCCATTGCACACTGTTGTATTGCGCTTTGCAGTAAAAAAAAACATTTAGGGGCAAAAAAAGTTGATTGCGGCCCTGTCTGCATATGTTACAGTGAGATACACCCATTGCATACTGTTGTTTTGGGCATTGCAATAAAAAAAAATATTTAGGGGCAAAAAAAGTTGATTGCGGCCCTGTCCGCATATGTTTCAGTGAGATACACCCATTGCATACTGTTGTATTGCGCATTGCAATAAAAAAAAAAACATTTAGGGCAAAAAAAGTTGATTGCGGCCCTGTTCGCATATGTTACAGTGAGATACACTCATTGCATACTGTTGTATTCCGCTTTGCAATACAAACCCATTTAGGGGAAAAAAAATAAATTGCGGCCCAGTCTGCATATTTTACTGTGAGATACACCCTTTCTATACTGTTGTTCTATTCCGCTATTCAGTAAACACCCATTAAGGGAAACAATATTACATTGCGGCCTAGTCTGCATATTTTACTGTGAGATACAGCCTTTGGATACTGTTGTTCTATTCCGCTATTCAATAAACACCCATTTAGGGAAAAAATATTACATTGCGGCCTAGTCTGCATATTTTACTGTGAGACCTTTGGATACTGTTGTTCTATTCCGCTATTCAATAAACACCCATTTAGGGGAAAAATATTACATTGCGGTCTAGTCTGCATATGTTACAGCGCAACAAGGCACACAGGTCTTGCATGAAGGCCCAGTTACTGGTGGTGAAGTGGTGCTGTTCCGCAGAGTGCTTCATGCATGCGTGCTGCAGCTGAAACTCCACTATGACCTGCTGCTGCTCGCACAGTCTGGCCAGCATATGCAAGGTGGAGTTACACCTTGTGGGCACGTCACATATTAGGCGGTGAGCGGGAAGGCCGAAGTTACGCTGCAGCGCTGGCAGGCGAGCAGCAGCAGGGTGAGAACGCTGAAAGTGCACACAGAGGGCCCACACTTTCTGCAGCAGCTCTGACATATCGGGGTAATTTCTAAGCAACCTCTGCACCACCAAATTCAGCACATGCACCAGGCAAGGGATGTGTGTCAAACCGGCTAGGCCCAGAGCTGCTACGAGATTTCGCCCATTATCGCAGAGCACCAGGCCGGGCTTGAGGCTCACTGGCACCAACCACTCATCGGTCTGCTGTTGAATGCCCCTCCACAACTCCTGCGCGGTGTGTGGTTTTTCCCCCAAACAGGCAATAACTGTCTGCTGTCGTTTACCCCTGGCTGTGCTGAAGTCGGTGGTGAAGGTGTTACGCTGACTGGATGAGGAGGCGGTAGAGGATGAGGAAGCGGAGTAGGAGGAGTTAGGAACAGGAGGCAAACTGAAGCGCACTGCAATCCTCGGTGGTGGAAGGACATGCGTCAAACTGCTATCCGCCTCGGGCCCAGCCGCCACTGCATTTACCCAATGTGCTGTTAGGGAGCTATAACGTCCCTGACCGTGCTTACTGGTCCACGTATCCGTAGTTAGGTGGACCTTGCCATAGATGGCGTTGCACAGTGCACACCTGATTTTGTCACCCACTTGGTTGTGCAGGGAAGGGATGGCTTGCCTGGAAAAGTAGTGGCGGCTGGGCACGACGTCTCCACCAGACAGAATGACAGCATTTCAAAGGCTAGGAATTTTGAAATGCTGGCATTCAGGGCCAGGGATCGTGGGTGGGTAGGGGGGGGGGGTACTTCCTCTTCCACTCCAGTGTTTGGGAGATAGAAAGCTGAACGCTTCCACGGGACATTGTGGAGATGGTTGTTGGTGACCCAGGTGGTGGTGTTGCTGGCAGATCCTTTGTTTGCGGGGTGACAGGTGCCGGTTTCACTACAGAGGTGGATGAAGAGGCCGAGACTGCAGCAGCAGAAGAGGAAGCAGGAGGAGCCAGAGACCTTTCTTTGTTTTTGAGGTGTCTACTCCACTGCAGCTCGTGCTTTGCACTTAGATGCCTGGTCAAGCAGGTTGTGCTCAGGTTGAGAAGGTTTATACCTCGCTTCAGGCTCTGATTGCACAGCGTGCAAACCACTCGTGTCCTGTCATCATCACATTGTCTGAAGAACTGCCACGCTAGGGAATTCCTCTGAGCTGGCTTTGGTGTGCTCGGTCCCTTGTTGTGTTGGGCAGTAGCAGGCGTAGTGTCTAGGGCACGGCCGCTCCGCTTTTGCACCCTGCTCCCTCTTCTGCGGTGCTGGTGGCTCTGCGCGATCACCGCCTCTTCCTCCAAACTACTCAGGTCACCCGCATGACGTTCATTCCATGTGGGGTCGAGGACCTTATCATCCTCCACATCATCTTCCACGCAGTCTTCACCCCTGCAACCTTTGTCGGTCTCCACAATTCGAAATTCCGCAGCAGTTGGCACCTGTGTTTCGTCATCATCCGAGACGTGCTGAGATTGTTCTCCCATGTACTCATCTTGAGACATAAGTGGTTGGGCATCGGTGTACTCAATCTCTTCCACTTCTGGGGCAGGGCTAGGTGGATGGCCCTGGGAAGCCATGCTAGCAGAGTCATCAAGAAGAAGAAGAGACTGCTGCATGACTTGGGGCTCAGACTGCTTGGCTGATTTGCAAGGGGGTGAGGTGAAAGATTGATGGACATCGGCTGCAGGTGCCAACTCTGACCTTTCAGCAGAAGACTGGGTGGGAGACAATGTGAAGGAACTGGAGGCACTCTCAGCAACCCAATCGCTTGTACTTGTTCTGGCCTCCACATTTGTAGAGGCGCATTAGGCCCTGCCAAATACTGCTGTAAGGTTCTGTCGCCTACTCGCAGCTGAGAAAGGTGTTTCACTTGTGTGTGTAGCTGGCATAGATCGACCACGTCCTCTCCTTGCAACAGGAGGTCCACCAGCAGCACCACGACCCAGCACTAACATGGTGGGGCAGTATGTGTGCCCACGCCTAGACATACTGAATAACGGGTCTGCCCCCTTTATCTTCTAAGTCTCCAAATTGGGCACATGGCCTGAGCTTGCCCTTTACGCCTTGGAGGTGCTGGCCTGCCCTGCAGCCAGTGTATTATCTGAACGTGTATTTAGCATGGCTGGGGGCGTTATCACAGACAAGCGCAGCCGCCTGTCCAGAGCCAATTTGGACAAGCTCACGTTCATTAAAATGAACCAGGCATGGATCCCACAGGACTTTTTTTTTTTTTTTTTTTTTTTAGTTACATAGTAGGTGAGGTTGAATAAAGACAATAGTCCATCCAGTTCAACCGGTGTAGGTGTGTGTGGCTGTACTCATCTCACATACCCCTGAATGTTCTGATCCTTGAGATGTAAGTCTAAGAGTCTTTTGAAAGCCACCATACTACCCGCAGAAACCACCTCTTGTGGTAGAGAATTCCACAATCTTGTAGCCCTAACAGTAAAGAACCCCCCACGTTGCCTGTGGTTAAAACGCTTCTCCTCTAATCGCATTGTATGCCCTCGAGTCCTCATGCAATCCCTTCGAATGAACAGCTTTTTTTCTAAGCTGGGATCCCCATTAAGATATTTATAAATTGCTATCATGTCCCCCCTCAGACGTCTCTTCTCCAGGGAGAATAAATCGAGCGATTGTAGACGCTCTTCATAGTCAAGGTCCTCCAATCCCCCAATTAGTTTAGTTGCCCTTCTCTGGACTCTCTCCAGCTCCAACACATCCCTCCTGAGGATTGGCGACCAGAACTGGACAGAATACTCCAGATGCGGTCGGACCAGAGTTTTATAAAGTGGAAGGATTATAGTCTTATCTCTGGAATACATCCCTTTCTTTATGCATGCTAATATTCTGCTGGCTTTGGCAGCTGCCGCTTGACATTGCATGCTGTTGCCTAATCTATCATCAACCAAGACTCCCAGATCCTTCTCCATTTTTGATAACCCCAAGGGTTCCCCTCCTAACGTGTATTGTGTTTTTATGTTTTTAGTCCCCAAGTGCAAAACCTTACACTTCTCCACGTTAAACCTCATTTGCCATGTCGTTGCCCACTCTGTAATTTTGTCCAGGTCATTCTGTAGGATATCTGCTTCATGCTGTGCAGTTATTGCCCTGGCCAATTTTGTGTCATCTGCAAAAACTGATAACGCACTACTGATCCCGTCCTCAATGCTGTTTATGAATAAATTGAACAAGGTTGGTCCCAGGACTGAGCCCTGGGGCACCCCGCTTACAACCTCAGACCAGTCTGAGTATGCGCTGTTTATTACCACCCTTTGGACACGCCCTTTAAGCCAATTCCGTATCCAAGAGCAAACTCTGCTGTCGATACCTGCAGACCTTATTTTATAAATTAAGCGCTTGTGAGGCGCATGCGCGGCAGCTCCCGAGATGGCCGCTTAAGCCAGGAGCTCCGCGCCATCCCGGCTCACTCTCCCGCCCCGGGCAGCTAAACGGCCGAACACCGCTTTCACACCCTCCGCCGGTCACGCTACATAACGGCGGCAACCACCCTAGGACCGCGGAAGTGCCGTCCCGGATCGTTCCCCAGCCCCCAGCAGCCTAACGGCCACGAACGGCCTCCGGACCCGCCGCCGGTCACGCTACGCATCAGCGGCACCCGTCCTGTGACCGCGAGTCGATCAACCCGGATTACTCACCGGCCCTGAGCAGTTACACGGCCACGAACGGCCTCCGGACCCGCCGCCAGCTATACGAAAGAGGCACCCGCCCTACGACCGAGAGTCGGTCATCCCGGCCCCTCCTTACACCCCGATCAGTGGAACTGCCACATATTGCCCCCAGACCCGCAGCTGGACACGCTACATCGGAGGGGCACCCGTCCTATGACCGCAAACCGGGTCAGAAGGGACCTAAGGAGTCAATTTCAGGCATCTGTGGGGGAGATCGATACTTCCAAAATGGCGGACCCTATGCCTCAGAGTGAGAACATGGAGGAGGGAGGACAGGCACAGACTCTGATAGCGCAGCAGATCGGGGGTCTGCAGGAAATGACCCCAAGGAACACAGTGAGTAACCCCCTTATGCTGACACCCTCCCCAGCCTCCACAGAATCCCTTCTCAGCAGAACTCTGGGGGCCTTCTCCCCTGACTATGTTTCTCCTCGCATCACCTCAGGGATGCCTGCCATGGAGGGTGCAGGCAGACATGAATCACTACTATATAATGACCTGCTCATCAAAATGTCATCTCTATTAGACAGGGGCTTGAACCAAATAGCAGACAGAATTACAGCAGACATGAAAATGGACTTTCAAAATCTGGGACACAGGATGGAAGCAATAGAGGGCAAACTTGATGTGACTGTAGCTAAAACGAATCAGCACACAGGGCTCATACAGTCTCTACAGGAACAATTGGACTCTGCTTTACTTCAAGTTGAAGATCTGGAGAACAGGTCCCGCAGGTATAACTTTCGCCTGCGGGGCCTTCCTGACTCTGTCACGGACATTCCTACTGCTATTCAGGGGTTAATTAAGGACCTCATCCCAGACATTCCTGCGCATAAATTGGAGCTGGACAGGGCCCATAGAGCACTGGGGCCTCCCAGGAGAGATGGTAACCCTAAAGATGTTGTGGTTAAGCCCCACTTCTTCTCAGTAAAAGAAGAAATCATTCACAGAGCTAGAAATGCTAAGCAACTTACCTGTCAGGGTCACCCGGTTCAAATATTTACCGACCTGGCCCCGTCCACGATCCAACGTCGGAGGACCCTAAAACCGTTATTGTCCATTTTATCACAGAAAGAACTGAAATACTGGTGGTCATTCCCCTTTGCACTCAAGTTTACTTACAAGAACAAGACATACTCTTTTTCAAGCTTCTCAGACGGTGAAAAACTACTTCATCACCTTCATTTGCTTCCTCAAACATCGGACCCAATCCCCTCCACTTCGAGCTCTGGATCCGCCAAACGCCCTACTCCATCTAGCCCTATTGCTCCCCTCTGGCACAAGTCGAACTTCAAGCGCTCCAAGGACGGAAAGCCTCCCTGATCATCTCTAGCTGACTCTCCTACCATTTTCATACCTGGGGTATTTTTGCCCCCATTAGTGACTTCCTCCTCATGTCCTGAGTCTGGCGAGTTGCTAAGTTAATTTTGTTGTCAACCAACTGACTGCTCTACATTTACCTTTTGAACAACACCCCCCCCCCTTTTTTTTTTTTTTTTTTTTTTTTCGGGTTTTGAATTATATCCCCTGGATTTGACTGTTTCCCATTCACCCGATCGATGCAAACATCATACGCTCGGGCTAGGTTACCTAGTATGGTCCAATGACTCCGGTCATTTGCTTTTCAATCTTTCATTGGGAAACGGGATGTGTTACGTTATATAATGTATATGGCTGTTCTTTCATTGTTATTCTTCATTTTTGATATATAGTATGGGCGGGAGCCCAGCCGGGGTGGCCGGATGGCGCCTCCTTTGATCACGAGAGAAAATCTCGGTTCTCTCTCGTGATCTTTTCCAGCCTCCCCAATTTGGGGGGCAGGAACTGTGCGATACCATTTGCCGGGTCGCAGCAGACCTCGACCCGGCAACTGTCATCCTTTTTGGATGTAGGTCTGCCTCCTCTTTACCTTTTCTGAGTTCTATTCACCCCTTCTCTTCTTACCCTTCTACAGTTGGTCTCCAGGATCAAGCTTTTCAGACATATATTTACACGCAAGCCCCCCCAAGCAGTCCGGTCTCCCTGCAGGAATCCTCACCACGGGTTCAGGTAAGTGACATGGTGTTCCAGATGCACTCACACTCTCTGCCCCATGGCTAGTTCTAAAAGTTCAGTACCATACCTCAGGATAGCGACTCATAATGTGCAGGGTCTAAACTCTCCCATGAAGCGAAGGAAGGCACTTCAGGACTTTCACCATAGGAGGGTGGAGGTCTTGATGCTTCAGGAAACTCATTTTCCGAAATCTTACAAACCTCGGTTTTTACATGCTAAATACCCCACGTTCTATTTGGCTAACGCGGATGACAAAAAACGCGGGGTGGCTATTTTGCTTGCCAAATCCTGCCAGTTTTCTCTTCACTCTGAGCTGGGGGATCCCGGGGGCAGATTCATCTTAGTTAAGGGCACTATTGATGAGCAACTATATTCCTTCGTCTCATACTATGCGCCTAATCAAAATCAAACCGCTTTCTTCCGTAAAATGTTTAAAAAGCTATTGCCACATTTGGAGGGCCATATTGTGTTTGGAGGAGATTCCAACACTGCTTTTGATTATGGATTGGACAAATCTAAACCACCGGGCTCCCGAGGGATTAAACCACCGAAACATAGCTCACAAATTGCTAAACTGATAAACCAGATGGGATTGGTAGATAGCTGGAGGGAATTGCACCCAACCGCAAAAGATTATACCCATTTTTCTCATCCTCACCAGACTTTCGCCCGCATAGATCATCTGTTAGTTTCCCAGGCTTTAATCCCATCCCTGACTTCAGCGGATATCAAGGATGTGGTCTGGTCAGACCACTCATTGGTGACCGTCAGGGTGTCTCGCTTCCACGCTCCTAGGGGACCTTTCCAGTGGAGACTGAACGAATCAATACTGAGTGACCCATGCAGGGTAACTGAGCTCGAAAGTGCAATCTCGGAATACTTTTCCCTGAACGATAAGGATGAGATATCTCCCACAACACTATGGGCGGCCCATAAAACGACAATCAGAGGGAAGCTTCTCCAAATTGCGTCAAACATTAAACGAGACAGGCGATCTCATATAGACCGCCTTGAAAAACAGTTTACCAACCTGTGCTCCTGTCACAAACAGAATCCTACTGCAAAGTCTGCGAGGACTCTTGATGCAGCCAGGGCCGAACTTAATCTGGCTCTGACCAACTCGGCGGAAAAGCACCTCCGCTGGCAAAGCGCCAGGTTCTACCACCTCAGGGACAAGACGGGCTCAATGCTGGCTCTCAACCTTAGACCTAGACCTAGACTCCAGGCTCTCCCTAAGATCTCAGTGCAAGGGGGTCGCAGGACCCAAAACCCACAACGTATTATGGAGGAGTTTTCAACTTATTTTGAAAGGCTATACAAGTCTGATTCTTCCGGGAATGCTCTTAATATGCATGACTTTTTACGGGAATTGCCCATACCTAGCATTTCCACAACACATAGGGATATCCTGGAAGCAAACTTCACTGTAGCAGAAATCAAAATGGTAATCAAGGACCTTAAGGTGGGTTCTTGCCCTGGCCCGGATGGCTTCTCTAATATTTACTATAAAACCTTCTCGGAGATGCTTTCCCCCTATCTAGCGAGGTTTTTTAATACTCTCAAAGGTGGGACTCCCATAGATAAGCAAAGCAACCTAGCCTTTATCTCCGCCATTCCAAAACCGGACAAGGACCCAGGTGAGGTGGGTAACTACAGACCTATCTCATTAATCAATAATGATTTAAAAATACTCACTAAAATTCTGGCCAATAGATTAGCGTCTTTCATCAACCATTATATTCATAAGGACCAAGTAGGCTTCATCCCGGGGAGGCAGGGTCCGGACCAGGTGCGACGCGCTATTGACATAATCTCCATATTGCGAACTGGGTGGGATGGTGGAGGTCCACAGGAAGGTATTCTTCTTTCTATAGATCTGCAAAAGGCCTTCGATTCGGTCGAATGGCCGTATTTATTCACGATCCTGGAACGCTGGGGCTTTGGGGATAACTTCATGGGAATAATTAGATCTCTATACTCCTACCCAACAGCACAAATCAGATACCAGGGCTTTTATTCGAGGGCATTCCCGATTTCGAAAGGAACAAGGCAGGGTTGTCCCCTATCCCCTCTTGTATTCGCCATAGCGATAGAAACGCTAGCCCTTGCACTCCGCACCAACCCGGATATAAGAGGGGTGTTGTGCGGACCACAGGAACATAAATGTGCATTATTTGCGGATGATGTACTCATGTTTGTAACTTCCCCTTCCACCTCCCTGCCAAACATTTGCAAGGTGCTGGAAGACTTTGCGAAATTCTCTGGCCTTAAAGTTAACCTGGCAAAGTCATCGGTTCTGAATATCTCCGTTAATGCAGTGGAGGCTCAACGTTTAAAGTCTTCATTTGCTTTTACCTGGAAAGACAAGCAAATTAAATACTTGGGGATTAACCTGACGGCCAAATTGGAAGATCTCCATAAAGCGAATTACACAAGTATCTACCAAGTTTTGGGTAAAGAAATGCAGGGTTGGTTACTTCATCATTTATCATGGTTGGGTAGAATCAATGCTATAAAGATGAATCTGCTCCCGAGACTCCTTTACCTGTTCAGGGCATTACCGATCCCCCTTCTCAAAGCCCCGTTACGCTCTTTCCAAAACTCTGTCATAAAATTTATCTGGGGCGGCAAGGGATACAGATTGTCTCGCAAGACTCTGTACTGCCCAAGGAAGCAAGGAGGGCTAGGAGTCCCCAATTTGTGGCTCTATTATCAAGCCGCCAGGTTGTCTCAACTATCCATAATATACTCCCGCTACGAAAAGCCGGATTGGGTTCAAATAGAAAAACAGGCAGTACCCTCTTACACACTGGATTTCCTTCTCTGGTGCCCCCCTAAAAACAGACCTCCCATTATGTCCCCTGTCCTGTCGTCCTCCTTCGCTTTATGGGACAAACTACGATGTCTGCCATCCCTCACCTCTAGCATGTGTCCATTATCTCATCTATTCCACAATCCGGCCTTTCACCCAGGAATGGACATCAAGGCGTTCCAGTGGTGGCTAGACAAGGGCCTCTATCGTATCGGACACTTTTTTACGCAAAGCGGACCCTTCTCTCTTGCACATTGTACTGACAAGCTTAAAATGCCAAAATCTGAAACATACCGTTTCTATCAAATCTCCCACTTCCTCTCATCAATCTCAGCGAAAGAGACTCCCCCCCTATCCTTTACGGAATACGAGGTATGGTGTTGCGACTCCAGGGAGCAGAGAGGGGGCATCTCTCTGATATACCTGTCACTTGCTTCCATAGGGGACAAATTGCCTTATATGAAGGCCTGGGAATTGGAGTTGGCGGAATCTTGGGATATGGAGGAATGGGGCAGGGCATGCTTTCGTTCTTTTCAAGGGATAGGTAGCGTATCTTTAATGGAAGCTAGCTTAAAAGTCATAACCCGCTGGTACTTGGTGCCAACGAGGTTGCACAGAATGTATCCTTCCTCCTCACCCCTGTGTTTCAGGGGATGTCAGCTCTCAGGGTCCATGATCCATGTATGGTGGGAATGTCCACGTATAAGAGGCACCTGGGATCGGATCTTTCATATGATCTACAAGGTCACTAACCACAGAATTCCTAAATCGGCCCAAATAGCCCTACTAAATACACTAATTCCTGGGGTGCCGAAACACACCCAAAAGCTGATTCTATACATTTTACTCGGTACTAGGCTCTCTATTGCAGGAGCTTGGAAGAAATCTACTGTCTCTATCCGGAAGATTCGCAATAAAATCACATGGGTTATGACCCAGGAGAGATTGGTGAGTGTGCTCACGGACACTGTGTCGAAATTTGAAAGAATCTGGGAACCTTGGGCCACATATGTGGGAATCTCATTGGTTCCCGGCGTGCACCCGAACTAAATGATAACCATCTGCGGCCCTGGAGACCGGCTGTTCTTTAGCGTTTCTACTGCTTTTCTTTTCCCCCTCTTCTCCTTTTCTCCATTTCCCCCTGGCCTCTTTATTTCTTCTCCTATTTTAGGCCAGGGGGCCTTTTTGCCTGACTTTATTGAGATAACTTTCACTTTTCACGATGAACCACACGAGGAGGGGTCCTGTTTTTGTTGCTAGTGGAATTCCTTTTGGTATATGCTAAATACAGTTTATGGGGAAGATGGGTTTGAAGTTCCTCTCTCCCCGGGTTATCTAGTAGATATTATGTTGTGGCTGGTCCTGACCTCTCTGCCACCTAGATACTGTTAATACCTACCTTCCCAATAGGGCTATGGGGATCAGGACCAGGAAGTTATATGCCAATGAGGCTCTTTATACTGGGTTATGGACTTCACTACAGTACTCATGTTTAGTAAGGGATATGGAAACCATCTCCCTCTTCTCCTAAAGTATGCTTTAGTTCTGCAAATGGGAAGCATACGCTTCACAGCTGATTTGTACCATTCTCCCACTGTTGTAACATCCTTCATGCTAATGTATTAAACTTCTGAGGCAGTATCTTCTCTTCTCAATAACCATTCATTGTAAGTAGATTACCATTCCCCCCGGGATGCAGTTTTTGCTCCCACTGGGGTGTCCCGGGAGGGATGGGGGAATGTCGGATACCTGTCCTGTCGTTAATTCCATGAAATGCCTGAGACGTGGATCTGCCTTACTAATTCACTAAGTCTAATGACGCCTCTCCTTGTCATTTAATCTAAAAGTGGAATGTTAAAATTAATGCTGCACTGCTGTTATTGTTTGTAACCTTTTCTTTTCCTTTGTTGAAAATTCAATAAAAACCATTGAAAGATAAATTAAGCGCTTGTGGGGAACTGTATCAAACGCCTTAGCGAAATCCAAGTACACCACATCCACTGGTCTGCCCCTATCTAGCTCACAGCTTACCTCCTCGTAGAATGCTAAGAGATTGGTTTGACAAGAACGCCCATTTGTAAACCCGTGCTGATTACTGCTGATGATGTTGTTGTCTTTAGCAAATTCTACGATATAGTCCCTTATCATCCCCTCCAGAAGTTTACATACTATTGATGTCAAACTGACAGGCCTATAATTTCCCGGGATATGCCTCTGGCCCTTTTTGAATATCGGAATCACGTTAGCTTTCTTCCAATCCCCTGGTACATCTCCTGTCCTAATACTGTCAGCAAAGATCAGGAACAGTGGTCTGGATATAACCTTACTGAGTTCCTTGAGTACTCTCGGATGTACGCCATCCGGGCCTGGTGATTTGTTTGTGTTAAGTTTATCCAGCCTTTCCCTGATTTCACCCTCTGTTAGCCATAGTGGCAAATCCTGTGTATTACTACTAACCATACAGTCATGGTCAGTGTACCCCTCCGTTTCCTGTGTAAAGACTGACGAGAAAAAAGCATTCAGCACGGTTGCTTTTTCAGTGTCCTCTGTAACCATCCCCCCATCATTGCTAATTATGTGTGCAATATGCTCTGCCCTAGTTTTTTTGCTGTTGATATATTTAAAGAATTTCTTTGGGTTTTTTTTACTATCCTCCGCTATTTTTCTCTCAAAGTTGATTTTAGCCATTTTGATTTCGTGTTTACTTTTCTTATTTGCCTCCTTGTATTGCTCGAAAGCCAATACAGTGCCCTCTGATTTATATTTCTTGAAGGCCAATTTTTTTCCCCTAATAAGTTTTTTAACGCTACGGTTTAGCCAACCAGGTTTGGCTTTGTCTCTTCTAAATTTATTTCCCATAGGAATGCACTGCAAGATGCCTTTGCCTAATATGTTCCTAAAGCATTGTCCGTACCTTGTGCAGAATAGACATGTATACCGGCCTTACCCAGCCATTGTTGTATTTTTGATCTTTCTCTCTCTTTTGGGGTGTACCCTAATTTAAAAAGAAATAAAATTAAAAACAAAAACCAGTGTTGGCTACCTCGTCCTCCTCCACCGCCGCTTCCACCTACACCGCCACATCCACCACCACCTCAACCTCCTACTCCATATGGGCCTCGTCCTCCTCCTCCTCCCCCGCCGCTTCTACCTACACTGCCATATCCTCCGCCATCTCAACCTCCTGCTCCATATGGGCCTCGTCCTCCAGATGATCATTTTTTATTTTTATGTTTTTTATGGTATTTTAAGTTATTTCCCTATCCACATTTGTTTGCAGAGCATTTGTCATGCTCTTAAGATGATTTTGCTGCCATTTGCAGCCCTCTAGACCTTTCCATGTTTGTTTTAGAGCCATTTTAGTGCTCAAAAGTTCGGGTCTCCATTGACTTCAATGGGGTTCGGGATCGGGACAAAGTTCGGGCTAAGTCCGGTTCATGAACCCGGACTTTATTTCAAGTTCAGTCAAACCCGCCAAACCCAAGCATCCAGGTGCTCGCTCAACTCTACTCATGCTCAACTCTACGCATTATACATTAGTGTGATGGTCAGTGGGAAGAATGATCCTTACACATGTAGTCATTGGGAAGAACTAACCCCTTACAGATAGCTAAAAAAGATCAATGGTGTCAGTGGGAACTTATCTGAGAGGCAGAAATTTCTCATTGCTCAAGGAACCTCTAGCTACCTCTGTAGGAACCCTTGGGTTCCATGGAACCGAGGTTGAGAAACCCTGAATTATACTATGCCCTTCTATCTAAATAGCGCTCTTACAAAAATGCCCCACAAATGCACCACAATGCTCAGCTGTGAATACTCTACATCCCTCAATGCCCCTAGCATACAACAACATTCAGATGTGAAATGTCAAAATGCATTGGAGGCAAAGGGAAAAAGAAAAAATTAGGTGTTTTTTGGTGTTTTTTAGGGTTGCAGTGGGCAAGGGCTCCTGATGATTATGAACTATTCTTTTTTGTTCTTGTGCCCAAAAAAATTGTCTCTCTTTAGTTTCATTATTTTGTTTTTAATTTATTTATGTATTTATTTATCAAAGAAAGAAAACAGACAGTGAAAAAAGTACACAAATTAAGTTGATCAAACACACAAAGGAAAAAAGACACATAAAATTAAACAAACTACCCCAAATACACCCAAACAAAGCCCATACCCTCTCAAAATACATTTAAAAAAATAAAAAAATCACCTAACAAGCTCAATGAGCAACATTAAGAGTTTCTGCTTTTGCAAGTTTTTTTTTTACCAATATCAAAATTGTTAGTTTTTCAGCAAAATTATTTTTGATAAAAATTGCTCTGCTACCTTTAAGTCATATTGCACTTCTACAGTATATGCTATATGTGTTTTTGCTACATTGCACCTTAACAATGATGTAATTTACTGAACGGTTTTGTTATTTTCTAATAATGGTACTTTGCCAGAAGTGCATACAGTACTTTCCTTTTAATAGCCTTTTAATAAAATATAGATCTTGAAGGTTCTTTGTACAATATGTGTTACACAGGATACATTAAATCCCTAACCACTTACAGCATAACAGTTGTGATCAATGTTTTGGGATATATAAATATTAATGCAGTGGTACTGGGTTGCCATATGTTTCACTCATTGTCCGTGTTTACTAGCATTCATGCTGTGGAAGGTAAATACTATGTATTTTCGGTAAAAACGAGCTTGCCAAAATAACGACAGATGATGCAATTTAAAAAGCAGCTGCTTGCATGCAGGCATTTGGGATCTTATGAAGAGAAAAAACATCCATGAGAAACAGGGCTGAAAGTGACATGAGATTGGGCATGTGCTTCACAGCAGGGCAGAGATGTCTGTCTCAGAAAGAGAAAAGCGGAGGCAGAGAACTGCAAATTGTTTGAACATGAGAAGGCTCTTGCTAAAATATTCATGTGCAAAGCATAGGGGAATACTATGGTAGATGAACAACTTGTGTTTTGTAATTATTACATGTAAAGGAACTTGGTGGACCTTTGCTAGGATATAAAGGTTGCTCTAGCTTATAACGTAGCCTAGTTCATCATTTGTCTTCACTGGGTATGTTAAAATAAATATGTGCTATCATTATAACTGACTCTGTACAGTATGTTCTTCAGTACAGTGGCACTTAAAGTGTGAGCAGACCAGTGTAGCACTTAAATACTATAATGTTCAGAAACTCCTAAAGTAGAACTGTGGCCTTTCTTTTTTGTATAGTATTTTATTTTCTATTACACATGTACAGGGGCTGACTGGCAACTTTCGGCCCAGGAGGCAAATACAAACCAGAGGCCCATGGTGTTCCCGGGCCTCCTCTTGACCCCCATTCTGGGCTGGAGCTTAGCCCCAGGTACTCTCTACTCACCAGCTGAATCCAGGTTCCCGACCTGGATAGCAGGGGGCGGTTTGAGGGAGCTGGGAAAGTTTAGTTGGGGTTAGAAGAAGAGAGTCTCCAGTGGGGCATGGTACAAGACAAATGGACGCACACCAAGCGATGGCTCACGCTTGTGAACAAGCACGCTGTGAGTCATGTGAAACATGTCTACCATCCATTTTGCTGTACCTTGCATCCTTGTTTTATAAAGCCTTCCATCGTGAGCCATCGCTTGGTGTGCGGCCATTTCTCTTGTATCCTGTTTGTGATGGCGATCCGAGGTCCTGCACCCATAGCTGGCTGTGAAGTTCCAACTGCCTGAATGGTACATCTCTTTCTCTGTGTCCAGTGGGGCATGGAACAGGCCTCTGCTCAGACACAGTTTACACCATCCATTCTGGGGGTGAAGGCCTGCGCTCTGTCCTTGTCTTCATCCCGCACTCAGTAGGTCAGCGGTGGAAAGTGTTAACTTCTCTTCACCTGGAATCCTTTAGCCATGTCTGTGGTAGAAGTGGCACAGCCTTTTTACGGGGCATCAGAGCAGCCGGGGGGGGGGGGCAGTTGCTCCCCTGCCCCCTGGCCCAGTCCTCTCCTGCACATGTACATACAGTTTATACATACAATCTAGGAGGATAATCTGAGGGACACTTTAACCTTCGTACATTTCCATCATAAGCTCAAAATGATTGTGATCAAATGTCAACTTCAGGAAACTGATATATAACCTTGGAAACAGTACAGTGTACCTAAACCATACATTTGTAGTATTAACCTCCCTGGCGGTATGATTATGTCAGGAATTTTGTACCAAAAGCGGTACAATTTTTTGCATGAAAATTTGGTGTTATGTATTGTAGGACTACAATTCTTAGTAATTACTTACTTAAACCTGACCAAACAAGAGTCTAGTAGACATCCCAGATGTGATAAAGTTTGAAACACAAAATCATAAATTATAATATAATAAATAACTATAAAAAAGTTATTTATATATATATATATATATATATATATATATATATATATATATATATATATATATATATATATATATACATATATCTAATATATACATATATATACAGTCAGGTACATAAATATTGGGCCATCGACACAATTCTAATCTTTAAAAAGTGGGAGGCACATATTCAAACTGTTGTAATTCCTACACCTGATTTAAATGTAAATACTCTCAAATTAAAGCTGACAGTCTGCAGTCAAAGCAAATCTTGTTTTTTCATTTCAAATCCATTGTGGTGGTGTATAGAGCCAATAATATTAGAGTTGTGGCGATGTCCCAATATTTTTGGATCTGTATATATATATATATATATAAAGTACAGTAAAACTGCAGGCAAGGACACTGGGGGGCAAACTAATGTCAATTTATTTTATTTGATAATGTAATCCAATAGGATTACAATACGTCAGTGTGTTTGTGTGTTTTACTTTTTGAATTTTCCGCCGGTTCCACCTCCCTGTGAAGCCATGCTCGCGGGGAACGGAAGCCGGGGCACACAGCATCAGGCGGAAGATCTGGCCACCGTACACTGCCGGAATACGTTGTGGCATCCTGGGGACAAGGTAAGTAACCTCTTCCAGGATCCTGCGACTTCTCCCTGGCAGTACCCCGAGTGTGGCTCGGGGTTACCGCTAATGGCACTCAAATTACACCCACACTCGGGAATACCGCCAGGGAGGTTAAGGGCTTGTTCACACTTGACTACATTTCTAACGCTTAACAAACGCTCCTATAGCATTAGCACGGACATTAGACTCGCTTTGATGAGCTTTAGTATGGGCGTTAGACAGGCATTTTACAAGTAGTAATGAGGAGTTGAAAATGCTCCCCAAACGCCCTGTGGTTAGTTCTGAAGCCTTTGGCGAGCGTTAAGGTGTGTTAAAACTGCTCCATAAAGGTCTAGTCCATTACAGTTAACCACTTCTGGACCGGAAGGATTTGCCTCCTTAATGACCAGGGCATTTTTTGCGATTCCGCACTATGTAACATTAACGGAAAATTGCGCGGTCGTGCGATGCTGTACACAAATAAAATGGATGTCCTTCATTTTCCCACAAATAGAGCTTTCTTTTAGTGGTATTTGATCTCCTGTGAATTTTTTTTTTTGCGTTGTAAACAAAAATCTTTCCCCTAGTTTGTAGACTCATTTGTAACATTTGTATAAACCAATCAATATACACTTATTGGGATTTTTTTTATGTAGCAGAATACAAATTGGTCTAAAATGATGAAAAAAATTTGATTTTTAATTTTTTTTTCTGTTGGGAATGTTATATAGCAGAAAGTGAAAAATATAGTTTTTTTTTTTTTTCAGAATTTTCACTGTTTTTTTGTCTATAGCGCAAAAAATAAAAACCGCACAGGTGATCAAATACCACCAAAAGAAAGCTTTATTTGTGGGAAAAAAGGACATCAATTATATTTGGGAACAGAGTGACATGACCTCGCAATTGTCAGTTAAAGTAACGCAGTGCCGAATCGCAAAAAATGGCCTGGTCATTAAGGGGGCAAATCCTTCCGGTCCAGAAGTGGTTAAAGAAATAAATATACAAGACTCTTCTCATTAGCAGAATGGCTACCAACACAGATCAACACTGTGTGATACAAAGTAAGGTGTGCAGATAAACATACGCTTATCCTAATTCAAGTGACAACATTTCACACGCATTCCCAGAAACACTGTTTTCATCCCAATTAAACAGAATCCAAGAATGATGACATGTGGCAAAAGATATGAAAATATGTAGATGCTTTCACATAACCAATTACACCAGTAATTACATGGAATTTTTTTTTCTGTACATTTTAAAAATATTCATGATAAAACATTATGACACTTCATACCAAGCAAAATAAATGTATAATTTTTATATCGTCAACATGCATTCATTCATTGATCTTGGTACAACTATTGCAAGGTTCCTCGTCTTTGATGAGCTTCATGGAACATATAAAAGGAAATATCAGTAAGATCATTTTAAAGATTAATGTAAATATTTATTTTGTTGCTACTTTAGTGACACCTTGATTAAAGTGGTACTGAAGGCAAAATAAGGCAAATAAAAAATGACATACACTATATTGTCAAAAGTTTTGGGACACCTGCCTTTACACGCACATTAACTTTAATGGCATCCCAGTCTTAGTCCGTAGGGTTCAATATTGAGTTGGCCCAAACTTTGCAGCTAGAACAGATCCAGGGAAGGCTGCCCACAAGGTTTTGGAGTGTGTCTATGGTAATGTTTGACCATTCTTCCAGAAGTGCATTTGTGAGGTCAGGCACTGATGTTGATTAAGAAGACCTGGCTCACAGTCTCCACTCTAATTCCTCCCAGAGAGGTTATTTCGGGTTTAGGTCAGAACTCTGTGCAGGACAGTCAAGTTCCTCCACCTAACTCATTCATGTCTTTATGGATCTCGCTTTGTGCACTGGGGGAACAGTCCTGTTGAAACAGGAAGGGGACATCTCCAAACTGTTCCCACAAAATTGGGAGCATGAAATTGTCCAAAATGTCTTGGTATGCTAATGCCTTAGAAGTTCACTGGAACTAAGGGGCCAAGGCCAAACCTTGAAAAACAACCCCACACCATAATCCCCCTCCACCAAATGATTTGGACCAGTGCACAAAAAAGTCCATAAAGACATTGATGAGCGAGTTTGGAGTGGAGGAACTTGACTGGCCTGACCTCAACCCGATAGAACACTTTCAGAATGAATGAGAGCAGAGACTGTGAGCCAGGCCTTCCCATCCAACATCAGAGCCTGACCTCACAAATGCGCTTCTGGAAGAATGGTCAAACATTCCCCCAGACACACTCCTAAACCTTAGCTGCAATGGGTGGGCCAACCCAATATTTATCCCTATGGACTAAGACTGGGATGCCATTCATGTGTGTAAAGGCAGGAGTCCCAATACCTATGACAATATAGTATATATGATGCAGTCTGTCACTAGCATTACCAAGGAAACAGTCCCATTGTAACTTCGTTTTTTTTTTTTTTTTTTTACCTGTTGGTCCTACTGTTTTTTTTTCAACTTCTTTAACCACTTTACCACCGGAGGATTTTGCTGTCTTCCGTCCAGGCCACTTTTTGCGATTCGGCGCTGTGCGACTTTAACTGACAATTGCGCGGTCGTGCGACGCCGTACCCAAACGAAATTTACGTCCTTTTTTTCCCACAAACAGAGCTTTCTTTTGGTGGTATTTGATCACCTGTGCGATTTTTACTTTTTGCGCTATAAACAAAAAAAGAGAGTTTATATTGAAAAAATAACAATATTTTTCACATTTTTTTATATGAAATTCCCCCCCAAAAAAATGTAAAAATCAAATTTTTTTAAAATTTTTGGCCAATTTGTTTTCTGCTACCTATGTTTAGTAAAAAAAATCGCAATAAGCGTATTTTGATTGGTTTGCGCAAAAGTTATTGCGTTTACCAACTAAGGGAAAGATTTCTGTCATTTTTGGTGGGTTTTTTTAACGCGTAATGGCGGTGATCTGCGATTTTTTTTGTGGGACTGCGACATTGCGGCGGACAGATCGGACCCTTGACTGACATTTTTGACACTTTTGGGGGTACCAGTGACATTTCTACAGTAATCAGTGCTATATATATGCACTGTTACTGTAAAAATGACACTGGCAGGGAAGGGGTTAATTTTATTGGAGAGGGAGGGGTTAATGTATGCCTGGTGCTTACTGACGTGTGGGGGGGGAGGTGACTGTGTGACAGAAGGACAGATCGGATGTTCAGCTATGCTGAACACTCCGATCTGTCAGTCCCTGTCACTATGGAGATCCGCCCGCTGTGTTTACACACAGCGGGCGGATCTCCAGACTCGATCCCCGACGATCGGGGCAGAGCAGCGGCAATCGCCGCTGCTCCTCCGCTGGCCCGACTCCTGCTGTGAATGAACACAGCGGGAGCGAGCCTCTGGCGGCGCGCGAGCGCCGCCCACAAGGGGCGGAGTCCAGCGACGTAGGTCTACGTCGCTGGACGGGATCGCGGCACTTTGCCGCAGTAGCCTCCATGTGAGCGGAGGTAAAGTGGTTAATGGACTAATCTGGGCATCAAAAGTAAAAGTAAGAGGCTGAGACAAACTAACAGGGGTGCTTAGAATGGTCAGCTTTTATTAATTTAGCTGAAACCTTTATCCCAATAGGAAAAACAAAATATTTTTATAACCGCCTAAAGCGTTTTTTTAGTCACGTATATAAAGTCTATCTACTGTAGATCTACTAATTTGTTCAATACTACTCTCTCCAGACAGTGCTGCTGTTCAAGGGTGGCTCCATTGTCTTCCTTAAAGTGTTACTAATCCCAGGACCCTGCATTCACTATATCTGGTCTCCCACAGTACACAGAACATGGAAATTCAATTATTTTAGTAAACATAAACTGCTAAATACCTTTTCTCACCAGCAGTATATAGCAGCCTTGTGACATCCTATCAGTGTCTAGTTAAAGCTTTTAGGAGGAGTTTTCATTCTCCTCTGACTGCCCTATAAGGCTGCAGGACCCCCCAACCCTCTGTCTAAACAGTGCTGATTGGCCAAAAATAGAAAAAAGACTCTATAGTAATACACACCAAACTGAGCATGTGCAGAGTGCTCCCAAGGCTCTGTATTATCATAGAAGAAGGGGAGGATCAGAGAAGACAGGATCAAACAGCATTTTTACACAATACAGAGGATTAATCACTTAGGTTTAGGGAGTATAACAAGCATGCTTTACTGAATATACAGACTGATTTTACTGTTGTGGGTTTAGTAACACTTAAAGCCCAGTAGACACGGTGTGAATGACTATTGAACAGTCATGCTGGAAAACTAGCATGCATTCAGCCAATTGCAATAAGTGCTTATTAATGAATTCTGGGGGGGCACTGTCAGAATACATGTCACAGTGAGAGAGATCCCTGCATCAACATTGCTTGTGTTGATTAGGAGATCTTTTTTTTTTTTTTTTCATTCTTTTTTTTTTCATGGTTAAAACAAAAAAATTAAAATAAATTGTGTCTATGAGTACTCAGCTTTAGATAGAGGAGTCACCTTGAGACAGGAAGTGTATTACTGACCAGGGGAAAATAAAGGAAAAAGAAAGCAGAAAACTTACACAGCCACAACATCTAAGGATTGGTAAGATGCAATATATTACATTTTTTGGGTTTAATACTGCTTTAATTATGTATTTGATGATTGATATACAGATATGACTTTTAATGATTATTACCTGTAACAGGATGTACATACCTACTTTAATGGAGGGATTTATATTTATGCACCCAATCCTGTTTTAAATAAAAAAAATGAAAAAAGTGAATTTCTCCTCTAATCTAAAACAAAGCTGGCTAAACATGGTAAGTATTTTGTTAGAATGTTCATAGAAAAATCGTTCATTAGTACATTCTTTCTTGCCATCGTTGAATCAACTAATTAACTTTGAAAGCCTATAAAATTTAGTCCAGACTTGTTATTTTAATGGACTCATAGATGTATAAAATGGGTTTCATTACAATATGCATCCATTGTTAAAATTGTGTTTGTTCAAGAAAAATGTTCCATCCTGTTTCTTAAAATTTCTTCTCACTATGGTTAAAAATGAACCTCACTTTGTCTCCATTGAATACTGGAAAATCGATTGAATGTTCCAAAAAAAGAACGTTTAAAAAAAATGATACTGGTGTATGGCCATATTAAAGCAGTATTAAACACAAAAACAAAAATAAATTCAAATGAAGCATATCAGATGCGGTGGCTTCATTCGTTTTTTCAAAGCTTTTTTCCTTTACCCTTACCTGACTATTCCTTTTTACTTTAACCACTTCAACTCTGGAAGGTTTTACCCCCTTTCCAACCAGGACATTTTTTGCAATACGGCACTGCATTACTTTAACTGAAAATTTTGCGGTCGTGCGAGGGTGTACCCAAATACGATTTATGTCCTTTTTTTCTGAGAAATTGAGCTTTCTTTTGGTGGTATTTGATCACCTCTGCCGTTTATATTTTTTTGTGCTAGAAACAAAGAACAAAATGTTCAGATTGGAGTGCACATACACCCCTGCACTTGCACACAGGATTAACCAATAATAAACCAGAGTGAAAAAAAACAATACTAATAATTAATTGTTGGTGGCTTGGAGCGACCCGTATGAAGGCAGATGGATGCCAAAAAGTATGTAAAAAGTAGGTAGACCGTGCTCATAAACAACCAGTGAAAATGAAATTAATTAATAATGACAATTAATAAAAAAAAAATATTATTATTAAAACACAATGTGAAAAAAGTGCTTATAAGTCCTAAGTCCTATATATTATGCTGTCTTCTTTTAATTATTTCACTCAAAAAAAAACACCTGTGACTTGTGAGAATGTCCACTCCTCCACTGGCATCCACATGCGCAATCCACTCACCAGATATGAATGACCCCCACTACAGATAGTCAACACCAGCTTTAAAACAATTTTTGGAGCCGTCAGATGAGGTATGTATTCAGATACTGTATGTATGACCCCCATGACAGGTTTTTAAAGCTGGTGTTGATTACCTGGCATGGGGGTCATACATACATTATCTGAATACATACCTCATCTGACGGCTCCGAAAATTGTTTTAAAGCTGGTGTTGACTATCTGTAGTGGGGGTCATTCATATCTGGTGAATGGATTGTGCATGTGGATGCCGGTGGAGGAGTGGACATTCTCACGTCACAGGTGTTTTTTTTGAGTGAAATATTTAAAAGAAGAAAGCACAATATACTGTATAGGACTTATGAGCACTTTTTTTTACATTGTATTTTAATAATAATAATTTTCTTATTAATTTTCATTATTAATTAATTTCATTTTCACTGTTTGTGATAATTTTTTGATATATTTTTTACTTTCTGCTCTAAAACTCATATAAACCAAAAAAAGATGTAAAAATCAAATTTGTTCATCAGTTTAGACCAATATGTATTCTGCTATATATTTTTCACAAAAAAAATTCAATAAGCGTTTATTGATTGGTTTTCTCAAAAGTTTGCATCTACAAACTATGGGATATTTTTATTTATTTATTTTTTTACTTATAATGGCGGTGATCAACGGCTTATAGCGGGACTGCGATATTGCGGCGGACAAATCGGATACCTAATTGACAATTTTGACACTTTTTGTAGGACTGGTGACATTATTACAGTGATCAGTGCTAAATATATGCACTGCCACTGTACTAATGACACTGGAAGGGAAGGGGTTAACATCAGGGGTGATCAAAGGGTTAACTGTGTGCGCTTTACTACTGTGGGGGAGGTGCTTTTACAAATTTAAAACATGGATGAGCGTTTCTGATTTACAGAAATACAGGATCTGTGTCTTCTGTACTGACTTTTTTACATAGAAAGACTGCCATTCTGCCTGTGTACTGAACGATCAGCGTGTGCTGGGGGACATCGGGTCTGCGGTATCCGCTGATCAGCTTCCGCTGTGTAAAATCACAGCAGGAACGAGTCACCAGCGTTGCGCACCGGCACCCAAAACTCACAAGTGCAAAATCATGTATATATATCTATACATAACTCTGCACTGAGCTGCCATCCTGTAGCAGTAAATCTGCTACGGTGTGGGGTGCAAGCATGTTAAACAGGATGGCAGCAGGGATTGGAGCAGTGGGCCCCTATGGTTAGGGTAAGTTGAAGCAATGATGGCGAACCTTGGCACCAAAGATTTTATGGAACTAAATTTCTCATAATGCTCACGCACTCTGCAGTGTAGTTGAGCATCATGGGAAAACATTCCGAAACATCTGGGGTGCCAAGGTTCGCCATCACTGCCCTAGAAGCTGCTTTGTGCATGGGGGTAGAGTGATGGGTTGGTTTAAATTGTTCTGTTTATGACAGAAAGCTTGGAATGAAAACTGGTACAAATCAACTTAGTTATCTGTACTTGAACTTGCTTCACATTTTAGTAAATCAGGCCATATATAGTAACTGGGTGTACTATCCTGATCTTACTGATAAAATTAGTTTTTCACATTCTTCATTTTCACAGATTGACACCACTTATCACAGTTCTCCTGTGTTTATTGCCACCTTAATTCATGCATATTTTTTTTTTTTATTTTGCATGCAGTGTCAATGTTAGCATTAATTAATTGAATGGTGTGAATCAAGCCGGGTGAGTGGGAAAATGGGAAAGATTTATAGATATATTTCAAGAAGTAGAGGGTCCATAACAAAGCAAATGTACAAAGAAAAGCTATATGTATATAGATTTTATATATATATAATATATTATGTATAACATTGTTTATGGGTTGTACTACAGTGCTCAGCCCTCATTTACACCGGTGCAATTTGTCATGAGATTTAACAGACCCAATGGAAACATTTGAATTTCCGCGACACATGCCTCAATGACTTTGAAAAAGGTTCCTACACTATTTTCCAATTTCATTGCGACTTGCATAGACTTCTGTTAAACGAGGTTACAAGCCGCAATGTAATCAGAGGTGCAAATCAGACTGGTGTGCGGCTTTGAAATTGTGATTTCAAAGCTACACTGGTGTGAACCAGGACTAAGTCTTGTTTGGTGCAATTTCTGGTAATATCTGTTTTGAACACTCCTAGAGCTTTGTGGGGCTGATGTTAGAAGTAAATTCAGTCATTACGCTGTAATTTTAGTAGTGTAAATTAGTTGTAATAAACATAAGGTGGTTAACAGGTGTTCAGTTAGTAGATTAAAACATTCAAGTAATTTTCCTATTGCTAAGGGAGAACTTTCACACACCCTCTCCCCAGCTCCTCTGTAACTAGACATGTGCAAAACATTTGTTTTGTTTCGCTTCAAATTCGGTATTTACATAAATTTGTTTGTTTAAATTTGTTTAATTTGTTCTTTCTATTTTATTCTATTCTATTCGCGTCCTTTATTTTCTATTCTATTTAAATATGTTCTTTTATTTTCTATTCTATTTTGATCTGTTTTACTCTATTATTTATTTTTTTCTTTTCTATTCAATGCTTTTTTTTCTACTTTATTTTTTTTTTTATTTTTTTCTTTTCTTTTCTTATCTTTTCTTTTCTATTCTTTTCTATTCCTTTATTTTCTATTCTATTTTATTCTCTTCTGAATTTTAATTTAATGATTTGAATTTGAAAACTATTCAAATTCGAAACAATTTAGAATTAACTTATAAAGCTATTCGGATTTGTTTATTTCATTACTATTGTAATTCAGAAATTCGGATACATTTCTGAATAACTTTAAAATTTTCTGAATTTCAATTTGGAATAAAACAAACTGCACATGTCTATCTGTAACAGAAATGTGAGTTCTGATCTTGAATGCCAGTGAAATCCATTATAGTTACATTTTGAAGTAACAGCTTGGGGCATATGTCATAGTGAAGAGGAGAACCACCACAGAGTATAATTGTCCCTGTTCACACCTCAATACTTATACAGAAAAAGAGCTCACTAACATTTAACAAGCTGTTAAATATTAAGGTTTGGAAAGAGAAAATATTGTTGCGGTAAAACACGTGTAGATACATTTTCAGAATCTAACTTCTTTTCTTTTTCTGGGTTACAAGTACTAAATTGTACAACTCTGGAGCACAAATGTGCAAATAGGAGTAAAATATCACAGGAATGCTGAATTCTGGACTTTTAAAATATGCACTGAGAAACAACACTTACTAACATTGATGCAGATAAGCTGTTAAACAGGATTTAGAACAAGAAAATATTATTAAAGGAAAATATTTACAATGCTAAAACATATGCAAGTTATTTATTCTTCCTTTCTATTTCCAGATTATAAATTCATATGAGATCCCCATGAAAGGTACTGTCTCCAAAATATACAGATGGATACAAATACATTTAAACACATTACCAAGGTTCTGCCAGGAGTGGAAAGATTAACTGAGGATAAGGTTTACTGATGACCAATGGCATCATTTTTTTTTTACTCTATCACAAAGTTTCAAATTTAACTAGGCAAACAGGAGAGTAGTTAAAAACATAATACAGCATGGGTAAAATAGAGCATAAGTCCTATGTACTTGAGATGTAGGGGTGTATTAACTAAAGGTAAATAGACTGTTCATTTTGAAAGTGCAAAAGTTTAGTAAATGAGATGAAGCTCTGCTGACTTCCATTATCCAATCACGCACAAGAAAAGATGCATTTTTTTTTTCTTGCATGTGATTGGGTGTTCTTTACAAAGTGAGGCTTTACCACATTCACTAAGCTCTGGTGAAATTTCCCCCGCAGAGTGCAACATCACTTGCAAAATGAACAGTGTATTTACTTTTGGTAAATCAAGCCATTGGATCAATAACATATTTCTTGTGGTCATGCCCTAGGTTATAACAATTAATTGTTTAGATTCTGTCTATGCTGGTCAAATACCTAAGGCACTGGAAAAAGAGTACACACCCTTCCTCTCCAATTATGGCCCGGATGACTGAAATGAATGGAATTTGTAAGATAGAGGACCTCAGTTTCCAATGTAAGATGAAGAAGATATATCACAAAACTGTACGGACTCCTACATGGAAATTAAAAAATACAGATTTACATATTCAGTTCATTCCTACATAGTATTCCAAAAAATTTCAAAACTAGAATTTAAGCCGCAATATAACTATAAAGAGCTTAAAGCATATGGGGCACAGATGTGATAGCCCATAAAGCATTTATAATGACCACAAATGGAAGGTTGAGGTTGCAGGCCAGCTGAAATACATAAGATTATTGAACTTCAAAAATTATTTTTTTTGATAGGGAACATAGCTGTGAGCAATTTATTTCTTGAAAAAGTTGTGCCGGTGTCACGGGGTAATGTGGCAGAGCCTGACGTAAGAGGAGTAACTCACCGGGTATCTGGCGTGACACAGGTTCACCAGAGGCATGGAGTCTAAGTGTTAGCCGGTTTTCACCAGGGCCCCAGATGGTGGGGATGGACTTGGCTGCTTGCTAACACCAGGTCACGGTCCCCTGGATCCCCTGTTTGAGCCAGAAGCAGGTCCAGGACCAATAGCCGGTAACAGGTAAACAGATCAGGATGAGGCAGGAGAATAGTCGAGACAAGCCGAGGTCAGCGCGGGCAGCAGTTGGTGAGAATCCAAAGACAAGCCGGGTCAGGTAAACAGGCACAGCAGATAATAACAGGCACAGGGAACAGGAGAACTGAAGATCCCACAGCAAAGAGTGCCAGAGTGATCACTGGCTTTAACTAGGGCGCTTGGTGCCCAAAAGATTCCTTTTGTGAGGATGGTTGCGAAAAAAACTTCGGATTAGGTCTTGGGCATGAATGTTCTGTACCGGTTCCCAGGAGTTCTCTTCGGGGTCGTAGCCCTTTCCATTTGACCAAGTACTGTAACTGATTCCTCCTTCTTCTGCAGTCTAAGATGGCCTCCACCTCAAATTCTTCATCCCCGTTGATGATGACAGAAGCAGGTGGTCCCGAACTTCTACCTGGAAAAGGATCCGGTACTGCGGGTTTCAATAGTGACACGTGGAAAACCAGATGAATCTTGAGAGAGTCGGGTAGAGTGAGTTCATATGACACCTCATTTAATCTCCTCTTCACTGGGAATGGACCTATAAATTTGGGTGCCAATTTCTTAGAAGGGCATGCCAATCGGAGGTTGGTAGTGGTTAACCATACCTGGTTGCCAGGTTGAAGAACCAACTCCCCTCTCCTTTTTTTATCAAAGGTCTCTTTATTGGAGGCCCGAGTCTTGGTCATGGCGTCCTGTAATAGTTTGCTGTTATTCTTAAGGAAATCCACGATATCCCAGACTGCTGGCACTGTAGGTTCAGGAACAAAGCAGGGTAAGAAGGATGGGTGAAACCCGTAGTTAGCATAAAACGGGGACTGACCTGTAGCTGAGTGTTTGGCATTGTTGTACGCAAATTCTGCCAAAGGTAGCAGTGAGACCCAGTCATCCTGAAAAAAGGTGGTGAAGCATCGAATATATTGCTCAAGGGTCTGGTTGGTACTCTCAGTTTGCCCGTTAGTCTGGGGGTGGTATGCAGAGGACATTGACAACCTGATCTTCAATGATTCACATAATGCTTTCCAGAAGCGAGAGGTAAATTGAACTCCCCTATCCGATACAATGTCCATTGGGACCCGTGGAGTCTCACTATCTCCTTGATGAAGACCTGTGCCGTCTCAGGAGCAGAGGGTGTACTTCTCAGAGGTACGAAATAAGCCATCTTTGACAGATGGTCCACTACCACAAAAATTGCAGAGTAATCGTCTCCACAATAAAGTCCATGGCAATCATTTTCCATGGTCTGTCAGGGACTGGTAGTGGTCTAAGCAGACCCCATGCCTTGTTTCGGGTCGTCTTGCTTCGGGTGCAGATAGCACAGGAGGTGACATACTCTTTACAACTCTTCTCTAAGTCAGGCCAGCAGAACATGCGTTTAACAAGGTTAAGGGTCTTATGGATCCCAAAATGGCCAGCCATCGGGTGGTCATGGCAAAGACCCAGGACGGACACCTGGGCATCTTCCGGAACAAAAATTTGGTCTCCTCTCCATAGCAACCCATTCCTGGGTACCAGTATCGTTCCAGGAGGATGGAGAACATATACTGTGGCTTGTCTCAAAGAGGTAAGAAGATCGGACTGTAATAACAGGAAATTACCTCTGGTTATGATGGTGTCAGGTACAAGGGTTTCTTTTGAGCTGTCGTACATCCGGGAGAGTGCATCGGGTTTAGTATTCTTGGAACCAGGTCGGTAAGTGATGTGGAACGAGGACCGGGGAAAAAAAAGTGCCCATCGTGCTTGGCGGGGTCTCAGGCGTTTAGCTGTCCTTAAATACTCCAGGTTTTTATGATCAGTGTAAATGAGTATGGGATGTGCTACCCCTTCCAACAGGTACCTCCACTCCTCCAGAGCGGTCTTGATGGCAAGGAGTTCCCGATCTCCCACGTCATAGTTCTTCTCTGCAGGTGATAGTTTAGGGGAGAAGAAAGCTACCGGGTGGACCACGTCCTTGATGCCTTGGCGCTGAGAGATAACTGCTCCTACTGCAATTTCTGAGGCATCAACTTCGAGGATGTAGGGTAGGGCAGGATCCAGGTGACTTAGGATAGGGGCAGAAGTGAACAGTTCCTTTAGGGTTGTGAAGGCGACCTGAGCCTCGGGAGTCAAGTGAAAACGGGTACTCTGTTTGGTGAGCAGGGTAATAGGGGAGATGATGGAGGAGAATCCCTTGATAAATCTCCTGTAAAAATTTGTGAATCCTATGAAACGCTTAACCCCCTTCTTATCCACAGGTGCAGGCCAATCCAGGATGGCGGAGACCTTCTGTGGATCCATCTTGACCCCTTCTGAGGAAATCACCAGACCAAGGAACTGGATACTCTGCTGTTCAAACTCACATTTTTCAGGTTTTGCGTAGAGTCTGTGCTGCCGGAGTCGGTGGAGTACCCTTTTAACATGCTCTCGATGCTGGACCAGTGAAGAGGAAAAGACCAGGATATCGTCCAAGCATACGATCACAAAAAAATGTCCAGATAATCTCTAAAAATATCGTTAATGAAGTGCTGGAAGGTAGCCGGGGCATTGCAGAGACCGAAAGGCATTACCAGATACTCATAATGACCGAATTGGGTGCAGAATGCTGTTTTCCATGCGTCCCCCTCCCTGATACGGACCAAGTTGTAGGCTCCCCGCAGGTCCAGTTTGGTGAATACAGAGGCAGTTCTTAATCTCTCGAAGAGTTCGGGAATTAAAGGCAGGGGGTATCAGTTTTTGACTGTGATCTTATTCAATTCCCGATAGTCCACACATGGCCGAAGTGAATGGTCCTTTTTCTCCACAAAAAAGATCCCAGCTCCTGCCGGAGAAGTAGAGGGTTGGATGAATCCCTTCTGTAGATTTTCTGTTACATAGTCCTTTAGGGTGCACAATTCCCGTTCTGATAAAGGAAACATGTGTCCGAAAGGGATCTCGGCCCCTGGGAGCAACTCAATCAGACAATCATAGGGCCTGTGAGGGGGTGTTTGCTGAAGACATCCAAGTATTCGTGATATGGTACTGGAACAGAGGAACGTATCTCCTTATCAGCGTCCATACAAAGTAGGGTGCTAGGAGAACTGAAGAGTACTGGCAGGCAATGATTCTGGCAAAAAGGGGACTGGAACTTGACGTCTCCAGAAATCAAATTTATCTGCGGGTTGTGCGCTTGTAGCCTGGATAACCCCAGAATAACGGGGAACAAGGGAGAGGAAATGGCATCCAGGCTCAACAACTCCTTGTGACCTTCGAGAGTGACCACAGGCAATGGAGGGGTTTCTTGAGTTACTGGTCCAGACTTGATGTGGGACCCGTCCGCTAGACTTGGGTCAAAGTGGAATGCGCTGTTGTGCAGCAAAGGTAAGATCAATGAAGCAGCTACATGCCCCGGAGTCAATTATAGCGGTGACCGGGAGAGGACCTTATGGAAGCTGAAACTAAATGAAGAGAGCCAGGTGAGAGGTATTGCTGACAGAAACTGGGATGATTGAGGGAGATATAGAAAGACACTTACGCATCTTTGCTTGGCATGAGCGTACAAAGTGTCCGGCCTCTCCGCAATACAGGCATAGGTTGTTCTGTCGTCACCGTAAGCGTTCTTCTGCCGATAACAAGGGGCGCATAAGCCCAAGTTGCATCGGTTCTGAAGTATCCGATACAGGGGTGACCGGAGTTTCGCTGCTGGGATGGGGACCAGAGGAGAAGGTATGAACAGGGTTGGGAACCCGCGGCATCATCCAGACTGGACGGGTCTGCTGCGTGGACCTCTCTGCTCTGCGTTCATGGAGCCAGCGGTCTATCTGTATGGCCAGAGCGATGAATGCCTCCAGGGTTTAGGGTATGCCCACTCAGGCCAGTTCATCTTTTAGGTTTTCTGAAAGACCAATGGCAGAACTGATGTCGCAGAGCTGCGTCGTTCCAGCGAGTGTCTGTACTCATCGGTGACGTAATCTTCCACGGCTCTACGGCCTTGCTGAAGTGTAGTGAGCACAGTTTCTGCGGCGGCAGTGCGCCGCAGGTCCTCATATAACTGTGCCATTGCGTCTAAGAATGCTGACATAGTGCCCAACTGATTACTGCATTCTTCAAGCAGGCGGTGAGCCCAGGATGGAGGCTGACCTTGCAGCAGGGCTATGATGAACCCCACTTAGCCTCCAAGGAGAAGGTTCGGGGTTGTAACGAGAAGTATAACTCTCAAACATTGCGGAAGGCTCTAAACTTGCTCCGATCCCCTGAAAATCTTTCCGGCGTAGGGACCCTTGGCTCAGGAGGCAGCATCACTACCATAGGACCGGAAGGGTTCCCGGTGGAAGCCATGAAAGCAGAAGAAACTGTAGGGTCCATGGTGGAGGTTAGGGATTGGACACAACCTTCCAACTGGGTGTAGCCCTCCTGCAGAGACTTAACAGCTTGAGTGAGGGCCGTGAGATGCTGGCAGATCTCATCCATAGGAGAGGCTCCTCTTGAAGGCTCAGGCATGGCTGTGTGGAGGAGGGCCTTGGAGAACGTCTAACCTGGGAACTGAGGGAGCAATGCCATGCGCATGTGGGGTGAGAGGGCAGAGGTATAAAAAGGAAACGTCTCATAAAGAGGGAAAGCCACAGCCTCAGCTAGAAGTCCAATATGGTTCCTACAAAAATTTATCATAATAAAATACATATAAAGTTCATAAAATGAAGAGTATAAGTAGAAGGCCCTCCTCCACAAGTCCCTTTTTGGTGACCATTTGTACCATCCTGTAAGTTTATTCACGTATCATGACAGACATTGCCCGCTTGGGCTATGACATTTTTAGACACTTGTCACATTTTTTGACATTCATATTTATTATTTTTCTTGCTAGACAAATCGATTGCTTCTGCTCCTGAAGAGTGTAGAAACATGAAACGCGTAGAGCATAACAGGATGCAATCTCCATGTAACCATTTTATATGAGTCTTTCTACAATATGACTTTATTTCATTTTTTGATACATTGTATACTTCTGATATGTCCTGGTCAGACTGGTATTATTATTGTTACCATCTGTTGTATTT
The DNA here is from genome assembly GCF_965119305.1 of Pelophylax lessonae. Lineage (NCBI taxonomy): Eukaryota > Metazoa > Chordata > Amphibia > Anura > Ranidae > Pelophylax > Pelophylax lessonae. Next base: position 114,951,241 of record NC_138779.1, read on the forward strand.
TAATACATTTATATTTATAATACTCTTTGCTTTGCAATCAGATTCATTCTCATGCCTCATTCAAAGTCCCAACCCTTCTCTTTTTATTTCATCTGCATAGGATATTTGATATCTATGTTCAACACTGAAGGAAGTGGTATTCTGATGGAAGCATACAAGCGCATTGTGGGTCGCTTTCCAGGTACATTAAATAATTAGCAATTTAGAAATAGAAAAGTACAAGTAGAGTACAGTGCCCCCCTCCTTATGAATTTATTTGGGCAAGAAGAATTTTTAAATATTTGTATATTTGCAAGATCATCTTTTGTACTTTATTTCTTCTGTGTGTGAGTTCTGCAATTATTGTTAAAAAAAAAAAAAAAAAGTGCAGAAGACTGTTAAGTAGGGTTGAGCGGACACCTAGATGTCCGTGTTCGACGGGTTCGGCCGAACTTTAAAAAAAAGTCCGGGTCCGTGTCCCGGACTTTTACCGAACTTTTCCCGGACACCGAACCCCATTGAAGTCAATGGGGACCCGAACTTTAAGGCACTAAAATGGCTCTAAAACACCAAAGGAAAGGGCTAGAGTGCTGCAAATGGCAGCAAAACGTAATTAAGAGCATGGCAAGTGCTCTGCAAACAAATGTGGATAGGGAAATAACTTAAAACAACAAAAAAAAACAGAAAAATAAAACAATGTTCTTCTTCATCTCTGAAGGACGAGGCCCATATGGAGTAGGAGGGAGGTTGAGGTGGTGGTGGATGTGGCGGTGACATAGGCGTGCGCACAGGGTGTGCTGGGTGTGCCTGGGCACACCCTAATCACCTAGGGCACATAGCATTGCCAGTGAGGAGATGGGAAAGATCTCCCTGGGACCTGCTCTGCTCTATTTCTCCTTGCCTACAGGTACATGGCCCCGATACATTACTCTCCCTGCTGGCAAACACATGCATGTGTATTTCAACTTTGGGGTGCACACCTTAATGCAATAGGCTGCGCACACCTATGGGCGGTGTAGGTGGAAGCGGCGGTGGAGGAGGACCAGGGCCGGATTAACAGCATCATGGGCTTGGTGCTGAGGATTTTGAAGGGCCTTAGGGCCGTGCCTTGCCATGCACCCAGAGGAGGAAGGGTGCAGCCATGCATGCCTAATTCAACATGGGATGCTGTCTCTGAAGCCCATAAACACATCCATGCATCGCCAACTGTCCCTCCTTGTCCGGCCTTCACGCTGTGTGGGGAGGTTCTGAGGGTGCTGCCTGGGGAAGCGAGCATAGAAGCCAGACTTCTGTGTTTACAAGTGACAGAAGAGCGGTAACAGTGAATATGGCCAACCCGGGGCCTATATAAAAGGTAGGGGCCTGGAGCTGCAGCTCCAATAGACCCTACATTAATCTGGCCCTGAGGAGGAGGACGAGGTAGCCAACACTGCTTCTTTTCACAAATTTTAAATGAGGGTACACCCCAAAAGAGTGAGAAAGAGCAAAAATGGAACAATGGGTGGGTAAGGTCGGTATCCATTGCTATTCTGCATAAGGTACGGAAAAGTCCCGTGGGATCCATGCCTGGTTCATTTTAATGAACGTGAGCTTGTCCACATTGTCTCTGGACAGGCGGCTGCGCTTGTCTGTTATAACGCCCCCAGCCGTGCTAAATACCCGTTCAGATAATACACTGGCTGCAGGGCACGCCAGCACCTCCAAGGCGTAAAGGGCAAGCTCAGGCCATGTGCCCAATTTGGAGACCCAGAAGTTGAAGGGGGCAGACCCGTCATTCACTACATGTAGGCGTGTGCACACATACTGCTCCACCATGTTGGTAAAATGCTGCCTCCTGCTAAGACGTTCCATCTGAGCTGCTGGTGCTGCTGTTTGTTGTGGCGTGCTGACAAAGCTTTTCCACATTTCGGCCATGCTAACCCTGCCTTCTGAGGTGCTGGCGGTGCCCTGGTTGCGTTGGCGACCTCCTCCTCCTCCTCCTCTGCCTTGTGCTTCCACTGTGGCCCCGCTGTCAGATGGGAATGCCAGCAGCATGGCGTCTACCAGCGTGCGCTTGTACTCGCGCATCTTGCGATCGCGCTCCAGTGAGTGAATTAAGGACGGTACGTTGTCCTTGTAACGGGGATCCAGCAGCGTGGCCACCCAGTAATCAGCACAAGTTAGAATGTGGGCAACTCGGCGGTCGTTGTGGAGACACTGCAGCATGTAATCGCTCATGTGTGCCAGGCTGCCCAGAGGCGACGAAAGGCTGTCCTCTGTGGGAGGTGTATGGTCCGTGTCCTCTGTATCCCCCCAGCCACGCACCAGTGATGGCCATGAGCTGGCCTGGGTGCCACCCTGCTGTGAACATGGTTCCATCTCCTCCTCCAGCTCCTCCTCCTCCTCATCCTCCTCATCCTCCAGAACTGTGCCCCTGCTGGACAATTGCGTCCCTGGCGTTTGCGTGTGCAGGAACCCACCCTCGGAGCCCCTTGCGAATGACTGCCCTGAAAGCCTTGGAAATGTTACCTCTTCATCCTCCTCCTCCTCCTCATCCTGTGCCACATCCTCTTCCATCATCGCCCGAATTGTTTTTTCAAGGAGGCATAGAAGTGGGATAGTTAAGCTGAGAACGGCGTCATTGCCACTGGCCATGTTGGTGGAGTACTCAAAACAGCGCAACAAGGCACACAGGTCTCGCATGGAGGCCCAGTTATTGGTGGTGAAGTGGTGCTGTTCCGCAGAGCGACTCACGCGTGCGTGCTGCAGCTGAAACTCCACTATGGCCTGCTGCTGCTCGCACAGTCTTTCCAGCATGTGCAAGGTGGAGTTCCACCTTGTGGGCACGTCACATATGAGGCGGTGAGCGGGAAGGCCGAAGTTACGCTGCAGCGCTGCCAGGCGAGCAGCAGCAGGGTGAGAACGCCGAAAGTGCGCACAAACGGCCCGCACTTTCTGCAGCAGCTCTGACATATCGGGGTAGTTTTTAAGGAACCTCTGCACCACCAAATTCAGCACATGCGCCAGGCAAGGGATGTGCGTCAAACCGGCTAGGCCCAGAGCTGCTATGAGATTTCGCCCGTTATCGCACACCACCAGGCCGGGCTTGAGGCTCGCTGGCAGCAACCACTCATTTGTCTGCTGTTCCATGCTCCTCCACAACTCCTGCGCGGTGTGTGGTTTGTCCCCCAAACAGGCAAGTTGTAAAACTGCCTGCTGTCGTTTACCCCTGGCCGTGCTGAAGTTGGTGGTGAAGGTGTTACGCTGTCCGGATGAGGAGGCGGTAGAGGATGAGGAAGCGGAGTAGGAGGAGTTAGGAACAGGAGGCAAACTGAAGCGCCCTGCAATCCTCGGTGGTGGAAGGACATGCGCCAAATTGCTATCCGCCTCAGGCCCATCCGCCACTGCATTTACCCAGTGTGCCGTTAGGGAGATATAACGCCCCTGACCGTGCTTACTGGTCCACGTATCCGTAGTTAGGTGGACCTTGGCACAGATGGCGTTGCGCAGTGCACACCTGATTTTTCCCCCCACTTGGTTGTGCAGGGAAGGGATGGCTTGCCTGGAAAAGTAGTGGCGGCTGGGCACGACGTACTGTGGGACAGCCACCGACATAAGGTTTTTAAAACTGTGCGTCTCCACCAGACGGAATGACAGCATTTCAAAGGCCAATAATTTTGAAATGCTGGCATTCAGGGCCAGGGATCGCGGGTGGGTAGGGGGGTACTTCCTCTTCCTCTCAAGTGTTTGGGAGATGGAAAGCTGAACGCTTCCACGGGACATTGTGGAGATGGTTGTTGGTGACCCAGGTGGTGGTGTTGCTGACAGATCGTCTGTTTGCGGGGTGGCAGGTGCCGGTATCACTACAGATGTGGCTGGAGCGGCCGAGACTGCAGCAGAAGAGGAAGCAGGATGAGCCAGAGACGTTTCTTGGTTTTGAAGGTGTGTACTCCACTGCAGCTCGTGCTTTGCACTTAGATGCCTGATCATGCAGGTTGTGCTCAGGTTGAGAAGGTTCATGCCTCGCTTCAAGCTCTGATTGCACAGGGTGCAAACCACTCGTGTCCTGTCATCAGCACATTTTCTAAAGAACTTCCACGCTAGAGAACTCCTTTGAGCTGACTTTGGTGCGCTCGTTCCCTTGCTGCGTTGGGCAGTAGCGGGCGTAGTGTCTAGGGCACGGCCGCTCCGCTTCTGCACCCTGCTCCCTCTTCTGCTGTGCTGGTGGCTCTGTGCGACCACCGCCTCTTCCTCCAAACTACTCAGTTCACCTGCATGACGTTCATTCCATGTGGGGTCGAGGACCTCATCGTCCTCCACATCATCTTCCACCCAGTCTTCACCCCTGCCCTCCTTGTCGGTCTCCACAATGCTGAACGCCGCAGCAGTTGGCACCTGCGTTTCGTCATCATCGGAGACGTGCTGCGATGATCCTTGCATGTACTCATCTTGAGGAATAAGTGGTTGGGCATCGCTGCACTCAATCTCTTCCACTTCTGGGGCAGGGCTAGGTGGATGGCCCTGGGAAACCCTGCTGACAGAGTCCTCAAAAAGAATAAGAGACTGCTGTATGGCTTGGGGCTCAGACTGCTGGCCTGATTTGCAAGGGGGTGAGGTGAAAGACGGTTGGACATTGGCTGCAGGTGCCAACTCTGACCTTTCTGCAGTAGACTGGGTGGGAGACAATGTGAAGGAACTGGAGGCACTGTCAGCAGCAAACCAATCTACTATCGCCTCAACTTGTTCTGGCCTCATCACTTCTAGGGGCGTTTGATGCCCTACCAAATACTGATGCAGGTTCTGTCGCCTACTCACACTTGAGGAAGGTGTTTCACTTGTGCGTGTAGCTGGCACAGATCGACCATGTCCTCTCCTTGCAACAGGAGCTCTACCAGCAGCACCACGACCCAGGCCACGGCCCTTATTTGACGGTCTCCTCATATTTCTGTAATTTAAGATCTTGCCCTAGAAAGGTTTTTATTGAATAGCGGAATAGAAAATATGATCCAAAAAAAGTGTATGTATATCACACGTACACAACCACACTAGGCCCCAATTACTATTGTTTGTACCCCTAAAAGGCTAGATGAGGAGTAGGGGGAGTATGGAACAGGCAGCACCCTCAAACCTTCAGAAGTATGAGATGAACCCCAACAACTTGGAAAGGTGGATCTCTCTCACACGTACCGACACAGACTATCCCGCAATTCAATTGATCCTCAAAGGTTTTTATTGAATAGCGGAATAGGAAATATGATCAAAAAAAGTGTATGTATCTCGCACGTACACAACCACACTAGGCCCCAATTACTATTGTTTGTACCCCTAAAAGGCTAGATGAGGAGTAGGGGGGGTATGGAACAGGCAGCACCCTCAAACCTTCAGAAGTATGAGATGAACCCCAACAACTTGGAAAGGTGGATCTCTCTCACACGTACCGACACAGACTATCCCGCAATTCAATTGATCCCCAAAGGTTTTTATTGAATAGCGGAATAGGAAATATGATCAAAAAAAGTGTATGTATCTCACACGTACAGAAACACACTAGGCCCCAATTACTATTGTTTGTACACCTAAAAGGATGGATGAGGAGGAGGAGGAGTATGGAACAGGCAGCACCCTCAAAGCTTCAGAAGTATGAGATGAACCCCAAAAACTTGGAAAGGTGGATCTCACACGTACCGACACAGACTATTCCGCAATTTAATTGATCCCCAAAGGTTTTTATTGAATAGCGGAATAGGAAATATGATCAAAAAATGTGTATGTATCTCACACGTACAGAAGCACACTAGGCCCCAATTACTATTGTTTGTACACCTAAAAGGATGGATGAGGAGGAGGAGGAGTATGGAACAGGCAGCACCCTCAAAGCTTCAGAAGTATGAGATGAACCCCAAAAACTTGGAAAGGTGGATCTCACACGTACCGACACAGACTATCCCGCAATTTAATTGATCCCCAAAGGTTTTTATTGAATAGCGGAATAGGAAATATGATCAAAAAAAGTGTATGTATCTCGCACGTACAGAAACACACTAGGCCCCAATTACTATTGTTTGTACACCTAAAAGGATGGATGAGGAGGAGGAGGAGTATGGAACAGGCAGCACCCTCAAAGCTTCAGAAGTATGAGATGAACCCCAAAAACTTGGAAAGGTGGATCTCACACGTACCGACACAGACTATTCCGCAATTTAATTGATCCCCAGAGGTTTTTATTGAATAGCGGAATAGGAAATATGATCAAAAAATGTGTATGTATCTCACACGTACAGAAGCACACTAGGCCCCAATTACTATTGTTTGTACACCTAAAAGGATGGATGAGGAGGAGGAGGAGTATGGAACAGGCAGCACCCTCAAAGCTTCAGAAGTATGAGATGAACCCCAAAAACTTGGAAAGGTGGATCTCACACGTACCGACACAGACTATTCCGCAATTTAATTGATCCCCAAAGGTTTTTATTGAATAGCGGAATAGGAAATATGATCAAAAAATGTGTATGTATCTCACACGTACAGAAGCACACTAGGCCCCAATTACTATTGTTTGTACACCTAAAAGGATGGATGAGGAGGAGGAGGAGTATGGAACAGGCAGCACCCTCAAAGCTTCAGAAGTATGAGATGAACCCCAAAAACTTGGAAAGGTGGATCTCACACGTACCGACACAGACTATCCCGCAATTTAATTGATCCCCAAAGGTTTTTATTGAATAGCGGAATAGGAAATATGATCAAAAAAAGTGTATGTATCTCGCACGTACACAACCACACTAGGCCCCAATTACTATTGTTTGTACCCCTAAAAGGCTAGATGAGGAGTAGGGGGGGTATGGAACAGGCAGCACCCTCAAACCTTCAGAAGTATGAGATGAACCCCAACAACTTGGAAAGGTGGATCTCTCTCACACGTACCGACACAGACTATCCCGCAATTCAATTGATCCTCAAAGGTTTTTATTGAATAGCGGAATAGGAAATATGATCAAAAAAAGTGTATGTATCTCGCACGTACACAACCACACTAGGCCCCAATTACTATTGTTTGTACCCCTAAAAGGCTAGATGAGGAGTAGGGGGGGTATGGAACAGGCAGCACCCTCAAACCTTCAGAAGTATGAGATGAACCCCAACAACTTGGAAAGGTGGATCTCTCTCACACGTACCAACACAGACTATCCCCCAATTTAACTGATCCCCAAAGGTTTTTGATTAAATAGCGGAATAGAAAATATGATCCCAAAAAAGTGTATGTATATCACACGTACACAACCACACTAGGCCCCAATTACTATTGTTTGTACCCCTAAAAGGCTAGGAGTAGGGGGGAGTATGGAACAGGCAGCACCCTCAAACCTTCAGAAGTATGAGATGAACCCCAACAACTTGGAAAGGTGGATCTCTCTCACACGTACCAACACAGACTATCCCCCAATTTAACTGATCCCCAGAGGTTTTTGATTAAATAGCGGAATAGAAAATATGATCCCAAAAAAGTGTATGTATATCACACGTACACAACCACACTAGGCCCCAATTACTATTGTTTGTACCCCTAAAAGGCTAGGAGTAGGGGGAGTATGGAACAGGCAGCACCCTCAAACCTTCAGAAGTATGAGATGAACCCCAACAACTTGGAAAGGTGGATCTCTCTCACACGTACCAACACAGACTATCCCCCAATTTAACTGATCCCCAAAGGTTTTTGATTAAATAGCGGAATAGAAAATATGATCCCAAAAAAGTGTATGTATATCACACGTACACAACCACACTAGGCCCCAATTACTATTGTTTGTACCCCTAAAAGGCTAGGAGTAGGGGGGAGTATGGAACAGGCAGCACCCTCAAACCTTCAGAAGTATGAGATGAACCCCAACAACTTGGAAAGGTGGATCTCTCTCACACGTACCAACACAGACTATCCCCCAATTTAACTGATCCCCAGAGGTTTTTGATTAAATAGCGGAATAGAAAATATGATCCCAAAAAAGTGTATGTATATCACACGTACACAACCACACTAGGCCCCAATTACTATTGTTTGTACCCCTAAAAGGCTAGGAGTAGGGGGAGTATGGAACAGGCAGCACCCTCAAACCTTCAGAAGTATGAGATGAACCCCAACAACTTGGAAAGGTGGATCTCTCTCACACGTACCAACACAGACTATCCCCCAATTTAACTGATCCCCAAAGGTTTTTGATTAAATAGCGGAATAGAAAATATGATCCCAAAAAAGTGTATGTATATCACACGTACACAACCACACTAGGCCCCAATTACTATTGTTTGTACCCCTAAAAGGCTAGGAGTAGGGGGAGTATGGAACAGGCAGCACCCTCAAACCTTCAGAAGTATGAGATGAACCCCAACAACTTGGAAAGGTGGATCTCTCTCACACGTACCAACACAGACTATCCCCCAATTTAACTGATCCCCAGAGGTTTTTGATTAAATAGCGGAATAGAAAATATGATCCCAAAAAAGTGTATGTATATCACACGTACACAACCACACTAGGCCCCAATTACTATTGTTTGTACCCCTAAAAGGCTAGGAGTAGGGGGAGTATGGAACAGGCAGCACCCTCAAACCTTCAGAAGTATGAGATGAACCCCAACAACTTGGAAAGGTGGATCTCTCTCACACGTACCAACACAGACTATCCCCCAATTTAACTGATCCCCAAAGGTTTTTGATTAAATAGCGGAATAGAAAATATGATCCCAAAAAAGTGTATGTATATCACACGTACACAACCACACTAGGCCCCAATTACTATTGTTTGTACCCCTAAAAGGCTAGGAGTAGGGGGAGTATGGAACAGGCAGCACCCTCAAACCTTCAGAAGTATGAGATGAACCCCAACAACTTGGAAAGGTGGATCTCTCTCACACGTACCAACACAGACTATCCCCCAATTTAACTGATCCCCAGAGGTTTTTGATTAAATAGCGGAATAGAAAATATGATCCCAAAAAAGTGTATGTATATCACACGTACACAACCACACTAGGCCCCAATTACTATTGTTTGTACCCCTAAAAGGCTAGGAGTAGGGGGAGTATGGAACAGGCAGCACCCTCAAACCTTCAGAAGTATGAGATGAACCCCAACAACTTGGAAAGGTGGATCTCTCTCACACGTACCAACACAGACTATCCCCCAATTTAACTGATCCCCAGAGGTTTTTGATTAAATAGCGGAATAGAAAATATGATCCCAAAAAAGTGTATGTATATCACACGTACACAACCACACTAGGCCCCAATTACTATTGTTTGTACCCCTAAAAGGCTAGGAGTAGGGGGGAGTATGGAACAGGCAGCACCCTCAAACCTTCAGAAGTATGAGATGAACCCCAACAACTTGGAAAGGTGGATCTCTCTCACACGTACCAACACAGACTATCCCCCAATTTAACTGATCCCCAAAGGTTTTTGATTAAATAGCGGAATAGAAAATATGATCCCAAAAAAGTGTATGTATATCACACGTACACAACCACACTAGGCCCCAATTACTATTGTTTGTACCCCTAAAAGGCTAGGAGTAGGGGGAGTATGGAACAGGCAGCACCCTCAAACCTTCAGAAGTATGAGATGAACCCCAACAACTTGGAAAGGTGGATCTCTCTCACACGTACCAACACAGACTATCCCCCAATTTAACTGATCCCCAGAGGTTTTTGATTAAATAGCGGAATAGAAAATATGATCCCAAAAAAGTGTATGTATATCACACGTACACAACCACACTAGGCCCCAATTACTATTGTTTGTACCCCTAAAAGGCTAGGAGTAGGGGGAGTATGGAACAGGCAGCACCCTCAAACCTTCAGAAGTATGAGATGAACCCCAACAACTTGGAAAGGTGGATCTCTCTCACACGTACCAACACAGACTATCCCCCAATTTAACTGATCCCCAGAGGTTTTTGATTAAATAGCGGAATAGAAAATATGATCCCAAAAAAGTGTATGTATATCACACGTACACAACCACACTAGGCCCCAATTACTATTGTTTGTACCCCTAAAAGGCTAGGAGTAGGGGGGAGTATGGAACAGGCAGCACCCTCAAACCTTCAGAAGTATGAGATGAACCCCAACAACTTGGAAAGGTGGATCTCTCTCACACGTACCAACACAGACTATCCCCCAATTTAACTGATCCCCAAAGGTTTTTGATTAAATAGCGGAATAGAAAATATGATCCCAAAAAAGTGTATGTATATCACACGTACACAACCACACTAGGCCCCAATTACTATTGTTTGTACCCCTAAAAGGCTAGATGAGGAGTAGGGGGAGTATGGAACAGGCAGCACCCTCAAACCTTCAGTATGAGATTGTGTTCACTGTACCCCACAAAGATTGAGTTCACTGCACCCCACAATGATTGTGTTCACTGCACCCCACAAAGATTGTGTTCACTGCACCTCACAAAGATTGTGTTCACTGTACCCCCCAAAGATTTTGTTCACTGCACCCCACAAAGATTCTGTTCACTGTACCCCACAAAGATTGTGTTCACTGCACCCCAAAAAGATTGTGTTCACTGCACCCCAAAAAGGATGTTGTTCACTGCACCCCAAAAAGGATGTTGTTCACTCCACCCCAAAAAGATTGTGTTCACTGCACCCCACAAAGATTGTGTTCACTGCACCCCAAAAAGATTGTGTTCACTGCACCCCAAAAATGATTTTGTTCACTGCACCCCAAAAAGGATTTTGTTCACTGCACCCCAAAAAGGATGTTGTTCACTCCACCCCAAAAAGATTGTGTTCACTGCACCCCAAAAAGATTGTGTTCACTGCACCCCACAAAGGATTTTGTTCACTGCACCCCAAAAAGATTGTGTTCACTGCACCCCAAAAAGGATGTTGTTCACTGCACCCCAAAAAGGATTTTGTTCACTGCACCCCAAAAAGATTGTGTTCACTGCACCCCACAAAGGATTTTGTTCACTGCACCCCACAAAGATTGTGTTCACTGCACACCAAAAAGGATTGTGTTCACTGCACCCCAAAAAGATTTTGTTCACTGCACCCCAAAAAGATTGTGTTCACTGCAGCCCAAAAAGATTGTGTTCACTGCAGCCCAAAAAGATTGTGTTCACTGCAGCCCAAAAAGATTGTGTTCACTGCAGCCCAAAAAGATTGTGTTCACTGCAGCTCACACACAGAAAAATGGATGTGGATCACTGACACCTGCCTATCTCCAATCCCACACCACACAGCAATATCGATTGTAGTTTGTAGAACACAGTTTCCCTAAAATTCAGCAGACTCTGTCCCTAACAGGATTGAGAAGAGATCGTAGATCAGGATTGAGTGCAGATTCACCCCACCCCCCACACAGCAATATCGATTGTAGTTTGTAGAACACAGTTTCCCTAAAATTCAGCAGACTCTGTCCCTAACAGGATTGAGAAGAGATCGTAGATCAGGATTGAGTGCAGATTCACCCCACCCCCCACACAGCAATATCGATTGTAGTTTGTAGAACACAGTTTCCCTAAAATTCAGCAGACTCTGTCCCTAACAGGATTGAGAAGAGATCGTAGATCAGGATTGAGTGCAGATTCACCCCACCCCCCACACAGCAATATCGATTGTAGTTTGTAGAAGACACTGACCCTATATAATTCAGCAGACTCTATCCCTAAAATGCCTACAACTCGCCCTGCCTAAACACTCCGACCTGTCCCTCAATTCTATCCGGACACAAATGGTTTTTTCCTGCCTATCTTTCCCTAATCAGCAGCCAGCACGTTGATGTGTGCTCTCTGTCCCTGAATCTAAGCAGCATAATGACGCCGCTGCGGCTGCCTCGAACTTATAAAGACTTGGTCACATGCTTCAGACGGCCAATCACAGCTACTGAGACATTTGCAGGCATGGCTGGGATGGCTTAAGGCACACCAGTTAAACGATTGTTGATTGGCTGTTGAAAGCCCGCCATGAAAAGAGCGCCAAAGCATGCAAAACCCGGAAATAAAACGACCGAACACGGATTTTTACCCGAACATACAGTAAAGTGTCCGTGTCCGTGTTCGGGTACAAAAAATCCAATTATTCGGTACGAACACGAATAATACAGTCCGTGTTCGCTCAACACTACTGTTAAGTTTGGGGAAAATAGCACTAAAGAGAGGTTATAATAAAGTCATGGTAAGCCTGATTCAATAAACAGAACAAAGAGAAAATATTTAAGTGCATAGTTCTGTAGCACAGCAACCAATTTAGATTTACTTGTGTGAGGACGAATCAGCCAAAGATGGATTATAAATGGTTACTGTAGAAACAGTACTTGAACTCTGTAATTTGCACTACCTAGCTGAAAAAGCCCATTAGCGAGCACATTGTAAAATTAAGACAACAGAAGCCCACGAGAACAACCATGCTTTAAAACACCCATGTTTGGACTTCATTCCTTTAAAAAAAAAAAATAGGCTTCTTACATTTATACCTCCATTCCATTTGAGGAGTGAGCATGCTGTTCGGTATCTTATATCCACAAAACTAGCAAGTGTATGGTTACTTTCCAAGTACACAATACTGAACGATAGCTGTGCTTATTTAATATTACAGTATCTCTTAGCTGTGTTTTCATTGTTGTTTTTTTTCATATTCAGACCTTGGAAAGGGGGGTAGCCAAAGCCTAACCACTTGCAGTCACGTATGTCCATCACTGTGTTCAAGTAGTCAAGAAAAAAAGGGGAATTGGGCGTGTAACGGGACTTTTTATAGGGGTGCGTATGTATGTAGTACACGAGCAACAGTAGAATTGTATAAAAAATCAATTTTATTAAAGAAAAAAATTAGGGATATTTATAAAATTGTATACTGTAAACATCAGGCTACAAAAAACAGTACATATAATATTGCAATTAAAAACATTTGCAGAAAACAGACATGTGTGAAGTATAGCAAATAACAAACGAATTACAACTCCTACATTGGGATATACCCTAGACTCAACCAGAAGGAGGTGTCTATGCAGGATAGCGAGACCCACAATGTCAACCCGACATGTTTTGCGGCCTTGTAGTCGCTTCCTCAGGGGTATTTATAGGGTATCACTTTGCAAATGTTTCAATTCACAACACTAAAGAAAGAAAACAAATAATGAATATATAGTATAAGGTAAGATTATATATAACATACCATATGGGAATGTACATAAATCCATATATAGTCTGTGATATATCAAGCTTGTGACAATAAAAAGTGTATTGAATCATTATATATAGTCTCACACCTGTCTGATAAACCAGCGAGCCAGCAATGACAAAGGTCCTGGGCCACAAGGTGGGGGGAAGACCCCCCGGGGGCGGACACGGGAGCTCAAAACCAGATAGTTGAAAGGTAATACTGCAATCAGTGGATGTCTATATCTGAAAGTTAGAAGAAAAGGAGCAAAATATGGATATAAGTCGAGGTGTGTTGCATGTAAGGCGCTACAAAAAACACCCCTAGCGGTAGCTCACCTATAGTGCAACCAACTATTGGTGGTACGCCCATCATGCAACAAAAAGCCTCTATGCAAACTCTATAGGATTACAAACAATATCACATATGTAGCCCTTGAAAGAGGATAAAATGTACAAATGCTCTTACCCGAGTAGTTCCGGATAAAAGATATGGACAGGGAGCGGGTATAATATATATAGTGAACCTAGGACCGTGTAGCATCCGATATCCACAGTAAAATCCCTCGCATGTAGCCTATAGGGTATAGATTGCAAATTGGGGGAAAATAAATTCCAAAAATTGAAGCTCCTTTGAAAAATTAATAAATAAACGAAGTCCTCTTAGGGCAAAAAATGGTTCCCTAAAGCCGATCCATATTTTACCTGCGGTAGTTCCTACGTCTGCGTCCCGTCCCTGCAAACTGCAACGGAGGAACGCAGAGGAGCCGCTATATATGCTGGTAAGAGAGCCCCACCCAGGACGACGTACAAGTGCTACGTCTTGTCGTACGTCTGGGCTGGCGTCGGGAATGCGCCTAGCAAACTGCGCAGGCGCATCCGCCGGGCGTGCACCCGTCAACCTCGTGGCCGCGACGTGCGGCAAGCGGAAATGTCGTCACGAGGCTAAGCCGGAAGTGACGGTGTAGGTCCGGCGTAACATCACGATCTCCACAAGGGAGTGAGGGGCGTACCCAATGACAGGTGTCCGCCACGGGGGGAGGCACCCAAAGTAGTCCTCCCTAAACAAGGAAATGGATCCGTTCATTGGTGGAAAAGAGCTGGAACCAGAGCGGTGCGAGACATCAATCTAAACAAAGAAATAGGCAAAAACAAATATACGCTACAAATAAACATATGTATCGATTCGTATACACATGAGTTTAACAGATAAAGCAAAAACATATCAAGGCAAAATAGAAAAAACAAAAAGTATAGCACATATGCAAAAACAATATGTATAAAACAGTTACTTTACACATGGGAATAACTCTCATGGGAGAACCTGGATGTTGCCGTAGTAAATTAGTCTATGGAAACCAACTACCAGGATGTATATCGGTAATGGTGTATTGTAGGCAATGATCTGTGGTGAAGGGCAGAATGAAAAATAATGCAGGGTAAACAAACAAACAAACATACAGGGGGCGGGGGGGGGGGAGGACAAAAACCTGACAAACAAGAAAAAGAAAGAGAAAAAGAGAACAACAAGAAAAAATCCAGCAAGTCCGTCATGTCACAAAAAGGATTTATATGAGTGGGCCTCGTTCAATCCAGGGGGGATTGTGGCATTCAACTTCTCTATCCACATAGCCTCCCTTTGCAAAATACGTCGGTCCCAATTGCCCCCTCTAGGGTCTAGAGGTATGATCTCCTGAACCCTAAAAGAGACGCATGAGCTATCAAATCTATGGTGCAACCCGATATGTCGAGTTACCGGGGTGAGGATTAAGCCACCACCCGAATAATATATATGGTCGCCCACTCTTTGTCCAAGCTGTCTAAAAGTTTTACCAACATAAAATGCTGAACACTGGCATTGCATTAAATAAATCACTCCACGTGTGGTACAGTCTGCATAGCCAGAGAGTCTATGGTTATTGCCATTTGGCAAGTATGTGATAGAACCCTCCTCAATCCAAGAACAACGGGCACAATTACCACATTGGTATGTCCCAGTCCTTGTCTTGGGTTCAGGAGGGTTCAAAGTGTAGTGACTTTTGGTTAACAAATCCCGAATGGAGGTCGCTCTTTTGAATACGACCTCCGGGGTATCTTTTTATCCTCTTTCAAGGGCTACATATGTGATATTGTTTGTAATCCTATAGAGTTTGCATAGAGGCTTTTTGTTGCATGATGGGCGTACCACCAATAGTTGGTTGCACTATAGGTGAGCTACCGCTAGGGGTGTTTTTTGTAGCGCCTTACATGCAACACACCTCGACTTATATCCATATTTTGCTCCTTTTCTTCTAACTTTCAGATATAGACATCCACTGATTGCAGTATTACCTTTCAACTATCTGGTTTTGAGCTCCCGTGTCCGCCCCCGGGGGGTCTTCCCCCCACCTTGTGGCCCAGGACCTTTGTCATTGCTGGCTCGCTGGTTTATCAGACAGGTGTGAGACTATATATAATGATTCAATACACTTTTTATTGTCACAAGCTTGATATATCACAGACTATATATGGATTTATGTACATTCCCATATGGTATGTTATATATAATCTTACCTTATACTATATATTCATTATTTGTTTTCTTTCTTTAGTGTTGTGAATTGAAACATTTACAAAGTGATACCCTATAAATACCCCTGAGGAAGCGGCTACAAGGCCGCGAAACATGTCGGGTTGACATTGTGGGTCTCGCTATCCTGCATAGACACCTCCTTCTGGTTGAGTCTAGGGTATATCCCAATGTAGGAGTTGTAATTCGTTTGTTATTTGCTATACTTCACACATGTCTGTTTTCTGCAAATGTTTTTAATTGCAATATTATATGTACTGTTTTTTGTAGCCTGTTGTTTACAGCATACAATTTTATAAATATCCTCTATTTTTTTCTTTAATAAAATTGATTTTTTATACAATTCTACTGTTGCTCGTGTACTACATACATACGCATCCCTATAAAAAGTCCCGTTACACGCCCAATTCCCCTTTTTTTCTTGACATTCAGATAGGGACGTGGTGCTTTCTTAATTTATATACTACTTTTGCGAGCTTGTCTACTCTCCTAGTTCTAACTGTGTTCAAGTAGTTATACCGAGACCATGGCTGCAGCCATCAGCCATAATCCTGGCATTGTTTTTTTCAGCTGCCATACACTGTAAAAGTGATCCTAGTGGCTATTTAGCTCCTGGATCACTTTTACAAGTGGCGTGAGTGGTTTCCCCTCCTCCACTCTCCGGTGCTTTTCTAAACTCTTCCGTCCCACTGGAGAGCCGAGAGCCTGGGATCAAATACGGCAGTTCCTGCTGGTAACAATACATGTGATCGGGGACCAGAATGTCCTCAATCATCTCTATGGTCTAAGAGACTAGAGGCATCAAGCATTTTGTTACTTCTATATACAAAATGTCACGCTAAAATTGGTATAAAAAACAAAACATGTGTTATATGAGTATATCAAATGGCAAAAGTGCAAAATGCTAAAAAAAAACTGTGCAATAAAGTGTGCAAAGGAGGTTACAGAAGAGTCCAAAAAAATACTTCCACCTTCCAGTAGAGGTCAGAAGAAAGTAAACTTTACTTCTGGTAAGCACTCTCAAGTTTTCCCCTCTGGTGATTGGAGCACTGGTGGTGTCATTCCCCTTCTTTTTTTCCGGGAACACAGAACTTCTCCCTTCATATGGATATTCATATCCGGATTTGGACACTTTGATTTGACTGAAAGGTGGAATTATTTTTTGGACTCTTCTGTAACTTCCTTTGCACAGTTTTTTTGCACTTTGCACTTTTGTCATTTGATATACTCATTTACACTGCATTTAATGTGAATTTATTATGTGTTATAACACGTTTAGTTTTTTATACCAATTTTTAGCGCGGCATTTTGTATATATAGTGATTCTAACAATATTTTTGTATTGTAGTGCCTGCAGCTGATTTTGTGACTGTTTTTAGCAGCGCAATAGTTTTACTCTATTTTATATTTTGTCACTTCAAGTGAGGGAAACTGTAAGAAGAGTCATTTTTTTTCTGGAAAGCATAAGATCAATGGGGTTTTTGTTCTCATGTTTTCAAGGGGAGAGGAGAGATTTGGGTTTTTATAGCACCCAGATGTCTCCATGAAGAAGACCTTAGTTATATATTGTGCTTTTTTGCATTAAAAGTAATTAAAGTGTATTTTTTACCCAAAAAATTGCATTTGAAAAACTACTGCACAAATACTGTGTGACAAAAAAAAAAAAAAAATGCAATGACCACCATTTTATTTTCTAGGGCATCTGCTTATATACACTGAGCAAAATTATAAAGATTTATAGATTTGTGGACAATATTTGAGAGAAATAGTCCTTTTGTGTACATAGAAAAAGTCTTAGATCTTTGGGTTCAGCTCATGAAAAATGGGGGCAAAAACAAAAGTGTTGCGTTTATAATTTTGTTCAGTGTGTGTATATATATATATATATATATATATATATATATATATATATACATTTTTGAGGGTTCTAAGTATTTTCTAGCAAAAAAAAAAAAAATGCTGATTTTTATGTGTAGGAGAAAAGTGTCTCAGTAGGTCTGGCCTTCAAGTGGTTAAAATTTGGATATACATGCGCTGAGAAGAATGGGTTTCTGTGGATAAAGCTGGATAATTCAGCACCCAGAGAATGTCCTAAACAGAGGCTACTAAGTCAATTAGCTGAGACTGATTGTATGGTTTTTCACCTGATTTTCCCCTAAGCTTAGGTTGGCTTGTGATTTCTCACTTTCGCCAGTAGATGTCACTGGGATCACTGGTCAGAGTATGAGATTTCACAAAAAACTGAGTTATGAATATTTATACAATGCTCAAAACAATTAAAGGGACACTTTGAAAACACATCAGATCTCAATGGGGAAAAATATCATGTTGGATATCTTTACTGATATGGTCTGGGTAATTTGTTAGGAAGGAAAGGATGCAACATCGTTTGATGAAAATGAAAATTATCAACCTACAGAGCGCTGAATTCAAAGACACCCCTAAAAATCAAAGTGAAAAAATGATGCAGCAAGCTAGTCAATTTGGTGAAATTTAATTGCAGAAACTCAAAATGGTACTTAGTAGTTTGTATGGCTCCCACGTGCTTGCATGCATGCCTGACAATGTTGGGGCATGCTCCTTTTGAGAAGACGGATAGTGTCCTGGGGTATTTCCTCCCAGATCTGGACCAGGGCATCACTGAGCTCCTGAAAAGACTGAGATGCAACCTGGTGGCGTCAGATGGACCGAAACATAATGTACCAGAGGTGTTCTTTTGAATTTAGGTCAAGCGAGCATGGGGGCCATGCAATGGTATCAATTCCTTCATCCTCCAGGAACTGGCTGCTTACTTTCGTCACATGTGGCCAGGCATTGTCGTGCAGCAGGAGGAACCCAGGACCCACTGCACGAGTGCCCATACCGAATGGCAGTCAGGATGCCATTGTCTAGCCTGTAGAGGTCTGTGCATTCCTCCATGGAAATGCCTCCCCAGACCATCAATGACCCACCACCAAACCGGTCATGCTGAACAATGTTACGGGCAGCATAATGTTCTCCATGGCTTCTCCAGACCCTTTTTATGTCTGTCACACGTGCTCAGGATGAAACTGCTTTTTAGTCTGTCCAAAGTACCGGGTGCCTGGTAGCGGACCTGGCAATTCTGGTGACCAATGACAAATGCTAATCAAGCTCAATGGTGCCACGCAGTGAGCACAGGGCTCACTAGAGGATGTTGGGCCCTCAAGCCATCCTCATGAAGTCTATTTCTGAATGTTTGGTCTGAGACATTTACACTAGTGGTCTGCTGGAGGTCATTTTGTAGGGCTCTGGCAGTGCTAATCCTGTTCCTCCTTGCACAAAGGAGCAGATACTGGTCCTGTTGATGGGTTAAGGACCTTCTATGGCCCTGTTTAGCTCTCCTAGAGTAATTGCCTGTCTCCTGGAATCTCCTCCATGTTCTGGGAGACACAGAAAACCTTCTGGCAATGGAACGTTTTGATGTGCCATCCTGGAGGAGTTAGAATACCTATGCAACCTCTATAGGGTTCAGATATCGCCTCATGCTACCAGTAGTGACACTGACCCTAGCCAACAAACTAAAAACAGTCAGAAAAGATGAGTAGGGAAAAAAATGTCAGTGGCCTCCACCTGTAAAACCATTCTGTTTTGGGGGTTGTCTCATTGTTGCCCATCTAATGCCCCTGTTGTTAATTTCATTAACACCGAAGCAGCTGAAACTAATTAACAACACCCTCTGCTACTTATCTGACCAGATCAATATCTCAGGAATTTAATTGACTTGATGCTATACTCTGATTAAAAAGTGTTTCATTAATATTTTTGAGCAGTGTATTTCCTTCAGCTAATCCAGTCAGGTCTATGCCACTGGTGCAATCTAGGTGAAGGTATAGATATTTGAGACAGGTCATGTGCTTCCTCTCTTCCCAGATGGGGAGGTTCTGCTGGGTAGAGTTCTGCTGTTAGGTCCAATAGCCTGTTTTGGGCCTAACATGTGCTTAAGTGGTCCTGAAGCTGTCCTGCCTGGTCTGGAGGAAGCTGTGCCAAAGAGGAGACCCAGAGAGGGCCCCTTGCCGAAGAGAGTGAGGAAGAAGGTTGGTCTCTCAGAAGAGCCTGGTCACTGACTTGGACTGGAATTTGGTATTGTATTTACAGTGTTGCTGGGTTGACCTAAGGGTTCCAACACTGTGACGCTGGACATTGATCTGGATCTGGAGAGTCTGCGAGTGATCTACTACAGTATCTGTGACTAACCCTCACCTCCTTAACCGTATTGCAATTAAACTGTAAAAAGACAGAAGAGACTCATGCCCAATATCCTTTCTCAGTCCTCCCCCCATTTTAGCCATGGACACAGCCATGCTAGCCCGCCCTTGTCTCTGAAGGTGCTACTCTGCCTTGGGTTGTCAGAGGGGTGCTAAACGGCAAATCATTTTTTACTTTTGAGATGAAGGTTTTACATGAATAAATACAAGGTAATCATTGTAAGCACCCCTGCCAGTGTTAAATGATTTGTATCATCCCTGTAAACTGATACATCTGGAAGCTAGCTTCTGAAAAAGAACAACCTTATGCAGGCAATAGACCCCAGGTTTCAGGAAATAAATTTGCAGAATTCCCCTCTCAACACAGACCGTGCTGACAGGGGAATCCCTCCCGCCAGGAGAAGACAGTGATTATTACTAGCAGCTATAACAGCCGCTAGTAATAATCGCAAGTAAAATCTGGCCGGCCGATTGTACCCAAGTTAATCGATCAATCAACATGGTACATTCAGCCTGCCCATGCACAGTTCGAATCTCTGACAGTTCCTGCTGAACCAGCCAGGATTCCAACCATCTATGGCCGGACTTACTGACTGGATCACCAGACATAAATGGAAGAAAGAAAATCTAATAAAGAAAATAAACACAGACATCACTTCTAAGGATTGGTAAGCTACAATACAATAAATGTTTGCTTTTGGGTTTAATATTGCTTGAAGTTTAACCGACTTTCATCATCCAGTCATGTGTAAGCAAAAATAAAGTTTTTCCATTTACCTTGCATGTGATTGAGTATTCTTTTCATAGTGAATTTTTGCCACCTTTACTAAGCAAAGGAAAAAGTACCTTGCAAAGCAAACAGCCTTTTTCCTTCAGTAAACTAACTTCATTGTATTAAAAGATTCACCACTAACTGACACCTATGGCTTCAGCTATTTCCATATATTTAGCAACCAAATGATTAAAATTGGGGAGAAAAAGGAATGGCATTTAGGCAGTTTCAATGAATTTCTAGTTTTGATATACAATATACTAAAACATAATTTACTAAACACATTTTGTTCCCTCATGCAATGGATAGCTTGCATCTATCTTACTTTTCAAATAATATGAAACAATTATTGTCTATTTTTCTGATATTTGCTACTTGGTCTATATTTGTCAATGAAATGAAATAACTGAGCTTTTCTTCAGCGTCTTAAGTGTTACTGTGCAGTAAGTAGATGTGAGCAGATATCTGAAATCTAATAAAATAATATTAATAATACTCTGACATGATAAAGCTAACCTGTCACTCTTGAATATTATTTTCACAGTTTTACAGATCTGGCTTCCTTGCAACAGCTGGAAGCTCAAAAGTGGAATGCCGCTTCACTGCAGGACTGATAAAACATGACTGACATGCTGAGTGGAGATCCATCAAGTCATAAATCAAGTTGTCTGCTCCTCTTCTGGAAAAAGTTATATGTTTGTGCCCCTTGCAGAGTAGCATATACACTGGTGCCCTCTGGGGTGCAATTATCACAATTTCCACTTGGATGTTTTTATTTTAAACTTATTTTCCTAATGCACCAAGGATCACATCTCATGAATGATTATTCTTGAAAACTTACAAACCTTTAAGTTCAGTCCCTGAGCAAAGAATTACTGGTACATCTGATTCTTTATTGATTTTTGAAAAATTCATCAAAATAAAAGTTGCTTCAAACATGACTACGATCTTAATATTTGTTGTGGGAACATATGTTGTATATTATCTTTATTATAACTGCCTTATGGGATAATTAAAAAGCATTTTCTGAGAGTGGATGGTTTAAATGTTTTATCCAGCATTTTGTTTTACAATGTTGTCATATTTTATTGACCATTTATTACTTAGATTTATAGGTGTATCTTGATCTTTTTGTACAACATATGATAAAATGAGGACAATCTATGGTAGTCTAGGGAGTACATTTTTTTTCAAAAATTGACCAAAAAAAAAGGAGAAAGGAGAGCTTTGGATACTGCTCTCCAATTCAATCAAACTCCAAATGTACAGGGGTGTGGACAAGCAAGGCATGTGAGCGGGACATTTCTCATGTAGCTACGCACATCAAACCTATCACCAGCTTTCTTTTACCTTGCACGCATCTGTACCGACTGTCTGTGCCTCCCTGACCTTCTCTGTGTGCTCTCACCACCCATGTCTTTAAGAATGACTCGCAAGAACAAAGAAGACCCAACATGGTTCCCAGCCTCCTCTCCTGCAAAGGACACCACACGGCCTGGGGACAAGCCAAAGGACCATTCTGCACCTGCAGAGCTCCTATAGGGGCACCACAGGAGTAGAAGATTCTTTGCCTTTACCCATTAAAACTCTGCTACTGTCTCTGCCTTTACTGCCTCTACTGTCTTTACTCTGCATCTACTGTTTTACCTTGTAGTGTATCTCCTACGGCGGAGGTTCCAGTGATCTCATGAAAAGTCAGGGGGTTGCGAGACCCCTTTAAAAAAGACTATGGTTAATTAAATTCTCTTGATATATGTGCATTGGATCTATAAATTAATAAATATCTTTTGCTATATAAAGCTTGTCTTACTTTTCTACTGGTGTGCATTTATCTACTTATGGTTACAGTTTTATGCTGGTTGCAGTAGTTCCTCTGCTCTAAATTACTTTGATTAGATTACTGGTAAATTTCCCCGGAGAAATAAATTCCCAATGTGTACAGAGGCACTTTCCTGGATGGAGATACTGCCAACTTTATTATTGAACCCACTCTTCCACTTAGCAAGGGTTCTGGCTCTCTTTTTTGCCTACAAGTTTATTCAAAGGAATTCAGAATTTTTAATGTTCCACTTTAAACATTTAAAAAACACTGCTCCTGGCTGAATGCATTTTTTTAACCCCCCCCCCCCCTTCTACCAATAACCTAGACAATAGGCATTTTTAATTTGCCAGATGTGGCTCCCATTAATTTCAATGGGTTTTGGGTTCGACATTTGACCTTCTTTGAAGTTTGCCTAACCCTGCTTGAACTGAACCCAAGGCAGTTCACCTCATTGCTATTGATAACTTTGTTCTGCTTAAAATCCCACTTTATTCTTTGACACACCTCCTTAGACCCAGTCTGTCCAAACACTATGATCAACTGCTGATTTGGCACTATCCACAGGAAGCCTAAAACTTCAATAAGACACAGAAGTTGTATCCAACACAATTTTACTTCAGATAGTTGCAGTATGGATAATGTTTTTTATTTATTTTTTTTTGAAGTTTAAAGCGGAGTTCCGGCCTCAAAAAATTTTTTTTCAATAAAAATACCCTCAGGACAGCCAGGGCTAGTGCATTTCAGCAATGATAGCCTCTGAACTGTCCCCGGGTTCACTTACCTTTTAGAAGAAATACTTACCTTGAAAATGTCTTATCCAGCGCTGCCATCTCAGGTGTGGGCAGCTGAAGCCAGAGCGTCCTCTTCAGTGACGTCGGGAGTCCCAGAATGCCCTGCGCTGGCCCTGCTCATCACTTCCGGTGCAGGCGCATCATCCCTGCACAGCTTCTAGGCATGCCCAGAAGCTGCTTAGCAGGGAATGATGCACCTGCACCGGAAGTGATGAGCAGGGCCGGTGCAGGCGCAGTGACTCCTGGGAGCAATGACGTTCGGCTCCCAGGAGTCAATGCAAACAGGAAGTCACGGTGCGGGCCACGGCCGCAGAGGGACGAAGTGGAAGGAAGGTAAGTATATTTTCTTCAAAAACAAGGTAAGTAAAGCAAAAAGAAAAATCGTGATTATCCAATTCTTTTTCAGGTTATTTAGAGCAAGCGGATGTCAAATTTTCATTTTGATTCTGGAACTCCACTTTAAGAAGATATTGACTTAACTAAGAGAGGAGAAGGAGGAGGAGAAGAGAGGAGGAGAGAAGGAAATACCAAATTAGTAAACAAGCTGTAATGGCCCCAAAACTGTTGCTAGATGTAGGCCACATGGAAATAGTTGTAACATGATACAGTTCAATACAACAGTAAAAAAAAAAAAAAATGTAGGTGGGACAGAATATTGCTAATACTTAATTTAACAAAGTATTTTATATATATATATATATATATATATATATATATATTTTACAATATTTCCAGGCCTCAACCCTGATGTGGGTCTGCCATTGTTACCGGTGACACTTCCAACACATTTAAGTTGTGGACCCAAGTGTGAGAAATGAGACAATGACCACTCCGGCATCTTTGATTGGTTTTTGTTTATTGTATTTTTGGTGATGGGAGAAAGGAATGAGTGGGATACTCCTCTGGCTCAACTAGGTTAACTGGGGCTTTATACAAAAATGCCCGTTGGCGCTGTCTTGATGCCAGCTAAATGCCGACCAGCGCTTCCTGGCGTTTGAAGATACTGTTTTGCTGAACTTGTGCTGGAACTTCGACTTTAAATTGTTTGTTAACTCAGAAGATCCAGGACTGTAGAACTCTTGACTCCTGACACTCAATCTAGCTCAAAAGTTACTGAACAGCTCCCTTCAGTCCTTCACTGACCGAGGTAGCTCCTTGTCGCTGCTTGTGCCGCTGCAACTCTTAACTCTGTACACTGCACACTGTACACATTAGCTCTCCAGGGCCCAACCGCTGACGCCCCCTCTACACTTCAGGGTCCTCTAACTAGGCACCCCCTCTAACACTTCAGGGTCCTCTGACTAGGCACTCCCTTTAAAGCTAAGTGACTCCTGGATCCCTGGAACTTTCTCTGGAGTGGTCCCCTCTACACTTGGCAGACCCCTAGGGGCAGTTCACAGTACTCACGACCTTGGCATGTTTTCCTGGAACTGAGCCACTCTTTCTCCACTGGTCATCAGCACACTGGATCCACTCTTCAGCTCAACTCAGCATTCTCTGGATTCCCAGGCAGCCACCCGAGACACCCGATCCTTCTGACAGGAGGAGAGACAGCCGTACTCTCCCTCCTGGGACTCTGCTTCCCGCCAATGACGCTGCATCATGCGTTCCCCTCAAACTTATACCCACTCCCAGAATCCTCTGCGGCAGAATCTGCCTTCTGGGGTAGATACAGGCCTGAATGTGTCTCTGATTGGATTTCTTCCACTGCCCAATGAGAATCCTCTCATAGAGCCAGTGGGGAGACACCCCTCTCAGCAGACACACCTGGGAGACATGATAGCCCTGCTGAAATTATGGCCCTGCTGTTAGGCAGCCAAGGACCACTATACTTTTACCTAGCACCTACCCTGTAGGGTTCTACATATATATATATATATATATATATATATTTATTTTTTTTTTTTTTTCTTTAAATATTGCTTTTCAAAAATGATTTTATTTTGTATGTAATCTATAGACAAAAAAAAAAAAAAAACACAAACCAAAAGAAAAAAAGATTTGATCAGTGTTTTTTGTAAAGTAGTTGTACTGTAAATATACAAAGTGTACATTTATTCTAGAATATGTCCTTTTAACTGCTTGCCGACTGCTCACAGTATATTTACTGCGGCAGTCAGCCCCTCACAGGCAGAGCGACGTAGGTCTACGTCGCTAGCCTGTGAGGCTCTGGGGAGCGAGCGCGCACCCGCGGAGGCGCGCTCCCGCGCGGTCACGCACCCCCCCGCGCGTGTGACCGGCGGACCCGATGTCCGCCGGTCACTCGGCGATCGTCGGGGGAGAGGGAGAAAGTCCGGCGGCTTGTGTAAACAAGCCACCTGTCATTCTACCCGGTGTAGAAACACTGATCACACAGTTCTACAATGTAGGACCGTTGATCAGTGTTCCTACAGCTCAAGCCACAGCCAATCACAGTAAGAATCACGCCCCTAGGGACACACACAGCCCCTCCCTCTCAAATAAAGTTAACCCCTTCACTACCAGTGTATTTTTACAGTAACAGTGCATATGTATAGCACTGATTACTGTAGAAATGTCACTGGTAACCCCAAAAGTGTCAAAAATGTCAGTCAAGGGTCCGATCTGTCCGCTGCAATGTCACAGTACCGCAAAAAAAATCGCAGATCGCCGCCATTACGCGTTAAAAAAAAAACAACAAAAATGACAAAAATCTTTCCCTTTGTTAGTAAACGCGATAACTTTTGCGCAAACCAATAAAAATACGCTTTTTGCGATTTTTTTTACCAAACATATGTAGCATAAAACAAATTGGCTGAAAATGTTAAAAAATTTTGATTTTTACATTTTTTTGGGGGAATTTCATATAAAAAAAATGTGAAAAATATTGTTATTTTTGCAAAATGTACGCTCTTTTTTTGTTTATAGCGCATGATCAAAAAATCGCACAGGTTATCAAATACCACCAAAAGAAAGCTCTGTTTGTGGGAAAAAAAGGACGTCAAATTCGTTTAGGTACAGTGTCGCACGACCGCGCAATTGTCCGTTAAAGTCACGCAGTGCCGAATCGCAAAATACCCCCTGGTCGTTTAGCAGCCAAATCCTCCGGGGCTTAAGTGGTTAAAATTACACTAATATAATGAGGTTTATTAAAACTGGAGAGTGCAAACCCTGGTTCAGCTCTGCACAGAAACTAAACGGCTTCCATTTTTTTTTTTTTTTTTAGCAAAGCTTAACTGAACAAGCTTAAGTTAGGGTTAAAAATGTAAGATTTTTTCAGTTTTGCACAGTTTGTTTTTATGGGACACTAAAAAAAAAAAAAAGTTGAAGGGTAAAAAAAGTTAAATAAACAGCAGAAGAATATTAGCTAAAAAGGAGAGCAAGTAGTTAAATTAATGAGGAGTAAATAAGGGTTAATAAAGGATTGTATAGGAAAAAAAAATATTTTATAAACTTTAAGTTGTGAGGTTTCATTGACTCCTTCACGATGAGGATAAAAAAAAATCCTAACCCCTGAACCCAGTTTTGCAACTTTGACCTGTGTTAGCAAAATTGTACATATTTCATTTTTATTTTGCACATATATCAACTACTTAGTGTGTCCAGGTGGATTGTATCTTGTTTTGTTTTTGTTTTTTTCAGGACAAATTTGGCTTTAATTTAGTTGAAAATGGTGATAAATGGTGATGGATGTCTTCTTTTCTTATTATCAAAACACTGGCACAAAATAATACAAAAAATCCTTTTCTAACATTTACCTGTATATTTCTTGCTATTACTATAGCCTACTACCAAAAACAAATGCAATATAAATTCTCCTGCTCCTGTTGATTGCAGCAATGCCACATATGTTTTTGTTTTTTGATGTTTGTGCCTGTAGTAGGGCCCAGAAACAATAGTGCACATTTTGCTTTTTTTCTTGCCTAAGATATACTGACACTGATACTACCTGACGTTGATACTAATTTTAAAAAAAATGATAATTTTAATCCTACCTAAAATACACTGAACCTGACACTGACCTAAATCAAATCTGATCTACCTATTTTTCTTTATTCGTTTATACTTATTTTTTCTAAATATTTGTTTTCATTTACATTTATCTTTGAAGTCCCTAATTGTTAGTTTAGGACCCGGGGCTCTGAGTGAGAGCCATGTCCCTGTGCTGGGACAAAGCTATACAGTGAGTTTCCAGCACAAAGACATGTATGCATATGCATAGCATCATGAAAGAAGATCTGCTTCTGTGAGTCTGTGAGGCTGCGTTTATGTGTACACACTGCGGGAAAGGGTTAAACGATACCATATGCAACTCAAAAGTCTCACCTTCAGTCTACATATGAAGGATTTAATAAATATAATTGAATAGTACATTGATTCATTGTATTTAACCACTTGCCAACCAGGCCAAAGCCGAATTACGACTACAGTGCGGTCGGCTTATTCTATTATTATTATTAATCCAATAGGCCATCAGTACATCAGGTATGATCAATTTTTAGCTTGTAGTTTGTTGTTTTTAGCATAGCTTGTAGACTCTATAGTCTATAACCTTCACAAAGACTACAAAATGTATAAATTAGTTTGGGTTATTTTTACTAAAGATATGTAGCAGTATAAATTTTGGCCGAAATTTTTGAAGAAAAATGACTAAATTTGCAAAATGTAAAAACCGAAATGAAGAAAAATGCTTTTGTTTACAAAATCTTTGGTCTTTTTTCATTTATAGCGCAAAAAGTAAAAAACCCAAATATGATTAAATACTACCAAAAGAAAGCTCTGTTTGTGTGAAAGAAGGACGAAAGGTACAGTGTTGCATGACTGAGTAATTGTCATTCAAAATGTGAGAGCACTGAAAGCTGAAAATTGTTCTGGTTAGGAAGGGGGTTTAAGTGCCCAGTGGGTGAGTGGTTAATCACTTGCTGACTATCATACTTGCAGAGTAGCGGCACCAGTGTAGTATAATACAAAACAATTTCTGGATGTCACTTTTACAGCTGGTAACCGGGAGTGGTGGCAGGGGAAAGAAGTTGGAATTTTTTTTTTCTAGCATACTTCTTTTAGGTTTAACCACTTCCCGCCCGCCCTATAGGCAATTGACGGCGGGAAGGCGGTTACATTATCCTGACTGGACATCATATGACGGCGGCAGGATAATGCGCTCTGCGCGGCCCTGGGGGGCACGCAGAGCGGTGATCGGTGCTGTGGTGTGTCACTCTGACACACCGCATCTCCGATCTCTGTAAAGAGCCTACTGACATAGGCTCTTTACCATGTGACCAGCCAGTGCTGCCTATCAGTGCCCATCAGTGCCGCCTATCAGTGCCCATCAGTGCCACCAATCAGTGCCCATCAGTGCCACCTATCAGTGCACATAAATGCTGCATATCAGTGCCACATATCAGCAGAGATGTATAAAGTACTAGAGACCCAGACTTGAGTAAAAGTACAAGTGCTCTATCAAAAAAGGGACTTGAGTAGAAGTTGAAGTGTTCTTTAAGCCTCACACTTAAGTATAAGAACTAAAGTATTCAACATTTTTTGTACTTAAGTATTGCAAGTAGTTTCTTTTAAAATTTACTACTCAAGTACTGAAAGTAAAAGTACAAGTATTGTGTTATGTAGTTATTAAAGAAAGTAGTCAAAATGACAGGGCCCCCCTTCCATTTTAGATCCCCTTAGAGCAGGCCAGGGTCTCCCTCCCATTATAGATCCCCTTAGAGCAGGCCAGGGTCCCCCTCCCATTATAGATCCCCCTTAGAGCAGGACAGGGCCCCCCTCCCATTATAGATCCCACTTAGAGCAGGCCAGGGTCCCCCTCCTATTATAGATCCCACTTAGAGCAGGCCAGGGTCCCCCTCCCATTATAGACCCCCCTTAGAGCCGGCTAAGGTCCCCCTCCCATTATAGATCCCCCTTAGAGCAGGCCAGGGTCCCCCGCCCATTATAGATTCCCCTTAGAGCAGGCCAGGATCCCCCTCCAATTATAGATTCCCCTTAGAGCAGGCCAGTGTCCCCCTCCCATTATAGATTCCCCTTAGAGCAGGCCAGGGTCCCCCTCCCATTATAGATCCCCCTTAGAGCAGGCCAGTGTCCCCCTCCCATTATAGATCCCCCTTAGAGCAGGCCAGTGTCCCCCTGCCATTATAGATTCCCCTTAGAGAAGGCCAGGGTCCCCCTCCCATTATAGATCCCCCTTAAAGTAGGGCAGGCCAGGGCAGGAACTTCCAGTGACCGGTATGAGAGAGTGAGAGCGATAACACCAAATTTAACACACCTGCTCCCCATTCACACCTGAGACCTTTTAACTCTAACGAGTCACATGACACTGGGGGAAGGAAAATGGCTAATTGGGCCCCATTTGGACATGTTCACTGAAGGGATGCACTCACTTTTGTTGGCAGCGGTTTAGACGTTAATGGCTGTGTTGAGTTTTTTTGAGGGGACAGCAAATTTATACTGTTATACAAGCTGTACACTCACTACTTTACATTGTAGCAAAGTGTCATTTCTTCAGTGTTGTCACATGAAAAGAAATAAAATATTTACAAAAATGTGAGGGGTGTATTCACTTTTGTGAGATACTGCATATCCCATAGTTTGGAGACGCTCTAACATTTGCGTGAACCAATCAATATACGCTTTTTGGGATGTTTTTTTTTTACCAAAAATATGCAGCAGAATACATATTGGCTTAAATTTTATGAAGACGTTTCATTTTTTTTTTTTTTTTTTTATTGGGTATGTTTTTAAAGCCGAAACAAAAAACACACAGTGGTGATCAAATACCATCCAAAAAAAAAAAACTCTATTTGTTTGAAATAAATGACATACACTTTATTTGGGTACAGTGTCACACGTCCACGCAATTATCAGTTAAAATAATGCAATGCCATATAGCAAAAAATGACCTGGCCATAAATCTTCTAGAGGTCAAGTGGTTAAAAAAAAAATAAAAAATGCATGGTTATGCTTGTACTTTAAAGTGTTTACCATATGAATCTTTGTAATTCTGCTTAAAATGAGCTGAGTGGTCCGTGACACATAAATAGCATTTTGTTTCCTGGAAGAAATTAAACATTTTAGGAAAAGTGCCAGAAAAAAAAGAATTAAAAAGCGTGAATGTGTATATATAACACCAAATCGGAAAATGTGCTTTTCATGTGATATATGACCTGTTTTTTTTTTTTTTTTTTTTTGAACACTGCATTTGTCTTACCTTTACAGGAGTAAGTTGTCAAGGAAACCAGAAAGTACTTAACACTCTACCCTAGGGTAATATTGTTAAATAGTAAAAATAGAACTGCGTTTGAATAAGTGATACACATGGAAACCATCTCTATGTATGGCTTCCTTGTTAAAGGACAAAAACAGCCCCTGCAAAATTAAAAAGGTGTCAAACTCTAATTAATAACTGCTTGCTGGATTCTCAAGTTTAAAATAATGCAAATCATCAATTACAGTATATCAATATCACATTGTGTAGCTCCTTATAGCCATGCAGACTCTGATAATAATAATAAGAAGAAACTGCATGCAAGGCAATATATAGAGAGAGTCTTATTTATAAAGCCATACAAAAAAGTAATACAGATGTTCAAACAGAAGTAGGCCATAGCAATCCATTAGAAAAATTGTTATTTAAATAGTGTTCATCAATTTTTTTTTTCAAAAGGATCTTAATTTAAAGTGGAGCTCTAGCCCCCCCACCAAAAAATGAAAAGGCAGCACCTACAAGTACTGTAGCTGCTGACCTTTAATATTAGGACACTTATGGCGCTTTTCCACTGCATGGAACCGAACAGTTCGGCTCGCTTTTGTGCTTTTCCATTGCTGGTACCGCATGGTACGGTGTAGGAACGGTTCGGTACGTTGCGGCGGCGCTTTTCCACTGCATGGAACCGAACGGTATGGCTCTCAAAAACAGTACCACCTCAATTGTGGTTCCAAGAGGTGCCATACCGGTACCATATCCCACAATCCTTTGCATGCAGTCACTACTAGCCACTGATTGGTCAGAGAATCGTTGTTATCCCACCCACTTAACTTTAGTACTACTTTAGTGGAAAAGCAAACCATACCAAACCGTACCGAACCGTTCCAACACTGTACGGGGAAAAGCAAATCGGGCCAAGCAGGGCCAAGCAGGGCCGAGTAGAGCCGAGCCGGTACTTGCAGTGGAAAAGTGCCATTACCTATAAGGGATCCAGGGATGTTGGCACTCCAGTCAATTATTCTTGTTCAAACATTTTTATTAGACAATGAAAAGTATAATAAAAACAAACAATGGTCCAAGTATGGACTGGAAATAAGTAAGAAGCATAACAGTAGCCAGGGCCATTTAACACGTGAGTGACTATACACATGTATAGGCAGAAAACATGCAGTTGGCATGGGGATACATACCCAAAGATCTAATAGGATTACTTGTATGAAAAATTTCTGAACTATATTAGAACAGTGAAATTAATAAATGAGGTTCATGCAACAATGGAGTACTAGCCTGACAATACATCAAAGTACAATAATGGCTTACAGAAGGTTGGCTACCTAACAAAAAAAGGTAGGTGATATAGGGAGAGAATTAAAATCAAGTAGCAAGGGAGGAGGAAGAGAGATAAAGAAAGGAGAAGGAAAGGGAGAGGAGGAAAGGGAAAGAACCCCAGGTGTATCCATGTACCAAGTGGAGCTTATCAATGGACATACCAATAAAGGTACCACTCATGGAAGCAAAAGATTTTTCAAAATGATGTGGAAGAAAATGTGCCCCCTTGGGGATTAGAGGGCTTCATAACTCTGTCAGAGATGACAGCCTAAATTCTCACATGGATCATGGCTTGTGTGACCTTGTTTTAGACTGTAAGGACACAAAGGGTCGGAGTCTTCCAAGAATTGGCGATGATTTGTTTGGCTGTTGTGATCTGAAAGAAAAGTTCAAATCGATGCTGTGTTAAGGCTGGAGGCTTTAGTTCAATAGTGCTATAGATGTGTCAGGCGATAAGGCTGTGTCAAAGAGGGTAGAGAACATGCTAAACAGGTTAAACCAAAAGACTGCCACAATTGGGCATGACCACCAGATATGGAGAAAAGAACATATTTGGTGATCCTGGCTGGGGCCAAGTACCAACAGGTCAGGACTTTGTAATTAGTTTTAGCTCCACAATATTCTGAGAAGGAGATTTTGTAGCTTGCCAGATGTGGTTCAATTCGGCGCTATCTAGCATTAGTTCCAGGTCTCTTGCCCATTTAGAGGTATAAGAGGGAGTGGAAGTGGAGCCAGTGTTAAGTAATTGGATGTAGAGGGCTGAAATTAGGTTAAGGTCAGGACTCTGTGCAGGCCAGTCAAGTTCCTCCACCCCAAACTCGAGCATCCATGTCTTTATGGACCTTGCTTTGTGCACTGATCTAAATCATTTGGTGGAGGGGAAATTATGGTGTGGGGTTGTTTTTCAGGGGGTTGAGTTTGGTCCCTTAGTTCCAGTGAAGGGAACTCTAAGGCGCCAGCATACCAAGACATTTTGGACAAATTCATGCTTCCAACTTTGTGGGAACAATTTGGGGATGGTCTCTTCGTGCTCCAACATGAGTGCATACCAGTGCACATAAAGATATAGATGAGCAAGTTTGGGGTGGAGGAACTTGACTGGCCTGCAATTAGAGCGGAGACTGTGAGCCAGGCATTCTCGTCCAACATCAGAGTCTAACCCCACAAATGCGCTTCTGGAAGAATGATCAAATATCCCCATAGCCACACTCCTAAACCTTGTGGACAGCCTTCCCAGAAGAATTGAAGCTGTTATAGCTGCAAAGGATGGGCCAACTCAATATTGAACCCCATGGACTAAGACTGGGATGCCATTAAAGTTCGCAGAAAAGGCAAGTGTCCCCAATACTTTTGATAATATAGTGTAAATGTAAAGGATTATTTTTGTAATTGGCAGATTTGAGTTTGAAACAATGTTTCCCATTCCTCATTTATTTATATATATATATTGATTATGATTGCCATTACATGTGTGACCTTGAGGAAGGGCAAGTAAACTTGAAACTGTTGTTTGAACGTAATGGTTCACTGCATTATGCAAGGAGAAATTCCTGGAATAAAATTATTCTCTCCTGGTCCTTGTTGGAATTGGGATAAATACTGTATATATTGGCTTGAAGTATGATACGGTTTATTTCAATGTTTCTACATGGCACATGCTTGTCTTCCTCGCACGCTGTCTTTATTTTACAAGTAAATATTGAATACATGAAAAGGATTCTACTTTTCAGGTCAAAAAAATCAAACTAGCTTGTGTAACCATCTTTATATTCCATTGTCTATTGTCAGATGAATGCTGAAATCAGGCTTGCAGTCAAAGTTTCCACTGGTGGCTAAGCTTGTCTGATATAAAATACAGAGAGTCGCGCTAAAATAACATCAAGGAATCTGCTATCAAACAGAACCATTTAGTAGAAGTGCATAGTCCAGATCTAAACTTGCAGCATCAATAATGAGATGGGTGGTGTGATCCACTTCTGCGATATTCCAAGTAAAAATAACAGTAAAATATATCCACCCTGGTGTGTTTTAGGATGACATACAACAACTTAGTGAATCCCTCCACCACATAGAGCCTCTTACCAGAGGGAAGAAGTTAATGCACAGTGAGTAGTTGAGGACTACTACCACCTATATCCAGCACAGCAGCTCCGGTATAATAAGCCATAGGGAGTACACCAACCAATAGATAGCCTCCAACCAGACTGGATTTGGACAAGATCAGCTCTCACCAGGTACATATGCAGTAGGGAATAGAAACGGGAAAGCCCATAGCGTGATACCGCTTAAAAACTGTTTTATTGAAATGTACAAGTTGCACTCACCCACAGGTGGATAAAAACAGGCATGTAGCAGCTAGGAAGCACCAACAGCGGAGCAAACACTTCCGGTTTCCGGGTGTGACAGGTGACGTCGGCTCGACTCCTCCCGAAGCCTTTAGTCGAAGGACGTTGTCAAGGGGGCGTAGCCAACGTCTGCGTCACACCTCTTTATATAGCCAATTGGACAACGGGCAATAGTGTGCAGCTGAAACTTCCGGCGTGACCACCCGCCAAGGAAGTGACACAAGCGCTTCATCCCTGAAGCGCAAACAGCACAAAAACCCGGAAATAAATATTAGATGGCCATGGACGACTCGGATTAACGTAATTAATAAAATGTTTGGTATGTGCGCTCCTGGGTCGCAGGATGTCCAGGCGCACAAAAGGGGGGGGGGGGGGAAAGTAGAGTTAAGGGTGCCACATCCTAAATTAGTAGTAGAGAGAATGGAAAGGGAGGGATTGGACTTTATAGGCACCAGTATTAAAATTGTATACTTTATTAAAGGATTCACAAGAGCATATAAGACAAAATACACAAAAGAAAAAGGTAAAAAGGCCAACATATAATGTACATATAATGCAATGAGGCGATAAAGCCTAAAAACAGTATACAAATCGCATAGCCTATCAAATATTAGTGTATGTAACAACAGTCACATATAATAATCACAAATGTTACAAAATACCCTATGTTCATAAGGCGGCCAAAGAGAGGAATGGTACCCGTCTCTAACGGTCGTCTTGTACAGAGTAGATAAATATTAGATTGAATCCCAGCTGCCCTACATGTTTCGCTTAGTTTAATAAGCTTCTTCTGGGGCATGTGGTGAGAAAGGACATCTGAGAAGAATTTTCAGGTCATCAGACCTTGTAAAAAACCAAGCCTGGTAAGTTAAAATGATAACGAGGGGGTCGGTACGCTGTAGTAGGAGCAGACTGCCTAACACAATTACCGGTGTAAGCATGAGACAAGGTAATTCATATAACATGGGTACAAGGCCTAACAAGGGCTCAATGTCATGGAATTCCAATCGTTTCAAAAACGTTTAAGTAGGGAGGCCGGAGAGATGGAGAGCCCCGACCTGAAAAACCAACCAGGGGCAGGCGAGGTAAGTATACCTCATATGCCTAAGACCCAGGTGTGTTAGGTGTAGGTGTGCTGCCGACAGAGCGACCAGATGAAACCCCCCCCGGATGGGGATACCGCCATTCATCTGGTCGCTCTGTCGGCAGCACACCTACACCTAACACACCTGGGTCTTAGGCATATGAGGTATACTTACCTCGCCTGCCCCTGGTTTGTTTTTCAGGTCGGGGCTCTCCATCTCTCCGGCCTCCCTACTTAAACGTTTTTGAAACGATTGGAATTCCTTGACATTGAGCCCTTGTTAGGCCTTGTACCCATGTTATATGAATTACTTTGTCTCATGCTTACGCCGGTAATTGTGTTAGGCAGTCTGCTCCTACTACCGCGTACCGACCCCCTCGTTATCATTTTAACTTACCAGGCTTGGTTTTTTACAAGGTCTGATGACCTGAAAATTCTTCTCAGATGTCCTTTCTCACCACATGCCCCAGAAGAAGCTTATTAAACTAAGCGAAACATGTAGGGCAGCTGGGATTCAATCTAATATTTATCTACTCTGTACAAGACGACCGTTAGAGACGGGTACCATTCCTCTCTTTGTCCGCCTTATGAACATAGGGTATTTTGTAACATTTGTGATTATTATATGTGACTGTTGTTACATACACTAATATTTGATAGGCTATGCGATTTGTATACTGTTTTTAGGCTTTATCGCCTCATTGCATTATATGTACATTATATGTTGGCCTTTTTACCTTTTTCTTTTGTGTATTTTGTCTTATATGCTCTTGTGAATCCTTTAATAAAGTATACAATTTTAATACTGGTGCCTATAAAGTCCAATCCCTCCCTTTCCATTCTCTCTAACGTAATTAATAGTTCCACAGGGAACTAAATATAATATTCAACACCCAAAAGAGTCCACGAGGACTGGGTCGCAAAGGCCATCATATATAAAAAAAAATTTTTTGATAATTTATTTGTAATGACACATCCGAAAAAACGGAGTGCTTCCGCTAAATCAGAGATACCCAAAAGCGCCAAACTTCAAATGTATACAATATACAATATGACAATATGCAATATACAACAGATGGGTGTACAATATAGTAAATATACATAATCAGCAATAATAATCAGCATAATCAGCAAAAAAACTCTATAAATTACTGAAATATAAAAATGTCTT
Source organism: Pelophylax lessonae (assembly GCF_965119305.1). Classification (NCBI taxonomy): domain Eukaryota; kingdom Metazoa; phylum Chordata; class Amphibia; order Anura; family Ranidae; genus Pelophylax; species Pelophylax lessonae. The sequence continues at coordinate 114,987,648 of NC_138779.1, forward strand.
ATACATATAAAAATATAAGATATAGAATATAAAATTTAAAATTTAAAACCCAAAATATTGGACAGCAAGACTATATGGAAAAAAAGCCCCAATCCAATAGGTACACTTCAAAAAATCTGTAAAGGATAGCTAGGTACCCTAAAAAAGGGCCCAACCATAAAGGGGTACATGGAACCTGTATGAGAAAAGGCGAATGAGAAGGAACTACTCAGCTATTGTTGATGAAGGCGTTGACATCCCACTCAATGTTCATGCCAAACGGTCTATAGACCTTGAGCAGGTATATCTACTTGGTCTCAAGTCTTGAGACCTCCCCCCTAACATGGCAGCCGTGGGAGACGGGGAGGTGGTCGTCATCCTCAGGATTCTCAACCACGTACTCAGAACCAGTTTGAACCTCTTTATGGGTACGATGATCAGGGGGATAACAGATATATCACCCACTATCCAAATGAGCCTCCTCCTAGGGGTTATAACAACTATCCCCAGAATAGGAGAGGCTCAGAATATCAGAATTCACCCAATTGGAGGTCTAGAGGTCCAGATTCATTTGATGGCCCCTCTACGAGTGGTCACAATAACTCTAATGGAAATTTTTTTCCAAGGGACCAGCCCAGACCAAAAAGGGCTATAGAACTAAACGAGGGTCTAGAGGGGGGAGGAAGCTACGACCCAAAAAGGTGAAAGGTATAGACGATGCGGGTATATTCAATCTGAGTGGAGCCCCTCTTTCTAATGAGGAGAAATTGGTGCTCACTAAGGGACTCAAATTTGTTCCTCCTCGCTCCCTCAGTAAATTTGAACTATTTATGGACGTGCAAAAATTTGTACGCAAGTTAAATGTTCAACGGCATCTTATTACCAATCCCATACGGACTATAACATCCAACTCCAGTAGCTATCAGAATACTACATTGAGGAATGCCTCCCTCTTTAACCCGCCTGGGTCTCTAGTTCCATCTTTAAGCATTTTTAAAGAGGTGGTGGGCGCTGATCTTGACCAAATGCGTATCCCCAGAACCACTTGTGACCAAAACTTCAAGAGGGGTTTGGAATCATTGAGAGACAGACATGACATTGTCGTGCGTCCCGATGACAAGGGGGGTGGTATTGTGGTTTTTGGAAGGGATGCATATCATTGTGAAATTATGAATATCCTTTCTGATACCACCACCTATGCCCCCTTGCATGCTAATCCGACCCGGAAATATAAAACCATTCTGTCACAATTGGTGGATGATGGTTTTTGTTGTGGGATTTTAAATAAAAAAGAAAAGGCATGTTTGGTCCCTGTAGCCCCCCGGGTGCCAATTATGTATATTTTACCCAAAATCCATAAGGATCCAGTCCGGCCTCCGGGTAGGCCTATCATTAGTGGCTTGGATTCAGTGATTTCCCGTGTGGGAAGATATGTGGACAACTTCCTTCAGCCCATTGTGTCTAATATGCCTTCATATTTGAAGGACACCACACAAGTAATCAATATCCTGAAGGAGGTTGTATGGGAAGAGGGCTACCTTTTGGTCACGGCTGATGTCACTTCCCTCTACACTATTATCTCCCACTCGGATGGTATGGAAGCTGTACAGCATTATCTGACCAGGGACTCCCCTTTACCTAGGAGACAGCAGGACTTCATTTTGTGCTTGCTCAGCTTTGCCATGAAGCACAATTACTGTTGGTATGGTGGTCAATACTACCTCCAACAGAGAGGAGTTGCCATGGGGGCGAAATTTGCGCCCTCCATGGCCAACTTATTCATGGCCAAATGGGAGGATGATGTCGTCTATTCAGGTCATTTTCCTGAGCTCCTCCTATGGAGGCGTTATATAGACTACGTCATCCTCCTATGGAAAGGCGATCTCGTATCACGATATCCACGATATCTCCACTGGTAGTCAGGCAGAGCATACAATAATCCTGGTAGCGTATAATATTAACAACCCTATAATAACCAGCAGACACATGGCTTGAAGGTCAACACTAGACTGCCTTGTTTATTGAAAAACACAGGGATTACACTCAGCCAAAACCCCTCCCTCTTCGAGACATTCCACACACAAAACTGAACATCCCATAATACCATACTCTGCCAGACAAACAATAGGACAATATCCAGTGGCTGTGTTTGCCACACGGGGTCTCCACAGAGGGACAGCAGGGGTTTCCAATACACATTCATGAGCCAGCAGCTAACACAATACAAAATCCTACAGGTGCTGCACGGGTTACGTTTGCACATACAATACACACATAATACAGTTGGACAATCATTCCTGACAGAATACTCCGTAAGTGGCGATGTTTGCCACAATGCTCCCCCAGAACCAAGCCGGCATACACAGTCTGATCCCAACGGATCGGCTTGGGGATGTCCGGGGAGTACTCACAGATCATTTTTCCAGTTCAGTTTGTTGCGATAATCCGTCAGCATGGCCATTCTGTTTTCCGGGGCGGTAGTGACTAGTAAAGTCATAAGGTTGTAACACCAAACTCCAGTGCAACAACCGGGCTCAGTACTGTTCTTAATCCAAACATTGAAGCGTCTGGACCTCAGAAGGCCATTAGGTCTCCGGGATATGGGCCGGGGCTCTGGACTGGCAGGATCGCTGAGGGCAACTGGCCTAGATCGTTCCCCAGTAAGATGTCGGTGGGGAGCTCCCATATCAGCCCCACATCAATCAGACCTGCCCCGGCACCCCAATTCAAGTGGACCCTCGCAGTGGGTAGTCGGTGTACTGCTCCCCCTGCCATCCGTACCACTGCTGAGCCTCCGGTTCGGGCGGCATCTGGAACCAGGTGTCGCTTGACCAAGGTGAGAGTGGCTCCCGTGTCTCAGAGACCTTGAGCGGGCATTCCATTTAACTGGACCGATTGTAGATGATGCTGTTGGTTCTCCGTGGCGGCTTGCACCGGGTTAGCTTCATGAAGGGTACCCCATTGCTCCTCTGTTTGTTTGAACCTGGGTACAACTGGGGAAACCTCTGTGGGATAGTAGGGGACCGTTGTCCGTGCTGAAGGGGGTGACCCTGGTCGGATCCATGCAGCTTGGTTCCTGCTATGGGTACAGTCTCGTCGATAGTGCCCAAACTGCTTGCACCTGTGGCACTGTACCCCACTGCGGGACGGGTATCTGGGTGTCTGGTGTTTGGAGGAGTTTCGCCCCGTCTGTGGTAGTAGTGGTCCTGTGGTGCGAGCCTGCTGCTGGGTAACAACCGAATAAGCTTCGTGGATGGTAGATTGGGGAACAAAAGCTGAAGTCAGCTCCCCCAGGTCGTTGCCCAAAATAACGTCTGCGGGTAAATCCTGCATCATGCCCACCTCCACATTCCCTGACCCAGCTCCCCAATTCAGGTGTACTTTCGCAGTGGGAACTTTGAAAATGGCTCCCCCAGCTACTCGCACAGCTACAGAATCCCCAGTGAGTTGTCTGGATGCAATTAGGTGATTCCGGACCAATGTGATGGTAGCCCCAGAGTCACGTAACCCTTCTAGTTGTCTTCCCTCCAGGTGAACAGCTTGCCGGTGGTTTTGTCGATTGTCCGATGCCGCTTGGATGGGGTTAACCTCGTGTAGGGTGCCCAGGGGTTCCTCCATTTGGATTGCTGTGGGGGGTTGTAATGCAGCGGCTGCTTGGTAACAGTGTACAGCGGCTCGAGGTGCTGGTGCGTAGCCCTGATTCGGCCAGGGCTGACTAGGCCGATTTCGGGGACAGTCTTTCTGTATGTGCCCCATTTGGTTGCAGAGATGGCACCGGGTATGGGCTCCTGGTTGGTACCCGGGGTACTGACTGTTACCTCCACCTGAACGTGGGTGTGCTGGTTCGGTAACTGCTGGTCGGTGATAGGGTTGCTGGGCAACTACCCTAGGCGGTGGTCATTGTTCCCGTCTAGTGTCTTGGTGCTCATCTGCTAATTTAGCAGCCTCTGGAAGGGTGCAAGGTTTACGGTCCCTTACCCAGAGCTGCATTTCTTGAGGTAGTCTCCGGAAAAACTGCTCCAACAATAATAATTGCAAAACATGCTCTCGTGAAGTGGCTTGTGTTGCATCTAACCATCCGGTGGCCGCCCTGTGCAAACGATGGGCAAACTCAGTGTGGGAATCTTGGTCCTGCTTTTTAAGATCCCGGAATTGGAGTCGGTATGCCTCGGAGGTGATGGAATACCTGGTCAAAATCGCCTGCTTAACTTTCTGGTAGTCCCGGATGTCGGCATTAGGGACTGCCCGATACGCATCGGCCGCCCGGCCAGCCAATTTCCCAGCCAATATCTGTACCTGATCCTCTGGGTCAATGTTATGTAACTGGCACAGCCTCTCAAAGTCTTGCAAATACCCATCTATTTCTCCCTCCGTGTCCGTGAAGTTTTTAAATGCCTGGTACGGTATTTTGGGTTTACCCTGGGTAATGTGGACAGGCGTTGGAGCTCTCTCCCCGGCTCGCTGACTTGCTTGGTGTTTGACCACCAGGTATTCCTGTACGTCCGCCATCAGCCGGTCCAGTATTTCTCTTGAGTGGGGCTCTGGGTAGTAGGCCAGTCTGCTCTGTAGCTCCTTGTCAAATTCGCTGCGTTCTGCCTCTGGCCTTGCATCCATGGCTGCTCTGTCTTCTTCCATGAGTTCTTCGATCAGTGTCACCTTAGTTTTGTTGCTGGCTATCTTGCCTCTTGCCTCCAGCAATGCTTTCAATGTCTGCCGCTTTAGCCGTGTATAATCCGTTCCCATTCACCAGCCTTTCGTGTAGTTTTACGTACTGCCGAACTCCAATTTCATCTGAATGGTTTCTTTTCTCTTTGTTTGCATGAATACTGCCGAACGCTGCTTTGCTGTGTGGATAAAGATCCCGTCGCTTGCCACCAATTGTAGCGGAGTAGCCGTACGATCCACGATATCTCCACTGGTAGTCAGGCAGAGCATACAATAATCCTGGTAGCGTATAATATTAACAACCCTATAATAACCAGCAGACACATGGCTTGAAGGTCAACACTAGACTGCCTTGTTTATTGAAAAACACAGGGATTACACTCAGCCAAAACCCCTCCCTCTTCGAGACATTCCACACACAAAACTGAACATCCCATGATACCTTACTCTGCCAGACAAACAATAGGACAATATCCAGTGGCTGTGTTTGCCACACGGGGTCTCCACAGAGGGACAGCAGGGGTTTTCAATACACATTCATGAGCCAGCAGCTAACACAATACAAAATCCTACAGGTGCTGCACGGGTTACGTTTGCACATACAATACACACATAATACAGTTGGACAATCATTCCTGACAGAATACTCTGTAAGTGGCGATGTTTGCCACAGGTTATATCCATTTGGACAGTTGCCACCATCGCCGTGGCTCAAGGGGGTGCCTAAGAGCCAATTTAGGCGCATTAGGAGGAACTGTTCAAAATTGGAAGACTATTGGGCGGAGGCGGATCTTTTGAAAAAACGTTTCTCTTCTAAAGGCTATAGTTTGGAGGAGTTGGATTCCATTGCCAGGGATGTGGGCTCTATGGATCGGGAGCATATCCTGGATCCGGCATCTAGGCCCCCAGTTCCTGATGAACCCTCCAGGCCTTCTAGGGCCCCATCCAAATTCACATTTTTTACCAGCTATTCCTCACAGCATTTTCTTGTCAAAAAGCTTTTGAGGAAGCACTGGGGTGTTCTTAAAAGTGACAGGATTTTGGGGCCTCTTCTACCGGAGATGCCTGCTGTTACTTATAGGGGCTTGCCCCCCTTAAGACTTTCTATCGCATCGAATATTGTGGATCCCCCCCGGAAGCCCATTCCTTTTTTCCAGATGAAGGGCTTTTATCCATGTAGACGTTGTTCTATTTGCAAGCTCAATAACCTGAAGTGTAGGAAATATACCAGTTTTTCCTCTAGTGTTACGGGGAAGTCTTATGAAATAGAACACTTTGCCACTTGTACTACTAAGAACGTGGTTTATATGATCACATGTTCATGCGGACTACATTATGTAGGCCGCACCATCCGTCCCTTTCAGGTACGGATGAATGAACATGTGGCAAATATCAGAAAGGGTTTCCCGAAAAATTCTTTGTCCAAACACTTTGATCAGAGACATGCTAGGGACCCTAGTGGCACTTCGTTCATGATCATTGACGTATTACAGCCACATTGGAGGGGCTGCCATGTTAGTAGGGAGGTCTCAAGACTTGAGACCAAGTGGATATACCTGCTCAAGGTCTATAGACTGTTTGGCATGAACATTGAGTGGGATGTCAACGCCTTCATCAACAATAGCTGAGTAGTTCCTTCTCATTCGCCTTTTCTCATACAGGTTCCATGTACCCCTTTATGGTTGGGCCCTTTTTTAGGGTACCTAGCTATCCTTTACAGATTTTTTGAAGTGTACCTATTGGATTGGGGCTTTTTTTCCCATATAGTCTTGCTGTCCAATATTTTGGGTTTTACATTTTAAATTTTATATTCTATATCTTATATTTTTATATGTATAAGACATTTTTATATTTCAGTAATTTATGGAGTTTTTTTGCTGATTATGATGATTATTATTGCTGATTATGTATATTTACTATATTGTACACCCATCTGTTGTATATTGCATATTGTCATATTGTATACATTTGAAGTTTGGCGCTTTTGGGTATCACTGATTTAGCGGAAGCACTCCGTTTTTTCGGGTGTGTCATTACAAATAAATTATCAAAAAATTTTTTTTTATATATGATGGCCTTTGCGACCCAGTCCTCGTGGACTCTTTTGGGTGTTGAATATTATATTTAGTTCCCTGTGGAACAATTAATTACGTTAATCCGAGTCGTCCATGGCCATCTAATATTTATTTCTGGGTTTTTGTGCTGTTTGCGCTTCAGGGATGAAGCGCTTGTGTCACTTCCTGGGCGGGTGGTCACGCTGGAAGTTTCAGCTGCACACTATTGCCCGTTGTCCAATTGGCTATATAAAGAGGTGTGATGCAGACGTTGGCTACGCCCCCTTGACAACGTCCTTCGACGAAAAGCTTCGGGAGGAGTCGAGCCGACGTCACCTGTCACACCCGGAAACCGGAAGTGTTTGCTCCGCTGTTGGTGCTTCCTAGCTGCTACATGCCTGTTTTTATCCACCTGTGGGTGAGTGCAACCTGTACATTTCAATAAAACTGTTTTTAAGCGGTATCACGCTATGGGCTTTCCCGTTTCTATTCCCTACTGCATATGTACCTGGTGAGAGCTGATCTTGTCCAAATCCAGTCTGGTTGGAGGCTATCTATTGGTTGGTGTACTCCCTATGGCTTATTATACCGGAGCTGCTGTGCTGGATATAGGTGGTAGTAGTCCTCAACTACTCACTGTGCATTAACTTCTCCCCTCTGGTAAGAGGCTCTATGTGGTGGAGGGATCACTAAGTTGCTGTATGTCATCCTAAAACACACCAGGGTGGATATATTTTACTATTATTTTTACTTGGACTATCGCAGAAGTGGATCACACCACCCATCTCATTATTGATGCTGCAAGTTTAGATCTGGACTATGCACTTCTACTAAATGGTTCTGTTTGATAGCAGATTCCTTGATGTTATTTTAGCGCGACTCTCTGTATTTTATATTTTTTACCAGACATTCCAGGTGTTTTTGAGTTCGCTGCTCCATATAAGGGCGCGGGTATATTTCCTCTTTTATATATAAGCTTGTCTGATGTCAGTTGGAAGGAGATACTTAGGTGGGTTACAGAAAGGGATAGGTGGTGTCCGCTGTGTGTTGATGTTTGCTATTATTCTAAAGATCGGGCAGCAGTTGGTGCAAGGTATGTAAAGGACTTCATGTTACCCCCTCTATACAATATTTAGTTAGTGGAATTGATTTACTAAAAGCAAATAGGCTTCTCACTTTGCCAGGGAATATTCCATTAGCTTAGTGAATGTGTAGAAGTAGAGCAGTGAAGAATACCCAATACCATGTAAAAAAAAAAGTAAAATCAGCATTTTGCTTATTGCTTGTGGATGATTGGATGATGGAAGTCAGCAGAGCTTCACCTCATTCACTCAGTTAAGGGAAAATTCCTTTGCATTGTGAAAATTTCCTGAACTGCCTGTTTAATTTTATTAAATCAACCCCACTATGTGTAAAAGGTTCAGAGCTGTATGTGTTTTATTTTAACCACTCCCTGCCCAACATTTAGCAGAATGATGGCCGCAAAGTGGTTAGGTTATCCTGACTGGGCATCACATGACATCCAGCAGGATAAGCCGCTCACGAGCACCTGAGAGGGCGCGCAAAGAGGCGATCGGTGGTGCAGTGTGTCACTCTGACACACCGCATCTCCAATCCCTTTAAAGAGCCTATGACGTAGGCTCTTTACCATGTGATCAGCTGTGACCAATCACAGCTGGTCACATCATAACCAGGAAGTGCCGTTTATCGTCTTTCCTCCATTTGCGCTGACAAGGTGCGAGTAGGGGAGAGCCAATCGGGGGCTCTCCTGATGGGGGGGGGTCTGTGCTGATAATTATCAGTCCATTGATCATCTGTTCATCAGGAATGCCCACTAGAGCCCACCAGGGATGCACACTAGAGCCCACCAGGGATGCCAACCCATGTCACTAGGGATGCCAACCCATGTTAATTAAAGATGCCAATCAGTGCCTATTAGTAATGCCAATCAGTGCTCAGGGCCGGCGCAACCACCAGGCGGACCAAGCGGCCGCTTGGGGCGGGCAGGTCCGCAGCCGGGGATGGGGCGGAAAAATTAACTTTTTTTTTTTAAATACTTTATTATCCGGAGTTGCCGCCACCCGCCGGCGCCAGGTGTCCCGCTCCGGTGCAGTGGCGGATCCAGGGGGGGGGCATCGGGTCAATTGCCCCCCCCGAAAAAAATATTACCCACGGTACGAGGAGAGGGGGGGAGGGGTGCCGCTGGGAGGGGTGCCGGGGAGCTTCACCCTCTCTCCCTGCCCTTAACCTGCCGGATGTCCCCCGAGAACAGAGCCTAGGATGGCTCAGATGAGAAGAACTATGAGGAGCCGGGAGAGCGGAACCTGCAGGAGACTGACACTGGAGAGGGGGAGAAGACACTGCAGAGCAGTCCTAACGCACGGACAGTCAGACACTGCTGGGCACCAGGAGCATGGGGGGCCAGTGCAGTTTCCAGGAGACTGTGAACATGGGGGAGTTGCCTGTCAGTAATAATGACAGTTCTGCCAGCAAATGCAAACATCATGTACACAGTTCAGCAGCCAGCCGTTCTTTATCAGCTGAGCTTGGAATGGGTTAATGCTCAGAGTGCTGTCTGGTGACACTCAGGGGTGGACACTGTGTTCAAAGATCTCGGAAGCCTGGCATTTTCCCGCTGCCACATGTAGCTCAAAGTGCAGTGCTTACAGAGAGGTGTCCTCTCCCCACACTGCCTGCAAAGAACATACCAGCTGGCTGAGCAGATAAAAGACAGGTCAGAATTTGCAGAATTTGTGTGTTATCTCTCCCCCCTCCACTGAGAAGCATGAGAGCAGTCAGATCACCTGGAGCTGCACACAGGAGTCCTGGATGGCTTTGCTCTTCAGATGGTCCCAGACCAGTAAGCCTGACCCTTTACTCCTGGGTACAATGTCTTTTCAAGGTCACAGAATTCTGTAAACCCCCCCCCCCCTGTACTGTGTTCCCTTGCCCCCTGTCTCTCACTCTCCTCCCCCCTCGTCTCTCTCCCTCCTCCTCCTCTCAGTACGTAACGCACCCCACAACCCTGTACACAGTACATAGTGTACCCCTCAACCCTGCATGCAGTAAATAGGACACCCCTCAAACCTGAGCTCAGTACGTAGCACACCCCACAAACCTGTACGCAGTACATAGTGTACCCCTCAACCCTGCACGCAGTACATAGCACACCCATCAACACTGAGCTCAGTATGTAGCACACCCACAAACCTGTACGCAGTACATAGTGTACCCCTCAACCCTGCACGCAGTACATAGCACACCCATCAACCCTGAGCTCAGTACGTAGCACACCTCACAAACCTGTACGCAGTACATAGTGTACCCCTCAACCCTGCACGCAGTACATAGCACACCCATCAACCCTGCGCTCAGTACGTATCGCACACCACAACCCTGTACACAGTGTACCCCTCATCCCTGCACTCAGTATGTAGCACACCCCACAACCCTGTATGCAGTACATAGTGTACCCCTCAACCTTTTGCTCAATACGTAGCGCACCCCTCAACCCTGCACTCAGTACATAGCACACCCTGCAACCCTTCACACAGTACATAGCACACCCTGCAACCCTGCACTCAGTACTTAACGCACCCCTCAACCCTGCACTCAGTACATAGCACACCCTGCAACCCTTCGCACAGTACATAGCACACCCTGCAACCCTGCACTCAGTACTTAACGCACCCCGCAACCCTGCACTCAGTACATAGCACACCCTGCAACCCTTCACTCAGTACATAGCACACCCTGCAACCCTGCACTCAGTACTTAGCGCACCCCGCAACCCTGCACTCAGTATGTAGTGCACCCTGCAACCCTGCACTCAGTACGTAGCGCACCCTGCAACCCTGCACTCAGTACGTAGCGCACCCTGCAACCCTGCACTCAGTACGTAGCGCACCCTGCACTCAGTACGTAGCACACCCTGCAACCCTGCACTCAGTACGTAGCGCACCCTGCAACCCTGCACTCAGTACGTAGCGCACCCTGCACTCAGTACGTAGCGCACCCTACAACCCTGCACTCAGTACGTAGCGCACCCTGCACTCAGTATGTAGCGCACCCTGCACTCAGTACGTAGCGCAACCTGCAACCCTGCACTCAGTACGTAGCACACCCTGCAATCCTGCACTCAGTACGTAGCACACCCTACAACCCTGCACTCAGTACATAGCACACCCTGCAACCCTTCACTCAGTACATAGCACACCCTGCAACCCTGCACTCAGTACTTAGCACACCCTGCAATCCTGCATTCAGTACGTAGCACACCCCGCAACCCTGCACTCAGTACGTAGCGCACCCTGCACTCAGTACGTAGCGCACCCTGCAACCCTGCACTCAGTACATAGCGCACCCTACAACCCTGCACTAATAACAAAGCGCACCCCACAACTCTTTATGTAGTATAAGAGTGTATGTATTACACACTCCTGACCCCTGCACTCTATGCATTACACACTCCGGTTCCCTGCATTTTGTGTATTACACACTCCTGACCTGTGAATTCTGTGTATTACACACTCCTGACCTGTGAATTCTGTGTATTACACACTCCTGACCCCTGCTACCTCCACCGTGTACATGCGCAGGGCAAAGGGGGCAGTGTCAGGGGCGGAGCCAAGGGGCAGCAAAATGAGGTTTCGCCTAGGGTGTCAAAAATCCTTGCACCGGCCCTGTCAGTGCTGCATATCAGTGCCCTCTATCCGTGCCCATCAGATCTGCCCATCAGTTCCCATCAGTGCAACTTATAAGTTCCCATCAGTGCCGCCTATAAGTGCCCATCAGTGCCGCCTATAATTGCCTATCAGTGCCACCAACAGTGCCCATTAGTGCTGCCCATGAGTACCCATCAGTGCTGCCTATCAGTGCCCATCAATGTTGCATATCGTTACCACCTATCAGTGCCACCTATCAGTGCCCATCAGTATTACATATTAGTGCCTCATCCTCAGTGCCGCCTCATCAGTGCCCCTCAGTGCAGCCTCATCAGTGCTCGTCAGTGCAAGAGGTCTTTTTTTATTTATTTAGCAAAAAAAAAAGAAAAAAAAACAGAAGTCATCAAATACCACCAAAAGAATGCTCTATTTGTAGGAAAAAAAATATACAAATTTAGTTTGGGTACAGTGTTGCATAATAGCGCAATTATTATTCAAAATGTGACAGTGCTAAAAGCTGAAAATTTGCCTGTGCAGGAAGGGGGTGAAAGTGCTCTGTATTGAAGTGGTTAAAGAGACCTTTGCTATGTGAAACACATTCCCTATACAGTATGTCTTTCAAATGTATTTGGACTTTGGAATCATTTCTGGCAAAAGTAAGGGCTCATTTAGGATTGTGGTTGGGGAGTGGCAAAACACACAGCCAAGCCACGTTCCTAACACCCCCAACCCCCTAAAGTCAGGAGTCAGCAGCTGGTATGACCAGATTTATGTAGCTATACCAAGAGACTGGGACCAGACCATGCATGTATATCTTTAACCTCTTGCCGACAAGCCGCCATAGTTTTACTGCGGTGGGTCGGCTCTGTTCCACGAAACGATGTACCTGTACATCACTTCACGGGACCACTAGAGGGGACGGGGGTGTACCCACAACAGAGGAAGATGATTAGCGGGTCCTGTGGCCGCAATTGCCACCGGGTACCCACGGTCGCTCCCTGTGGAGACAGAAAGATGGTCTTCTGTTGTAAACACAAAGGGCTCCTGTGTTCCTCTTATTTAGGAACACAGATCTCTGTGTTCATGCAGCAAGCCCATCCCCCACACAGTTAGAAGGCATCCCCTAGGAACACATTTAACTCTTTGCCCACCCCTGGTGTTAACCCCTTTCCTGCCAGTGTCAATAGTACAGTAACAATGCATATTTTAGCACTGATTACTGTAGTAATGTCACTGGTCCCCCCCAAAGGGTCAAAAATGTCAGTTAGGTGTCCGATCTGTCTGATCTGTCCGCCGCAATGTCGCAGTCCCATGCATATAGAAATATAGCAATAGAAAAAGTTTAAAAAATGGCATTGCACCCCCTTAAAATCCATACTAGACCCTTATGCAAGCATGCAGGCTGGCAGGCCAGGAAAGGGGGAGGAGTACGAGCGAGTGCTCCACTCCCCTGAATCATACCAGGCCACAGGCCCTCAAAATAAGTGGGGGTAATTTGGGGCAGGGGCATGTTGATGGGGACAAGGGCCTCTTCCCCACAATCCTGGGCTGTGGTTGTTCAGATCTGCGGGCTGGGGGATTATTAGAATCTGAAAGCCCCTTAAAAACAAGGGGGCCCTCAGATCCCAGCTCCCCCTATGAAAATAAGTAGGGGGTACATCGTACCCCTACTCTTCATCAAAAATAATGTGTCAAAAAGAAATAAAACACACACACCGTTTTTGACAATTCCTTTATTAAAAATAAAAAAACAAACAATGTCCCCCGATGTAGATCCGAAAAAAGAAGAAAAAAACACTTTGCCTGCGACGAAGGCTAACAGCTGACTACTTACTCCATTTGTAATTTCTTATATAGGTAAGGGGCAGAGTCCAGCGGTGGCGGCGGGCGGCATATTTGACGGTGGCTCTACATCAGGGGACATTTTTTTTTTTCTTTTATTTTTAATAAAGGAATTGTCAAAAACTGTGTGTGTACCTTTAATTATTTTTGACACTTTTTTGGTAAATGAATAGGGTTCTATGTACTCATTCACATGGGGGGTGGGATCTGGGGGCCCCCTTGTTAAAGCCCCCTGATAAGCCCCCTGCCCACAGACCCCCAACAACCACAGCCCAGGGTTGTCGGGAAGAGGCCCTTGTCTCCATCAACATGGGGACAAGGTGCTTTGGAATGGGGGGGCAATTGCACTTGGTATGGTTCAGAAGGGGGGAAGGCACATACTTGTCCCGCCCTTTTCTTACCTACCAGGCTGCATGCTCGAATAAGGATCTAGGGGGGAGCCACATCGTTTTTTGTGTCTTTTTTTACATTTTTGTATTGCTGGCAATGGTATTGTATTGTCAGCAATTTAAATGCCATTTATTTTTCTTTATAAATGTTAGTTTTGCTGCAGCAGGTTCTTTACACAATACAGATGTGCCACTTTACAGGCAGACTAATGGGATCCCCAGGCACTTTATTTAAAGGAATTTTTTTATTTTTATTGTTTCACTTTAAACATCATTAAAATCACTGTTCAGGTAAAAACAATCTATTAAAAAATATATGTTTTGCATTGATAAACATCCCCCAGGGCAGTACCGGGGCCCCCATACCCATTAACTTGCATATAATCCTTCAAAATGGGGACTTTTATCAAGTTCGAGTCTTTACTAAGTTCAGGACTTTAATAGAATTGGCAGCATGATTCCGACCTTTTTACATGTTCAGGTGTTCTGGTGCGAACCGAACAAGGGAGTGTTTGGCCCAACCCTAATTACCAGCTACACGTGTTAGGATAAAGATATTATTTTGACCAGCAGCAAATTAGAAAGCAATAATTCCTCTGAATGTTGAAAGTCAGAGATGGACAATGCCACTATATTAGATCCAACTTCTATGTTTTCTTGTTAAGACTGGTTATCTGTGGATCTTGTCAAGTCAGCAAGCCATCATATTCTCCATATAGATGGAGTCTTGCAGGGTAAGTCATTTATACAAAGAGGCATTTGATACAAAATTGAAAAAAAAAATGGCAACTTTTGGGTTACCAACACTATACGTCTAGCTTGTCTTATACTGTCAGACTGTTATTAAACACAGAAAGTTGATGGAAGGAAAGAGTAGCTACTGTTTTCTATGAAAAAGCCTGCTGCATATAGCATACATAGAAAGTCAATGAAATGACACATTAAAAAAAAAAATTCTCAGAATAGTTGGTCATGCTGAGTTTTTCACTTATGTTTCTGATTTCTGTTTCCTGGAGCTTGCAGGTTCAGTGTGTGGAGAAAAAATATTTTTGCTCAGGGAGCAGTTATAGTGTATACATTTAAATTCTGCTCTGTATTCCTCTTTTCTCCCACATGTTTTTGATAACATTTTGACAGGATAAGGACGAAAAGGAATATAGCAATGTATACATACATGAATGCCTTTTTTTAATTAGTCTCCCTTGGACTTTTTTCCGAAAGTATATATGTAAATAGCCTGTGCAGCTTCTTTGACAGTCAGTGAAAAAACGATTTAAAAAATATCAAACTGATTGCTTGACACAACATTCGAAAAAGGAAAAACATGTTTAAGGGAAGCAGCACAGTGCAAATGACCTATATACAGTAAATCATTTTTATTAATCCAAGTCCCTGCTAAAAAAACAATCCTAAATAGTCCCCCACTGTATAGAAGGGACATTTCAAATGTCTTAAAGTGGTTCTAAAGGCAGCTGCAAGTAACTCCTACCCCAGCATCCCCCCCCCCAAATATTTACCTGAGCCTGACCTCGATCCAGTTATGTGCACTAGAGCAAAGGCTCTCTTTCTCCTCATTGGCTCAGACACAGCAGCTGCTGTCAATCACAGCCAGGGAGGAGGGAGAGGGATGGGGCAGCTTGCTATGGGGGCACTCGGCAAGAGGGAGGGGCCAGAAGCACCAGCAGGGGATCTGAGAAAAGAAGAATTTAGGCTGCTCTGTGCAAAACTATTGCACAGAGCAGGTAAGTATAACAAGTTTGTTATTTAAAAAAAAAAAAAAACTTTAAATTTACTTTCCCATAACCTGTCCATTTATGAAGCAGAGATAAGCCACTAAAGCGATGATTGTGGCTTATCTCAAATATGTACCAGTTTATGTACTCGTAATGAGGAGCAGAGAAGATGCTCTCATATTCTCATCACAGCACACTGCAAAGCTTTCATTAAGTTTTACACAAACAGACAGTTTATGAACTTTACTGCCCATCTGTGTAATATGTCTCCATCCTTTTTTAGTAGGTCCCCCTTTTGCCTCCAAAACAGCCCTGACCCATTAAAGGCCTCCAAAGATCAGGCTTGTTTTTCTAGCACAACCCACAAATGATTGGATTGAGATCTGAAGAATTTGGAGGCCAAGTCAACATCTCAAACTAGTTGTGTTCCTCAAACCATTCTTGAACCATTTTTGCAGTGTTGCAGGGTGCATTATCCTCCTGAAAGGGAATACAGTTTCCATAAAGAGGTGTTCTTGGTCAGCAACAATGTTTAGGTAGGTGGTACATTTCAAATTAAAATCCACATCAATGGCACGCCCCAAGGTTCCCCAGTACAGCTTTACCCAAAGCATCACACTGCCTCCGCATATTGTAGTCATATTGTAATTAAATGGTATTAAAAATTACCTTTCCTTTTCAATCTGCAGCTCTGTAATTTCCTGAAAATGCAATGCAATATGGCTACCTGGAGGCATTCTATACACAAAATGTGTACAGAACACCCCCCAGAAACATCATTTTCTGCTTGTGTGATTGGCTCAACAATTTTCCCAGAAGTCTGCCTAAGATACAAGTCGGATTTCAGGCATCCCCTGCAACAAAAATGTCATTTTTGGTGAGATACTCCCAATGGGAACACGTCTAAAGGGATGCAGACCCAGCAGATTTCCTCATTAGTGTCCTGAAGCTGCCCCAACTGATTGATAATCATGAAACCACTCCCAATAATTTTCAGGGATTTCTTCAGAATAACAAAAGTTAGGAATCTGCAACAAAGGTTGTTATAATCTTTGTATTGTGCATAGATCACCCATAAGGGATTGTTTTTTTCTCAACAAAAGTAAAGTTACGCTTAAATGTATTAATTTATTTATTTTTAGGTTAAAGCAGTGTTAGTGCCTGCATTTAACATGATTATTATTATTAATATTATTATACAGGATTTATATAGCATATTAGCTCAATCCCAGTTCTTGTACAACAGGGCTGGTTTGTAAGAGGAAGAAGCAGTGCAATGAACCAATCTGTTCATGTGCTGACAAGAAGCATTCTGATAGGAGGAGAATGGGGACATTAGGGATAAGTGAGAGGAGAAGGGGGACATCGGGAATAAGTGGGGGGGGGGGTACTGTGGTATAAGTGGAAGCAGAGAAGGAACATTTGGGATAAGTGTGTGGAGAGGGGGACATTTGGGATAAGTGAGAGGAGAAGGGGGACATCAGGAATAAGTGGGGGGGGGGTGATGTTGGGGGATAAGTGGGAGGAGAGAAGGAACATTTGGGATAAGTGGGTGGAGAGTGATGTTCTCGTGTGTATGTACTGTATGTATGTATGTATGTATGTATGTAGCATAGACTGTGTGGAGTATAGTGTGCCTTATGTACTGTACATGCTGAGTGTCACATAACACAGTGAGTGCACTTGGTTAGAAAGATTCCTGGAGATGTCCATTTCATTACATGTGAGGTACAGCAGCAATTCCATCCATGGAACAGCAGGGGAGCAGAGCTCTGGGCAGTAGGCTGCACAGACTGGAGGCAGCTCAGTGTTCCAGAACTCACAGCCAATAGGAAGCCAGGAAAGTATGTATGCACTTTTTGTGAAGAGAGAGAGACAAAACTCACAGTGCTGTCTTTGCATTGCAGAGGATTGCTAGTTGCAGTAGAGTGCAAGCCTAGGGCAAGCTGTAATAGCATGCATTAGGAGATAAAACGGGGATGTTTGATAGGAGATAAGAGTCAGTGAGTGTACTTGCTCAGAACAGCAACCGCACTGAAGGATACACCACCACTACTCCACTCCCTCCTCTGCTGCCATGTACAGAGAAAAGTCACTTTGAAACACAGAAACCAGGCTTCTCTGTTTCGAAGTGAAAGCAGTGAGCTTCTGCCAGCGCCGAAGGTGGCAGAATGGACTTCCGCCAAGTTCCAGCTGACAAAAAAAAAGCCCTGACCGGAAGTGATCCA
Source organism: Pelophylax lessonae (assembly GCF_965119305.1). NCBI lineage: Eukaryota > Metazoa > Chordata > Amphibia > Anura > Ranidae > Pelophylax > Pelophylax lessonae. The sequence continues at coordinate 115,005,202 of NC_138779.1, forward strand.
CTTTGAGACACAGAATGCCCAGTAAGCAGGACTCTGTAATCAGGACCTGGTTAGACACACCCCCTTTCTTCCTCTGCAAGCAAAATGTAGCCACAAGTCATAACCTGCAAGAATATGGGTTAGGTCAACACTTCTGAGTTACCATAGCTGAGAGCCAAACAAATCCGATCCGGCTGTTTGATTTTGACTCCCAGTGGGATGGGAGATCCTGGTAAAGCCACAGTAGGTGGTGGGAGGGGTTTACGTCCCCTCCCACTGCTTTTAAAAGCAATCCAGTGGCTAGTTAGCTGCTTGGATTGCATTAACAAGAGAGACGACTGCCGGCTCCAAAAAATGATACCGGGATGATACCTGCAGCTGCAACCACTTGGATTCCAGTGATGTACCAGGTAAGTGGTTAAATATGAGTTTACATTAAGAATAAAGACTATGCAGTTCAACAGCTTAAGTCATCTTTTATACATTACAGTAATTTAATAATTTTTCTATAATTGCATATCGATATATTTTTGCACGTATATCAGTACCCGATGAGCCCCAGCTGCACAGCAAATGTGAACTCTTTCACTAGATTCCACAATTTCAAACATCTCAGCTGTTCTACACCACTGAATTCTATGTTCTCTGTGAAGAGCGACTGTGCTGCAATGTCCCATACCTTGTTACCTAGGAAAAATATCAAATCTTCTGCCAATAGGCTATTAAAACAGACTATTTCTTTAGAATTGTACAGGAACGGTGACACCCAAGAGAAAACAGCAGGTGAAGCTTGTTAAAGGTAAATGTGTTTCTTTAGTCACCTGGAGAGTCCGCACCTGTTAAGATATTTAAGTAAATTACATTTCAGTACCAGGATGTGAAAAGAAAACTGATTCTATTATTCAGTCATAAGGAAAAGAACTATCTGCAGAGGCCTTTACGTCAATCACAAGCAAGAGAACTGAGAACAAATAGGCATCTGCTCTGATCGTGACAGTGTTGGGTTTTTGGCAAGTCTATATCTGCAGCAAAAGCTCTAAACCTGTGAAATAGAATCCTCAGTTTTCCTATTCAATTGCTGTGTTCTCCCAAACATTTACTAGAGAACTATGCTAACCCCTATTTGTATATAAAATAGATAGACACTGTTAATCTTTAGGGTGAATTCACACAGTAAAGCCTCGTACACACGCAACGAATTTCCGCCGACCGGTCGTCCGTCTTTTGTCCAGAGTGGTGTCTGTTGGTTGGAATGTGCTCTAGACTGCACACAAATTTTCCCGCATGACAGAATTCTACTTCAGAAGTGATGTCATGTGTTGGATTGCTTTGTATGTGTTCTTTCATCTCTCAGCATGCCCAGTCTTGCTCATAAGATTTTTCCCCATCGAAATCTGTACTGACTGCATGAAAATCGGACGTGTTTTGATGGAGGACAAAAATTTTATAGCCTGCACACCAGGATTTTTTCGGCCGAAAAGTCGGAGTCGGTTGTCGAGAGCACCATACTAACAATCCAAAAATCGGCAGATCGGTCGTCTGACGAAAATTCCCGGCCAAATTTCCACTCGTGTGTACGGGCCTTAAGGCAGAGCTGCTGGAGTGACTTTCTGCTCTGGAAACTCTCCATTGCTGCCTGCGGTAGGGGGGATAGTGTGGAGTGCGATTCAGTACAACACACGGTTCCCTTTTTTTTGTTTACATTTTACAAGCTATAATTTAAAGGGGTTGTAAACCCACTCTTATAACTTTTACCTATAGGTAAACCTTTAATAAAGGCTTACCTATATGTACTGTAAATATCTCCTAAACTTGCACCGTTTAGGAGATATTTCCATTTCATGCAGCTGATGACCTCACCGGGACATGCGCTCTGAAGGAATGGCCACCCATGCCGTTCCTTCAGAGCCCTGTGCCGAGAACGGCGGCTCCCGCGTGCATGCGTGGGAGTGATGTCATCGCACCACCAGTCAATCAGATGGCTGGAGGATGCGCACCAGGAAGCAGGACGGCCGAACATGTTGGCCGTGTCACCGGAGAGCGGGCGGCACTGCGGGGGCTTAGTTCTAAGATAAGTATTTTATAACGAGCTAGCATGCAATGCATGTAAGCTTATTATGCCTTTGTTTTTCAGGTTTTTTAATATTTTTTTTTCTGAGGTTTACAACCTCTTTAAGTGTACAAAACCTACACTGTTGCCATGCGTTTCGGCATGATGCACTGCGATAAAATGGTCATGTCTCCTAGATAGAGTTGAGCGGACACCTGGATGTCCGTGTTCGGCGGGTTCGGCCGAACTTTAAAAAAAAGTCCGGGTCCCGGACTTTTGCCGAACTTTTCCCGGACACCGAACCCCATTGAAGTCAACAGGGACCCGAACTTTCAGGCACTAAAATGGCTCTAAAACACCAAAGGAAAGGGCTAGAGTGCTGCAAATGGCAGCAAAACGTATTTAAGAGCATGGCAAGTGCTCTGCAAACAAATGTGGATAGGGAAATAACTTAAAACAACAAAAAAAAAAAAGAAAAATAAAACAATGTTCTTCATCTCTGAAGGACGAGGCCCATATGGAGTAGGAGGGAGGTTGAGGTGGTGGTGGATGTGGCGGTGTCATAGGCGTGCACACAGGGTGTGCCGGGTGTGCCTGGGCACACCCTAATCACCTAGGGCACATTAGCATTATCGCTCTGTTTGCCAGTGAGGAGATGGGAAAGATCTCCCTCGGACCTGCTCTGCTCTATTTCACTTTGCCAGCAGGGAGAGTAATGTATCGGGGCCATGTACATGTAGGCAAACACATGCATGTGTATTTAAACTTTGGGGTGCACACCCTAATGCAATAGGCTGCGCACACCTATGGGTGGTGTAGGTGGAAGCGGCGGTGGAGGAGGAGGAGGACGAGGTAGCCAACACTGCTTCTTTTCACAAATTTTAAATGCGGGTACACCCCAAAAGAGTGAGAAAGAGCAAAAATGGAACAATGGGTGGGTAAGGTCGGTATCCATCGCTATTCTGCACAAGGTACGGAAAAGTCCCGTGGGATCCATGCCTGGTTCATTTTAATGAACGTGAGCTTGTCCACATTGTCTCTGGACAGGCGGCTGCGCTTGTCTGTTATAACGCCCCCAGCTGTGCTAAATACCTGTTCAGATAATACACTGGCTGCAGTGCCCGCCAGCACCTCCAAGGCGTAAAGGGCAAGCTCAGGCCATGTGCCCAATTTGGAGACCCAGAAGTTGAAGCGGGCAGACCCGTCATTCACTACATGTAGGCGTGTGCACACATACTGCTCCACCATGTTGGTAAAATGCTGCCTCCTGCTAAGACGTTCCATATGAGCTGCTGGTGCTGCTGTTTGTTGTGGCGTGCTGACAAAGCTTTTCCACATTTCGGCCATGCTAACCCTGCCTTCTGAGGTGCTGGCGGTGCCCTGGTTGCGTTGGCGACCTCTTCCTCCTCTGCCTTGTGCTTCCACTGTGGCCCCGCTGTCAGGTGGGAATGCCAGCAGCATCGCGGCTACCAGCGTGCGCTTGTACTCGCGCATCTTGCGATCGCGCTCCAGTGAGTGAATTAAGGATGGTACATTGTCCTTGTAGCGGGGATCCAGCAGCGTGGCCACCCAGTAATCAGCACAAGTTAGAATGTGGGCAACTCGGCGGTCGTTGTGGAGACACTGCAGCATGTAATCGCTCATGTGTGCCAGGCTGCCCAGAGGCAACAAAAGGCTGTCCTCTGTGGGAGATGTATCGTCCGTGTCCTCTGTATCCCCCCAGCCACGCACCAGTGATGGCCATGAGCTGGCCTGGGTGCCACCCTGCTGTGAACATGGTTCCATCTCCTCCTCCAGCTCCTCCTCCTCATCCTCCAGAACTGTGCCCCTGCTGGACAATTGTGTCCCTGGCGTTTGTGTGTGCAGGAACCCACCCTCGGAGCCCCTTGCGAATGACTGCCCTGAAAGCCTTGGAAATGTTACCTCTTCATCCTCCTCCTCCTCCTCATCCTGTGCCACATCCTCTTCCATCATCGCCCGAATAGTTTTTTCAAGGAGGCATAGAAGTGGGATAGTTAAGCTGAGAACGGCGTCATCGGCACTGGCCATGTTGGTGGAGTACTCAAAACAGCGCAACAAGGCACACAGGTCTTGCATGGAGGCCCAGTTATTGGTGGTGAAGTGGTGCTGTTCCGCAGAGCGACTCACGCATGCGTGCTGCAGCTGAAACTCCACTATGGCCTGCTGCTGCTCGCACAGTCGTTGCAGCATGTGCAAGGTGGAGTTCCACCTTGTGGGCACGTCACATATGAGGCGGTGAGCGGGAAGGCCGAAGTTACGCTGCAGCGCTGACAGGCGAGCAGCAGCAGGGTGAGAACGCCGAAAGTGCGCACAGACGGCCCGCACTTTCTGCAGCAGCTCTGACATATCGGGGTAGTTTTTAAGGAACCTCTGCACCACCAAATTTAGCACATGCGCCAGGCAAGGGATGTGCGTCAAACCGGCTAGGCCCAGAGCTGCTATGAGATTTCGCCCGTTATCGCACACCACCAGGCCGGGCTTGAGGCTCGCTGGCAGCAACCACTCATTTGTCTGCTGTTCCATGCTCCTCCACAACTCCTGCGCGGTGTGTGGTTTGTCCCCCAAACAGGCAAGTTTTAAAACTGCCTGCTGTCGTTTACCCCTGGCCGTGCTGAAGTTGGTGGTGAAGGTGTTACGCTGTCCGGATGAGGAGGCGGTAGAGGATGAGGAAGCCGAGTAGGAGGAGTTAGGAACAGGAGGCAAACTGAAGCACCCTGCAATCCTCGGTGGTGGAAGGACATGCGCCAAATTGCTATCCGCCTCAGACCCATCCGCCACTGCATTTACCCAGTGTGCCGTTAGGGAGATATAACGCCCCTGACCGTGCTTACTGGTCCACGTATCGGTAGTTAGGTGGACCTTGGCACAGATGGCGTTGCGCAGTGCACACCTGATTTTTTCCCCACTTGGTTGTGCAGGGAAGGGATGGCTTGCCTGGAAAAGTAGTGGCGGCTGGGCACGATGTACTGTGGGACAGCCACCGACATAAGGTTTTTAAAACTGTGCGTCTCCACCAGACGGAATGACAGCATTTCAAAGGCCAAGAATTTTGAAATGCTGGCATTCAGGGCCAGGGATCGCGGGTGGATAGGGGGGTACTTCCTCTTCCTCTCAAGTGTTTGGGAGATGGAAACCTGAACGCTTCCAAGGAACATTGTGGAGATGGTTGGTGACCCAGGTGGTGGTGTTGCTGACAGATCCTCTGTTTGCGGGGTGGCAGGTGCCGGTATCACTACAGATGTGGCTGGAGCGGCCGAGACTGCAGCAGAAGAGGAAGCAGGATGAGCCAGAGATGTTTCTTGGTTTTGAAGGTGTGTACTCCACTGCAGCTCGTGCTTTGCACTTAGATGCCTGATCATGCAGGTTGTGCTCAGGTTGAGAAGGTTTATGCCTCGCTTCAGGCTCTGATTGCACAGGGTGCAAACCACTCGTGTCCTGTCATCAGCACATTTTCGAAAGAACTTCCACGCTAGAGAACTCCTTTGAGCTGACTTTGGTGCGCTCGTTCCCTTGCTGCATTGGGCAGTAGCAGGCGTAGTGTCTAGGGCACGGCCGCTCCGCTTCTGCACCCTGCTCCCTCTTCTGCTGTGCTGGTGGCTCTGTGCGACCACCGCCTCTTCCTCCAAACTACTCAGGTCACCTGCATGACGTTCATTCCATGTGGGGTCGAGGACCTCATCGTCCTCCACATCATCTTCCACCCAGTCTTCACCCCTGCCCTCCTTGTTGGTCTCCACAATGCTGAACGCCGCAGCAGTTGGCACCTGCGTTTCGTCATCATCGGAGACGTGCTGCGATGGTCCTTGCATGTACTCATCTTGAGAAATAAGTGGTTGGGCATCGCTGCACTCAATCTCTTCCACTTCTGGGGCAGGGCTAGGTGGATGGCCCTGGGAAACCCTGCTTACAGAGTCATCAAAAAGAAGAAGAGACTGCTGTATGGCTTGGGGCTCAGACTGCTTGCCTGATTTGCAAGGGGGTGAGGTGAAAGACGGTTGGACATCGGCTGCAGGTGCCAACTCTGACCTTTCTGCAGTAGACTGGGTGGGAGACAATGTGAAGGAACTGGAGGCACTGTCAGCAGCAAACCAATCTACTATCGCCTCCACTTGTTCTGGCCTCATCACTTCTAGAGGCGTATGATGCCCTACCAAATACTGATGCAGGTTCTGTCGCCTACTCACACTTGAGGAAGGTGTTTCACTTGTGCGTGTAGCTGGCACAGATCGACCACGTCCTCTCCTTGCAACAGGAGCTCTACCAGCAGCACCACGACCCAGGCCACGGCCCCTATTTGACGGTCTCCTCATAGTTCTGTAATTTAAGATCTTGCCCTAGAAAGGTGTTTATTGAATAGCGGAACAAAACAACAACAGTATCGCACGGGTGTATCTCAGTCAAATATGCAAACTATGCCGCAATTTAATGTTTTTTACCCCAAAAGGGTGTATATTGAATAGCAGAATAGGATAAAAAACGGTGTATCTCACACGTACAAACACAGACTAGGCCCGATTAAATTTTTTTGTACCCTAAAGGGAGGATGAGGAAGAGGAGTAGGAGGAGTTGGGAACAGGAGGCAAACTGAAGCGCCCTGCAATCCTTGGCGGGGAAGGAGATGCGCCAAACTAATTTAAAAGGTGTATCTCACACGTACTGATACAGACTATCCCGCAATTTAATTTTTTACACTCAAACAGGGTGTATATTGAATAGCGGAATAGGACAAATTTTACAAAACGGTGTATCTCACACGTACAAACACAAACTAGGCCCCGATTACAATTTTTTCTACCCTAAAGGCAGGATGAGGAGTAGGAGGAGTTCGGAACAGGCAGGAGGCAGACTGAAGCACCCTCAAATCCTCGGCAGTATGAGATGCTCCCAAAAAATTGGAAAGGTGTATCTCACACGTACCGACACAGACTATCCCGCAATTTAATTGATCCCCAAAGGTTTTTATTGAATAGCGGAATAGGAAATATGATCAAAAAAAGTGTATGTATCTCACACGTACAGAAGCACACTAGGCCCCAATTACTATTGTTTGTACCCCTAAAGGCAGGATGAGGAGTAGGAGGAGTATGGAACAGGCAGCACCCTCAAATCCTCCAAAAAACCATAAGGTGTGACCACCTTTCTCCTGCGCTTGGTATCCCAGCCCCACTACCGCACTCCTTACGTCCTTACTTATTTTTGTATTATACTCTAATTGCATGATCGATATATGCCATTGTATATTACCCCATGGGGAGACTATCACCAAAGATGTCATGAGGGAGAATGTAATGGTGCCCAGGCCACTCCCCGGGGGAGGGGATACTCCCACCTGGGGGTGGGGACTGGACCATTGCCTGATTATTTAAACCAAGGAGATAGCCATGACACAGTAGCTCTGAGGAAGAGGCTGAGCCTCGAAACGCGTCAGCCATCATCTCATCGGTCATGGACATTTACATGGACTGACCCGGACATTTGAGCAGTAAAGCTCGATATGCTTTACTATCATCTACGTCTGTGAGTAGCCATTTTTAATGTTATACAATAAAGCCTGTTATTGAGGATAATGCGCTAGGTCGGTGCGCCCTCTTTTTGTTTTTTTTTTTGCTTTCAGCACCCTCAAATCTTCAGAAGTATGAGATGAACCCCAAAAACTTGGAAAGGTGGATCTCACACGTACCGACACAGACTATCCCCCAATTTAACTGATCCCCAAAGGTTTTTGATTAAATAGCGGAATAGAAAATATGATCAAAAAAAGTGTATGTATATCACACGTACACAACCACACTAGGCCCCAATTACTATTGTTTGTACCCCTAAAAGGCTGGATGAGGAGTAGGAGGAGTATGGAACAGGCAGAACCCTCAAATCTTCAGAAGTATGAGATGAACCCCAAAAACTTGGAAAGGTGGATCTCACACGTACCGACACAGACTATCCCCCCAATTTAACTGATCCCCAAAGGTTTTTGATTAAATAGCGGAATAGAAAATATGATCAAAAAAAGTGTATGTATATCACACGTACACAACCACACTAGGCCCCAATTACTATTGTTTGTACCCCTAAAAGGCTGGATGAGGAGTAGGAGGAGTATGGAACAGGCAGCACCCTCAAATCTTCAGAAGTATGAGATAAACCCCAAAAACTTGGAAAGGTGGATCTCACACGTACCGACACAGACTATCCCCCAATTTAACTGATCCCCAAAGGTTTTTGATTAAATAGCGGAATAGAAAATATGATCAAAAAAAGTGTATGTATATCACACGTACACAACCACACTAGGCCCCAATTACTATTGTTTGTACCCCTAAAAGGCTGGATGAGGAGTAGGAGGAGTATGGAACAGGCAGCACCCTCAAATCTTCAGAAGTATGAGATGAACCCCAAAAACTTGGAAAGGTGGATCTCACACGTACCAACACAGACTATCCCCCAATTTAACTGATCCCCAAAGGTTTTTGATTAAATAGCGGAATAGAAAATATGATCAAAAAAAGTGTATGTATCTCACACGTACAGAAGCACACTAGGCCCCAATTACTATTGTTTGTACCCCTAAAAGGCTGGATGAGGAGTAGGAGGAGTATGCTCAAGCCACCCTAGCCCCAGCCGCTCCTGAACTTACAACTGATGTCTCTGGCCTTGGAAGATGAATGTCCATATGGCCCTTCTTTGTTCTAGTTGTGAATTTTTTCACTCTCGAGCTGCTGAGACGGCTCTTTTTTTAGGCTTCGGCCTTTTACTTTTGTGTTTCTGTTCTGACCCGATTAATTTTGCTATGTGTACTTACCTTAACATATCGTGCCGTGTACCAGTACCGATTATGGGTGATCTCCTCTCTACCTTAGAACTGTCAACTATACAATGACCATCAAGTTAGTGTCAATTAATGCCAACGGACTAAATCATCCTGCCAAGAGGCGTTTGTTGTGGAAAGAAGCCACCTCCCGTCAAGCAGATGTATTAGCGGTTCAAGAAACCCATTTCGATATAAACGCCACACCTCGATGCGGACATAAAACATACTCACAATTTATTTTGGCGTCCAGCACCGAAAAAAAGAGGGGGGTCATGCTAGCCTTCAAAGACTCTTTGACGCTGAAGATACATAAATCAGTCTTAGACCCCAACGGCAGGTACATCATCCTATCCTGCAACATCAATGACCTACCGATGACACTGGTGAATGTTTATGCACCGAATACTCACCAGATCCGATTTCTTCGCAAGGTCCTCAAGCAAGTATCTGGCATGTTGTATGGTCATTTACTCATGTGTGGGGACTTTAACGCTGTTGTCGACCCCGGGTTGGACTCTTTGGCGCCCCCCCGGAGCCGACAGCAGTCGATAGGTAATATTTTACATGAGGAAAAATTGTATGATGTGTGGAGGTGCCAGCACTCGATGGAGAGAGACTATTCATTCTTTTCTGCTAGACACACCTCATATTCTCGCCTAGACATGTTTTTTACAGACTTGTTTTTGCTAGATAAAGCCTCCTCCTCTGTGGTTGGTGACATATTATGGTCGGATCATGCCCCGGTGGAACTAACCATAGAGGAGGCCGAGAAATGTACCAACTCCTATATTTGGAGATGTGACATACGTATGTTACAGGATGAGGAATGTAAAGTACATATTGTTAAACAGTTGCAAGAATTTCAGAGGGTAAATGACTCCTCTGTCTCCGACCCGTGGGTGCTGTGGGGCGCACAGAAAGCCTTCCTGAGGGGGGTGTGCATCCAGCAGCAGGCACGGCTTCGGAGGCGGAGGAGGGATAAAATGTCACAACTGACGTACCAGATCCACGACTTGGATAGTGCCAACAAAGTGGATCCCGACCCGTCTAGATCCCACACAATTGCACAGCTGAGGCAAGAACTACGTCTCTTGCTCTTAGAAACCTCCAATAGACACCTCCAGTATTTGAAACAAAAGCATTACCATCAAGCCAATAAAGCTGGTAAATTTCCAGCCTCCCAGGTTAAGCATAAGCAAGCCAAAGCTAGGATCCCCTACCCGATTCACGCTGGATCTGCCTCAAAAATAACACACCCACAAGCCATAGCTGACGAATTTGCTGATTTTTATAGCGCCCTTTATAATCTGAAAAATAATCCCTCTGAACTACACCCATCGGAAGAAAACATTAACCGCTTTCTCCATAAAGTATCCCTTCCTACACTGTCAGCCTCCCAACTGCAAACCCTAAATTCTCCAATCACCACCCCTGAAGTTCTGTCCAGCATAACATCCTTGCCGAAAGGCAAGTCACCTGGACCGGATGGCTTCTCAAATGAGTTCTACCAACTCTTTACCCCCCACTTGACCCCTACCATGACAGCAGTGTACAACAAAGCTATGGAAGTCGCCGCCTTGCCCCAAGATATTCTTCGTGCACACATCGTCACATTACCAAAACCTGGTAAGGACCCCAACACGCCAGCCAATTTCCGCCCTATATCCCTCCTGAATTCGGACGCGAAGATATACGCACGAATATTATCCAAACGTATCCAAATGTTTCTCCCTGAACTCATACATAGAGACCAAATGGGATTTACTCCAGGTAGGCAGACGTCCGACGCCACCAGGAGACTACTAGGTATAATGCATCAGGCACAATCTTCCAAAACCCCTTCTGTCTTGCTTACTCTGGATGCTGAGAAAGCATTTGACAGGGTTCATTGGGGCTATATGGAAGCCACCCTGCAAAAATTCGGGTTCTCAGGTCCCATTCTGTCCGCCATTATGGCTCTATATTCACACCCCACGGCACAAGTCTACACATCGGGTATATTGTCAAAACCGTTCATAATCACAAATGGTACACGTCAGGGCTGCCCTTTATCCCCCACGATATTTAACCTGGTCATCGAACCGTTGGCTGAAACAATTAGATCTCATTCCCTCATCACGGGGTTTAAATTGCCATCCTTTCATCACAAGATTAACTTATTTGCCGATGATGTAATCATGATGCTAACGCATCCAGGACAATCCCTTCCAGCAGCATATGCCGTACTACAAGAGTACAGTAAGGTATCCTTTTACAAACTTAATACATCTAAATCTACGATTCTTAACCTAGGAGTCCCCTTTAAAATACAGACCAACCTCCAAAGAAAAATCCCGATTCCATGGTCGTCCACGTCCATTCATTACCTAGGCATAGACCTGCCGGCAGACCCCCTCAAACTGCTCCCCGTTAATATTAACAGACTACTGACCAAAATCACTGCTACAATTTCCACGATGCGCGACTCATTCTTTTCCTGGAGCGGCAGAGTTGCGGCCTACAAGATGTTTATTTTACCCCAAATTTTGTATCTTTTTAGGGCACTCCCCATCCCTTTCCCGATAACCCACATTACTAAATTTTCCAAACAGATGTCCTCCTACATATGGGCAGGGAAACGGCCGCGCTGTGCATTTTCGATACTGATTAAGAAAAAACACTTTGGGGGGCGGCGGTCCCTGACCTCCACTCTTACTATAAAGCCACCATCCTCGCCCAAACAAGACAATGGCTACAAACCAAAGAAGAGCCTATGTGGGTGACTCTGGAAAGGGATGTTGCTCCGACGCATGACTTAAGCACCTTACTCTGGAGTGACAAATAGAAGGAATGGAACCTCGCGGTTCTCCCCCCAACCATGCAAGCAACATTGAGAGTGTGGCGCATCGCTCCGCATTCCTTAGTCGCTAAAGATGTCTCTAATATATGCCCACTACCCTTATCTGTGCTCCAACCACTCCTACCAGATTTACCAGTTCGTCAATTGGCGAAGTGGCAAATAACGCAGATTAACTCCTTTTACCACAACGACACTCCCATGTCCATAGCTAACATGATCACCAAGAATAATATATCATATCACCTACACTTGCATGTCATGCGCATATCCCATTTCCTGCAGTCACATCCTCGAAGACCTATCTTAGTAGATGGCAGGTTGTGGGACTTGTTCACGGCAAAAGCCTCAAATCCACCCAAACTTTGCCATTACTACGATTTACTATTAGACAACACCACCTTTTACAAATCCGTTCACATGTTCAAGTGGGAAGGGGATCTGGGTACCACATTCCCCATCTCGCAATGGCGCGCAGCCCTGGTCGCGATTCATAAATTTTCACACTGCACAAACCACTGGGAGATGACGCTGAAGATTTTAAATAGGTGGTACTACACCCCGTACCGGCTAGCCGGATTCTCACAAACATATTCCCAACTATGCTGGCGGGACTGCTCTCAGGTAGGGACCCTGCCACACATCCTCTGGTCGTGCCCGTCTCTCACAAGCTACTGGACCCGAGTATTCCAGGTTATCTCCACACATACCGGGTGCTTAATTAAACCCTCCCCAGAGTTAGCGTGCTCCACCTGGGTATAGACAAACTACCGACATTGTACAGACCCTGGGTAACCCACGTCCTACTAGCAGCTCGCACGATAATCCTGAGAAAATGGAGAACAGCGGAGGCTATTAACCTGTCTGACATGGTCCAACTACTAAAAACTAACTACCAGTTTGAGAAAGCGCTAGCAGTCAATAGGATGAAGTTACAATCCTTCAACTCCCATTGGGACTTTTGGGCCACCACGGTGTTTGCTAATGTTGCTAATGTTTCTTAATGTTTATTGATATCACTATGTGTTGTCATAGCAGTTACTGTATGTAATTGTATTGATGGAATCACCAAGCATTAATCACATTGTTGAGGAATGTACACTTATACGTATATCTGTACTATTATTATTTTTCTTTTTCTGTTATGTTTAAAAACCTGAATAAAAAATATTTACAAAAAAAAAAAAGGAGTAGGAGGAGTATGGAACAGGCAGCACCCTCAAATCTTCAGAAGTATGAGATGAACCCCAAAAACTTGGAAAGGTGGATCTCACACGTACCGACACAGACTATCCCCCAATTTAACTGATCCCCAAAGATTTTTGATTAAATAGCGGAATAGAAAATATGATCAAAAAAAGTGTATGTATATCACACGTACACAACCACACTACGCCCCAATTACTATTGTTTGTACCCCTAAAAGGCTGGATGAGGAGTGGGAGGAGTATGGAACAGGCAGCACCCTCAAATCTTCAGAAGTATGAGATGAACCCCAAAAACTTGGAAAGGTGGATCTCACATGTACCGACACAGACTATCCCCCAATTTAACTGATCCCCAAAGGTTTTTGATTAAGTAGCGGAATAGAAAATATGATCAAAAAAAGTGTATGTATATCACACGTACACAACCACACTAGGCCCCAGTTACTATTGTTTGTACCCCTAAAAGGCTGGATGAGGAGTAGGAGGAGTATGGAACAGGCAGCACCCTCAAATCTTCAGAAGTATGAGATGAACCCCAAAAACTTGGAAAGGTGGATCTCACACGTACCGACACAGACTATCCCCCAATTTAACTGATCCCCAAAGGTTTTTGATTAAATAGCGGAATAGAAAATATGATCAAAAAAAGTGTATGTATATCACACGTACACAACCACACTAGGCCCCAATTACTATTGTTTGTACCCCTAAAAGGCTGGATGAGGAGTAGGAGGAGTATGGAACAGGCAGAACCCTCAAATCTTCAGAAGTATGAGATGAACCCCAAAAACTTGGAAAGGTGGATCTCACACGTACCGACACAGACTATCCCCCCAATTTAACTGATCCCCAAAGGTTTTTGATTAAATAGCGGAATAGAAAATATGATCAAAAAAAGTGTATGTATATCACACGTACACAACCACACTAGGCCCCAATTACTATTGTTTGTACCCCTAAAAGGCTGGATGAGGAGTAGGAGGAGTATGGAACAGGCAGCACCCTCAAATCTTCAGAAGTATGAGATAAACCCCAAAAACTTGGAAAGGTGGATCTCACACGTACCGACACAGACTATCCCCCAATTTAACTGATCCCCAAAGGTTTTTGATTAAATAGCGGAATAGAAAATATGATCAAAAAAAGCGTATGTATATCACACGTACACAACCACACTAGGCCCCAATTACTATTGTTTGTACCCCTAAATGGCTGGATGAGGAGTAGGAGGAGTATGGAACAGGCAGCACCCTCAAATATTCAGAAGTATGAGATGAACCCCAAAAAACCCCAAATATCATTCAGCTCTGCTGCAGGCCACAATTTAATTTTTTTTAACCCAAGGCTGTATATTGAATAGTGGAATAGAAAAAAAGTGTATGATTTTTGAAACCACTCAATATTAGCACATGTGAGCTGAACACAGCCGTGTATGATCAGTCACTCAGCACAGCACAGCTGAAGGAAAAAGGCTGCACACAGTGCCTGATAGAAAAATACTTTTCTCCCTCCTCCTCAGTGGGCAAAAAAGATTGTGTTCACTGCACCCCAAAAAGATTGTGTTCACTGCACCCCAAAAAGATTGTGTTCACTGCACCCCAAAAAGATTGTGTTCACTGTACCCCAAAAAGATTGTGTTCACTGCACCCCAAAAAGATTGTGTTCACTGTACCCCAAAAAGATTGCGTTCACTGCACCCCAAAAAGATTGTGTTCACTGCACCCCAAAAAGATTGTGTTCACTGCAGCCCACACACAGCAAAATGGATGTGGACCACTGACACCTATCTATCTCCTATCCCACCCCACACAGCAATATCGATTGTAGTTTGTAGAACACACTGTCCCTAAAAATCAGCAGACTCTGTCCCTAACAGGATTGATAAGATCGTAGATCGGGACTGCAAAACCCACCCCACACAGCAATATCGATTGTAGTTTGTAGAACACACTTTCCCTAAAAATCAGCAGACTCTCTCCCTAACAGGATTGATAAGAGCGTAGATCGGGACTGCAAACCCCACCCCACACAGCAATATCGATTGTAGTTTGTAGAACACACTTTCCCTAAAAATCAGCAGACTCTCTCCCTAACAGGATTGATAAGATCGTAGATCGGGTGACTGCAAACCCCACCCCACACAGCAATATCGATTGTAGTTTGTAGAACACACTTTGCCTAAAAATCAGCAGACTCTCTCCCTAACAGGATTGATAAGATCGTAGATCGGGTGACTGCAAACCCCACCCCACACAGCAATGTCGATTGTAGTTTGTAGAACGCACTGTCCCTAAAAAATCAGCAGACTCTCTCCCTAAAATGCCTACAACTCGCCCTGCCTAACACACTTCGACCTGTCCCTCAATTCTATCCGGACACAAATGTTTTTTTTTCCTGTCTGTCCCTAATCAGCAGCCAGCACGTTGATGTGTGCTCTCTCCCTGATCTAAACAGCAGAATGAGTCTGCAGCGGCGCTGCCTCGAACTTATAAAGACTTGGTCACATGCTTCAGACGGCCAATCACAGCTACTGATACATTTGTAGTCATGGCTGGGATGGCTTTGGCACACCAGTTAAACGCTTGTTGATTGGCTGTTGAAAGCCCGCCATGAAAAGCGCGCCAAAGCATGCAGAACCCGGAAATAAAACGACCGAACGCGGATTTTTACCCGAATACACAGTAAAGTGTTCGTGTCCGTGTTCGGGTAACAAAAATCCAATTATTCGGTACGAACACGAATAATACAGTCCGTGTTCGCTCAACCCTAATTGTAAGCAATATTACGCTATTGGGATTCCTTCTTTCCTTCCCATATGGTGACCATCCGGTGAGACTACATAGGGGATCCTGCATCGGTTGTTATTTCCATCCATAGCACCTTAACCCGGATTGTATGCCGGACTCTGCTTGTGAGACCCTTATGCTATATGGTCTTAGGGTCCACGCTGTCCGGTAAGTGGAATTACCTAGGGGAGAGGAGTGAATCACCATCATCGCACCATTGCAGCATGCATTTAATTTCCAGCACTTGAGCACTTTTCTGGGTTGTTTCTTCATCAAACGACTTTCACTGGCTACTTGCTGGCTATTGTATTTTGGGACTATTTCATTTTGGACTTTTTATATATCATTTATTCTTTCCATTCATGAATTGCACTATACTAGGTGGTGATTTGCACTATTAGAGAATGTATATGTCATGACAATTCATTTATTTATTTAATGGTAATTGTATTTTATATTTATACACGCACCAATTATTATCTACAATTTTCATCTTCATTGGCACACTGAGCACTTTAGAAGTATATTACACCAAATCTGCGCTGTTTTCTCTTTGCACTGACAATAAGTAACAAGTAACAAGTAAGTATTTATATAGTATTGTATCGCTTGCATACTCTGGATGAAAAATGGAGATTAAATGAAGAAAATATCGATAAAATGAATAGAAATAATGAATGTATATTGTGAGGGATTAGCTCGGTGGTAGGCGTTGGATGACCCCTTTGGGTGTGTGTTTTCACAGAGAGATAGCCGAGCAGTGGTTGCAAACAACACTTTGTTTTATTCATGCAATTTACTTCACACAATTGCAAGACTCAAAACAGCCAAAATAAAATAAAACAAAATAAATCCTTGCCACTGTGGGCGGCTACCTTCTCACACACTGGAACCTATCTAATGAAGTCTGTCCCCAACCTACTGTTGGGCAGACTTGGCTGGTCATACAGCAGACTCTCAATAGTCCATGTTTTATCTCTTCACACAGCAAACAGTTCATTTAACATGTCCCTTTTCCTCTTCATATGGAACATGTCCCTTTGTCTCTTCACACTCTTCACATTGAACACAGTTCATTTGCTTGTCTCTCCACATAGCAAGCAGTGCATTTATTTCTTTCCACATAGAAATAGTTTCTCTTCTCACCTTGAGACGATCCAAGACCTTACTTCGAGTAGTCTTCACACTTGTTTACCCTCCTTAGCGCACATCACTTCAGGGGGTCTTCTCCCATGCTCACCAGCTTGTCGGGAGGCACTCATCTGTCTGTCCTCCTCTCCCAGCCCACACGGCGACAGGAGGCAGCAGTCCTTCTCCCAGGCGTCCTCAGCGTTGGGAGGCACACGTCTGTCTGTCCTCCTCTCCCAGCCCACATGGCGACAGAAGGCAGCAATCCATTATACTTCCTTTGGACAAATTATAGAGGCCTTCATTTCCTTATTCTGAACAGCTGAAGGCCTTTCAACTTCCTTAGACAGTTCTGGCTACCTCTGCAGCCGACACCCTATAGTAATTGGTGATTTGTCTAACCCAGGTGGAAGTGTAGCTCCTGTCTGTGACTACATTCACAGATTTACCTGACTTCCTGTCACATACCCCCCCTCTTGTTTCAACCCTAGGGTTGGGACACAGTTTTCCAGGCACGCATGTGTCAGGCACTCCTCTTGACTCTCACTGATAAGCTTCCTAGTATCCTCAAGCTTCCGGATGAAACTGTTTCTGTCATCTTCATTGACAGATTTCTCATAAATGTCAGACAGCTTGTCCCTCATAACCGTCTGTCCAATCCACCATGGAGGACCGTGATCCATAGGCAACTCAATTGGGCTAGTCTTAATGTCTTCAACATTCTTGAGCCGCCTCTCTCTGCAATCCATAAATGTTTTCCACAAAACTTTGAGAACCTCTGCTTCACTAAGCTTTGTTCCAAGTAGGGACTCTTGACGTCCCTCTGTGACTTGAGTTGCCTCTCCATACAGCTGTACACAATCATTGACTTTCCTTCCACCAACATATGGGTCAAAGGCAACAACACAGTTGAACCCAGCGATCTGGGTGGTATCCATTATAGACCTCCTCTCTGCATTAGTGAAGAAGCCTGGAACTGCAACACATTCTTTTACAGGTTTCTTCAATGCACTTTCTGCTGAACTATTTGACCGCTCAAGGTCCCCTAGTTCCTTTTCTCTATCTGAATTCCACATGGAATGCATCTCAAGATCACGATCAAACTTCTGCCACCTGTCTTTCACCAGTTCCATTTTGGAAATATTCCCTGAAAGGCACTTATTCATTTGCTTCAGGTTTTCACCAACAGCCTTAGTTTTCTCCACTAGGTGGCGTTTGCTTTTTTCTCCCAGATTTATATCACTTGCTTTAGTTTTCTCCGATTTAGTTTTCTCCACTAGGTTTTCAGCCTGAACTGAGAAATCATCACATTTCTTACACAGCTCCTTTGTTTGCTGAAGTTCTAATGATACATTTTCCAATGCTTGAAGTTTTTGAAGGAACGGTTTATTCCAAAGGGGTGATTCAAGCCACATGTCATCACATTTCTGAGGCTCACTCAGGACAGACCCCAAAATACTGATCCTTTTAAAAACTGCATCAGGCACACTATCCCCTCTTTGGGACAGATCCTCTGTTGCCTGTAATTCCTCTTCCAGTTCCTGCAACGGAATCTTCATTTCTTCTACTTGCTGTTCTAAGGCTCGCTTAGACTCTTCTAACTCCTGAACGCTTGTCACAACATCATCCTTGGAGCTGACCAATTCTTCCATTTCTGTACGCAGCTGTTTGTTAACACTTTCTAGTTCAGCCTTACACTCTAGAGCTTCCTCCAAGGAGCGAGCCAAGAACAGGGCTTTGCTCTCGTTATCACGCGCCTCCATTTTTGCACGGTCGCGTTCTTCTGCATATTTTGCAGACACAGTCTTCTCCTCACCAAGCATCTGATCCAACTTCTTTTTCACATTTTCAACAATTTCTAATGAACCAACGCTTTCTTCCATGCGTTTTTTCACATCCGCTATCTGAGCTTGCAATGTTGCGACTTGCTCTGATAGGTTTTTCTTTGCTTCCTCCTCCTCTTTTAATTGTTCCAGGAAGCCATTTTTCTCATCTTCCATTTGTTTGAGCTTTGTGCTCAAACTCAGCCTTTGACACCTCTCTTCCTGTAAGAGTTCCTGCGTGTCTTGCAGCTGCGATTCCAAGATAGAAAAATCTTCCGCAATTTCTCTAGATTTGCTGTCTGCTTGAGAAAGCTGATTTGTGACATTGTCCAACTCAACCTGCAGTGGGTTTGCCTTCTCTGACAGCTTAGCACACAATCGGTCACCTTCTGACACCTTGACTTGCGATTCCAGAAGCTGTGCCTCTACCTTTTCCCTCTTATGTTCACAATCTCCTTTTTCCTGCATAAGAGCCTTCACCTCATTGGCTAGTTTCTGGGAATGAGACTGTAATTCTGCCACACAGGCTTCTTTCTCCTTTAATTGCTGCTGGACACGTTGGACTTCCCCTTTCCAACTTTCACAGTCCGCACGCAATTCATCTACCACATTGCTCAAAGTAGTCAGCTCATACACAGTACTCAGTAATTTAGCCTCTCTTTCACTTTTCTCTTTGTCGCTGAGAGACAATGTCGTTTTCAGAGCAACATTCTGTTCCTGCGCCCCCTGCAGGTCTATTTTGGTAGCTTCAAAAGACTGAAGACTTTTTTCCAGCTGATTACGCAACTCCAACATATCAGCCATACTTTGCTTCTGCAAAGTCTGAATTTAAACCTCCTTTTCCTTGAGGATGGTATCTTTCTCCATTATAGTCTCTCTGCGTTTGTGCAACTCGGAAAAAAGAAGAGCAGTGGATTCTTCCCACTGGAACACCTGAGCCTGCACGTTTCTATGCTCCATCCTAAGCAACTCCAGGGCTTGTTCCTTTTCTTCCATTTTCCGTTTCAAGGCATCCATCTCAGCCCTGCACACATACTCGGTTTCCTCCAAACCGATGACCTCCATTGGCTGCTGGCGTCTCTGCTTCCAGCCTGCCATGCTCTCTTGGTGAGCCTTTTGTTGAGCTGCAAAGCTCCGCTGTTTCAGCATCTCCCCCATTTTGAGTTTACTTTTCATCTGAGCACACTGCGTCTCCATAGCAGTTTCATCAGTATTGCTAGGGACAACAACCTTCCTCTTTAGCCGATTCCGTTCAGGCATGGATGGGGCTGGTTCAGACGGTAGCATCCCCTCCATCCATAGAATCCGGTCTCTCATTTCAGCAATCCTTGCATCTTTCAGGCGCTTTGACCGCCCCATCTTCGGTCACTCCACAATGAATTTTTCACAGTCCAGCAAAACTTTTAAGACCACTGTCTCTTTAAAACTTAGTAGTTTTTTTCTCTCTCTTGCAGGATCTCCTTTCCTGTACACACAGTTTCTGCAGTCCCTTGCACCAGACACAACAAAGTTCATCAAAAATTTAGAGACCGCTGTCTCTTTAAAACACGTTTTTTTCTCTTTCAGGATCTTCTCTCCTGCACACATAGATTGTGCAATCTCGTGCACAAGACAAAGTTCATCAAACATATGCACTTCTTTGCAGGGATCTCTGCTTCTGCCCACTGCATACCTCCACCATATGTGAGGGATTAGCTCGGTGGTAGGCGTTGGATGACCCCTTTGGGGGTGCGTTTTCACAGAGAGATAGCCGAGCAGTGGTTGCAAACAACACTTTGTTTTATTCATGCAATTTACTTCACACAATTGCAAGACTCAAAACAGCCAAAATAAAATAAAACAAAATAAATCCTTGCCACTGTGGGCGGCTACCTTCTCACACACTGGAACCTATCTAATGAAGTCTGTCCCCAACCTACTGTTGGGCAGACTTGGCTGGTCATACAGCAGACTCTCAATAGTCCATGTTTTATCTCTTCACACAGCAAACAGTTCATTTAACATGTCCCTTTTCCTCTTCATATGGAACATGTCCCTTTGTCTCTTCACACTCTTCACATTGAACACAGTTCATTTGCTTGTCTCTCCACATAGCAAGCAGTGCATTTATTTCTTTCCACATAGAAATAGTTTCTCTTCTCACCTTGAGACGATCCAAGACCTTACTTCGAGTAGTCTTCACACTTGTTTACCCTCCTTAGCGCACATCACTTCAGGGGGTCTTCTCCCATGCTCACCAGCTTGTCGGGAGGCACTCATCTGTCTGTCCTCCTCTCCCAGCCCACACGGCGACAGGAGGCAGCAGTCCTTCTCCCAGGCGTCCTCAGCGTTGGGAGGCACACGTCTGTCTGTCCTCCTCTCCCAGCCCACACGGCGACAGAAGGCAGCAATCCATTATACTTCCTTTGGACAAATTATAGAGGCCTTCATTTCCTTATTCTGAACAGCTGAAGGCCTTTCAACTTCCTTAGACAGTTCTGGCTACCTCTGCAGCCGACACCCTATATTAATTGGTGATTTGTCTAACCCAGGTGGAAGTGTAGCTCCTGTCTGTGACTACATTCACAGATTTACCTGACTTCCTGTCACATACCCCCCCCTCTTGTTTCAACCCTAGGGTTGGGACACAGTTTTCCAGGCACGCATGTGTCAGGCACTCCTCTTGACTCTCACTGATAAGCTTCCTAGTATCCTCAAGCTTCCGGATGAAACTGTTTCTGTCATCTTCATTGACAGATTTCTCATAAATGTCAGACAGCTTGTCCCTCATAACCGTCTGTCCTATCCACCATGGAGGACCGTGATCCATAGGCAACTCAATTGGGCTAGTCTTAATGTCTTCAACATTCTTGAGCCGCCTCTCTCTGCAATCCATAAATGTTTTCCACAAAACTTTGAGAACCTCTGCTTCACTAAGCTTTGTTCCAAGTAGGGACTCTTGACGTCCCTCTGTGACTTGAGTTGCCTCTCCATACAGCTGTACACAATCATTGACTTTCCTTCCACCAACATATGGGTCAAAGGCAACAACACAGTTGAACCCAGCGATCTGGGTGGTATCCATTATAGACCTCCTCTCTGCATTAGTGAAGAAGCCTGGAACTGCAACACATTCTTTTACAGGTTTCTTCAATGCACTTTCTGCTGAACTATTTGACCGCTCAAGGTCCCCTAGTTCCTTTTCTCTATCTGAATTCCACATGGAATGCATCTCAAGATCACGATCAAACTTCTGCCACCTGTCTTTCACCAGTTCCATTTTGGAAATATTCCCTGAAAGGCACTTATTCATTTGCTTCAGGTTTTCACCAACAGCCTTAGTTTTCTCCACTAGGTGGCGTTTGCTTTTTTCTCCCAGATTTATATCACTTGCTTTAGTTTTCTCCGATTTAGTTTTCTCCACTAGGTTTTCAGCCTGAACTGAGAAATCATTACATTTCTTACACAGCTCCTTTGTTTGCTGAAGTTCTAATGATACATTTTCCAATGCTTGAAGTTTTTGAAGGAACGGTTTATTCCAAAGGGGTGATTCAAGTCACATGTCATCACATTTCTGAGGCTCACTCAGGACAGACCCCAAAATACTGATCCTTTTAAAAACTGCATCAGGCACACTATCCCCTCTTTGGGACAGATCCTCTGTTGCCTGTAATTCCTCTTCCAGTTCCTGCAACGGAATCTTCATCTCTTCTACTTGCTGTTCTAAGGCTCGCTTAGACTCTTCTAACTCCTGAACGCTTGTCACAACATCATCCTTGGAGCTGACCAATTCTTCCATTTCTGTACGCAGCTGTTTGTTAACACTTTCTAGTTCAGCCTTACACTCTAGAGCTTCCTCCAAGGAGCGAACCAAGAACAGGGCTTTGCTCTCGTTATCACGCGCCTCCATTTTTGCACGGTCGCGTTCTTCTGCATATTTTGCAGACACAGTCTTCTCCTCACCAAGCATCTGATCCAACTTCTTTTTCACATTTTCAACAATTTCTAATGAACCAACGCTTTCTTCCATGCGTTTTTTCACATCCGCTATCTGAGCTTGCAATGTTGCGACTTGCTCTGATAGGTTTTTCTTTGCTTCCTCCTCCTCTTTTAATTGTTCCAGGAAGCCATTTTTCTCATCTTCCATTTGTTTGAGCTTTGTGCTCAAACTCAGCCTTTGACACCTCTCTTCCTGTAAGAGTTCCTGCGTGTCTTGCAGCTGCGATTCCAAGATAGAAAAATCTTCCGCAATTTCTCTTGATTTGCTGTCTGCTTGAGAAAGCTGATTTGTGACATTGTCCAACTCAACCTGCAGTGGGTTTGCCTTCTCTGACAGCTTAGCACACAATCGGTCACCTTCTGACACCTTGACTTGCGATGCCAGAAGCTGTGCCTCTACCTTTTCCCTCTTATGTTCACAATCTCCTTTTCCCTGCATAAGAGCCTTCACCTCATTGGCTAGTTTCTGGGAATGAGACTGTAATTCTGCCACACAGGCTTCTTTCTCCTTTAATTGCTGCTGGACACGTTGGACTTCCCCTTTCCAACTTTCACAGTCCGCACGCAATTCATCTACCACATTGCCCAAAGTAGTCAGCTCATACACAGTACTCAGTAATTTAGCCTCTCTTTCACTTTTCTCTTTGTCGCTGAGAGACAATGTCGTTTTCAGAGCAACATTCTGTTCCTGCGCCCCCTGCAGGTCTATTTTGGTAGCTTCAAAAGACTGAAGACTTTTTTCCAGCTGATTACGCAACTCCAACATATCAGCCATACTTTGCTTCTGCAAAGTCTGAATTTAAACCTCCTTTTCCTTGAGGATGGTATCTTTCTCCATTATAGTCTCTCTGCGTTTGTGCAACTCGGAAAAAAGAAGAGCAGTGGATTCTTCCCACTGGAACACCTGAGCCTGCACGTTTCTATGCTCCATCCTAAGCAACTCCAGGGCTTGTTCCTTTTCTTCCATTTTCCGTTTCAAGGCATCCATCTCAGCCCTGCACACATACTCGGTTTCCTCCAAACCGATGACCTCCATTGGCTGCTGGCGTCTCTGCTTCCAGCCTGCCATGCTCTCTTGGTGAGCCTTTTGTTGAGCTGCAAAGCTCCGCTGTTTCAGCATCTCCCCCATTTTGAGTTTACTTTTCATCTGAGCACACTGCGTCTCCATAGCAGTTTCATCAGTGTTGCTAGGGACAACAACCTTCCTCTTTAGCCGATTCCGTTCAGGCATGGATGGGGCTGGTTCAGACGGTAGCATCCCCTCCATCCATAGAATCCGGTCTCTCATTTCAGCAATCCTTGCATCTTTCAGGCGCTTTGACCGCCCATCTTCGGTCACTCCACAATGAATTTTTCACAGTCCAGCAAAACTTTTAAGACCACTGTCTCTTTAAAACTTAGTAGTTTTTTTCTCTCTCTTGCAGGATCTCCTTTCCTGTACACACAGTTTGTGCAGTCCCTTGCACCAGACACAACAAAGTTCATCAAAAATTTAGAGACCGCTGTCTCTTTAAAACACGTTTTTTTCTCTTTCAGGATCTTCTCTCCTGCACACATAGATTGTGCAATCTCGTGCACCAGACAAAGTTCATCAAACATATGCACTTCTTTGCAGGGATCTCTGCTTCTGCCCACTGCATACCTCCACCATATGTGAGGGATTAGCTCGGTGGTAGGCGTTGGATGACCCCTTTGGGGGTGCGTTTTCACAGAGAGATAGCCGAGCAGTGGTTGCAAACAACACTTTGTTTTATTCATGCAATTTACTTCACACAATTGCAAGACTCAAAACAGCCAAAATAAAATAAAACAAAATAAATCCTTGCCACTGTGGGCGGCTACCTTCTCACACACTGGAACCTATCTAATGAAGTCTGTCCCCAACCTACTGTTGGGCAGACTTGGCTGGTCATACAGCAGACTCTCAATAGTCCATGTTTTATCTCTTCACACAGCAAACAGTTCATTTAACATGTCCCTTTTCCTCTTCATATGGAACATGTCCCTTTGTCTCTTCACACTCTTCACATTGAACACAGTTCATTTGCTTGTCTCTCCACATAGCAAGCAGTGCATTTATTTCTTTCCACATAGAAATAGTTTCTCTTCTCACCTTGAGACGATCCAAGACCTTACTTCGAGTAGTCTTCACACTTGTTTACCCTCCTTAGCGCACATCACTTCAGGGGGTCTTCTCCCATGCTCACCAGCTTGTCGGGAGGCACTCATCTGTCTGTCCTCCTCTTCCAGCCCACACGGCGACAGGAGGCAGCAGTCCTTCTCCCAGGCGTCCTCAGCGTTGGGAGGCACACGTCTGTCTGTCCTCCTCTCCCAGCCCACACGGCGACAGAAGGCAGCAATCCATTATACTTCCTTTGGACAAATTATAGAGGCCTTCATTTCCTTATTCTGAACAGCTGAAGGCCTTTCAACTTCCTTAGACAGTTCTGGCTACCTCTGCAGCCGACAACCTATAGTAATTGGTGATTTGTCTAACCCAGGTGGAAGTGTAGCTCCTGTCTGTGACTACATTCACAGATTTACCTGACTTCCTGTCACATACCCCCCCCTCTTGTTTCAACCCTAGGGTTGGGACACAGTTTTCCAGGCACGCATGTGTCAGGCACTCCTCTTGACTCTCACTGATAAGCTTCCTAGTATCCTCAAGCTTCCGGATGAAACTGTTTCTGTCATCTTCATTGACAGATTTCTCATAAATGTCAGACAGCTTGTCCCTCATAACCGTCTGTCCAATCCACCATGGAGGACCGTGATCCATAGGCAACTCAATTGGGCTAGTCTTAATGTCTTCAACATTCTTGAGCCGCCTCTCTCTGCAATCCATAAATGTTTTCCACAAAACTTTGAGAACCTCTGCTTCACTAAGCTTTGTTCCAAGTAGGG
Source organism: Pelophylax lessonae (assembly GCF_965119305.1). NCBI lineage: Eukaryota > Metazoa > Chordata > Amphibia > Anura > Ranidae > Pelophylax > Pelophylax lessonae. The sequence goes on from NC_138779.1 coordinate 115,030,723, forward strand.
ACTCTTGACGTCCCTCTGTGACTTGAGTTGCCTCTCCATACAGCTGTACACAATCATTGACTTTCCTTCCACCAACATATGGGTCAAAGGCAACAACACAGTTGAACCCAGCGATCTGGGTGGTATCCATTATAGACCTCCTCTCTGCATTAGTGAAGAAGCCTGGAACTGCAACACATTCTTTTACAGGTTTCTTCAATGCACTTTCTGCTGAACTATTTGACCGCTCAAGGTCCCCTAGTTCCTTTTCTCTATCTGAATTCCACATGGAATGCATCTCAAGATCACGATCAAACTTCTGCCACCTGTCTTTCACCAGTTCCATTTTGGAAATATTCCCTGAAAGGCACTTATTCATTTGCTTCAGGTTTTCACCAACAGCCTTAGTTTTCTCCACTAGGTGGCGTTTGCTTTTTTCTCCCAGATTTATATCACTTGCTTTAGTTTTCTCCGATTTAGTTTTCTCCACTAGGTTTTCAGCCTGAACTGAGAAATCATCACATTTCTTACACAGCTCCTTTGTTTGCTGAAGTTCTAATGATACATTTTCCAATGCTTGAAGTTTTTGAAGGAACGGTTTATTCCAAAGGGGTGATTCAAGCCACATGTCATCACATTTCTGAGGCTCACTCAGGACAGACCCCAAAATACTGATCCTTTTAAAAACTGCATCAGGCACACTATCCCCTCTTTGGGACAGATCCTCTGTTGCCTGTAATTCCTCTTCCAGTTCCTGCAACGGAATCTTCATTTCTTCTACTTGCTGTTCTAAGGCTCGCTTAGACTCTTCTAACTCCTGAACGCTTGTCACAACATCATCCTTGGAGCTGACCAATTCTTCCATTTCTGTACGCAGCTGTTTGTTAACACTTTCTAGTTCAGCCTTACACTCTAGAGCTTCCTCCAAGGAGCGAGCCAAGAACAGGGCTTTGCTCTCGTTATCACGCGCCTCCATTTTTGCACGGTCGCGTTCTTCTGCATATTTTGCAGACACAGTCTTCTCCTCACCAAGCATCTGATCCAACTTCTTTTTCACATTTTCAACAATTTCTAATGAACCAACGCTTTCTTCCATGCGTTTTTTCACATCCGCTATCTGAGCTTGCAATGTTGCGACTTGCTCTGATAGGTTTTTCTTTGCTTCCTCCTCCTCTTTTAATTGTTCCAGGAAGCCATTTTTCTCATCTTCCATTTGTTTGAGCTTTGTGCTCAAACTCAGCCTTTGACACCTCTCTTCCTGTAAGAGTTCCTGCGTGTCTTGCAGCTGCGATTCCAAGATAGAAAAATCTTCCGCAATTTCTCTAGATTTGCTGTCTGCTTGAGAAAGCTGATTTGTGACATTGTCCAACTCAACCTGCAGTGGGTTTGCCTTCTCTGACAGCTTAGCACACAATCGGTCACCTTCTGACACCTTGACTTGCGATTCCAGAAGCTGTGCCTCTACTTTTTCCCTCTTATGTTCACAATCTCCTTTTCCCTGCATAAGAGCCTTCACCTCATTGGCTAGTTTCTGGGAATGAGACTGTAATTCTGCCACACAGGCTTCTTTCTCCTTTAATTGCTGCTGGACACGTTGGACTTCCCCTTTCCAACTTTCACAGTCCGCACGCAATTCATCTACCACATTGCTCAAAGTAGTCAGCTCATACACAGTACTCAGTAATTTAGCCTCTCTTTCACTTTTCTCTTTGTCGCTGAGAGACAATGTCGTTTTCAGAGCAACATTCTGTTCCTGCGCCCCCTGCAGGTCTATTTTGGTAGCTTCAAAAGACTGAAGACTTTTTTCCAGCTGATTACGCAACTCCAACATATCAGCCATACTTTGCTTCTGCAAAGTCTGAATTTAAACCTCCTTTTCCTTGAGGATGGTATCTTTCTCCATTATAGTCTCTCTGCGTTTGTGCAACTCGGAAAAAAGAAGAGCAGTGGATTCTTCCCACTGGAACACCTGAGCCTGCACGTTTCTATGCTCCATCCTAAGCAACTCCAGGGCTTGTTCCTTTTCTTCCATTTTCCGTTTCAAGGCATCCATCTCAGCCCTGCACACATACTCGGTTTCCTCCAAACCGATGACCTCCATTGGCTGCTGGCGTCTCTGCTTCCAGCCTGCCATGCTCTCTTGGTGAGCCTTTTGTTGAGCTGCAAAGCTCCGCTGTTTCAGCATCTCCCCCATTTTGAGTTTACTTTTCATCTGAGCACACTGCTTCTCCATAGCAGTTTCATCAGTGTTGCTAGGGACAACAACCTTCCTCTTTAGCCGATTCCGTTCAGGCATGGATGGGGCTGGTTCAGACGGTAGCATCCCCTCCATCCATAGAATCCGGTCTCTCATTTCAGCAATCCTTGCATCTTTCAGGCGCTTTGACCGCCCCATCTTCGGTCACTCCACAATGAATTTTTCACAGTCCAGCAAAACTTTTAAGACCACTGTCTCTTTAAAACTTAGTAGTTTTTTTCTCTCTCTTGCAGGATCTCCTTTCCTGTACACACAGTTTCTGCAGTCCCTTGCACCAGACACAACAAAGTTCATCAAAAATTTAGAGACCGCTGTCTCTTTAAAACACGTTTTTTTCTCTTTCAGGATCTTCTCTCCTGCACACATAGATTGTGCAATCTCGTGCACCAGACAAAGTTCATCAAACATATGCACTTCTTTGCAGGGATCTCTGCTTCTGCCCACTGCATACCTCCACCATATGTGAGGGATTAGCTCGGTGGTAGGCGTTGGATGACCCCTTTGGGGGTGCGTTTTCACAGAGAGATAGCCGAGCAGTGGTTGCAAACAACACTTTGTTTTATTCATGCAATTTACTTCACAAAATTGCAAGACTCAAAACAGCCAAAATAAAATAAAACAAAATAAATCCTTGCCACTGTGGGCGGCTACCTTCTCACACACTGGAACCTATCTAATGAAGTCTGTCCCCAACCTACTGTTGGGTAGACTTGGCTGGTCATACAGCAGACTCTCAATAGTCCATGTTTTATCTCTTCACACAGCAAACAGTTCATTTAACATGTCCCTTTTCCTCTTCATATGGAACATGTCCCTTTGTCTCTTCACACTCTTCACATTGAACACAGTTCATTTGCTTGTCTCTCCACATAGCAAGCAGTGCATTTATTTCTTTCCACATAGAAATAGTTTCTCTTCTCACCTTGAGACGATCCAAGACCTTACTTCGAGTAGTCTTCACACTTGTTTACCCTCTTTAGCGCACATCACTTCAGGGGGTCTTCTCCCATGCTCACCAGCTTGTCGGGAGGCACTCATCTGTCTGTCCTCCTCTCCCAGCCCACACGGCGACAGGAGGCAGCAGTCCTTCTCCCAGGCGTCCTCAGCGTTGGGAGGCACACGTCTGTCTGTCCTCCTCTCCCAGCCCACACAGCGACAGGAGGCAGCAATCCATTAGACTTCCTTTGGACAAATTATAGAGGCCTTCATTTCCTCATTCTAAACAGCTGAAGGCCTTTCAACTACCTCTGCAGCCGACACCCTATAGTAATTGGTGATTTGTCTAACCCAGGTGGAAGTGTAGCTCCTGTCTGTGACTACATTCCCAGATTTACCTGACTTCCTGTCACAATATGTATTATGTGAAAGAGTATCATATGTCAAAGTGAATAAGAATGAATGAAAATAAATAATAATACTATATGTATGATATAAAAAAGTGTCATAGGATTTAAATGCTTAAAATAAATTAATGAGTGATGTAGAGAAGTGACTGTGAATGAAGGAAAGAGATGTGAACACAAAGTGCAAGAGTTGAATGTTCCAACAAAGTATGGGAAATGCAAATGAATAAAGTGAAAACATGGGAGACCAGACAGAATAGGTGCCCAAGTGGAGGAAAAAATAAGGGAAAGATGGGGTTAAAAAAGCCCAATCAAACACTGTGCCTGAGGAGAACACGGGTGAGGTGAATGAGGTGACAAGAAATGTCAAGAACCAAAGAGTGTGGTAGAAATAAGAAAGAAATGTGGGAAAGGTAAGTACAAAGTAAGAATAAATGAAGGATGTGCATGGTAGCCGCCAGAGACCGTCAATCTTGTAGCGTCCAACGTCACAGCAGTGCATCTGTGGGAGAGACCGCGGGAACGGCCGACAAAGCCAAACTGTCCGGTGGTCTCGCTCTTAAGCACTGAAGATGGAAAGCAGCTGTCGGCGTGTGGGCGTCAGATGACGCCACACGTCAGCACAGGATGTGACGTCGATGTGCGGTGGCACCGCCCACCCGATCCCCTGCAGAAGAGGGGGAGGGGTAGGCATACAGCGCACATCGCAGCTCCCGGGGAGAGCAACGGGAAACAGCCCAACAAGCCAGCCAGCAATGCCAGAGCATCCATGTAGGATAGCCAAAACAGTATATAAGTGAGCAAAAACAATAAAATAAATGGACAAATAATGTATCAATCATGTGTCTGGTTAATGCATAAAACAATACAACAAGTACGATGCATATCAACCTGTGCATGTAATTAGAGTATATAGAACCCCCAACTGGTCCGGGGGGAATCTGTCATTGACACAGTATGTGAGGCTAGGGGGTGTGTAGGCCATCACAACCGGTCAATATATGTAGACTAAATAAGTAAGAAGCCTGTCAGTTGGTCAAGTCTCTCCATCCCTATTCGATTGGGAAGAGGGGGGAAGGGCGGGACTTTAGATGAGGCGCACGGTGGGATTAGCCATGCGTCTCCATCCCTAAATTTAATACCAAAGAAGAAAAAGGTTTGGGACTTTGAATGAGAGACATGACACTGACAGGCTTGCACGGTTGAAAAAGATCACATTTAATAATGAGCAGCAAGTACAGACATAATGTACATGATAAAACAGGATGCATAGTATCCATATATCTGAATTGATAGATATATATTAAAAATTGATCCCCAGGACAGCCTCAACAAACCAGCATAACAATGAACAATCATGTTGAGTAATAGGGTATAATCATCACATCACATGTGGTCATTGGGAAGAATTAACCCCTTACAGATAGCTAAAAAAATCAGTGGTGTCAGTGGGAACTTATTAGGGAGGCAGAAATTTCTCATCGCTCAAGGTACACCTAGCTACCTCTGGAGGATCCCTTGGGCTCCATGGAACCCAGGTTGAGAAACCCTGCTCTAGAGTGTGTACTTGTCTCTATCCAGAGCACTAAGTATCAGTTCTGCCTGCTGCTTCATTTCTCTGGTATATGCATGAGTCAAGTCTAAAACGTTTTCCTGACACCAAGAGAAAAATGGGGACAGGGGAGAGATCTCCAGCTGATTGACAGCCTTAGCTTTGTTCCTGTGCATGTGTGAAGAGGTTAAAAGGCCCCTCCATGTTATTATATGGCCTCATGCACACACAGGCTTTTAGGAGCTCTAAGTGGCATAGGCCTTTTCAAGCTGTAAAAGGACCCCCGGGCCAGCACGTTCTTGAGCAGCAGCGTTAAGCTGTAAAAATGCCTGATGCTGCTAAAGGCGGCATACAGCGTTAGGCCACGTCAGACATTTTTAAGCTGTAGTAGTTGGATTTGAGGTTGGAAAATAGAAGAAAGCAGAGAAAGGCTGCTAAACACTAACAAAGCTAAACGTGGCTAAAATGTGCATTAACCTCCTTAGCGGTAATCCCGAGCGTGACTCGAGGTTGGTTTTTCATATCAGGAGAGGTAACCCCGAGTCACGCTCGGGGTGGATTGCAGAGAGCGCAGCGGTGTTCTCTTACCTTATCCTGGCGATCCAGCGATGATCTCTCATTGCTGTGACCGCCAGCCGAGAGTCCCGCCGCTCCTCCGTCGGTCTCCGTCGCCCTGATCACTTCCTAGTTCCATTCCCTGCAGCAGCAATGCTGCATGGGAGCGGAACTAGGGAGGGAAATTCAAAAAAAAAAACGTTGCACAAAACACAAAACACATTATATATATATATATATATATGCATATATATATATATATATATATATATATATATATATATATATATGTATGCATATATATATATATATATATATATATATATATATATATATATATATATATATGTATATATATATATATATATGTATGTATATATATATATATATATATATATATATATATATATATATATATATATATATATATATATATATATATATATATATATATATATGCACACACACATATATCTATATATAATATATAATGCATGAATTATAATCTAATCAATAATATAATTTTACTATATATATTATATATTAAATAATAAAATAATATTATTGATTCGATTATAATTCACGTGTTTGTGTTTCAAATTTATCACATCTGGGATGTCTACTAGAGTCTTGTTTTGGTCAGGTTTAAGTCAGTAATTACTAAGAATTGTAGGCCTATAATACATAACGCCAAATTTCCATGAAAAGAATTGTACCGCTTTTGGTATGTAATTCCTGACATAATCATACCGCCAGGGAGGTTAATACCAATAGAAAAAGGCTTCTAAAAGCAAGTTTTTACAGCTGCTTTTTCCTGGCTTCTTCCGTAAATGTCCAACTCCATGCAACTAAAAAATGTGCCCGCATTGCCAGGATTAATTGCCTGATTAGGTCTAGGGGAACAAAAAAAAAAATAATTATTTACTGATCTGATCCTCTCTACCGCTAGACTGGTCCTCACCGTGTCTTTTTCCCCATGCGCCAGCATTCCAGGGTACTGATGTCATGAAGACCAATGCAGGGTCCATAGTCCTCCACTGGATGTGTTGATGCCGAGGAACAGTTAACCACTGAAGCATGAAGGAATGCCATCAGCCTAGGGAGTAGAGGAATGGGTAAGTAAAAGTGTTTATCTCTAGACAAAACAGTTAGTGTGGTTGACCCCCATTTGGAAGTGATAATTTGACATTTTTTCAGAATTGGGCTTTAACTACTTGCCGACCAGCCGCCGCCTACAAAGGGCGGCAGGCTCCCACAATCGCCATGTCTGTACGGCGGGTTCGCGGTAGCCAGCAAGGAAGCAGATCCACAGGGCCAGCGGCCGCGATTGCCACCGGGCACCCCCGATCGCTCCCCGCAAAGAGATAACTGTGGTCTGCTGTTGTAAACACAGCAGACCGTTGTTCTTTCAGGAATCAATACAGAGCACCTGCATTCCTCCTATTTAGGTTCAAAGGTCTCTGTGTTGATTTTACAAGCCCATCCGCCCCACAGTTAGAAAACGCCCCCTAGGCTCACATTTAACCCTTTGATCGCCCCTGGGTTAACCCCTTCCCTTCGTTATTACAGTAACCGTGCATATTTTTAGCACTGATTACTGTAGTAATGTCACTGGTCCCCCCAAAATTGTCAAAAATGTCAGTTAGGGGTCCGATCTGTTCACCGCGATGTCGCAGTCCCGCTAAAAATCGCTAATCGCCGCCATTGCTAGTAAAAAATAAATAAAAGTGACATAAATCTTTCCCAAAGTTTGTAGACGTGATAACTTTTGCGCAAACCAATCAAAGTACTGTTATTGGGATTTTTTTTTTTTTACCAGAAATATGTAGCAAAATACAAATTGGCCTAAAATGATTAAAAAAACTGTTTTTTACATTTTTTTTGGAAATGTTATATAGCAAAAAGAGAAAAATATATATTTTTTTGTTTTCTGAATTGTCGCTCTTTTTTTGTATTTGGCGCAAAAAAATAAAAATCGCAGAGGTGATCAAATACCACCAAAAGAAAGCGCTATTTGTGGGAAAAAAGGACATCAATTTTATTTGGGTACAGCGTCGCACGGCCGCGCAATTGTTAAAGTAACGCAGTGCCAAATCACAAAAAATTGCCTGGTCATTAAGGGGGAAAATCTTCTGGTCCAGAAGTGGTTAAGAAGCACTTACAGGTCTTCTCCCTCCCCCAGTCTGCAACGAAACAGTAAAAGGTGAAGTAGCAGAGTAATTAGCTCATCTCTCTGTCACCCTGTTATCCTGCTTTTAGCATATTCCTTGTTAACACAGGGGCACTACATCACAACTGACTGGCTCATTGTGCTGCTTTGTTCTCCCCCAGCCTGAGCTCTGCTATAAAGAGACTGCCAGAGGCTGATACCAAGTCTGATTCAGGTGCTTGTATTTAAAAAAGACATTTAATTATGCATTATTGGATGAAGAGCTGCATTCATTTGTGTTTGTTAGATCTGCCTGAATTTAGATCTGCCTGAATTTAGGCTTTAACATCTCTATCCCAGCAATCTGACAGCAATCCGCATCTTTAGCCATGTGATTGAAATGAGTAACACCTGTTGCAGACTTCCTGGCACCAATGGATCAAATTATGTAATCACAAAAGAGTGTTTCCTCGAACTGTTAAGCCCCGTACACACGATCAGATTATCAAACGATCTGTCGTCCGTTTTTTGTTGCATGCTAGTCCATACCTCCCAACTTTTGAACTTTGCAATGAGGGACACTTAAAGTGAAACAAAACCTGCGGTGCGCGCAGCGGCAAATTGTGGGTGTGGCCAATTGCTTAGCAGTGGGAGGGGCTTAAGGGAAAGGGTAAACAAAACCCAGACTTCCTAGTACTCATAAAATATGCTTTGATTGCTCAGCCTACCTTAAAGAAGAACTTCATTAAAATAGTCAGAGACTGCATAGCCACCAGCAACTGTTGAGACAATGAAGACTTTGGTGAGAAGTATATAATGTACAGTATTGTGTATATAGTGCAGGAGAGTGAAATGTACAAAATGCAGGAGACAGGAGTGTGTAATGTACAGAATGCAGGAGACAGGAGTGTGTAATGTACAGAATGCAGGAGACAGGATGATGTAATGTACAGAATGCAGGAGACAGGAGTATGTTATGTACAGAATGCAGGAGTATGTAATGTACAGAATGCAGGAGACAGGAGTATGTAATGTACAGAATGCCGGGGACAGGAGTGTGTAATGTACAGAATGCAGGAGACAAGAGTATGTAATGTACAGAATGCCGGGGTCGGACTCTGCACCATCCCCCCCCCCCCTGCTCTATACACCCCAAATGCCCACCCAGCTCCATAACCCCCCCCCCCATACACCCCAAATGCCCCCAGCAGCTCTATCCACCTCAAATGCCCACCCTAGCTCCATCCACCCCAAATGCCCACCCTAGCACTATCTATCCCAAACACCCATCCAACCTCCAAACACTCCAAATGCCCACCCCAGCTCCATCCACCCCCCATCCAGTTCCATTCACCCCATATGCCCACCCCAGCTCCATCCACCCCAAATGCCCCCAGCTCCATCCAACCCAAATGCCCCCTTTTGGGGGGCGCAAATAGAAAAATGTAATAGGCATTGCTTTGCGGCAAAAAACGCTGTAAAAAATTGCGTGACTTTGAGGTCACAAAAGTGTGAAAGGGGCCTTCAGTAATCAAGGTAGAGTGTGCCCCCTTCAATGCAGAGTGACCAGCGTGCCCCCTTTCAATGCAGAGAGACCAGCGTGCCCTCTTTCAATGCAGAGAGACTAGCGTGCCCCCTTTCAATGCAGAGAGACCAGCGTGCCCCCTTCAATGCAGAATGACCAGCGTGCCCCCTTCAATGCAGAGTGACCAGCGTGCCCCTTTCAATGCAGAGAGACCAGCATGCCCCCTTCAATGCAGAGTGACCAGGGTGCCCCCTTAAAATGCAGAATAACCAGCGTGACCCCTTTCAATGCAGAATGGCCAGCGTGACCCCTTTCAATGCAGAGAGACCAGCATGATCCCTTTCAATGCAGAATGACCAGCATGCCCCCTTTAATACAGAATAACCAGCGTGACCCCTTTAATGCAGAATAACCAGCGAGACCCCTTTAATGCAGAATAACCAGTGTGACCCCTTAAAATGCAGAATGACCAGCGTGACCCCTTAATGCAGAATGACCAGCGTGACCCCTTAATGCAGAATGACCAGCGTGACCCTTAATGCAGAATGACCAGTGTGACCCCTTAATGCAGAATGACCAGCGTGACCCCTTAATGCAGAATGACCAGCATGACCCCTTAATGCAGAATGACCATCATGACCCCTTAATGCAGAATGACCAGCGTGCCGTGCCCCCCCACCCGAGACCGGTGCACTTACCTGCAGCGGCTTCTCCTCAGTCCCCCGGCGTCTCCTCGAGTCCTTCTGCCTCCTCCTCGGCCAATGGCATGGTTTTGCCTTTCAGCCAATCAGGAAGACCCGCTTCCTGATTGGCCAGGAGGAGGATCTGTGTGACAACAGCGAATTTTCATTCGCTATTGTCACACAATGGGTGGACTCGGGGCACACTGCTCTGCACCCCGGGCCCACCCTTCTGATCGGGAGTCGAAGACGAGGGCGGAGCTGGGAGGAGGAGGGGGCGGGCTGCAGAGATGGACAGGAGGCATTATCTGACAGGACACCGGCGGCCAGATTTTCCGGGACTTCAGCCCAGCTCCATGGGACCCCCTTCAAATTGCGGGACAGTTCCGCGGATTCCGGGATGGCTGGGAGGTATGGGGGGCAGTGTGACAGGAAGGGGCAGTATGGGAGACAGCATGAAGGAAGGGGGGCAGTATGGGGGGACAGCATGATGGGAGGAAGGCAGTGGAGGGCAGTATAGGAAGACAGCATGATGTGATGGGAGGGGGACAGTGGAGGGCAGTATGGGAGACAGCATGAAGGAAGGGGGACAGTGGAGGGCAGTATGGGGGGACAGTTTGCCAGGAGGGGGCAGTATGGGGGCAGCATGATGGGAGGGGACAGTGGAGGGCAGTATAGGGGGACAGTTTGCCATGAGGGGGCTGTATGGAGGGGCAGCATGATGGGAGGGGACAGTGGAGGGCAGTATAGGGGGACAGTTTGCCAGGAGGGGGCAGTATGGGGGAGGGGCAGCATGATTGGAGGGGAGAGTGGAGGGCAGTATGGGGGGACAGCATGATCGGAGGGGACAGTGGAGGGCAGTATGGGGGGACAGCATGATCGGAGGGGACAGTGGAGGTCAGTATGGGGGGACAGCATGATCGGAGGGGACAGTGGAGGGCAGTATGGGGGGACAGTTTGCCAGGATGGGGCAGTATGGGGGAGGGGCAGCATGATCGGAGGGGACAGTGGAGGGCAGTATGGGGGGACAGCATGATCGGAGGGGACAGTGGAGGGCAGTATTGGGGGACATCATGCTCAGAGGGGACAGTGGAGGGCAGTATGGGGGGGCAGCATGATCGGAGGGGACAGTGGAGGTCAGTATGGGGGGACAGCATGATCGGAGGGGACAGTGGAGGGCATTATGGGGGACAGTTTGCCAGGAGGGGGCTGTATGGGGGAGGGGCAGCATGATCGGAGGGGACAGTGGAGGGCAGTATGGGGGGACAGCATGATTGGAGGGGACAGTGGAGGGCAGTATGGGAGACAGCATGATCGGAGGGGACAGTGGAGGGCAGTATGGGGGGACAGTTTGCCAGGAGAGGGCAGTATGGGGGAGGGGCAGCATGATCGGAGGGGACAGTGGAGGGCAGTATGGGGGGACAGCATGATCGGAGGGGACAGTGGAGGGCAGTATGGGGGGACAGCGGGATCGGAGGGGACAATGGAGGGCAGTATGGGGGGACAGCATGATCGGAGGGGACAGTGGAGGGCAGTATGGGAGACAGCATGATCGGAGGGGACAGTGGAGGTCAGTATGGGGGGACAGCAGGATCGGAGGGGACAGTGGAGGGCAGTGGGGGGACAGCAGGATCGGAGAGGACAGTGGAGGGCAGTATGGGGGCACAGCATGATCGTAGGGGACAGTGGAGGTCAGTATGGGGGGACAGCAGGATCGGAGGGGACAGTGGAGGGCAGTGGGGGGACAGCAGGATCGGAGGGGACAGTGCAGGGCAGTATGGGGGAACAGCAGGATCGGAGGGGACAGTGGAGGGCAGTATAGGGGGAAAGCAGGATCGGATGGGACAGTGGAGGACAGTGGGGGGACAGCAAGATCGGAGGGGACAGTGGAGGGCAGTATGGGGGGACAGCATGATCGGAGGGGACAGTGGAGGGCAGTGGGGGGACAGCAGGATCGGAGGGGACAGTGGAGGGCAGTGGGGGGACAGCAGGATCGGAGGGGACAGTGGAGGGCAGTATGGGGGGACAGCATGATTGGAGGGGACAGTGGAGGGCAGTGGGGGGACAGCAGGATTGGAGGGGACAGTGGAGGGCAGTATGGGGGGACAGGTTGCCAGGAGGGGGCAGTATGGGGGAGGGGCAGCATGATCGGAGGGGACAGTGGAGGGCAGTATGGGGGACAGCATGATCGGAGGGGACAGTGGAGGGCAGTATGGGGGAACAGTTTGCCAGGAGGGGGCAGTATGGGGGGACAGTTTGCCAGTAGGGGGCAGTATGGGGGAGGGGCAGCATGATCGGAGGGGACAGTGGAGGGCAGTATGGGGGGACAGCATGATCAGAGGGGACAGTGGAGGGCAGTATGGGGGAAAGCAGGATCGGAGGGGACAGTGGAGGGCAGTATGGGGGGACAGCATGATCGGAGGGGACAGTGGAGGGCATTATGGGAGACAGCATGATCGGAGGGGACAGTGGAGGGCAGTATGGGGGACAGTTTGCCAGGAGGGGGCAGTATGGGGGAGGGGCAGCATGATCGGAGGGGACAGTGGAGGGCAGTATGGGGGGACAGCATGATCGGAGGGGACAGTGGAGGGCAGTATGGGGGGGACAGCAGGATCAGAGGGGACAATGGAGGGCAGTATGGGGGGACAGCATGATCGGAGGGGACAGTGGAGGGCAGTATGGGGGGACAGCATGATCGGAGGGGACAGTGGAGGTCAGTATGGGGGGACAGCAGGATCGGAGGGGACAGTGGAGGGCAGTATGGGGGGACAGCATGATCGGAGGGGACAGTGGAGGGCAGTATGGGGGGACAGCATGATCGGAGGGGACAGTGGAGGGCAGAATGGGGGGACAGCATGATCGGAGGGGACAGTGGAGGGCAGTATGGGGGGACAGCATGATCGGAGGGGACAGTGGAGGGCAGTATGGGGGGACAGCATGATCGAAGGGGACAGTGGAGGGCAGTATGGGGGGACAGCATGATCGGAGGGGACAGTGGAGGGCAGTATGGGGGGACAGCAGGATCAGAGGGGACAGTGGAGGGCAGTGGGGGGACAGCAGGATCGGAGGGGACAGTGGAGGGCAGTATGGGTGGACAGCATGATCGGAGGGGACAGTGGAGGGCAGTATGGGGGGACAGCATGATCGGAGGGGACAGTGGAGGGCAGTATGGGAGACAGCATGATCGGAGGGGACAGTGGAGGTCAGTATGGGGGGACAGCAGGATCGGAGGGGACAGTGGAGGGCAGTGGGGGGACAGCAGGATCGGAGAGGACAGTGGAGGGCAGTATGGGGGCACAGCATGATCGTAGGGGACAGTGGAGGTCAGTATGGGGGGACAGCAGGATCGGAGGGGACAGTGGAGGGCAGTGGGGGGACAGCAGGATCGGAGGGGAAAGTGCAGGGCAGTATGGGGGAACAGCAGGATCGGAGGGGACAGTGGAGGGCAGTATGGGGGGACAGCAGGATCGGATGGGACAGTGGAGGACAGTGGGGGGACAGCAAGATCGGAGGGGACAGTGGAGGGCAGTATGGGGGGACAGCATGATCGGAGGGGACAGTGGAGGGCAGTGGGGGGACAGCAGGATCGGAGGGGACAGTGGAGGGCAGTGGGGGGACAGCAGGATCGGAGGGGACAGTGGAGGGCAGTATGGGGGGACAGCATGATTGGAGGGGACAGTGGAGGGCAGTGGGGGGACAGCAGGATTGGAGGGGACAGTGGAGGGCAGTATGGGGGGACAGGTTGCCAGGAGGGGGCAGTATGGGGGAGGGGCAGCATGATCGGAGGGGACAGTGGAGGGCAGTATGGGGGACAGCATGATCGGAGGGGACAGTGGAGGGCAGTATGGGGGAACAGTTTGCCAGGAGGGGGCAGTATGGGGGGACAGTTTGCCACTAGGGGGCAGTATGGGGGAGGGGCAGCATGATCGGAGGGGACAGTGGAGGGCAGTATGGGGGGACAGCATGATCAGAGGGGACAGTGGAGGGCAGTATGGGGGAAAGCAGGATCGGAGGGGACAGTGGAGGGCAGTATGGGGGGACAGCATGATCGGAGGGGACAGTGGAGGGCATTATGCGAGACAGCATGATCGGAGGGGACAGTGGAGGGCAGTATGGGGGACAGTTTGCCAGGAGGGGGCAGTATGGGGGAGGGGCAGCATGATCGGAGGGGACAGTGGAGGGCAGTATGGGGGGACAGCATGATCGGAGGGGACAGTGGAGGGCAGTATGGGGGGGACAGCAGGATCAGAGGGGACAATGGAGGGCAGTATGGGGGGACAGCATGATCGGAGGGGACAGTGGAGGGCAGTATGGGGGGACAGCATGATCGGAGGGGACAGTGGAGGTCAGTATGGGGGGACAGCAGGATCGGAGGGGACAGTGGAGGGCAGTATGGGGGGACAGCATGATCGGAGGGGACAGTGGAGGGCAGTATGGGGGGACAGCATGATCGGAGGGGACAGTGGAGGGCAGTATGGGGGGACAGCATGATCGGAGGGGACAGTGGAGGGCAGTATGGGGGGACAGCATGATCGGAGGGGACAGTGGAGGGCAGTATGGGGGGACAGCATGATCGAAGGGGACAGTGGAGGGCAGTATGGGGGGACAGCATGATCGGAGGGGACAGTGGAGGGCAGTATGGGGGGACAGCAGGATCAGAGGGGACAGTGGAGGGCAGTGGGGGGACAGCAGGATCGGAGGGGACAGTGGAGGGCAGTATGGGTGGACAGCATGATCGGAGGGGACAGTGGAGGGCAGTATGGGGGGACAGCATGATCGGAGGGGACAGTGGAGGGCAGTATGGGGGGACAGCATGATCGGAGGGGACAGTGGAGGGCAGTGGGGGGACAGCAGGATCGGAGGGGACAGTGGAGGGCAGTGGGGGGACAGCAGGATCGGAGGGGACAGTGGAGGTCAGTATGGGGGGACAGCAGGATCGGAGGGGACAGTGGAGGGCAGTATGGGGGGACAGCATGATCGGAGGGGACAGTGGAGGGCAGTATGGGGGGACAGCATGATCGGAGGGGACAGTGGAGGGCAGTATGGGGGGACAGCAGGATCGGAGGGGACAGTGGAGGGCAGTGGGGGGACAGCATGACCGGAGGGGACAGTGGAGGGCAGTATGGGGGGACAGCATGATCGGAGGGGACAGTGGAGGGCAGTGGGGGGACAGCATGATCGGAGGGGACAGTGGAGGGCAGTGGGGGGACAGCATGATCGGAGGGGACAGTGGAGGGCAGTGGGGGGACAGCATGATCGGAGGGGACAGTGGAGGGCAGTGGGGGGACAGCATGATCGGAGGGGACAGTGGAGGGCAGTGGGGGGACAGCAGGATCGGAGGGGACAGGGGAGGGGGGGTCAGTATGAGGCGGGGGAAGCAGAGTGACAGGACACCTGGAACACTATACTCGCTGGGCAGTGGGCAGTGCTCTGCTGTGGCAGAGATTGTGTTTAGATCATCTACCGAGGGCGAGGCAGGAGCGGCATCTGAGCAGGGAGCATGATTTCTCCTCCTACCTGACCAGCGGGAACAGCAGCTTTGAGATGATGTGAGTTGAAGCTGGAGTCGGGGGGCGGAGCTGGGAGGCGGTCCTAGGTACAGTCAACATCCTGATTACATCTAAGCACCAGGCTGGATAGGTGGTGGGGCAGCTGATCCCGCCTCTGCCAGGAGGAGAATGGAGGAGATGAATACTCCACTGTGTCAGGCGGACGCTGCAGCGATCCCTTCTCTGAGACGCAGGGTCCGGAGCCGAAGACGGGGGCGGAGCTGGAAGGAGGAGGGGGGAGCAGAGATGGCCGGGCAGATTTTCCGGGACTTCAGCCCTGCTCAGCGGGACCGCGGGACTCACGCCAAATTGCGGGACAGTCCCGCGGATTCCGGGACGGTTGGGAGGTATGCTAGTCTCATGTTGAAAGTTAAGAGGTTATTTTCATACTAAATTTCCCGTACAAAAGAATTCAACTTCAGAAGTGATGTCATGTGTTGAATTGTTTTGTATGTGTTCTTTCGTTTCTGAGCATGCCTAGTCTTGCTCTTACGATTTTAATTAGTACGAAAACTGTACTAATTAAATGAAAAGTGGACGTTGTGTTGACGTACGATAAAAATTTCATAGCCTGCACATCCAGTTTTTGTCGTCCGAAAATCCGTAATCGGCTGTCGAAAGAACTATACTAACAATCCAAAAATCGGCAGATCGTTCGTTGGACGAAATTTCCCTTCCGATTTTCGTATCGTGTGTACGGGCGTTTACACCCCCCATCATATTCTTGGGTGATCAACATCTGCCTTGACACACTGAATGGAGATAGGATTAGGGTGACTGTGTTACCTGGGTGTATGTTATGGCTGGTTTATGTTCCTGGAACTCAGTAGAACTGAAGAAACCTCTTGGATAAGCAGTAAAATATCCTCAACATTACAGAGCAAGTCCAGCTGAATGGGACATACTACTACTAGCTGCATTGTTTTTTTTTGTTTCTGCTTAGAGTTCTTCTTTATCAGTGCCCATTAGACATGGGCCAAACGCTATCTTGTTCGGTTCGAAGCAGAAAAACTGAACAGGGGAAATGTTCTAACCCAAATGACTTCTCTGCAAGTAATTGGCTATAAAAGGAGTATGGAGGTCTGGGTACTGCCCTGGTATCAATAATAAAAAATGGAAAATTATAGTTTTTTTTCAGGAGCAGTGATTTTAATTATGCTTAAAGTGCAACAATAAAAATGAAAAATTCCTTTAAACATAGTGCCTGGGGGGGGTCCCCTTTGTCTGCCTGTAAAGTGGCGCAATTGTAACATGCATAAAAGATGCTGCAGCAAAAAAGACATTTCTAAAGAAAACAAAAAGAGAAAAACCACATTTAAAATGGCTCGCAGTTGCAAGTGTCGGCACCTGGCTATTGAAAAAACAACGGAGAAAAACAGAGTGGGGTCCCCCCACAGTCCATACCAGACCCTATTCACCAAAAAAGGGACAAAGAATAATAAACACAAGAGACACATTTTTGACAATTCCTTTGTTAAAAAATAAAAAATAGTGTCCCTCAATGTAAATCCATCACCAATCACACCGCCCGCCGAACCAAAAAAATAAAAAAAATTAAAAAATGCTTCCGCCTCCTGGGAGGCCTCATACTGAATGCCTGCTCTGTGCTTTGATATTTCTTCTATAGGTAAGGGGTGGGTACACCTGGCTATGTCACCGCCCCTTCTGACATCACGGACTGTTGCATGCTAGACCAGATGACATAGCCAAGTGCCCCCGCCCCTTACCTGTAAAAGAAATGTCAAAGCACAGAGCAGGCTTTCGGGAGCCTTTTTTATTTTTTTTATTTTTTTGGGTCAGTGGGTGGCGTGATTAACAATGGATTTACTTTGAGGGACACTATTTTTTTATTTTTAATAAAGGAATTGTCAAAAACTTGTCTTTTTTGTGTATTACTTTTTGACACATTTTTGGTGAACGGGTAGGGGAACTATATTCCCGATACTCATTCACATGGGAGGGGCAAGATTTGGGGGCCCCCTTATTAAAGGGGCTTCCAAATTCCGATAATCCCCCCTCCTGCAGACCCCCACAACCACCAACCACGGTTGTGGGGATGAGGCCCTTGTCCCCCTGCCCCAAAGCACCCATCCCTCTATGTTGAGGGCATGTGGCCTGGTGCAGTTCAGGAGGGGGGGTCCTCGCTCGTCCTCCCTTTTCTGACCTGCCAGGCTGCATGCCCAGATAAGAATCTGGTATGGATCTTGGGGGGACCCTACACCTTTTTTTTTTTTTTTTTTAGCGTGGGGTTCCCCTCCAAATCCATATCAGATCTGGAGGGCCTGGTATGGACTAGGGAGGGGCCCACACCATTTCTTTTTAAATTTGGAATGGGTTACCCCTCCAAATTTGTACCAGATCTGAAGGGCCTGGTATGGACTGGGGGGGGGGGGACCCACAAAGTTTTTTTTTACCAGCACTTTTTTTTTATTGTTCAGTTGTCACAGAGGAAACCTATTGACAGCTGATTACTCAACTGTTAAGTGCGCCACCGACGGCTTCCTGGCCCTGCTCCTTAACAACCAGCTTACACTGTGCCCTGATTGGGCAAAGCTTTGCCCAGTCAGGGTGCAGAATGCACTGGGCAGCGAACACCCTGTAAATTCTGGTGTTTGGCGAATGACCGAACAGGCAAAAGTTCGGCCCAAACCATTTGGCCATCCCTAGTGCCCATCAGTGCAACCTATCAGTTTCTATAAGTGCAGCCGTCGGACACCTCTGATCACAGATCAGAGTAAAGGACCAATCACAGTGACACTTTTTCATGTGTTCAACTGTGTCCAATCACAGCTGATCACATGTAAACACACTTGCCCATCAGTGCCCATTAGTGCCGCATATCAGTGCAGCCTTAGCAGTTCCACCTCATTAGTGCTCATCAGTTCTGCTTTATTAATGCCCATCAGTGCAGCCTATAAGTGCCCATCCGAGCTGCCTCATCAGCGCACATCAGTGAAGGGGAAAAATTACTAATTTGCAAAAAATTTTAACAGAAACTAAGGAAAATGCTTTTTTCAAAATTGTTTGTTTAGCAAAAAACAAAAAAACCCTGTAGTGACGTAAATATCACCACAATAACCTGTCGCTATGGCAGCAACAAATTCTTAAAGAATAACCACCTTTTCTCAAATTAGGAAACTTGTGGTGATTCAATGAGGAGTATGGGAAAAAAAAGTTTTAGGAATCATATTTACCTAGGTGGATGGTCACCCCTGTCTGCTCTGTACTGGAGCACTGGGCTGTGGAGGGGGCGGGTGCAGCTGGCTCAGGCTCTAAGCTGCTAGCCAAGAGGCTGAGCCAGGTACCAGTCCAGGCACGTGGGTGACCTGACCATATGGTTGCAATCTTTCCCCAGCCTGGAGCAGCTCTGTGACATTAGTGGACAGCGGACTTCTATGGGTGGGTCAGAACGAACTGCACTCCTGTGATACACAGGAGAAGTACAGCCAAACAAGGGAGTATGCAAGAAGAAAGGTGGGTGTTGGCGCTGCTCTTAGAAGTGCTTCTAAGTGAATATGTATATGTAAACAAGAACTTTGCTAATTAATCGCCCAAAAATATGTAAAAAGGAAAAATATATATGTCACCCTACACATTTACAATATCTCACAAAAGTGAGTACACCCCTCACATTTTTGAAAATATTTTATTATATCTTTTCATGTGAC
Source organism: Pelophylax lessonae (assembly GCF_965119305.1). Lineage (NCBI taxonomy): Eukaryota > Metazoa > Chordata > Amphibia > Anura > Ranidae > Pelophylax > Pelophylax lessonae. Next base: position 115,049,980 of record NC_138779.1, read on the forward strand.
AACACTGAAGAAATGACACTTTGCTACAATGTAAAGTAGTGAGTGTACAGCTTGTATAACAGTGTAAATTTGCTGTCCCCTCAAAATAACTCAACACACAGTCATTAATGTCTCAACCGCTGGCAACAAAAGTGAGTACACCCCTAAGTGAACACATCCAAATTGGGCCCAACTAGCCATTTTCCCTCCCTGGTGTCATGTGACTCATTGCTGTGAATGGGAAGCTGGTGCGTTAAATTTGGTGTTATCGCTCTCACTCTCTCATACTGGTCATTGGAAGTTCGACATGGCACCTCATGGCAAAGAACTCTCTGGGGATCTGAAAAAAAGAATTGTTGCTCTACATAAAGATGGCCTAGGCTATTAGAAAAGACCCTGAATCTGAGCTGCAGCACAGTGGCCAAGACCATACAGCAGTTTAACAGGACAGGTTCCACTCAGAACAGGCCTCGCCATGGCTGACCAAAGAGGTTGAGTGCACATGCTCAGCATCATACCCAGAAGTTGTCTTTGGGAAATAGACATATAGTGCTGCCAGCATTGCTGCAGAGGTTGTAGGTGGGGGGTCAGCCTGTCAGTGCTCAGACCATACACTTCACACTGCATCAAATTTCTCTGCATGGCTGTCATCCCAGAAGGAAGCCTCTTCTAAAGATTATGCACAAGAAAGCCCACAAACAGTTTGCTGAAGACAAGCAGACTAAGGACATGTATTACTGGAACCATGTCCTGTGGTCTGATGGGACCAAGATAAACTTTTTTGTTTCAGATAGTGTCAAGCCTGTGTGGTGGCAACCAGGTAAGGAGAACATAGACAAGTGTGTCTTGCCTAGTCAAGCATGATGGTGGGAGTGTCCTGGTCTTGGGCTGTATGCATGCTGCCGGCACTGGGGAACTACAGTTCATTGAGGGAACCATGGAGCCGCCGGTCACTCGCGCGGGGATCCCTGTGAACGAGCAGGAGTGCGCCTCCGGTGGCGCGCGCTCACCCCTAATTGGCTCGTGGGCGAGTGATGTACCTGTACATCACTATGCCCAGGAGGGGCTGACCGCCGCAGTATATGTACTTGTGGCGGTCGGCAAGTGGTTAAAGTATATCTTCCATGAGAAAAATGCAGGCTGCTATTGCTGCTGACCTCATTCTTAAACCCTTCCTGCCCAACCCCGGCATCTCTTTACCAGGGTCTTTGCACCAAGGGGTCAGAAGGATTGGCTGATCACATGACAATTGTGGTAAACAAAAGAGAGAGGGTGCTCAAAGGGGTGCTTGCCATACTGTCCTCCAAACCTCTTGCCAGGTTCAGGAGATAGTCCAGATCGTTGAACTGCACACGCAAACAACTCCAGAAATCTTGGACAGCTGCACTAGGTCCACTGTGTAATGTGACTTTGCTTTGATGTGTTTATGGTTTATTTGTAATTTGATTGAATCTTTCACATTTGTCTATGGTTCGGGCATTGGCAAACTGAAGGACTAACACACGCTGGTAATTACCTACAGCCAATCCAACTGTGGTTGTTCGCTATTTAGACTGGTCTTCCCTGTGTGTGTGTTCACTCATGAGTAAGCGCTCAGATAGTGTGAAACGCATAGACTTTCCTTTTAGTCAACCTTTTCTTTTGTTACTGTTTCTGAAAGTGTTATCATACCAATAAAGTGGATACTTATTTTTTCAAAGTGCAGCTGTCCAAGTTTTCTGGAATTGTAATTGACTGTTATAGTGGTCACCTGATTGGGAGGCAGTCCTGCTGGCTACCAATCATTAGCAGAGACTGAGTATGCAGTGAGCGCACTCTCACACAGGAAGCTCTGCCACCCATGGACGCATATGTGGCACATGGGAATGTTAAACCACACCCTTTTTGCTGCCACACATATGCGTTGTGGAAGTTAAAATGCTACTTGCTTGGTTGTCATGCTGATGCTTTGGCTTCAAAACAGTCAAAGATTATTTATTAAGATAATAAATTCACTTTTCTCTGACATGTTTATGGCCAATGACTCACAACAAGCAATGAAGCCAGGCACAGTAATGCAACTATTATTTTCATGGAGATATTGGCAATGAAGGACCTTTACATGTTCAGAAGAGGTCTACTGTATATCAGTACCTATTTACTCTAGAGATGGACGAACATCGACGGCAGTTCGCAAACGTCAGCCGCAAATTTTCTCAAAAGTCCGCGAACCGCAAGTTTGCGGCGGGCCCCATTGACTTTAATGGGAGGCGAACTTTAAAAACCTTTAGGTCATATTTGCAGCCACAAAAGACGTACTAGCTGTGCACAAATAGTCTCAGCACATGGACAATGTCATAACAGAAGTATTGCAATTGGAAAATTTGCCCTAAATTTTTTTTTTTTTTTACTGCAAAAAATTATTATTATTTTTTTTCATAAATCAGCCAGAACTGACAGCAGCCAGTAAATACATGTCTAATACATATAGGGTCCATTCACACATCTGTAAAATGGGTCCGAATCCATTCCACAATTTGGCAGAACCTTTACAGACCCAATGATTTTCATTTCCAGTCTGAAAAATTAGGCATTTACAGGATAAAGAAGTAAGTGTCAGCCATTCCAGGCCCCAAAAATTAGCCCACATGCGTTTACCTGACAGCTAAGAACGTAGTATTCTGTGGCTGAAGGTACATTAGGCATTCACAGGATACAGAAGTAAGTGTCGGCCAGTATTGGCCCCAGAAATTTGCCCACATGGGTTTACCTGACAGCTAAGAACATAGAATTCTGTGGCTGAAGGTACATTAGGCATTCACAGTATACAGAAGTAAGTGTCGGCCTGTATAGGCCCAAAAATTAGCTCACATGGGTTTAACTGACAGCAAAGAACATAGTGTATTTGCTGGCTAGAGGTACATTAGGCATTCACACATTATACAGAAGTAAGTGTCGGCCTGTATAGGCCCCAAAAATTAGCTCACATGGGTTTAACTGACAGCAAAGAACGTTGTGTATTTGATGGCTAGAGGTACATTAGGCATTCACAGGATACAGAAGTAAGTGTCGGCCTGTATAGGCCCCAAAAATGAGCTCACATGGGTTTAACTGACAGCAAAGAAAGTAGTGTATTTGATGGCTAGAGGTACATTAGGCATTCACAGTATACAGAAGTAAGAGTCGGCCTGTATAGGCCCCAAAAATTAGCCATTCAATGGACATGAATTGCCTTTAATGCCGCTGTATTTAGCGAAGACAAGGACCAGGAATTGTTGTGGGTGGATGGCGGTCTGGCAGATATTTGTGGCCTGTCATGAGGAATTTCAATGAAACATGGTCTACTGGTCACATGTGTTGAATTCCTCAGAGATCCATACCTCATTCATTTTTATAAATGTGAGGTAGTCTACACTGTCATTAGCTAGGCGAGTGCGCGTATCGGTCACGATCCCCCCTGCTGCCCTGAACGTCCTTTCGGACAGGACACTGGACGGGGGGCAAGCCAACAGTTCCATTGAAAATTGTGCAAGCTTTGGCCAGAAGTCAAGCCTGCCCACCTAGTAGGCCAGGGGTTCATCACTCCTCAGAGCGTCCACATCGGCCGTTAACCCGATGTAGTCGGACACCTGTCGGACACCTTTTTTTTACGCTCCAACATTTGAGCCACAGAAGCCTGCCTTTTTCCAAAACAACGTGAGGACGGCATCATGGTAGGTGGAGTGGAGGACAACTGTGAGGAGACAGGAGACAGGAGAAGGAGAAGGAGAAGAGGCTGGACGGTGAGAGCCTGGAGTGTGGCTTTGTGGGTTCTGATGGTGTTGCTCCCACTGGGCTCGGTGATGGGATTTCAGGTGCCTTCTTAAGGCGGTTGTCCCTAGGTGAGTGTTGGGCTTACTGCAACTTATGCGTTGACTGCAAAGGCTGCAGATGGCAACACTGTTGTCAGCAACGGACACATTTAAAAAAGCCCACACTGTGGAGCCATGTGACGGCGTCCTGGGAGCGCCAGATGTGACTGTACATGGTTGATGATGGCTCGCTCCTGATACATTTGCAGTCTGCTTTGTACCTCTTGTGCAATGCAAGTTCTGCCTGCCTCTCCTCCCTATCTGCCGGTCCGTCAGTCTGCCAGTTCTACAAATAATTGGCCAGTAACTGTTGTCTCTGTGTGTAGCACAGTTAACACAGCAAAAGAGGCCAAATTTTTGCAGAACTAAAATACAATCTTAGAAAATTATACTGTTAAATAACACCCCACTTCAATATGTGGTATTGGGGGGCCACTGGTCTATCACAGCAGTTCAAAAAAAATTGGGCAGTGAGTTTGGCACTGTGTGTATCAGACTTAACTCAGCAAAAGAGGCAATATTGTTGCAGGACACAAATACACTTGTAAAAGTATACTCAGATAACACCCCACTTCAATATGTGGTATTGGGGGGGGGGGGGCATTGCTCTATCACACCAGTTATAATACATTGTAAGTACTTTTGTCACTGTGTGTAGTATTGCTGCAGCAACGCTCAGTTGCACCACACCTGTCACAATGATGCACAGTGCACAATAATACTACTAATCCACTATAATATGCTTTCTACAAAGTATATTATACTGTGGATTACCCCCCCCCCCCTTTTTAGTGCACTGCACAGTAATACCAAAAAATTTTCAGCCCTTTAAATGACTTTTGTGGACATTAACAGAGCTATTTGTGTGACTGCTGCCGATCTCTAACTGCCCCTAAAGCACAGACTGAATACCTGCCCCTAATCTGAAAAGAGACTGGACCTATACCAAAAATTGCAGCCCTTTAAATGACTTTTTTGGACATTAACAGAGCGATTTGAGTGACTGCAGCTGATCTCTCTAACTGCCCCTAAAGCACAGACTGGATACCTGTCCCTAACCTGAAAAGAGACTGGACCTATACCGAAATACCAGCCCTGAAAAGGACTTTTGTGGACATTAACAGAGTGATTTGTGTGACTGCTGCCGATCTCTAACTGCCCCTAAAGCACTGACTGGATACCTGTCCCTAACCTGAAAAGATACTAGTAGACCTATACCGAAATACCAGCCCTAAAAAGGACTTTTGTGGATCTATTTGTGTCTGGCAATCTCTCCCTCATGAACACAGCAGACCTCTCCCTACGCTGGCAAAAAGCAGAATGAGAAATGGCCGACAGCTCAGGTCTATTTATAGGGTAGGGGGCATGTCCATGTGCTGAAATGTTTTAATTGGCTGTCCCGTTCCACCTGACGGCTGTGTCATGGGTCAAAGTTCTCCCCTATGTAAACTAATATGGCCGCCGCGAACAACGCCATGTGTTCGCAAAATTGGCGGGTAGCGAACAAGCAAAATTTGCCACAAATCGACCGCCGGGCGAACCGCAAGGCCATCTCTAATTTACACATGTTGCTCATATACAGGCACTAGCTCATTTAACTCCATTTACCACAACCTGGACATGCTCAAGAAGTATAAATGATTCTAATCCCAGATGACGCCTTGAATAATGAAATGCATTGGGTGGAGCTAGTCGTGTGAGTTGTTTGTTTGCTCGAACATTTTCCTTACTCTGCTAGTGTGATACTTTTTGTCCAATAAACATTTTAGCTACATTGTTGTACTTTGAGTTCTCTCCCTTGCTTTTAAAATATGTACCTGACATATGTTGGCACTGTCCAGAATGCTTAAACCCCCCCTTCTCATGGTGGGGATACCACGGCCAGAGGTGTTTAATGTGACTGCCAAGAATAGACAGTGAGAGTGTCGGTTCTCCAAGGTGGATTATGCCAAATCGCTGATGATCTGGTAAGCAGCCTCTTTGTCCTAAGGAGCACATCTTTTAACTCTGAAGGACTGAAGCAATTTTCATGGTTTTTGAGCACAGAGCACTTTTTGTCTGTTCACTTGGATGGACTTTATTCAGAGATCATGTTTTGGAACATATGACTCATTTATAAATTTTGCACTTTTTTCATATTTGATATCTAAGCATGTGGGTCTATGCAGTTTTAATTGAATTATTATATATTGGCATTTTGCACATGATGCGAGACCATTTTTGATATTTTGTGTATCATTTTATGTTTTATCACACTTTTTGTTATAAGACATGATAGATAAAGAGACAGTGAATTTGTTTAAGTTTAATCTATGTAAGTCCCATATTTAGAAGTTTAAATAGTGCCACAGTCACACTCTGTAAGGTGGCAAGTTTTGATATCTTATTAGTATAAATTACTCAGCTTTCCTCCCTCAGCAGCTCAGAGTGGCCACACCTGATGAGGCAGAGGCAGCTGGGCAAGTGATCTGAAGCTCGATGACTGACCCTCAACTTTCAGGACTGGACTGCAGGCAAGATATGACTTTTTGGGTAAAAGAGGTAAATGCTCTGTAGGTTTTTTTTTTTTTTTTTTATTGCTGCTTGTGTTCCCATTATGTTGTCCTAAAAAGCATTGTCCCTGAGATTGCAATTGAGGGAAAAATCCAAAATTTTGATTTGACCCATTTTTGAAGGAGACCCTATGTTTTGGTTAGAAAATATGTAAAAGTGTATTTTCCTTATTTTGGAGCAATTTCTCTTCCCATACAGACAGCAAAAAAAAAAAAAAAAATAACCATACTCTTTATTATCTAAAACTAAAAAAAATTATGATGCAAGACCATTTTTGATATTGTATAGATAAAGAGACAGCACATTTTTAGTCTAGTTTATTCTATGTAAGTTCCGTATTCAGGAGTTTACTGTATATAGTGCAGCAGTCATGCTCCGAAAGGTGGCAAGTTTTGATATCTTATTAGTAAAAATTACTCAGCAGCTCACAGTGGCCACACCTGATGAAGCAGAGGTAGCTGGGTAAGTGATCTGCAGCTCGGTGAGTGGCCCTTTACTGTCAGGACTGGACTGCAGGCAACATTAGCTATAGACTTTTTGGGTAAAAGAGGTACATTTTTGCTGTCTCTGATCCCATTGTGTTGCCCTGATAAGCAGTGTCCTTGAGATTGCAATTGAGGGAAAAATCTAAAATTTTGATTTGACCCATTCATGGACCCTTTGTTTTGGTGAGAGAATGTGTAAAAGTGTATGTTCCTTATTTTGGAGCGATTTCTCTTCCCATATATAGAGCAAAAAAATAATAAATAAATAACAAATTAAAAAAAAAATAGATTTTACTATACTCTTTACTATCTAAAACTAAAAAATTAAAACAGTAGCGTTCAGTTTTATCGTTAAGTTAAAGTATAAGTATACAAGTAAATATGTAAGTGAACAAACTGTTTTTTGGAATACTATCGCATACCTATGAAAATGTTGCCATCATGCTAATTTCTGTCTGCCCAAACACTACTTGATCTTATCAACTTCCAGTGGATGAAAAGTTTCTAAGATTTATGGTATGTTTTGTCCTATTTGGCTCTTGGGTAATAATGCATTTTAATTATCCATGCATAAGCAATAAGATTAAAAACAAAAAAAAAGCCAGACAATTGCAACAATTGTATTCAAAACAAAGCTCTAGTTGCCCGATGGAGTTTGTAATAAAACATAAGAAGCAGAAAACCAGAACCTCTCTAGGTAAAAGGTTTGGACATGTTGAGTTTTGAATATTTAAATTTGTATTCTGTATTCAGGTGTTTGCTTTCTAATTTGATTTATGGACTTTCTAGGATGATATGCTTAGAAATTCCACACTAATCATTCTTTGTCCTGCTGGAGCACACAGCTGTCAGTACCTCATCACTGCATTGGAAAACATCAACTTCTATAAACTGAAGGGTAATTCACAAGCTTAAAGAACAGGCTTATATAGAAGATTATTTTATACGGATTGCTTTCAGACTTTTAATTTTAACAAATGGTTAATTATTCTACCATCCTACCAATGTTTCCACTATTTATGATAAAATTAACTCGATCTAAAAAGGTAATGAAAAGATTCATGAAAATGAGAAAAGTGTAAATAACCACACCAACCAATTCACTGTCAACATACATATTCTTATTAATTTTAAGATGATTTTTGATTGGCTGCAAAGGTTACCCGCAATTTGCATATTATGATTGCTATTAACCTCTTAACATCAGTGCCTCCTGGCCCTTTAAGGCGTTTCTGATGCGGGGATGTATGATTATGTAACCGCCATGATTGACTGTAACAGAGGTCAAAGGATTGGAAAGCTCCTGATTGCAAGTAGCGAGTGGGAGCTTTCCTTTAGGCGCCGCAAACAGTGCCAGGAGCTCGCAGGGTGCGCACTCTCGGCACAGGTTTGTTTTCATTCTGGTATGCAAATATGCAGCCTCTCGGCATCAAGGGCCATCCGCTGTGAAGCCACATATTTGTGTACTATCAGGGCTAAGAGATTTTAGACCAATATCAAAAATAGATTGCAATGGTTCACTTAAAGTGTTACTAAACCCAGGACCCTGCATTCACTATATCTGGTCTCCCACAGTACACAGAACATGGAAATGCAAATGTTTTAGTAAATATAAACTGCTAAATACCTTTTTCTCATCAGCAGTATATAGCAGTCTTGTGACTTGTTGGGTCTGGTTAAAGCTTGTAGGAGGAGTTTCATTCTACTTTGACTGTCCTATAAGGCAGCAGGACCCCTGACCCTTTTTCTGGACAGTTCTGATTGGCCTTGTGTTGATCACATGCACCCTCCCAAGAAAAAAAAAAAAACTCTCCAGCAATACTATAAGGTAAATCAGGTTTCTAGCACCAAAAGGCCAGTGCGGATTTATATGCATGCTCGTGCACATTGCACACGTGCTAAAATTAATGAGTGAAAGACCGATGTCAGTTTATCACGCATGTATTTGTGCACATGTGTGAATTTGTGCGCAATCACGAACTCGTGCGTATGCACGTGCACATACCAATTAGCATTTGGCGCCCAGTGGCTTATTTAATCTGGTCTAGCACTGTAAGCAGTTGATGAATGGTCGTCAGCTCGTTCCTGTGTTCCCAAGACCTGATCTTCTGTACTTGCTTACTCGTGTATGATCCAGCTTGCCTTTGGACTTCGCCTCTGCTCTTGCTCTACCTGGTTTTTTCTCTTACCACCTCTGCAGCACTGTCCCCGCAGACACTCCACTCCATCTTGCAGCCATGACTGGTTTTAATGATGCTCAGCATTGTTTGACCCACTTTCTGTGAGCTTAGATCTTCTCAGCCATACCCCTGAAGGTTCATAATAAAGCCAACCTGAGCTAAAAGGAGAATGCAGAAAATGGCACTCGGGACATGATACAAGCATAATTCTCTGAAGCATGGGCGGCCATCCCCCACTATTGCAAGGAGAAGAAACAAATAAATGTATGCCTTTATAAAATAAACGGGGGGGGTCTTGAGGTTTGTGGGAAGAGCACTGATGGAAGGTGGGAAAGGAATGTCCAAACTTGGGCTTTAAATCAGTCTACATGTCCTGGAAAACCATTAAAAATTAATTGCATTTGAAATTGATGGTTATAAAGGCCAACGTTCATTATGGCTGTTTGTTAGTTGAAAATGTCAGCTATCATATTCGTTATCATTTAAGTTCTTAGAGAACAAGATGCTAAACTTATTATTTCTATACAAGGTGCATTCCACATTTATTTTAATGAATGTTATTTTGACAGCATTCCAACATGGCATACCCTATCTCACTTAGTACTGAAACTGAATATTTATGCACACAGGTGTCTAAACAAATGTATCTTCAGGCACAATGTTTTGTCCATATAAATAGAACAACCCTCAATGTGTACTTTCATATAATTTCTTTTGCTATTTTATTCTTTATTCCCACACATATTACGCATAAATTCTATCAGAATACCCCTTTCAACATCTCTTCCTTTTGATGCCTGATAATGTTGCAAAAGCTGAAAATGCAGCAGTGTTTTCACCCTCCTTCTTTAGGACTACAGAATGACACCCCTACGTCACTGTGGAGAAAGTACCTATAATCACTCCTGCAATCCTGCACTACTGGGAAATATAGTCCCAGCTGGAAGGTAGGCGCCTTTTCTGGTAACTTGTGTGCCCCAAAGGTGCCGGTGCTGTATAAGAAGAAGTTAGATCTGGAGGCTGAACAGTCACACTGCCGAATTGAACCTACCCCCAAAAAAGTATTTATCTGCATAAAAGAGCATGGATTGATGTTGGACTATCCAGACAGTACTCTGTATATACACTGTATATGTGTACAATTGTTTTGTCCTGCCATATAGTTTAATATTTTCATTTATTAAAATGCTCATAATTGACTTGGTTATTGGACTTTTTGGATTTTTCTGCACAGCTCTACTGTTTACCTGATACAACAGGCCCTATTTGACAGATCTGAACCTGGAAGTGCTCAGAGCTAAGAACTTTGGATTCCACTACACACAGGGGAATTAGGCATTTTTTAAGTTATTTTTAATCAGTATTGGGCTCCCAGAAGAGGCAGGTGAAACTTGGGGCCCTGGTGGAAGGATGCCTAGGACCAGGCATCAAGATGTTTTTAAAACTGTTTGGGTGGCTCTACATTACATTAAAGAGCAAAGGGTGATGGACAATATTAAAAACAAGCTTAATACACTTTGAACTTCCCCCCAGTGGTGGAGATAATTAGGAGACAACTGGAGTCTTGGTCAGAATTGCCCCTCTCCCTCCTGGGCCGATGCCACTTGTTTAAAATGGTCAGCTACCCAAAATTACTTTATCCCATGCAGACCATCCCCCTTCTTCTAAAACATAAAGACGTCCAGATTCTCTATAAAGCACTTTCACAGTTTATTTGGCACAACAAGCGTCCCCGCATTTCAATGAAAAAACTCCAGAAGCCCAGGAGGGGAGGGGGCGCCAATCTTCCAGATGTGAGGTTGTACAATCTGTCTTGTCTCTTGAGGGTGGGGATTGATTGGATAACTGAGATCCCTAGGTTTTCGAATGTAGCCCTTGAAACACAAATGGTAGCACCCTATACTCTGGGAGCAATCCTCCACTGCCCACTATATGCCTTACCAACCAGCATCAGAACCAACATTCTCTTACGGGACACTATAATAGCCTGGCGTGAAGTCAGCAAGAAAATAGGATTATCCCCATATTTCTCCCGACATCTGACCATCATGGGACACCCACTATTTCCCCAATCCAGACAATACCAGGCCTTCGCCAAATGGGCACTTGACGGCCTTACTCACTTCGCACAACTTTTTGACCCGCTTTCTGGTCTCCCACTCCCCCACTCGGACATCTACACCACCTACAGCATTCCACGACAGCACTTCATTCATGTGCAACAGGCGATCTCCTTTGCCAAAGACCTCTGCCCACGTCAGTTCAAACGTTTTAGAGACTCCTTGCTGGATGTGCTGTTGGTGAAACAGAAACTTAAACTCTCTGACGTATATAAACCTTTGTTGGACCTCCGATCACCACAGTCTATCTCACCAACCATTTCTCCATGGAATAAAGATTTTGATGTCCCCAACATAGGGGAGCACATCCTACGGGGGTATAACTCGACATGCAAATACATTGTAAACGAATTCTGGAGGGAACAACAACTAAAAATATTACACAGAGCCTACTCTCCCTTTTCTTTCTCAGCAACTACAACGGCCGCCCAGTCTTGTTCTTGGTGCCTAGCCCACAGGCCCACCCTGGCTCATAGACTGTGGTCCTGCCCACACATCTCTGCATTCTGGGAGGCAGTGCAACACCTGATCTCCACCACCACAGGCTTATCCCCGACGAATAACCCTCTCCTCCTGCTCTTTGGAAACTTACATGGCCCTACTCTGGAAGTGGACCCATCCCAAACACAAATCCTCAATGCCTTTAAGGCCTGGATATCGACATGTCTTATGATAGCAAGGAGAGCTATACTTCAGAAATGGACAATTCCTCACCCCCCTACTACTCAGGATATTATCGAGGAACTCGCCAGGCTCTATGCCAGGGAACTCTTGGACTCCAAGCTCCTAGTGGGCCCTACTGATCGCTTCATGTCCAAATGGTCCCCTTTCCTGACGGCTTATCCTCAGGCCATCCCCAACCCCAACTGACGTTTGAGAGGTATCATGTTAGCTGTGTCACCCTGTGAATGTCTCCAGGTTAACAACTTGGCTCATCTCTCCCTGCCAAGGTGTCCCCCCCCTCCCCCTTCCCCCCCCTCTTCCCCCCCCATCTTGGTTTGTAATATGGATCCCCCAAGTTATAGCCTAAGGGCTTTAGTGTCTTTAACATCTTATGTATAGAAAGGATTCATTGAGTGTCCGGTATGTTTATTCTTTGTGAAACTGTTAAACTCCAATAAAATTTGTTTAAAAAAAAAAAAAAAAAAAACAAGCTTAGAGCTGCTGTTTTCACTTTTTAAATATTTGACTGTAATGATATGTAATATTATTAAAAAAGGTGTATTTCAAAGAAAGGTGATAATAAACAAATAGGACCTCCCAAGAATCCACTAGCGGCGCTGATAGTATATCATAAAAAATATACCAGTAATGATGCTAATAAAAGCACATAATAGCATGTGAGTAAAATAAAACATAAAGGGATAAAGTCCTCAGTGCCAACTTAAAAATAAACGCTGAGCATTCTTCATGCATACAATCCAATTTGGGAAAACAGTCCAAGTATTTCCAAGGTAAGCAGGATCATCCACGAACGTGCATACAACATGCAGAAAGCCTCCACCTCACCACTGTGCACGCCTTATGGTAATACACTTACCAGAGGCAGCTTAAAATAAAGCCTGTATTTTTGAATAACGATGATCTTTTCCTCAAGACACAGGAACACTGGAACAAACTGCCTACCCACCAAGATGGATGGAACGCACTCAGCATACCCAGGTGTGCATGTAAACAAATAGCGAGATACACATAGCGTAATCTTGCTTAACTAAAGTGTATTGAAGACAATCCCCAAACAATCCCTTCCAGTATTGCACTCACATGAACAACATAAATTTCCAGCATATCATGAAAAACATGGTTACCCGGTGTCCAATACTGTCTCCCTGTCTCGAATGGCAAGCCGCTTGGTACCTAGTCAGCTTACTTCCGGGTATGACGTCAGACGCAAATGGTAACCCTTGTGACCGCATGCTCACGCTCTTACGCGTTTCGTCATCAAAGACTTCTACGGAGGGCCTAGGGATATGTAATATTGGTTCTTGACAGTCAAAGGGTTGAAGTACATGTAAAACCTAATTGAATGACATTGAGCGTGCCCGGGAAAAATGAAGGTAAGGTACTGCACTCACATCTTTGACCCAGCCTAATTGCTTGACTTCAGAAAGTTTCTAATAACAGGAAAACAAAAGGCATCAGACACGTTTTGGGGGTCATCAGGGCTAAAAAAAAACATACATGAAGAAGTAGTAAATATGGAGAACACTGATGGAAAAAAAAAAAGGAAACAAATTTCAATATTGAGCCAAGAGAAAAACCACTGTACACTGGATGTACCACAAAAGTCTTTATTTATTGTAAAAATCATCCCCAAGCATGGCAACAACAGTCCTCCCCACAGATCTAGACCTAGACACAGGGCAAACACACCCTGAATCTATCCATTACTATATACTGTATGTGCTTCTACTATGGAGGATCTCAAAATATAGGACTGCAAATAATACTGGGGTGCCTTGTCTTTTAAAAGAGTAATTTTTTTGCCACACGTTTTTGGAAAAATGTGGAAGTAAAATGAAAATATATTTTTTTAAAACAAAGTTGAAATTTTTTAACTACTTCAATACAATGCACTTTCACCCCCTTCCTGCCCAGGCCAATTTTCAGCTTTCAGCGCTGTCACACTTTGAATGACAATTGTGCGGTCATGCTACACTGTATCCATATTCCATATGACATTTTTTATCTTTTTATTTTCACATAAATAGAGCTTTCTTTTGGTGGTATTAAATCACCACTTTCTTTTTTTTTTTTCTTAAAAAAAAAAAAAAGAAAAAAGGCAGAACATTTTGAAAAAAAAAGTTTTTCTTATTTTCTATGAGTAAATTTTGAAAATAAGTAATTTTTCTCCTTCACTGATGTTCACTAAAGAGGTGGCCCTGATGGGCACTGATAGGCTGCACTGATGGGCACTGATGAGGTGGCACTGATGAGGAGGTACTAATATGCCGCACTGATGGGAACTGATCGGTGGCACTAATGGGCACTGAAAGGTGTCACTGATGGGCACTGATAGGTGTCGCTGATGGGCGGCACTGATGGGCACTGACAGGTGGCACTGATGGGCACTGATGAGAACTGACAGGTAGCACTGATGGGCACTGACTGGTGGCACTAATGGACACTGATGGGCAGCACAGATGAGAAGGCCCTGACTGGCAACCCTATGGGCACTGATTTTGGCCACTGATTGTGGGCACTGTGGGCACTGATGATGGGCACTATGGGCATTGATGGTGGGCTCTGTTTTTGAGTTTTTCTACTAATTTCTGTAATCAGGGCACTGATCATCAGTGGCCTGATTACCTTTTCTAGGTTCCCTTTCGAGGAGAAGCCGCTGATCGGCTCTCCTCGCCACACACCCTGACAGTGTGAGGCGAGGAGAGCCGCTAAACGGCACTTCCTCATTTACAGAAATATATAACAGATGCTGAACCAGCGCTATTAAACACACAGTGTGAGGGGAGAATTATAAACACTAATGTAAACAATAGATATAAAAACAGATATAGAGAATCAAAAAATAATGATAAAAAAACACAATAATGATACATGTTTCAGGTGTATATAGATACAAAGTCCATAGAGTAGAGTCTATGTAGAGATGGATGGCTGGGTGGCTTCCGGCTCTATCAGAGTTAGGAGGAGACTCTGTGCATGGTAGACAAATAAAAAAGAGAGAACAGAGCAGCGCCACCTGAGTGTAGTATTAAAACAATCCTTTATTGGCATAAAAGGTAATGCACTCACATGAGTGATAGGAAAGCAGGCTTTACAGCAAGTCATCCGATCTGCTGCAGGGGAGGCAGGAGAGGTTAAACAAAAACTAAATGGAGAGAAGCATGGACTTTGGAGGCACTGGGTACTTTAAAATATAACATTTAATTAATTAACATGTGTAAAGACATCAAAAGAGAAAAAACAAAAAACAAAACAGTGTAACCATCCCATTCATAAAGGGGAACACATTTGTACAGAATAAACAATTCTGGCAGTTACATTGCTGGTGAATAATGAACAAGTACAGATCATTTGAATGACATAATAAAATAATTGATACTTCACATCGAAGCGATCCAACCGAAGGTGACAGGGAGGTGTACTTTGCTTCTGACTTTACAACCCCTTAAACTCAGGAGGACTGTTTCCCAAGTTAGATAAAATTCTAAAGAGACTGTAGACAAATTTTTCTTCACAAAACGTACAGAAGGGCTTTTTTGGAAAAAAAAAAACAATGATTTCTGACACCTCTTTGCAGAGACCACTACAATTAGGAAGACCACCCTAAAAGTTAAGTTCCTAAAGGAACAGGAGTCTGAAGGACAAACATGTCATTGCTGTTACAGACTTAAGCCCCATACACACGTACCGAATGTTGGCCGAACGATCGGCCGTCTTTTGTCCGGTGCTGTCCTGTCGGCTGAAAACTGCAAAAGACTGCACATGAATTTTGTCGGCCAACAACAGCCGACTGCAGTAGTGATGTCATGTGATGGTTAACTTTCCTTGTCTTTTTTCTTTTCTGAGCATGCCCAGTCTTGCTAATCGGCTGTTTGTCGGCCGAATTCTGTATTGACTGGCGAACAATCGGCCGTTCTGGTGTTGGCCAACAAAAATTTTAATGCCTGCACACCCGATTCTGTTTGGCCGAAAAGTCGCTGTCGGTTGTCGGAAGCATCATACTAACAAGCCGACAATCGGCCGATCAATCGGCGGCCGAATATTTACGGCCGACAATCGCTACGTGTGTACGGGACTTTAGGCACACATGCCTGTCACCCTTTTGGTGTATGCTACATAACACTCTGTTGGAATTACTCTGCCATGTGAGCCCAGGGTCTGTAACCTGCTTCAATTGTCATATCTACCAGCATCACATTTACATCCTTGCTGTTTCAGATTTAAGGAACATCACCTGTCATCTGTCCATTTGGTTGCTCTCCTATAGTAGGTCCATTGGTGTTCATGCAGTACATCTGAGGGGGAAATAAGGGTTTAGGAGAGATAGGCAGGGACTGAATGTGGGTTTGGGGAATGTTGGAATGAAGTTAGGCCAATTTGTATTCTGCTACATATTTTGGATAAAAAAATCCTAATAAGTGTATTTTAATTGGTTTAAGCAAAAGCTATCACGTCTACAAACTAGGGTCACAATTTATGTCATTTTTATTTATTTTTTACTAGTAGGGGCGGCGATCAGCGATCTTTAGTGGGACTGCGACATTGCGGCAGATCAGACCCCTGACATTTTTGACACTTTTGGGAGGGACCAGTGACATTACTGCAGTAATCAGTGCTAAAAATATGCACTGGCACTGTAATAATGACACTGGCAGGGAAGGGGTTAACCCAGGGGCGGTCAAAGGGTTAAGTGTGAGCCTAGTGGGCATTTTCTAACTGTGGGGGGGATGGACTTATGGAATTACAGAGACCTGTGTTCCTAAATAGGAGGAACACAGGAGCTCTACCTTGATACTAGAGAGAACAAGGGTCTGCTGTGTTCTCGCTCCATGGGGAGTGATCACGAGTGCCCAGCCCTATGGATCGGCTTCCCTGCTGGCGAGTGGGCACGCGCAGACTTCCAGGATCGCTTCCGCGGACCACTGTACAGGTACACCGATTCGCGGGAACCCGCCGACCTGCTGCCGTATAATGGCGGCTGGTTGGCAAGTGGTTAAAATACTGATCTCATATCTATATATGAGAGGTCGGTGGAGGAACTTCCCTACATGTTCCTTTTCAAGAGATACACAGAGATAAGATCTGCAATGTATATGATTACTGAAATACAGCTCCTTGTAAACATTCATTTCCATGTACACTATATTACTAAAAGTGCCTTTACACACACATGATGAACTGTAATGGCATCCCAGTCTTATTTTGTAGAGTTTAATATTGAGTTATCCCACCCTTTGCAGCTATAACAGCTTAAACTCTTCTGGGAAGGCTGTCCACAAGGTTTAGGAGTGTGTCTATGGGAATGTTTTACCATTCCAGAGGAGGAATTCTGAGGTTAGGAACTGATGTGTACGCGAAGGCCTAGCTCGCAGTCTGTGCTCTAATTCATCCCAAAGGTATTCTATCAGGTTGGGATCAGGACTCTGTGCAGGCCAGTCAAGTTCCTTCACCCCAAACTCACTCATCCATGTCTTTATGGACCTTACTTTGTCCAAATCATTTGGTGGAGCAGGGATTATGGTGTGGGGTTGCTTGTCAGGGGCTGGGCTTGGCCCCTTAGTTCCATTGAGGAGAAATTCCTATGGTGTCAGCAGATCAAAAAAAAAAAAGGTGGGCCAACTTGATATAAAACCATACGGACTAAATCTGGGATGACATTAAAGTTAATGTGTGTGTAAAGGCCGACATCTCAATACTTTTGGTAATACAGTGTATATCTTCAACATAATCCTTGGTTAATAAAAATATTCAAACAAAAGTCAGGCAGCTATTTGTTTGGATATAAGGTCCAGACACAATATTACAAAACTCCCCAATTGCTATAGAAACTTCCCTCAAGTCTCTTCCCTTAGTTGGTGATGTCAAGAAAATGAGAGAACACTCCTACACATTTTCTGGGACTGTGCTGTATGATGGGACTTCTGGTTGGCTGTAAAAAGGAAAGGCATGCATACACGCCATGTGTAAAAAGACAGGACACCCCAGTAAGGAACAGTGGTAAGCCAAAATAACTGGCATACAACAAAGAAAAAACAACTGGGATCACTCACCCCATCCTCTCTTTTTTCCTACCTCCCCTTTTTTTGTTCTTGTTTTCCTTCCGCAATCTTTCAAATGCTTACTGTACATTTATTATTTTTCTTCCCGCTACCCAGTCTAATATGCCTCCCTTCCCACTGCTACTTCCATGTAGACCCAATATACTGTAATTCATTCATCTCCCAAGAAAATGTAAAATAGAAGGATCAGCAGCAGATATCATCATTTGGTATCAGATAGATAGTTCTCTGATGAAAACATGCACATAAATGTGTGAACAAAACATATAATTATAAATGGCCCCAATGTGTCATTACACAGGATTATGATTGTTGGAACCAAACTGTAATATATGCCTGTACTTTTTGCGTTCCCCACTTCCCCTGATAATGCCCTAAAAAAATGTCAAAATCAACTTACTCTTTGCTTATTACAGATGTTCTAAAAGCTTGGGCAGTTGGTTGGGACTGCCTTCATTTTCTACCCCTCATCCAATGCACCGACTACCACCATGTGCAATCGGATGTGTGCCACACCTGTGTGATGATGTCAGCCCCATAACATCTAACTAGAGGAGGATACTCATATACACGGGTGGGCTTTTACCACTGGGGCTCCCACAGGATAGTCCCATGCTGGAAATGCACAGACACACCTCTCTTCTGGTTTGTGGGTGACGACATAAACCTATTGCTCCTGTTCCTCTTATCCCACAGTTTAATAGGTTATATACATTTTATGCATGTAAGTGGTTTAATGTTGTTCAAATGTAAGTTATTGGATGTTCTATGCATCTATTTGGAATTTTTTATATTTATATCACATACACTACGTCAACTCTTCTGAAGAAGCAGACAGTGAAATGCACCTCTTGTCTTTCTAATCGGGAGACATTTAAGCAACAAATGGACTGAATTCAACCCAATGATGTCTTTTGAAAAAATACTAATGTACATACATTATTAAGTGTCATACAATAGAGGTGGATGCTGCGAGGTATAATGGCTGGAGGTTATATAGCAGCATATTACTCACAATTAGGGGGGGGGGGGGGGCTAATTGGTTGGCACTGGCAATGTGGCAATGTGACTGCACTGACCAATGACAATCTCATCTACCAATGAGAATCTCCTTCTTTTTGTCACAGAGTTTAGATGTAATTCTTCAATATCATACAAAACTGGTAAGGGCAGATGTAAGCTTGTAGGTGGGGCTAAGTGAACACATATACAATGTTAGCTACCTGGATTAGCCATATTCAGAGGCCAATCTACGTTAATGTGAACCCCCACTCTCAGAGGAAGTCAAAAGTACTAGCATCTTCTGCCCCTCTGCTAGGATCCAGAGGCCTACTTTACTAACAATTCCACAGGTATACCCCAAAGAGTCCAGTTCAAATAGTCTTTTATATTTCCTTTATTGAATAGCAAGGGGAATTTGAGCATCTTCAGTGCAATTAACTTCTTCAGTACAACTTACTGTCAGCCATGACATGTCTACACATAGTGATGTCTCCTCTTGCCTGACTGTAGGGGTGCCTTACTTCTGATGTCTTTCTGAATGAGCCTAAAGGGGAGGTGAACATCTGGGGTAACCCCCAGCTGGGGAAAGCCCTATTTCCTGACAGCTTACATCTGACTCTGGAAGGCCCCAACTTTCCCACAAGAGCCAACTCTCCCAACTCAGGTATCCGTTCTCCACCCACCTCCACTCCACAACCCTATATATATCCTCTCTTGCTAGGGAAAGGGAGGTGCACCAGTGGTCACAGTAGGAATTACATCAAGAGCCACTTAACCCCTTCTTACAGGATCTATTAGCAACAATGTACTTAAAGACGGTTTACTATCCTCATAAAGGTTCATCATAAAAATATACTTTTTTATACCTGCAACTCTGAGTATGTCATATACTGTCTTTAGTGCCTATTTACATTTTGATGGCCCTTTATATTTTGGTGAAACACAGAAGATTAGGGATAACATTTCTTTGCATATGTCAGCTATATGTAACCATTTCACAGATCAGGAGGAGGAGAAATGGAAGTCAGCAAACCAAGTCTTCAAAGCGCAATCATTTTTGTGAAGGACAGTGCCACAATCTAATGCACATTTTTGTGTCACCCTAATTACCTTCTCAGAATGGATTTTGAAGGCTGGCACAAGAGCACCTTATGGCAAACTGAGCCAACATGGGCCAATGGACCCGTCTGCAAAACACAAAAATCCATGGGCTCCTTGGTTATAGGTTTAGGGGCCATGAAATTCTCAAGATAAACTGTGACCATAATTATTTTAGCCCATCCACATTTTCCCGTATGTCTTCATAGCGCATGCCAATGCTTCCTATGGTCCCAGATACCTTTTTGAGAAATATTTACTTGGTCAAGCTTAAAACATGGGAAAACAAGTGAGTATGTGTAAAGCCTCCTAGTTCTGAAGTAATGTTGAGCAATGTTGACACAATTGTCACTGACCATGGTGCCCATTTATAGTGAGTGATTAGACTTTGGAAAAAGAGGAACGTTTTTGCTTGAAAGAGTTGTTGTAGTGTGTGCTATAATCAAGCACACTTTCCTATTTAATCATTCACAGTCCAGAAAAATACATTTTACAAAATCTAAAGAAAATCTATTTTACCTGGGTCTATAAGAATTTTAATTGAACCAAACCATCAAAAGAAACGACTCTCAAATATGATCAAACAATCTCTTCAGAAAAAAAAATCAATGTATGTGTGGGCTGTTTTTTTAATTTCTTTACTCCTCTAATGATTCTCCTATATTAGTATTCAATAATAATATATATATGTATATACTTTAGTCGATTTCCTGGATTCCTTGGGCATTTTATGATTTATAACACATAAGCATATCATTAAATTTGTCTGTTATTGCAAGTATCATTAGAAAACTGACATATGCAGAAGTAGGTCAGCAATGTCTCCCTATACCTCTCAATGAATGCAGTTTAAAGCATTACAATGAATTGAACTTCTAGATCAAATTAGCTTAATACCTTTTAAAACTAAACAAATGATGTGCAGAGTCATACAATTCCTTTTCTCTACGAAGTAGTACAGCAAAGTAGAAACGTCTGTCCCCTGCCAGCATATTGTAGAGTGGGACACTTGTTTTGTGTGGAAGCAAAGGTCTCAATGCAGTTGTCCAACAAACAGTGTACTAGGTCAGACTTACAGCTTTGCAATTCACAAAGCTCAGCCTTCCTTCTGACTGATGAGCTTTAGCTGTGACCGCCGGGACATTTTATGAAAACAGTGAGCCTGTTTGCAAGATCATGAGTTGGGCCCCACTGCTTGAGAAAAAGAAAATGTTGCATGGTTTTTATTGTGCCGAATACTGAACATGGCTTAAAGAGTCTGGGATGACTTACAGAGTATAGAAAGAGACAGTGTAGTACAAAGAATGTACAGAACAGACAGGGCTTGCCTGAGATACTGTGCTGCCCTGGTCCAATAATGAAACTCCCCCCATCCAGCAAAGAGACATTTTATAAAGCAAAGAGACATCCCCAAGAAAATAGAAAAGAGACGTCCCTTGATAAAGTCACGTGGGTAGTGACGCAACGCGCATCGGGAAGAGCCGGGTGACGTCACCTCCGTGTTTACGGCCGTAGCCGGAGGTTCTACAGTGTATTGCTTTTGCTCATTTGTTGCTATTTGATTGTAAGTGTATATTTTATTGTAATTAAACTGGTTTTGAAGTTACTGCACCATGAGCGTCTCATTTTATATCCTATGAGGCGGAACGGCTTGGAGTGAGCATATTGTGCAGCTGAAGATCGTTACTGCATTGGGAGATCGATGTACTGTGAACATCAGTGATTACATGCCCGCAAGAGAGGAGAGAAGTCGGAAGCCCATTTCAAAGGAAAGCAATCGGCTTGTTTGGATTACACACATGTGCAGATAGTGTGTGTGGGAGGTAAGCGGCCACTACACACCTGTTTGTTGGAGATTGGATCGATATCCAGATTATTGATGTTATATTTTACGATTGGTTGATCCTTTGAAGATTTATTTCATTCATCTTTGATTGTATATTGGACACCGTGGGATTTTCTCAGATACTTATATTTTTATACACAACTTTTTATATGAATTGTTTTATGAAATATTTTTAGGAATTTTTTCATCACATATCAGTCATCAACGATTATATTGATCATCGCCCTTTTTCATCGATTGCATTGATTTTGTGTATTATATATATATATTTCCTTGGGATTGACACACTATTTATTTATTTGAGGACTTTATTTATGCACAGTCTTTTCAGAGTCATTCACTGAAGATCTTTTGTGTATAGGCTCGCTTTTACAGTTTTATATTGAGGATTGATTTTACTTCGAATTTTTTGCATCAGGTTTAATCACATAGAGCACTATCCACAGTGGTGGACATCGTTATTGTCACAGAGTGTATCACATTTATTTATGATTTGAATTAGCGCCGATTTTCTACACCATACACGTATCAATTTACGGTGGGGACATCGATTTAGATTGGCAGCTTTTTCTATATTTTTTATTTTTCACATTTTTTATTTTTTTATTTTATATATTTGATTTTTTGGAATTGATTTACTCCTATCAAACCCCTCTGGGTAGCGCATTGATCCTCTTATTTAATTTACTCCTAGAAAAACAGTATTGTGAGTACAGGGGATCGTGTTGAGGGGCCTGACCTGAGGGGGGCCACCCCGAAGTAGGATAGTCAGAGGAGGGGTGTCAGTGGTCAAGAAAGGGGATACTAGAAGAGTGTCCTGAAGATATCTTTAGTTCATCAAGTCATCTGGAAAGAGACCTAATCCTAAATCCACCTAAGTGGCAAGGTGGATCAACAGCCTGGCTGTATCAACAAATAGATGTCCTCCAAACTTTGTGCACAGTTAATCTGGAGTATTCTACTATTCCCTTCTCCCATCCCTAATTTATAAAATAGAAAAAAAGGGGCGAAGCGCCTCTAAGTGCAGTATTTTATTGAGATGTAAGCACATAAGATCATGGCAACTTACAGGATAAAGGAACATATAATCAGCTCGATGCGGAGTCAAGCGGTGAGGTGTCCATAGCGCTTCTGCCGAGAGAGAGGAAAAGTTGGAACAATCCTGTCCGGTAGATGGATTCGAAGGACGGAGAGAGGCCGGCTAACTGTCTTCCGGGACCGGCTCGCTCTCTCGTGGCAGGCTGGAACGCAGGCTGGGACGCACCAACAACCGTGTGACATCAGCAAGGTCAAGGTGCACACGACGCGTTTCAGAGCATGCGCCAAGCTCGTACGGAGCATGCGCGCTCTTTTTTCAAGTGTTCAATACGGAGACCGCTCTGAGCCAGGGATATATATACACAAATACGATCTATCGGTAGGAGTGTACAGAGGACGAGCTAAGGCTACAGAAATATGGCGGCCATATTCAAGAGAAACAGGCCATTATAACGATATGCACATAACAATTACTCATAATTTTAACATTTAAAATAAAAGTGATATCTATATATAGAAGATATGTAAAATTTGTAAAATTATAACATAAAATAATGCGAAAATACTGCTGCATATTGGTAGATGTAGCACTAATCTCTCAATAGGCTAATAGATAAAAATTAAATAAGATGTCATCAACGGAGTAATAAAATAATAAAAGGATATGGAACCTAAAATAAATCAATCAATTGATTTATTTTAGGTTCCATATCCTTTTATTATTTTATTACTCCGTTGATGACATCTTATTTAATTTTTATCTATTAGCCTATTGAGAGATTAGTGCTACATCTACCAATATGCAGCAGTATTTTCGCATTATTTTATGTTATAATTTTACAAATTTTACATATCTTCTATATATAGATATCACTTTTATTTTAAATGTTAAAATTATGAGTAATTGTTATGTGCATATCGTTATAATGGCCTGTTTCTCTTGAATATGGCCGCCATATTTCTGTAGCCTTAGCTCGTCCTCTGTACACTCCTACCGATAGATCGTATTTGTGTATATATATCCCTGGCTCAGAGCGGTCTCCGTATTGAACACTTGAAAAAAGAGCGCGCATGCTCCGTACGAGCTTGGCGCATGCTCTGAAACGCGTCGTGTGCACCTTGACCTTGCTGATGTCACACGGTTGTTGGTGCGTCCCAGCCTGCGTTCCAGCCTGCCACGAGAGAGCGAGCCGGTCCCGGAAGACAGTTAGCCGGCCTCTCTCCGTCCTTCGAATCCATCTACCGGACAGGATTGTTCCAACTTTTCCTCTCTCTCGGCAGAAGCGCTATGGACACCTCACCGCTTGACTCCGCATCGAGCTGATTATATGTTCCTTTATCCTGTAAGTTGCCATGATCTTATGTGCTTACATCTCAATAAAATACTGCACTTAGAGGCGCTTCGCCCCTTTTTTTCTTTTCTATTGTTCACAGACTGACTTCCTGTGTGGTGGAGCCAGCCCTCTGTGCAGATCTACTTCACTCTCCATCTCCATGGTTTATTTCACTTATGGACTTTACTGTTTACATATAGGTAACCTCATTATTTTCCCAGTACTTCATTGTATTATTGTATATTTGACACATCCTTACACTAACCGCATTAACACTGGACCAGAGCGCCAGCTAATTTTTATTTTTATTTTTTCTAATTTATAAAATAAAACACATAAAAACAACATACCCCTGGACTAATTATTGCCTGAGCCAAGAAGTAAAGCGATAGACTGTGATTGTCAAGGGTAACAGGAACCCAGGGGACCTGAAAGTGTGAAAATCCAGCAGTCCTTAAGGGGGCAGTGTTACATCAACCAAGAGACATTTCCATAAAGCAAAGAGACATCCCCATATAGTAAAGAGACATCCCCATATATTAAGCAAAGAGACATGCCCCCTCCAGCAAAAAGACATGCCCTCTCCAGCAAAGAGAAATGCCTCCTCCAGCAAAGAGACATGCCCAAAAATATCAGCTCAGCTCACAGGTATGTGAATTGTGCAGCACCACAAAAGCCCCCCCCCCTCTTGCTCTGCACCGTCACCGACCAACTAAGCTCCGATCCCAGCTCAGTGATGCCTCATGCGGCGACAGCAGCACTGCAGTGGCGGCGGGTGCTCCTGCTATTGAAGCCTGTGCTGTTCTGGAACGGGGAGAGCTGCTATCGTCGCCTGCCACCAGATGCAGTGTGCCACTTGCCATAGACTGCCACCAGATGCAGTGTATCACTTTCCATAGTCACCTGCCACCAGATACAGCTTGTCACTTGCCACCGCCACCTGCCTCCTGATGCAGCCTGCCACTTGTCACCCATAGCCTGCCACCAGATACAGCGTATCACTATCCACAGTCGCCTTCCACCAGATGCAGCATGTTACTTGCCACAGAGGCCTGCCGCCAGATGCAGCATGTCTCCTGCCACCGCTGTCTGCTGCCAGATGCAGCCAAACACTTGAAACCTATAGCCTGCTGCCAGATGCAGTGTCACTTGCCACCCACAGCCTGCCACCAGATACAGTGCCACTTGCCACCAGAATCCTGCCACCAGATACAGTGTACCACTTGCCACCTGCAGCCTACCACCAGATACAGTGTGCCACCTGCCACCGGCAGCCTGCTACTGTCGTCTGCTGCCAGATGCAGCATGCCACTTGCCACCCATAGCCTGCCACCAGATACAGTGCCACTTGCCACCTGCAGCCTGCCACCAGATACAGTGTGCCACTTGACACCCGCAGCCTACCACCAGATGCAGTGTGCCACTTGACACCTGCATCCTGCCACCAGATACAGTATGCAACTTAACACCCGCAGTCTGCCACCATATACAGTGTGCCACTTGCCACCCGCAGCCTGCCACCACATACAGTTTTCCACTTGCCACCTGCAACCTGCCACCAGATACAGTGTGCCACTTGACACCTGCAGCCTGCCACCAGATACAGTATGTCACTTGCCATCCTCAGCCTGCCACAAGATACAGTGTCACTTGCCACCCTCAGCCTGCCACCAGATACAGTGTTACTTGCCACCCACAGCCTGCCACCAGATACAGTGTTACACTTGCCAACTGCAGCCATAAACCAGATACATTGTCACTTGCCACCTGCAGCCTGCCACCAGATATATAGTGTGCCACTTGACACCCATAGCCTGCCACCAGATGCAGTGTGCCACTTGACACCTTCATCCTACTGCCAGATACAGTATGCCACTTGACAACCGCAGCCTGCCACCATATACAGTGTGCCACTTGCCATCCACAGCCTGCCACCACATACAGTTCGCCAATTGCCACCTGCAGCCTTCCACCAGATCCAAGATTCTCAAAAAGCTGATCTCCCCGGGTAGTGGATCTCTTGGGGTCCAGTGCAGATTCCTTCAAGGTTAACTTCCCCTGGGTATTGGATCCCTTCAAGGCTGACTCTCCCGGGTCCCAGCCAGATCTCTTCAAGGCTGGATGCCTCAGGCTGGGGTACTGGATCCCAGTGGCTCCCCATCGATCAGCGGCATTGCAGATGGCCTCATTGAACAGCCAATGTGTGAGACTTGGTGGCTCCCCTGCAGTCAGAGGCAGTGCAGACGGGCTCACCAGACAGCTGGTGCATGAACACTGCTCCCTGTGAAATCCCTGGCCAGTGTCAGCAATGCAAACATCAGCGGCGACAGTAGCACTCTTCTATTTGGCGCCGGCCAGTTTCGTCCCAGGTAAGTGACATCACTGGTTGGTATACGCCAGATGGCTCTAGCAACCAGTGGCTAGGAGCAGAGCATGATGCAAGGATGACTAGAGGGAGGGAGCCTCAAATCTTCAGGCAGTGCATCCCTTTTGCCGCCCTTCTTAAAGTGCTGCCTGGGACCCATGGACCCACTGGGACCTATGGTAGGGCCGGCCTCGAGCACAGTGTATAGAGTTAGGTGTGTTAGAGTTGATGTGGAATAAGAAATGTACAGGGCAGTGTACAGAATGAGGTGGGGCAGAATATGAAATGTAAAGCCCAGTATACAGAATGAGTTGGTGTAGAATAGAGAATATACAGAGCAGTGTACATGTCGAGGAGGTGTGAGATGGAGAATGTGCAACGGGGTGTACAGATTGAGTTGGTGCAGAACAGGGAATGTGCAACATGGTGTACAGAACAAGGTAGTGTGTAAAAGGGAATGTGCAATGCACTGTACATAATGAGTTGTTATGGAAAATGGAATGTACAGTGCAGTGTACAGAATGAGGTTATGTGGAATAGGGAATGTACAATGCTGTATACAGAATGAGGTGATGTGGACTAAGGAATGCACAATGCAGTGTACAGAATGAGGTGATGTGGAATAGGGAATGTACAGTGCAATGCACATAAAGAGGTGATGTGGAATAGGGAATGTACAGCGCAGTGTACAGAAAGAGGTGATGTGGAATAGGGAATGTACAGCGCAGTGAACAGAAAAAGGTGATGTGGAAAAGGGAATGTACAATGCAATGTACAGAATTAGGTGATGTGGAATAGGGAATGTACAATGCAGTGTACAGAATGAGGTGATGTGGAATAGGGAAGCAGTGTACATGTCGAGGAGGTGTGGGATAGAGAATGTGCAATGGGGTGTACATATTAAGTTGGTGCAGAACAGGGAATGTGCAACATGGTATACAGAATAAGGTGGTGTGCAATAGGGAATGTGCAATGCTCTGTACAGAATGAGTTGGTATGGGATAGAGAATGTGCAATGGGGTGTATAGCGCAGTGTACAGAATGAGGTGATGTGGAATAGGGAATGTACAGCCGAAGCCGTCACCGGATGTGAAGAAATGCATAAGATTTGGAACGCACAGCGTACGTGACGTGTAACGCAGGTGGAACGCAAGACGGAAGTCTTCCCGCTCGCTACCCTGCATTCGGTTTGCACCGACACACACGCTCACGAGCATCCGTTCACGGCCTTTTTAATTGGCAAAATTATCTTTTATTTGGCTTATACCGTTTTTCAATACTTTGTATCGCTATCAGTATGTTTTTTACCCAGATTGGGGAATAAAATTTATATTTAAAATACTACACCATCCGGAGCTCTTTTTTTGTCTTCCTTCTGATCTGGCCTGAGGTGAGAGGAGAGAGAGGGGGAGCCCGCCATCCTACCCACCCAAAGCAAGCCACGAGGAGACCCCATCATAGCCTGCAAGGCTATCTAAGCTTGGCTGGTCTTGATGCCATAAGGCATACATGACCCACGCTATTTGGTAAGTGATTCAATCTTACCATTTATCACGGTGGAAATAAAAGCTGCACTGAGCACTACAGGACAGATTGAGAAATCACTACGCTGAGCACTTGCATCTATTACCTGGGAATAAGCATTGTTTGCACAAGAGACTCACTATTTATTTATTGGAATTTTAAAACTCTGAAAACCTTTTTTGGACCTTTTTTGGACTTTTTCTTTGATAATATATATTTTTTCTACAGTCACTTTATGGAATTTTTTATAATCTGAATTAATTTGTATATATCACTATATTGTCACAATAGTCCCCTTAATGAAATTTATGTATGAATTTTATGTATACTACTTTATATTTATTATCAACATTTTACTGTAATTTTAACAAGCGCTATAGGTAGCCTATTATAGACTACTTACCTGCAACACATTTACATTATTTCTATAGCAGCTGCTACAAACACACAATTTTGTATTCATATAATTTTTCACTCAATTTGTTTATTTTTCACATATTTATTTCTGAACACCGGGCGCAGGCATATACTCAAGTATATTCTTTACAATGTACAGCGCAGTGTACAGAAAGAGGTGATGTGGAAGAGGGAATGTACAATGCAGTGTACAGAATGAGGTGATGTGGAATAGGGAATGTAAAATGCAGTGAACATAATGAGGTGATGTGGAATAGGGAATGTACAATGCAGTGAACATAATGAGGTGATATGGAATAGGGAATGTACAATGCAGTGTACAGAATGAGGTGATGTGGAATAGGGAATTTACAATGCAGTGAACATAATGAGGTGATGTGGAATAGGGAATGTACAATGCAGTGTACAGAATGAGGTGATGTGGAATAGGGAATGTACAATGCAGTGTACAGAATGAGGTGATGTGGAATAGGGAATGTACAATGCAGTGTACAGAAAGAGGTAATGTGGAATAGTGAATGTACAATGCAGTGTACAGAATGAGGTGATGTGGAATAGTGAATGTACAATGCAGTGTACAGAATGAGGTGATGTGGAATAGGGAATGTACAATGCAGTGTACAGAATGAGGTGATGTGGAATAGGGAATGTACAATGCAGTGTACAGAAAGAGGTGATGTGGAATAGGGAATGTACAATGCAGTGTACAGAATGAGGTGATGTGGAATAGGGAATGTACAATGCAGTGAACATAATGAGGTGATGTGGAATAGGGAATGTACAATGCAGTGTACAGAATGAGGTGATGTGGAATAGGGAATTTACAATGCAGTGAACATAATGAGGTGATGTGGAATAGGGAATGTACAATGCAGTGTACAGAATGAGGTGATGTGGAATAGGGAATGTACAATGCAGTGTACAGAATGAGGTGATGTGGAATAGGGAATGTACAATGCAGTGTACAGAAAGAGGTAATGTGGAATAGTGAATGTACAATGCAGTGTACAGAATGAGGTGATGTGGAATAGTGAATGTACAATGCAGTGTACAGAATGAGGTGATGTGGAATAGGGAATGTACAATGCAGTGTACAGAATGAGGTGATGTGGAATAGGGAATGTACAATGCAGTGTACAGAAAGAGGTGATGTGGAATAGGGAATGTACAATGCAGTGTACAGAATGAGGTGATGTGGAATAGGGAATGTACAATGCAGTGTACAGAATGAGGTGATGTGGAATAGGGAATGTACAATGCAGTGTACAGAAAGAGGTGATGTGGAATAGGGAATGTACAATGCAGTGTACAGAATGAGGTGATGTGGAATAGGGAATGTACAATGCAGTGTACAGAATGAGGTGATGTGGAATAGGGAATGTACAATGCAGTGTACAGAAAGAGGTGATGTGGAATAGGGAATGTACAATGCAGTGTACAGAATGAGGTGATGTGGAATAGGGAATGTACAATGTAGTGTACAGAAAGAGGTTATGTGGAATAGTGAATGTACAATGCAGTGTACAGAATGAGGTGATGTGGAATAGGGAACGTACAATGTAGCGTACAGAATGAGGTGATGTGGAATCGGGAATGTGCAGCGGAGTTTACAGAATTAGGTGATGTGGAATAGGGAATGTACAATGCAGTGTACAGTATGACATGAAGTGGAATAGGGAATGTACAACTCAGGAAATGAGCCCACCCAGTTGTGTGACAATAGCGAATGAATATTCGCTATTGTCACACGGATTCTTCTCCTGGCCAATCAGGAAGTGGGTCCTGAGACCCGTTTCCCAAATGGCCAAAAGGAGAAGCCATGCCATTGGCCGAGGAGGAGGAAGGAGGAGACGCAGGAGACCGATGGGGAAGCCGCCGCCACCACTGCTGCTGCTGCTGACTGCCGACTGCCCTCCACATGTCCAGGGTGAGAGGGTAAGTGAGCCGGTGACTGGGGGGGGGGTATGGTGTGCGGGTTGGTGTGGTTCGGGGGGGTATGGTGTGGTCCATCTGCCGCCACTGCCAGTATCCCTGGTGTGGAATAATTGGAGTATAGGAGATGCCCCTAACTGTCCCTTGCATCTCTATTAACCATTGCATGGGCAATAGGGAATGACAGTGTGAATGTCAATTTCGGAACCTTCCTTTATCCAGTCTTTAGACAGTCAATGATCAGGCCAGCAGGCTGGCTGCTGGCAATAAAAAATTGCAAATGGAGACACCTGTGAGCTGGTAAGTTTCGCGGCACACTATTTGCAAGTCAGTCACTCCTTCTGACTAGACATGCCCCAGACACTTCCGTCACACTTGCTGCTGCAGTGTTATACCTTTCTCCCAGAATGATGTCAGCAAAAACCCCCAGGGATATGCAGCAACACTCAGATTAAATGATTTTCTTTATACCATTGCAGCTGTTAGTGACAGAAGCAGTTACAGCACCGCAGAATAGGTAATATATTACATAAAGGGATTGTAGGCAGAAGTTTTATCTTTATGTATTCTATGCATTAAGATAAAAACACTTTTACTGTGCAGTAGCCTCCCCAGCACCCCTAATAATTACATGAGCCTGTCTTTATCCAATCAAGTGATGTTGCAGGAGTGTCTAAGGTGCCTAGGACTCCCCTCCTCATTGGCTGAGACAGCAGGCCAGCGCGACTGACTCCCGTTGCTGTGAATCAAAATTATTCAGCAAATCAGGAGAGAAAGGGGGGCAGGGCCTGATTGCGGCTCTGTGTCTGAATTGACCCAGGGAGGTCTGTCTCGGCTCAGGTACCCCCATAGCAAGCTGTTTACTGTGGGGGCACTCAACAGGAGGGAGGGGCCAGAAGAGCCAAATAAAGACCCAAGAAGAGGAGAATCTGGGCTGCCCTGTGCAAAACCAACTTCATAGAGCACATAAGTATGACATGTTTGTTATTTTAACCACTTGCCGACCCCCAGCAGTACATATACTGAGGCAGGACGGCTCTGTCCCGCGAAACTACCTAATTGTATGTCATTTGTGGGACCACTAGTGGGGGCACGCATGGGAGGGGTAGCCGAATAGTGGGTCCAGCGGCCGCAATTGCCGCTAGGCACCCGCAATCACTCCCTGGGGAGACAGAACGGCGGTCTGCCATTGTAAACACAGCAGATCGCTGTTCTGTCAGCAATGAACATAGGGATCCTGTGTTCCTCTCATTTAGGAGCACAGGCCTCTGTGTTCATGCAGCATACCCATCCCCCCACAGTTAGAAAGCACCCCCTAGGGACATGTGGTGTATGTTGAGGCGCTATTACTAAATAGTGTATGATTATATTATGAAATTATGCAATATATGCAAATGAGAAGGTGTTGAGACAGTGCTAAAGTTACAAATATACTGTGCCTTCAGCATGCAAATAAATATGTGCAAATTGCAATAAGTCCAAAGTACATATACGAGCAAATCGTGCTATTCAAGTATCAAAATTAACATATATTATTCCATTAAACTATACAACACTGTGCAATGATTAGTGCAATGTACAATACATTCCAAAGTGCCTGAGGTTAATATGTAAACTAATTGGATAAATAAAAAGTGCCAAGTTCATTTTCCCCTAAACAAACTGATAATGGGTAATGGTCTCCTTATTCCCCCATAAAGTGATCCGTACTTCCAAAAAACAGTGCTGATCTGTGGGCAAGTGGCGCTCCTCCACCTTGGTAAGTAATGGCCACTTACCAGATTTATTCAGGCCACCAGGACCTATAAAGCTGAATTAGTGCCTCCAAAGCTACAAGGTACAGAGTGTGGATCCGCTGGGTTAAATGAGCCCCCTAGGGACACACTAAACCCTTTGATTGCCCTGCGGTTAACCCTTTCCCTGCCAGTGTCATTAGTACAGTAACAGTGCATATTTTTAGCACTGACTAGTGTAGTAATGTCACTGGTCCCCCCAAAAGTGTCAAAAATGTCAGTTAGGGGTCCGATCTGTCCGCTGCAATGTCTCAGTTCCGCAAAAAAATCACATGTCGCCGCCATTACTAGTAAAAAAACAAAACAAAAAAGGTGCGCATGCGCGGCTGCTCCGACATGGCAGCTTAGCCAGGAGCTCCGCGCTTCTCCGGTCTTCACAGGGCCCCGGCACCGGCTTTAGAGCGCACCGCACCCCGCACTCGGCAGCGACAGCATCCCCTCACACCAGCGGTCCACCTTTGGATGTCGGCGGGTCACCGGAGAGAGGTCTCCCGCCGTCTGCACTTCTCCTCCCCAGAGCGGGACACAGCCAGGATGGCGACCGTGCCTTCCCTTCCCTCAGAGGAGCGCTGTACAAGGGAGGTAGGAGACACTCTAACTAGCCTTATGGACATTCCATCGGCCTCCCCAGACCCCTGGTCCTCCCCAGCAACCCCCGCTTACCTCCCACAGCCCCCACTTGCCTCTCCAGCTTCCACTGCATCTCTCCTCAGCCGATCCATGGAGCAGGCCCCAGGGATCCCGGGGTTGCAATCACCTGAGGCCCTGGCTTCACACCACCAACTAGGCCTGCACTCTCCAGGACACTTCCCTGACCTATCAATTTTAATGGCCAAATTTTCAGAAATGCTAGCCACTGGGCTAGCCCATAATGCCTCACAGATTACAGGCTCCATTAAAGCTGAACTCCAGAACATTGGCATCCGGATTGAGGCGATCGAAAATACTATTGATCATACGGTTACTAGAACCAATCAAAATACTGCTTGCATACAGACTTTACAGGATCAACTAGAAACAGCACTGTGTAAACTGGATGATCTTGAAAATCGAAGCAGATGCCTGAATTTTAGGATCAGGGGGATCCCTGAGACCATCACAGACATCCCAGACACAGTCAAAGCCTTTATTAAGGATCTTCTCCCGGACATCTCTGATCACCGCTTGGAACTAGATCGGGCACACACAGCCCTCCAACCGCCCCGAAAAGATGGCCTCCCAAGGGACGTTATCGTCAAGACACATTTTTTTGGGGTTAAGGAGGAGCTCATGAAAAAGAGTAGGGGTAGAGAGGATCTATCCATTCAAGGCCACAAGATCCAAATCTTTGCTGACCTCTCCCCCATCACTATACAGCGCCGCAGAGCTTTGAAACCGCTTACACTGGCGTTATCGGCTAGAGCGCTGTAATATTGGTGGTCCTTCCCCTTCCGCTTGAATTTTCAATTCCAGAACAGGACTCATGGTTCTCCAACTTCCAGGAGGGTGAGGGCATGCTCCTGCAACTGGGTATCATCACCAGGGACCCCTCCCCTGTTCTGTCTACCTCCAGAAGGGATGCTTCCAAGCGACCTCCACCAATCAGCCCAGTATCCTCAGTCGGGAACAAGCAACAGACGAAACACCACTGTGATGTCAAGCCTCCATGATGTTTTGGTTGATCCCTGGGAACCTTCTCTTATTTGCCATTGAAGTTCAACCTTCTTCACCTGCAAGGGGTCCGCATTGATCCCTGCCTCCGTTTTTGGCCCCTTTTTTTAACTGTTTTTCTCCCTCCCCCCCCCCTTTTTTTTTTTTTTTTATTTTGGTCGTTATTTTTCACTGGACCTTTCCTTTTAAACTTTTTTCAATGCTGACCATGTTTTTGGTTTTACACTGGTCAGGTCTTCATTTAAATGCTGGGACTAGTTGCTGTATGGTCTGAGGCTGCTTCCCCCCTCTCAGTTCATCCCCGTCTTGCCTATTTCATCCCTGCCTTCTTTCCTCCCTCCCCATCCCCCCTCCCCCCTCCCCCTTAACCTGCCCCCTCTTCCCCTTCCCTTTTGTGCTCTTCCCTCCCCTTTTCCTAACCCCCCCTAGCGCTCATTGGTCAGCTACCCACCACGTACATCTAGGGGTGTATCTAGTCATTTACTTCAGTTTTTTTTTCAGGAATGCCGGGCTAGGGCCCTATGGCCGGAGAGGCCTTAATGCGCCTCCTCCTGTCGGACGTAAGATGATTTCATCTTGCATCCCTCAGGAATGCGCCCTGACTGGTTGAGGGCGCGTTTGTACACCAGATGGGGAACCGGGGGTTACGCCCGCGGTCTCCCCATCATCCTGCAAGACCATGCTCTTGCAGTTTTCTCCTTTCTTTACTATCCTCTACTCCCTCTTTTTCTTCTTTTACTGGCCTTTTTTTCTTCTCTCCAGGTTCCTGCGATCCAACTGGTTCACTACTGTTTTTGCTCCGCCTGTTAACACTGTGACTAGACGCCCCCTGGGGAACCCCCGGACCACCGACTGGCCGCATGCACCAGCGTACTTCCTACCCAAGCGACATGCAGCCTAATGTAAGTACGGTCTCCTCTCTACAGGTGGCATCACACAACACACAGGGCTTAAATTCTCCTGTTAAACGTAGGCATTTCAGCACTACCACTCACAAGGACTGGGGGTCCTACTGCTTCAGGAGACTCACTTTCCGGCGTCCTATCAACCGACATATGTCCACCATAAATACCCCATGTTTTTTCTTGCCAATGCCCCCTCTAAACAGAAAGGGGTGGCCATATTTTTTGCAAAATCCCTCCCCTTTTTGCATCTACACACTGTTAGGGACCCCCAAGGTCGCTACATTCTGGTCAAAGGCCATCTACACGGGGTGTTGTACACGTTTATCTCCTATTATGCACCTAACAAAGGGTAGGCGAAATTCCTCTCTGAGATGCTTCTCCTCCTTTCTCCCCACTTCGAGGGTCGTGTTGTCATAGGGGGGACTCTAACCTTGCCTTCGACTGCTCCCTAGACAAATCAGTATCCTTTTGCGGTAAGCTCCGTCGGCCCTCTAAACAGAGCCTTAGCGTAGCCAGATCGCTTCATGCCCTAGGCCTGATAAATATATGGCGCGAATTGAACCCTTCTACCCGAGATTACACACATTTTTCGGCCCCCCATAACTCGCTGGCACGAATTGACCATATTTTCATCCCCACTACTGACATTCCCTCTGCCCAGAAGTCTAAAATCAGAGACGTCCCTTGGTAGGACCATTCTATGGTCACTTTGCAGCTCTCCTGCTCCTTTCAGCACAGGGGCCCTGCCCCTTGGAGAATAAATGATTCCCTTCTGAGCGATCCTGCTAGTTGCTCCATGATAGAATCTGCACTTTGCCACTACTTTGCTCTGAATGATCTCCCCGATACCTCTCCTTCCACCCTCTGGGGGGCCCACAAGGCAGTCCTGCGGGGCTACCTCATTCAACTGGGGGCAAAAGTTAAACGGGAAAGGCAAATTGACATTGCTCGTTTAGAGGATGAGTATACGTGCCTTCGTAGAGCTCACAAGCGCTTCCACTCTTCTTCCTCCTTCCGGAATTAGATGCAGTTAAACTTTTGCTTAACCTGGCCCTTACCTCCAGAGCCGAAAAAAGCCTGTGCTGGCAAGAGGCGCGCTCTTATGCATTCAGGGATAAACTGGGCACGAAATTGGCATCAAAACTCTCCCCAAAGTTTAGGGCGATCTCCCTGCCCAAAATCAAATCCCCCACTGGAGTTCTTACTAGCAATCCCAATTCCATCATGGATTCTTTTCACGCTTTCTATTCACAGCTTTATGCTGCACCTACGCCCCACACAAGGGATACCCCAGACTCTTTCCTGAACTACGTACCGCTCCCCCGACTCACACCTTCGCATAGATCTCTTATGGATTCTCCTATCGGCGAACAGGAGGTGCTTGATGTCATCAAGTCTCTCCGCCCCAACTCCGCTCCGGGCCCCGACGGTTTTTCTAATACTTATTATAAAGCATTTTCATCCGTCCTATCTCCTTATCTGGTCAGGTTCTTCAACGCCCTTAGGGGCGGGGCCCGCTTAGAGGATGCCTTTAACAAAGCTTACATTTCTGTTATCCCCAAACCGGGAAAGGATCCTTCTGAAGTAGGAAATTACAGACCAATTTCTCTCATTAACAATGATCTCAAGATTATGACGAAAATTTTTGCTAACCGCCTATCCAGCTTTATTGCCAAATACATTCATAAGGATCAGGTGGGATTCATCCCGGGTAGGCAGGGACCGGACCAGGTAAGGAGGGTGGTGAACGCCATCTCTCTGTTGAACTCAGGGTGGGACGGAGGCCAGGCTCAATCTGGCTTTCTGCTATCCTTAGATCTACAAAAGGCTTTCGACTCCCTCTCTTGGCCATTTCTTTTCCGCACTCTCGAAAAATGGGGTTTTGGTCCCTCTTTTATCACTACACTTAAGGCCCTCTACTCCCGCCAGGCGGCTCAAGTTAGGATGCAGGGGTACTATTCTGAGGACATTTCGATCTGCAGGGGAACGAGGCAGGGGTGCCCTCTCTCCCCACTCCTTTTTGCCATAGCCCTGGATTCCCTGGCAACGGCTATCTGTCTTCACCCAGATATTCATGGCCTACGGTGCGGGACTGAGACTCACAAATGCGCTCTATTCGCGGACGACATAATGCTTTTTGTCACCTCACCTTTGCTTTCCCTTCCCAATATAGTCTCCCTCCTTGATTCCTTTGGAGCGGCTTCTGGCCTGCGAGTCAACATGAATAAATCCCTAGCACTTAATGTCACCCTCCCCTCGCTACTGGTGGAACGCCTTAAGGACCATTTTCCCTTCTCCTGGCACTCAGACGCCATACCTTACCTGGGAGTCTCCTTAACTCCAACAATAGACAAACTTTACTCTGCTAACTACCCACCCATGATCCAAAAATTGAAACAGGATCTCTCCAACTGGTCACGTTGTCACATCTCCTGGATAGGCAGGATTAATGCGGTCAAGATGACTCTTCTGCCGCGTATTCTCTATTTGTTCCGTTCGCTTCCTATCCCGGTGCTGAAATCCCACATTCAGAAACTGAAAGGACATATTTTCAAGTTTATTTGGGGACGAAAGGGGTATAGGATTAATAAACACACTCTTCTTCGCTCCCAGAAACAAGGGGGCCTGGGAGTTCCAGACCTCTGGACATACTATCAAGCGGCACAATTGGCCCAATTTTCTGTTATCTACGCCAGAGGGGTTAAGCCTGTCTGGCATTCCATGGAACATCAAACAGTTCCCCTTCACACCATCGATTACCTGGTCTGGAGTTCGGCTCAATCTCACCCCCCTGTGATGGCCCCCTCTCACTCCCTTTCCATTTGTGATACCATACACAAGTCATTCAAGGTCACTTCCCCCTGGGCCCCCCTCTCCCACATTTTTCATAACCCAGATTTCCCTCCTGGCGAGGACATAGGGGCATTTAAATGGTGGATTGACAAAGGCCTTTACAGGATAGGCCACTTTTTGGACTGCTCGGGTCCTCTAACACTCTCTCATTATACCACTAAGTTAAAGATGCCACCTGGGGAGAGATTCCGTCTCACCCAAACCACGCATTTTCTCAACTCACTTAGGTCTAGATCTTCTGAGCCCCTGCGGGTAACCCTGTATGAACAATGGTGTGCCCAAATTTCTGATGTTAGGGGAGGAATCTCTCTCATTTATGCACTACTGAATGTCGCCCAAACCAAGCCTACTTACTGTACATGCTCAAATGGGAGCAAGACCTCAACCTGGACTGGGACCTCTCGGACTGGCACGCCAATGTTGGACGCTCTTTTCGGGGAGTACACAACATTGGTCTCATGGAAGCTAATCTCAAGGTTCTCATGAGATGGTACTTGGTGCCCGCTAGACTGGCCGCTATGTTTCCCTCCACCTCCCCGACTTGTTTCCGAGGATGCAATCTGACTGGCACTCTTCTTCACACTTTTTGGGAATGCCCCAAGCTTAGGACGTTCTGGCAACGTATTTTTAAAATAGTCCGACAGATCACCGGTATTACCATTCACCCGTCACCGGCTCAGGCTCTGTTGTGCCAACGCATCCCCAAAGTCCCTAAACACACCCAGACGCTTATCTTTTACATCTTCCTCGGTGCCAAGATGACGATAGCCAAGCAGTGGAAGCGGCCCACAGTTTCAGCTCATCTGGCTAAGCGTAAAATCTCATGGATGATGGCACAGGAGAAGATGTTTAGTATTTTGGATGACTCCAAAGAAAAGTTTGAAATGATTTGGGAACCCTGGGCGACCTTTGTAAATGTTTCTATTTGAGGTGAGTGGATACGGTTCTATGTGCTGGTCCTTTCCTCCATTTTCCCCTTGTTAATTTTTGACTCCCTCAATGTCTTCAGTGGCTGGGCTGCAGGAACCTACTTCTTCACTTGTCTCTCCTATCCCCTTTCTCTCTTTTCTCTCTCCTGCCTGTCTGCTTCTTCTTCCATACCGCTATCTTCTTCTTCCTCACTCTAATGTTGGTTATAATGTCACCATAACATTCTGCTGACGAACTCAAATGCGAGGGCTCCTAGGACACGGTCTGGAGTCCTTCTTCTTGTCTCAGTTGGATCTGGTTCGGAGAATTCTAACCTTTTGTAGTTTAGGTTTATCTCTGGGCCCACCTGGGGCCGGTTTATAGGCAACCTTTATGTTTTACGCCTTTGGAGTGTAGATTTTATATTCTCTGTTTTGGTCACTACCAATTTGCATAGTTGACATGTGGAGCGCTTCCCCTGAGACACAGTATGCTCCCTTTTGGGGTGTCTTGGGAGTGGTGCTCTACTATTACGGGGGCGACCCCCCGACACCACTTTTTAGTTGTAATTGTAACACTGACTGCTTTTTTTTTTTTCTCCTTATTGGCTCCTGTATTGAGGGCTGCCTTGTACTCCGCAGGCCCACTCCACTGGACCATAATATTCTATGTTTTCCGACCTTTCTTTGTTCTGGGGTCGTTTTTATTGCTGTATCATTTCTGATGTTACATGTTTTTTGTTATTCTTTAATAAAAATTATTGAAACAAAAAAAAAAAAAACAATAAAAAGGACATAAATCTTTCCCGTAGTTAGTAGACACGATAACTTTTGTGCAAACCAATCAAAATACGCTTATTGTGATTTTTTTTACCAAAAAAAGGATATAAATTGGCCTAAAATTATGAAAACATTTGGTTTGTAATTTTTTTAAATTGGGAATGTTTTATAGCAGAAAGTAAAACATTTTTTTTTCTTTTCAGAATTGTCGCTCTTTTTTTGGTAATATAAAATATAAAAATCGCACAGGTGGTCAAATACCACCAAAAGAAAGCTCTATTTGTGGGAAAATTTTGTTTGGGTACAGCATCGCATAACCGTGCAATTTTCAGTTAAAATAACACAGCGTCGTATCACAAAAAAATGGCCTGGTCATTAACGGAGGTAAAAAAGGGGATTTACCCCCTTTCCTGACCAGGCCATTTTTTGCGATACAGCACTGCGTTAATTTAACTGAAAATTGCGCGGTTGTACAATGCTTTACCAAAATGAAATTGATGTCCTTTTTTTTCCCAAAAATAGAGCTTTATTTTGGTTGTATTTGATCACCTCTGTGGCTTTTATTTTTTGGGCTGTAAACAAAAAATAGTGACAACTTTGAAAAAAAAAAAAAACAATATTTTTTTACTTTCTGCTATAAAACATTCCCAATAACAAAAAGTAAAAAATCTAATTTCTTCATCATTTTAGGCCAAAATGTATTCTGCTACATGTTTTTGGGTGGGAAAAAAATCCCAGTAAGCGTATATTGATTGGTTTGTGGAAAGGTTATAGCGTCCACAAATTATGGAAAAGATTTATGTAATTTTTATTTTTTTTTACTATTAATGGCAGCGATCAGCGATTTTTAGTGGACAAATCTGACACTAAGTGAAACTTTTTGGGGACCAGTGACACCAATACAGTGATCAGTGCTAAAAAAAATGCAAAGTCACTCTATTAATGACACTGGCATGGAAAGGAGTTAACATCAGGGATAATCAAAGGGTAAATGTGCTCCTAGGGAGTGCTTTCTAACTGTGTGGGGGCTGCTTTGGCAGTGAGAAGACAGAGATCTGTGTTCCTGCTTAGCAGAAACACAGGATGTCTGTCTCCCCTACTAGCAGAACGGCGATCTGCCTTGTTTACATAGGCAGAGCACAGTTCTGCCTCTCTCGTGAACAGGACCGGCTGATTGGTTCGCGCTGTGTCCAATCACATTGGAAGTTAGTCACCAGCGGCTGGTGGCCACCCCAGACCCGGAAGCACAGAATTATGTACAGGTGTGCGATTTCGGGCAGAAGAGCTGCCGCCCTGCAGTATATATACGTGGGGCGGTCGGCAAGTGGTTAACCATAATCCTGATTCTCCACCACACATCATGTTGTGCAGTGTTTAAGGGCACAGTGGGCCCCACCCACCGTGGGATGTTTGTTCCTGGCATATATTGCACACACGGAGGATACATCACTAGCTGGGACTCAGCAAGGGGTGTCAGACCACTGCTTCCGAAAGGGTCCTTCTCTGCTGCATGCTGGCATTGGTCTTGTTTTTTTTTTCTCAAGCTGTAGCTTTTTTCTAAAATAAAAACAAAAAACAAAAAGCCGCTTTTCACACCTTTTGTTTCTATGAACCTGGAATGTATTTAGCTGATTTAAACTCCAGACTGGGCTGTGCTGCATAACTGCAGCAGAGAAAAATCAGGATTTTATGTTGGCTGTGTTGTAAATTTCAGGATTGGATGAATAGAAAAACAAAACCTTTAGCATGTAGTAAAACTACACCTATATACTGTATATCCTTTAATCATGGATTATTATGCTTGTCTGAAGTTCAGCGCAAGCATGTTGTTTAACACAGCTCTTTTTTACCCCAGTCTGTTTGGAAATAGAGATTAAAGTGGTTTTTAAGCCACTGTATCATTTTCATACAGTCCTCTGTGTTTCCTAATAATAGGTACCCCTCTGTGTGTGCTTTATAAAAAAAAAATGCCTCCTATATCTTATTTCAGATCGCCACTTGGTGCTCACGTGACTGACCACCTCTCCCCACTCTCGATCTGACAGCTACAGTGGGAGAGGCTGAGAATCCCACGCTGACTTCAGTTGGGAGGTGGAGAGAAGTGGCTGGTCACATGAGCGCCGAGCGGCACTCTGAAATAAGGTATAGATGGCATTTTTTTTATAAAGCACACACCTTTAGGGGCACCTATCATTAGGAAACACAG
Source organism: Pelophylax lessonae (assembly GCF_965119305.1). Taxonomy (NCBI): domain Eukaryota; kingdom Metazoa; phylum Chordata; class Amphibia; order Anura; family Ranidae; genus Pelophylax; species Pelophylax lessonae. The sequence goes on from NC_138779.1 coordinate 115,091,521, forward strand.
AAGATTGCATGAAGATGTTAAAGTAATTTTAGCAGCAGCTAGCGGACAGGCAGGGAGGGGGAAAGGGAAGAGGAGGACAGAGGAGAGCAGAGGATGATGGAGGCACGTAAACTGACCATGGTGTCAGGGCTCAGCAGCCATGATAAAACGTGGTCAGTTTACAGGGGGGGAGGGCAGAACCAGGCAGGTTCTAGGTGATAGAAAGGGCCAAGCTATACAGCACAAGCACTGTGCTGTATACAGGGGCGGATCCAGGGGGGGGCAATGGGGAAATTGTCCCCCCCAAATAAATAGTGAGCCGGCCGGTGGGTGAGTGGGCAGGCCAGTGAGCGGGCCAGGGGGCGGGTGGTTAGGCAGGTGATCGGGTGGGCAGGCAAGTGAGCCGGCAAGCAGACAGGTGAGCGGGTGGGTGGGCAGGCCAGTGAGCGGGCAGACAGGCAGGTGAGTGGATGGGCAGGCCAGTGAATGAGCAGGCGAGCAAGCAAGCGACATCATCTCTCAATACCCGCCCTGCATCACCACTGTTCAGCTTGTGACAGAACACCGATCTTACTGTGCAGCAGTGGGCAACAATATCTCTCACTGCCCACCCTCACCCTGAAGCACAGCTACTGGCAAGTGGCAATCTGGTCTAGGTGGCAAGTGACGTGGCAAGTGACAAGTAGCATCAGGTGGCAAGTGAGGTGGTAAGTGACAAACTGCATCTGGTGGCAGGCGATGTGGCAAGTGACAAGCTGCATCTGGTGGCAAGTAAAGTGGCAAGTGACAAGCTGCATCTGGTGGCAAGTAAAGTGGCAAGTGACAAGCTGCATCTGGTGGCAGGCGACGTGGCAAGTGAGGCGCTCAGGACTTCCACTAATTCTGCATTAGGGTAAGTTGAAATATTTCATTTTATCTTATAATGTAATAATACAAATAATGCCCTTTAATCACCCTGACACCATATCATCCATGGTGCCATGATGATTAAAGCGCCAACACTAGCCATTGCCGCACAAATTGCCCTCGAAAAACCGCAGTGTCCCTCCCAAGACTAGACTCTGGATAACATGCTTTAAAGGAGCAGAATGCATTTTTTTTTCTTAGGTTAACAAACACTTTAATTAAAGAGAATATGTAAATAGAAATATAGTTATGTATTAATATAATGCGAGATCTCACCTGGCTTGCAGTAAATAGTAGTCAATTTATTTGTTTTTTTTTCTTTCCTGACCTGGACTATGCTAACTTTTGAATTTCAATATTTTGTGCCAGCCAGTCCTATGCAGATCTGTTCTTTCTGTCTAGAACCCTCATCTCTCCTACCTTATAGTACTGATTGAATTGCAACCATATCCTCTTTCAAATGTTTTCACAGTGTAAAGCTTGGCTAAAACAGAATGTGTAATTTCTTCCCTGTCTCCATCATTTACTGTCCCCAACATAACAATCACAGTAGATTACATTCCAATCTCTCTGGCTAGTTGAGAATGGTGTTTATGTTCTATTTTCATCTTGATCCGCTTATTAGTTTTCAACATTCAAACTTGCTATTTTCATCTTAAAAACTTTTCTCATATTCAGCATTTCCACATATTTAAAAGGCTAAAAACAACATTCAGGCTTTTAATTTCTGCAGTATAGATTGTGTTACCATCCCCTATCTTTGCAGGGAGATTGGTGTACAAAACAACAGTTATCTTTATTTGAATAACATGCTTGTTATTTTATATAGCTCTGTACACTTTTTAACCACTTAAGCCCCGGAGGATTTGACTGCTCAAAGACCAGGGCCTATTTTGCGATTCGGCACTGTGTGACTTTAACAGACATTTGTGCGGTCGTGCAATGCTGTACCCAAATGAAATTGATGTCCTTTTTTTCCCACAAACAGAGCTTTCTTTTGGTAGTATTTGATCACCTGTGCGATTTTTACTTTTTGCGCTATTAACCTTCCTAGCGGTATTCCCGAGTGTGACTCGGGGTAAGATTTTAGTGCCAAAAGCGGTAACCCCGAGTCACACTCGGGGTAGCGCTAAGAAGATCGCTGGATGCTGGAGGAGGTTTTACTTACCTTTTCTCCGGGATCCAGCGAAGACTGCGAGCGGTGTGCGGCGGCGGAGCTTCCTCCCGATCGTCTGTGAGCCCCGGCTTCCGTCTCCGGCGACGTGACTTCCGCCGGGGGGTGGAACCGGCGGCAAATTCGAATGTAAAATGCACCAAACACACTGATATCGTTCAAAATAAAATAAAATCACATTACATTACCCCCCAGTGCCCTTTCCTGCAGTTTTACTGTACTTTTTATGTAAATATATGTATATATATATATATATTTATATATATATATACATATATATACAGTATATATATACACATATACATATATATATATATATATATATATATATATATATATATACACACACATATTATATATATATACATATATATGTATATATATATATATATATATATATATATATATATATATATATATATATATATGTATGTATATATATATATATTTATATATATATATATATATATGTATATATATATATATATACACGTATATATATATATATATATATACACATAATTCTTGTGAATGAGCAGCCCAAACCAACTGTATACATTATATATATATATATATATATATATATATATATATATATATATATATACGTATATATATATATATATATATATATATATATAATATATGTATACATAATATATGTATACATACATATATATATATAATATGTATAATAAATGTATACAGTTGGTTTGGGCTGCTCATTCACAAGAATTACATGCTTTCAGCACCTAAAATAATGGTACCGCTTTCAGCACCTAAAATCCAAAAGAATCATACCGCCAGGGAGGTTAACAAAAAAAAAAAAAAGAGCGACAATTTTGAAAAAATAACAATATTTTTCTAATTTTTTTATATGAAATTCCCCAAAAAAATGTAAAAATCAAATGTTTTTAACATTGTAGGCCAATTTGTTTTCTGCTACATATGTTTGGTAAAAATAATTGCAATAAGCGTAATTTGATTGGTTTGCGCAAAAGTTATTGCGTCTACTAACTACAGGAAAGATTTATGTCATTTTTATTGTTTTTTTTTTTTTTTTTACTAGTAATGGCGGCGATCTTTTTGCGGGATTGCGACATTGCGGCGGACAGATCAAACCCTTGACTGACATTTTTGACACTTTTGGGGGTACCAGTGACATTACTACAGTAATCAGTGCTATAAATATGCACTGTTACTGTAAAAAGGACACTGACAGGGAAGGGGTTAACTTTATTGGTGATCAGTGGGTTAAATGTATCCCTAGAGGCGTGATTCTAACTGTGGGGGGCATGGCTTGTGATGTAACCACAGAGACATACGATCCTACATAGCAGGATCGTATGATCTCTGCAGTTACACCAGGGAGAATGACAGGCGGCTTTGTTTACATTAGCCGCCTGCCTTTCTCTCTCTCCAGTGGGAGATCGCGAGTGACCGACGGACATCGGAGCTGCCGGTCACTCGCACAGGGATGTTAGTGAACGAGCGGGGGCAGGAGCGTGCCTCCGGCGGTGCATGCTTGCCCCCTAGAGGCTCGTGGGGGAGCGACGTAGCCCTATGTCGTTTTGCCTGTAGGGGGATGACTGCCGCTGTAAATAGTCATGCGGCGGTCGGCAAGTGGTTAAAGATGAACTCTATAAAAATGTCAGCCAATGATGATTTCCCCCTTCTTTTATTTTTCTCTGCTGCAAGTCCTTGAATCTGATATACACTATATTACCAAAAATATTGGGATGCCTGCCTTTATATGCACATGAATGTTTATGACTTAGGGTCCATAGGGTTCATTATTGAAATGGCCCACCCTTTGCAGCTATAAAAGCATCAACTCATCTGAGAAAGCTGTCCACAAGGTTTAGGAGTGTGTCTATGGGAATGTTTGACCATTCTTCCAAGAGCACATTTGTGAGGTCAGGCACTGATGTTTGAGAGAAGGCCTGGTCTGTGCTCTAATTCATTCCAAAGGTGTTCTATCGGGTTGAGGTCAGGACTCAGGCCAGTCAAGTTCCTCCACCCCAAACTCATTTATACATGTCTTTATGGACCTTGCTTTATGCACTGATGCACAGTCGTGTTGGAACAGGAAGGGCCAACCCCAAACTGTTCATAAAAAATTAAGAGCATGAAATTGTCCAAAATGTCTTGGTATGCTGACACCTTAAGAGTTCCCTTCACTGGAGCCCAACCCCTAAAAAAACAACCCCACACCAATGCCCCCCCTCCCCAAAATGATTTGGACCAGTGCACAAGGGTCTATAAAGACATGGATGAGCGAGTTTGGGGTGGAGGAACTTGACTGGCCTGCACAGAGTCCTGACCTCAACCCGATAGAACACCTTTGGAACTAATAGAGCAGAGACTGTGAACTAGGCCTTCTCGAACTTCCTGTGCCTGACCTCATAAATGCGCTTCTGGAAGAATGGTCAAACATTCCCATAGACACTCTTAAACCTGGTGGACACCCTTCCCAGAAGAGTTGAAGCGGTTATAGCTGCAAAGGGTGGGTCAACTCAACATTGAACCCTACAGACTAAGACTGGGCTGCCATTAGGGTTCATATGTGTGTAAAGGAAGGCGCCCCAATACTTTTGGTAATCAAGTGTATCTGTGAGTATATCTGCTCCCTGTGCTCCATAGATGCTTTAATATTAGGGATGTAAAGCACTGACTAAACTTTCCATATTACCTCATTACTTGAAATATTGGACTGTTAGAGCTTCAATTAATAAAGCTTAAACCAAGCAGTTGATCACTAGTTCAAGAAATCACTCATGTCTTACTTCTTTCACCTGGGGACCACTGCAGGCTCTTCTCTTGTAGATAGTTTAGGATGACTAATATAGTCTGCAAAGAATGATGGGAATAATCAGGTTTGAAAAACAGGTTCTTTCTCTGAACATATACAGTAGGGTTAAAATTTGATATTTTTACCTTTGCCTTATATTCTTTTTTCAAGCACTCTCATGATAAGGCAAGCGGAATCATCAGAGATTCCAACCCCCCAAAACTTTCTTTTTACTGACAAAATGTGTAAAATATATTGACAGAGCACATTATTTACTGATTTCCTAAATTATGACAGTAACTAAGATAATTAATATTTAGAGAATATAAACAATATCTAAACATTAACGTTTTGTGTGTGGGGCCAGAGTGTGAAACGATTTGAACCCACAGGAGGTACCATCCCATAAAAAATAATTATAGGAATACAAAGAAGTTTGGGACTTTACGTGTGCCTCCTTGGATTAAATAATTAGTTATAATAGTTATAAAATAATTTTTCACAAACCTTTATTCAAAACGTTATACAATAAATTAAAAAGGAGGTTTGTTTTAACCACTTTACCACCGGAGGATTTTCCTGCTTAACGTCCAGGCCACTTTTTGCAACTTGGCACTGCGATAATTTAACTGACAATTGCACGGTCATGCAACTCTGTACCCAAACGAAATTTACGCCCTTTTTTCCCCAAACAGAGATTTCTTTTGGTGGTATTTGATCACCTCTGCACTTTTCATTTTTTTGCAATATTAATAAAAAAATGCGAAAATTTTGCGAAAAAATTTACATTTTCTACTTTTACAGTAAAAAAATATCCAATATATTCAATTTTTGTCATATATTTAGGACAAATTGTATTTAGCTACATGTCTTTGACAAAAAAATTCTCAATGAATGTATTTTTAACCGCTTTAAGACCGGAAGATTTTACCCCATTCCGGACCAGGCTATATTTTGCGATTCGGCACTGCGTTATTTTAACGGACAATTGCGCAGTCATGCAACGCTGTACCTAAATTAAATTTATGTCATTTTTTCCCCCACAAATACAGCTTTCTTTTGGTGGTATTTGATCACCTGTGTGATTTTTAATTTTTGAAAAAAAGAGTGACAATTTTGAAAAAAATAACAATAATTTTAACATTCTGATATATAACATTCCCCAAAAAATGTTTATAAATCAAAATTTTTTAACATTTTAGGCCAGTTTGTTTTCTGCTACATATTTTTGGTAAAAAAAAATCACAATAAGCGTATTTTGATTGGTTTGCGCAAAAGTTATTGCGTTTACTAAAGATTTGTCATTTTTATTGTTTATTTTTTTTTACTAGTAAAGACGGCGATCTGCAATTTTTTTTTGTGGGACTGCGACATTGCGGCGGACAGATCGGACCCCTAACTGACATTTTTGACACTTTTGGGGGTACCAGTGACATTACTACAGTAATCAGTGCTATAAATATGCACTCTTACTGTAATAATGACAGTGTCAGGGAAGGGGTTAACACTGTTGGTGATCAAGGGGTTAAATGTATGCCTCATGCTTACTGATGTGTGTCGGGGGAGGGAATTGTGTGACACAGGCACAGATTGCAGGTTCAGCATTGAGCATATAAACGAACGGAGCCTAAAGTGATCCTATGTCCGACACGCCTCCTCTCCGATGCGTTTCCTCTGAAGAGACTTCCACTGGAAGGCCCCTCCTATCCCAGTGGAAGTCTCTTCAGAGGAAACGCGTCGGAGAGGAGGCGTGTCGCGCCGTCACCTACGTCATCCAGTTGTCCGTGCTGCATAGGATCACTTTAGGCTCCGTTCGTTTATATGCTCAATGCAAGACCATCTCCTGTAAGTACAATCGCCTATGTTTGTTTATTAAACCGAGGATAATGCACTATGGTTGGTCCACTTGTATTTAATGCATGTAATTCGTGGAGCTTATAAGAAGATACCACATCTCGGGGTCTGAGTGAAATAGCCCATCCAGACAGCCATCTGTTACATCCTGATCGAACCAGGAAAAATATCCCATGCTCATTAACTTTTACGTCCGGTAAGAGGCTCTGCTGTGTGGTTACACTAGGGTGGATGTGCATGATATTTGCGGTGATACACTGCTTGAGATATATTTACATCTGGCAAGCAGGATAACCAGCTGGTGATGGGATCTTAACTCACGTGGATGTCACTGTATCTTGGAAAACATTCCAATATTTAATCACAAGTCACGTCTCATTTGAATTTTTCAACACAGTTTGGATACTATTTGATGGACTTGATTATTTTGAATTCATATTTAGAAGAGTCACTTATGTTGTCAACATTATGTTTTGTTGAATTTGTTGATACTCTGTAGTCACTTTTCTTTGTTTAGCGCACCAATTTATCACAACATACATTTAATTTTGGTACATTGTCGCACGACCGGGCAATTGTCAGTTAAGTTAACGCAGTGTTGTATTGTAAAAATTGGCCTGGTCATTAAGGGGGGATAAAACCTTCTGGGGCTAAAGTGGTTAATGAATACAGTGCTGCATTAACTTTTGCATCATATATCTGTATGGAGTTCCGTTTTAATCTTGTACTGTATGTCTATTTTACTAGACTGAGCTCATTAAAAAGTTTCTTTGAACTTTTATGAATTAAAGCATAATGATAGTCACAGAAATAGATATGTATTCAGATATTCTACCAACAAACTCCATTTTCTATTTTCAACTATGCATTGAGACACTTGCTGGTAAGTGCTTTTGGAATAACCTTCTAATCGACTCATCTCTTGCAATTTATAGCATATTACAGATACATCCCTAATAAGATACATTGTTATTTTAACTAGATCCCCAGATTCCTGATTTGCATCCCCTAAGGGGCTTTTATATTTATGGGACTCACAAACACTACAGGAATCAATACTTAGATATTTTGCTTTTTCATACTATATTTTCATCAATCCATTAATATATTTCTCTATGGCTCAGCAAGTGCGATACATTATTATTAGTGTCTTTGATTCTAAACTACTTTAATTACATCACATAGACAATTCAACACCTCATTATTTTTGGGACACCATCTGGCCTAATTTTGTGGACCGTTGTTAGACCATATGGACTTGTTGGATGGCCCGAGATGTCTTCACTATAGACCACTACATGTTACCATCATAACACCTTGGCTTGTTCACCGTAGAATCTCTCTCTGGTTTTTAATATACACGGCTTTTTTTCTTTAATATAAAATATCCTCATTTCTGGTATGTATCAGAACACTCACTATTTGATGTATAACTGTTGCTACTTCATTGAATGGAATATAATCTTTAAAATAACTTAAGTTCCTTCTTCCTTGTTAATGACATAGGGAGCCCTGTAACCTCCATCTCCTTTACCCCTGAATAAAGGTGGTGGTCACCTGAAACACATCGGGTACTGGAGGAGCACTTACCTTCAAGAATGAGGCTGTAACAATTGTGGTAAGACAATTTTCATAGCCGTGATTTTTATGATTGTTACTGTGTTTGTATACAACAATTATGTGACACACATTTTTTATATGGAACAAATAACATTTTTAATTTTACAAATTTTGGTTAGTGGTTGCCTTTATAGTCCCATATACTAAGGGGCTAATCTTTTTTACAACTCCATCTTCTTAGACTTATCATAATTTACCATTTACAGCAGTTGTTCAGAGTGTCTAAATATGACAGTGCAGTCTAATAGGTACCAGAGATTCCCCTTTTCATTATCTTCAACACAAGTCTATGTGAGGACACTTGTGATGGGGGTGGTTGTTACCCAGCTTCTGCCAGCACAGAGCACTTCTGTGTGAGAGCAGGTAGATTCATTTTCACTAGGAAAAATTGTATTTAACAGCTTACTGCGGCAGGTCCCGCAAAACTATATACCTGTACGTTGCTTCACGGGACCGCTAGTGGGGACGCGTGTGCCAATTCACCACAGGGGAAGCTGATTAGCAAGTCCGGCGGCCACGATTGCCGCCGGGCACTCACGACGATCACTCCCCGTAGAGACAGAACAGCGGTCTGCCATTGTAAACACGTCAGACCACTGTTCTGTCAGTTATGAACACAGAGATCCTGTGTTCCTCTTATTTCGGGAACACAGGTCTCTGTGTTCATGCAGCAAGCCCCCCCCCCACAGTTAGAAAGCACCCCCTAGGAACACATTTAACCCTTTGATCACCGCTGGCATTAATCCCTTCTCTGCCAGTGTCATTTGTGCAATAACAGTGCATGTTTTTAGCACTGATTACTGTAGTAATGTCACTGGTCCCCCCCAAAAGTGTCAAAAATGTCAGTTAGGTGTTGAGTCTGTCCACCACAATGTCAAAGTCCTGCTAAAAATCACTGATCGCCGCCATAACTAGTGAAAAATAAATAAATAAAAATGACATAAATCTTTCCCCTAGTTTGTAGATGCAATAACTTTTGCGCAAACCAATCAATATACACTTGATAGGGTTTTTTTTACCAAAAATATGTGGCAGAATACATATTGGCCCTAAACTATGAAAAAAATTGTATTTTTACATTTTTTTTTTATAGGGAATGTTTTATAGCAGAAAGTAAAAAATATTGTTTTTATATTTTTTGTTTTTATAGTTTTTAAAAATAGTGGTTTTCTGCCAGCAGGGAAGGCTCCCTACCTGCCAAATACAATTGTGCTACAGGAGGGATTCCTTCATCAATGCTGGCTGGAGAATCAAGAGATCTTCTTTATTTCTGCCTGTGGTGAAAGGAAAGAAAATTGCATAATCTATGGCTTGCTTTAGAAAAAAAGTTGTATCCCTTAAAGCCCACTTAATGGATAGTTGACAACAAATTTGCATTTTCTCTATTGTAGACAACCTCCCAGTTTGCAAAAAACGATAGAAGGAATTAATACAAGCTCACTGGCACAGGCACATTCCCAAGTAAAAGCAGATGTGAAATAAGTTCACATATCTTTTACAGAGACCATATACTAATACTGAATTCACAGCAGTACTATGACATCCCATGTCTTCTATGCATCATTAGATCTGACAATGTGTACAAAGTGCACCTCCAGGGGAATTAATATTGGGGAAAAAAACAGAAACTGTGCATAAAAAGGAATCACCAGCCCTTTAAACTTAATGAAAATCATAAGGCATACCATTTCAGGGCAGGATTTCGGAAAACTAAATCATGGCATGGAATATATATAAAGAAGTACGTATTGCATACTATTTAAAGGAAAACTACATCCAAAAAATAAGATAGAAATAATAGCCTGTTAAAAAATAAAATAATTAACTATTGTTGGGATATTCACTTTCAAGCCAGAGCTTTCCAATTAAGTATTTTTTTCTGCCATTAGAAGTCCTCAGTCTGATAGTCAGGAAGATTAAACCCACTTCCTCTGAGCCCAGACTGTCCTGCACCCACCATTGCCTGGTATTGAACAGTGAAACAGCAACACAGTGAGAAGCTCATCTCTCAATCACTCTGTTTTCTCCTTCTATTAGCATGCTTTGTGTCAGCACATGAATTGATTGGCTTCTTGTGCTGCTTCTTCTACCCACACTTCAGCTCTGCTGTGCAGGGACTGTCAGAGGCTGATACCAGGTCAAATTCAGATACTTACAGTACATATATGTCACAATATACATTTAACCACATCCCGCCCGCCCTATAGGCGTTTGACGGCGGGATTATGGTTGTATTATCCTGACCGGACGTCATGTGACGGCAGCAGGATAGTACAGCTCTGCGCGCCCCCCGTAGGCTCTTTACCATGTGACCAGCCTTGTCCAATCACGGCTGGTCACATAGTAAACAGGAAGAGCCGTTGATCGGCTTTTCTCAGTACGTGCCTGACAGGCACGAGTAAAGGAGCGCCTTTACGACGGGGGGGGGGGGTTTCGGCACTGGTAATCAGATCATTGATTACCAGTGCAGACCCTCGGGGGGGGGGGTGTGCCACTAGAACCACCAGGGATGCCCACCCATGACCCCGGGGATGCCCACCATGACCCCAGGGATGCCCACTATGGCCACCAGGGATGGCAATCAGGGCTCAGGGAGCCCCCCATTGCCCTCCCCATAAGTGCTGCCCGCCAGTGCCCTCCCTATCAGTGCTGCCCACCAGTTCCCATCATTTCCATCTATCAGTGTCGCCCACCAGTGCCATTATTGCCCACCAGTGCTGCCTATCAGTGCCCATTAGTGCCCATTAGTGCCCATCAGTGCCGCCTGTCAGTGGTGATCAGTGCTACCTATCAGTGCCCATCAGTGCCCACCAGTGCCGCCTATCTGTGCCCATGAGTGCCACCTATCAGTGCCCATCAGTGCCACATATCAGTGCCCATCAATGCCGCCTATCAGTGCCCAGCAGTGCCGCCTATCAGTGCCCACCAATTCTGCATATCAGTGCTACCTATCAGTGCCTATCAGTGCCACCCCATCAGTGCCACCCCATCAGTGCCTCCTCATCAGTGCCTGTCAGTGCAGTCTCATCAGTGCTCATCAGTGCAGGAAAAAACATATTTATTTACAAAATTGTATAACCTAAACAAAAAAAACTTTTTTTTTTTCAAACTTTTCGGTCTTTTCAGTGCAGGAAAAAACCCACAGGTAATCAAATACCACCAAAAGAAAGCTCTATTTGTGGGGGGAAAATGACATAAATTTGGTGTAGGTACAGTGTTGCATGACCGCGCAATTGTCATTCAAAATGCAACAGCGCTAAAAGGGGAAAATTGGCCTGGGCAGGAAGGGGGTGAAAGTGCCCTGTATTGAAGTGGTTAATAATGTATTAATAAATACAGAACTGCATTCATGGGTGTTTTTTTTAATATCTGCCTAGAATTCAGCTTCTTCAGCCGTAAAGTTTGTTACCTTATTGCATTCTATCCATTGGGGTAAAAAAGCTCCTGTGTTACAGATTCCACCTTCAACTTCCTTTATACTTACCTGAAAAAATGGTGATTACATTTCAAAATCTGACAACCGGAAACATGCTCCTTCACACAACCAATCATCGCCTTTTATTGACAATACATGGTATTCCAGTGGGCCAGCTGTTACAAATTCTTTGCAACTGCATAGAAAAAGAGGAATTCTTGGCTGGTCTTTGGGTCCCCAGTGCTGCCATGTCTAGCGCGGGAAGCCGGCTTTGACTTCTTGCCGCCTCATAGTCGGCTTCCCACTGCACATGTGCGAGCTGTGACGCGTTGTGTGAAAGATCCCACAGCCTTCTGAGACCCGTGATGTGTCCCAGAAGGTTGCAGGAAAGGGGAGGGGGGCAAACTTCTGCTCAAATCATCCAGGCCTAAGTTTTTTAAAACTTTGTGTATGTGTTGTTTTTGTTTTTAACTCGTACTACAAAAAAAATTAAGAACAAACTGAACGAAAACACTTATAAAATGTTGTATGAACACTACAAATATAAAAAAAAAATGATCAGGGAGAGGAAAGAATTTTTTTAGGGCTAGTTGGCATAACAAAGGTGGTAGTAAACCGCAAAAAAAAAACAAAAAAAATTTTCTCCCTGCAAATTAAGAGCATAATGTGCTAGTATGCATTTTATACTAGCACATTCTGAAAGACATACCTGAAAATAAAGTCCTCCAGTGGAGCGCTGTCATGGCTCCCTCGGGGCTTCCATCTTCATCTGGGCTTCCTTCCGGGTTCGCGGGCTGAGGCCTTGTTACTGGCTGAGTCATTATGATGTCACTCCCATGCATGCGTGCGGGAGTCACGGCCACGGCACGACTCTCTCTATGGAGGGTGCACGTTTAGGAGATAGTTACTGTACCTACAGGTAGGCTTATCTGTAGGTATAAATCATGAAAAGGCCTTTACTTACACTTTAATAGTGTTAAAAAAGGAATACGTCTAATAAAATAAATGCTCTGTTTTCAGAGTTTAACAGTCATTCTCAGGTTTGAGGCAATAGATAGGAATATTACAGTCACCAGGCTGAAAACAAATACCCTTATCTTTGTGGTATAGTTTTAGGAAGTAAGCCTACTATATTACTGATCAAGTATATGTTTCCTTTTTAACCACTTGCCGACCACCCCACGCAGATCTACTGCGTCAGATCTACGTGATTATGGACCCGCGCTAACGCTGTGATTAGACACAGCGAAAGCCAGACCACGGGAAGAGCAGGCTTGATCGCTGCCGCCCCCCTGCCATATTCAGGGAAACAGACAGAAGAGCCGCCTGCCAATGTAAACAAAGCAGGCGGCTCCCCTTCACACAGGCACAGAGAGGTTGTGTGTTTCAGCTAAGCTGAAACACTGATCTCTGTGTGCCCACACTGAGCCCCCCCCCCCACTAGTGCCAGTGCCAGTGTCATTTATACAGTACCAGTGCATATTATTTAGCGCTAATTACTGTATTAATGTCACTGGTCCCCAAAAAGTGTAAAAAATGTCAGTTAGGGGTCCAATCTGTGCGCCGTAGGGTCGCAGTCCCGCTAAAAATCGCTGATCGCCGCCATTAACAAAAAAAGACATTAAAAAATAAAAAGTCCAAAAATCTATCCCGTAGTTTGTAAACGCTACAACATTTGCGCAAACCAATTAAAATACGCTTTTTGGGATTTTTTTTTTACCAAAAATATGTAGCAGTATACAAATTGGCCTAAACTGCTAAAAAAAATTTTTTTTTTTTTTACATTTTTTTTATTGGAAATGTTTTATTGTAGAAAGTAAAAAATATTGTGTTTTTTCTTGTTTATAGCGCAAAATCTAAAAACCACAGAGGTGATCAAATACCACCAAAAGAAAGCTCCATTTGTGGGAAAAAAAAGAACATGAATTGTATTTGGGTACAGCATCGCACGGCCACGCAATTGTTAGTTAAAGTAACGCAGTGCTGAATCGCAAAAAATAGCCTGGTCATCAAGGGGGTAAAACCTTTCCGGAGATGTTTTTCCACAGCTGTTTTTGCTGATCATTTCTGAAAAAAAAAAAAAGACACAAATCTATTACCAATCTATTAACCTTCTACGACCAATCTATTAACCTTGTACGATGAAGTGAGCTGCCACCTAGATAAAGGTAAGCCTGTGGATGTGGTGTATCTGGACTTTGCAAAGGCATTTGACACCGTTCCCCACAAACGCTTACTGTACAAACTAACGAATGTAGGTATGGACCATAGGGTGATTACCTGGATAGAGATCTGGCTCCAGGGGAGAGTCCAGAGGGTGGTGATAAATGGGGAGTACTCAGATTGGGCGGGTGTGGAAAGTGGGGTCCCCCAAGGATCTATCCTGGGACCAATCCTGTTTAATTTATTCATAAACGATCTAGAGGATGGGATATCTAGCACAATCTTGGTATTTGGGGATGATACTACTAAACTAAGCAGGCTAATATCTTCTATGCAGGATGTGGAAACCTTACAAGCGGACCTGAACAAAATAATGGGGTGGGCAACTACATGGCAGATGAGGTTTAATGTTGAAAAATGTAAAGTAATGCACTTGGGCATCAGAAACACGAAAGCAAGCTACTCACTAGGGGGGGGAAACCTCTGGGGGAATCTAAGATGGAAAAGGACCTGGGGGTACTAGTGGACAACAGGCTTGGCAGTCGCATGCAATGCCAAGCCGCTGCAAACAAAGCCAACAAAATATTGGTATGTAAAAAAAAGGGGATTCACTCCAGAAATAAAGAGATTATTCTCCCGCTCTACAAGACTCTGGTACGGCCTCATCTGAAGTATTCCATCCAGTTCTGGGCACCGGTCCTCAGAAAGGATGTACTGGAACTAGAGAGAGTCCAGAGAAGGGCAACAAAAATAATTAGGGGAATGGAGGACATCAGCTATGAGGAAAGACTACAAGCATTGAACCTATTCTCTCTGGAGAAGAGACACTTGACGGGGGATATGATATCAATGTACAAATACTGTACTGGCAACCCTAGCATAAGGAACAAACTTTTCAGAGTAAGGGAATACAATAAGACGCGTGGCCACTCACTAAAACTTGAGGAAAAACAGTTTAAACTTAAAATACGTAAGAGGTTCTTTACTGTCAGAGCAGTAAGGATGTGGAATTCTCTTCCACAAGCAGTAGTATCAGCAGGGAGCATCGATAGTTTCAAAAAAACTATTAGATGGGCACCTTAAAGACCACAACATACAGGGGTATACAATGTACGGTTAACAACAAACACACACACACATCATAGGTTGAACTGGACGGACTGATGTCTTTTTTCAACCTCACAAACTATGTAACAAATCAGTACCTTAGCTGTCAAATTGAGGGCAGGTGTCTAATGCCTGGTACACATGATGAGATTTTCGGTCAATTGATGGTTTTTTTTTTTTTTGCATGCTAATTTCATTTAGAAAAATAAAGAGTTTACTAAAGTTACCAAAATTCTCGTATGACAGAATAAAAATTGGGAAGCAATGTAATGTGTATTTTAATTATTTTTGAACTGAATAAATGAAAATAATACCATCTGGTATCATATGAGAAAAAACTTTGTGCTTGTCTGATCGGATAATATCGGATGAACTGTCGTGATCGGCTCTCGAAAGCTGTATACTAACGATCAGATTATCGCACGATTGCTTCGAAATTGTATTTTTCGTTCGATTTTCTGATCGTGTATCCAGGCCTTAAAACTACCCACATAGGTTTCGGCTGAGCAGGTAAGGACTCTAGAATGTACAAGCTATGTTCTAAGATATAACAGGTTATATACCCAAGAACAAACTCTTGCTATACAAACAGAATGTTCAAACAGCAGGCCCAAATTTGCTTATGAATAACCAAAACAAACGACACTAAAGCCGAGGAGCTGACCTAGATTTGATCCACCTATAGGCAGGCTGGTTGTACTGAAGTCGATCCATTGATAAAATTCAGTACAATCAGCCTGTCCGATTTTTATTAATGCAATCACTGCCGGTGGCTAGAGCAGCCGGCAGTGATCATTGTTTTCTGCCAGCAGGGAAGGCTTTGTGCCAGCAAAATACAATAGTGCTACGGGAGAAATTCCTCCATCAACGCTAGCTGTGTTGATAGGATAATCAAGCAACTTTCTTTATTTCCACCTGTGGTAAAAGGAAAGAAAATTGCATAATCTATGTCTTGCTTTAGAACACAAGTTGAATATCCTTAAAGCCAATTTAATGGATAGTTGACAACAGATTTGCATTTTCTCTATTGTAGACAACCTCCCAGTTTGCAAAAAACATTGGAAGGACTTAATACAAGCTCACTGGCACAGGCACATTCCCAAGTAAAAGCAGATGTGAAATAAGTTCACACATCTTTTACAGAGACCATATACTAATACTGAATTCACAGCAGTACTATGACATCCCATGTCTTCTATGCATCATTAGATCTGACAATGTGTACAAAGTGCACCTCCAGGGGAATTAATATTGGGGAAAAAACAGAAACTGTGCATAAAAAGGAATCACCAGCCCTTTAAACTTAATGAAAATCATAAGGCATACCATTACAGTGCAGGATTTCTGCAAACTAAACTAATACATGGAATATAAAGAAGTATTTAATGGCATAGTATTTAAAGGAGAACTACATCCAAAAATAGAATAAAGATCAAAAGCCTTTTAAAAAAAAAAAAAAAAATTAAATCAGCTTTTGTTGGGATATTCACTTTCAAGCCAGAGCTTTTCAATTAATTTAGTGTTAAAGTGAATCTAAAGCCTCCATATTTGTTACCTTAATGCATTCTATGCATTATGCTAAAAAAACTTCTGTGTCACAGACTGCGCCCTCTACTCCCCTTACACTTACCTGAGCCCCATTGCGTTCCAGTGCTGTGCATGAGAGCTGCGGCTCTCCTGACTTTGCCCCTCCTCTCCGAGCAGATCGACAGCAGTGGGAGCCATTGGCTCCCACTCCTGTCAATCAAATCCAGTGACGAGGGATCAGGGGGTGGAGCTGAGTCCTGCTGTCTGTGTCTGTGACACAGCCCATGCGAGAGCCCCCATGGATATTGTCTTCCTATTGGAGACACCAGAGAGGAGGAGCCAGGTGCACCACCAAGGAGAGGAGAATCGGGGCTACTCTGTGCAATTTTCAACAGAATTTAACAGAAACCTGGAGTGGGGCTTTAACCACTTAAGCCCCGGAGGATTTTCCTGCTCAAAGACCAGGGCCTATTTTGCGATTCGGCACTGCATGACTTTAACAGACAATTGCGCAGTCGTGCAAATGAAATTGATGTCCTTTTTTTCCCACAAACAGAGCTTTCTTTTGGTGGTATTTGATCACCTGTGCGATTTTTACTTTTTGCGCTATAAACAAAAAAAGAGCGATGATTTTGAAAAAATAACAATATTTTTCAAATTTTTTTATATGAAATTCCCCCCAAAAAAATGTAAAAATCTAAATTTTTTAACATTTTAGGCCAATTTGTTTTCTGCTACATATGTTTGGTAAAAAAAATTCGCAATAAGCGTATTTTGTTTGGTTTGCGCAAAAGTTATCGCGTTTACTAACTACGGGAAAGATTTATGTCATTTTTATTGTTTTTTCTTTAACTAGTAATGGCGGCGATCTGCGATTTTTTTTTGCAGGACTGCGACATTGCGGCGGACAGATCGGACCCCTGACTACCATTTTTTACACTATTGGGGGTACCAGTGACATTACTACAGTAATCAGTGATATACATATGCACTGTTACTCTAAAAATGACACTGGTAGGGAAGGGATTAACTTTATTAGTGATCAAGGGGTTAAGTGTGTCCCTAGGGGCATGATTCTAACTGTAAAGGGGCGTGGCTAGTGATGTAACCACAGAGACATACGATCCTACACAGCAGGATCGTGTAGTCTCTGCAGTTAGATCAGGGAGAATGACAGGCGGCTTTGTTTACATTAGCCGCCTGCCTTTCTCCCTCTCCACCGGGAGATCGCGAGTGGCCGGTGGACATCGGAGCCACCGGTCACTCGCTCGGACAAGTCAGGGAACGAGCGGGGGCGGGAGCGCGCCTCCGGCGGCGCACGCTCTCCCCCTAGAGGCTCGTAGGCGAGCGACGTAGCCCTAGGTCGGTTTGCCTGTACGGGGCTGACTGCCGCAGTAAATAGTCGTGCGGCGGTCGGCAAGCGGTTAAAGAGGAAGTAAAGCCTGGGAAAAAATGTTTTTTTGGTTACCTGCAAAGTAAATGCATAATGTACTAATATGCAATGCATTCTAGCGCATTATGTGACATTTACCTGCAAATGCGTCGTTCTCCCTGGAGGCCGCATCCATTTTTCACCCCTCTTTCTTTCGGGTCTGCAGACTCCAGCTGTGCTACTGACCAGAGCCGCATAACGTCACTGCTGCGCATGCGCAGGAGCCACCAGTCACGGCACAGGACTCTTAAGAAATGGCACGGACGGCAGTTTCTTCAGAACGCATGTGCCGATGATGTGATCAGCTGCATGCAATGTAAATATTTCCTAAACAGTGCAAGTTTAGGAGATATTTACAGTACCTAGAGGTAAGCCTTGTTATAGGCTTACCTCTAGGTATAAACAGTACTTGGGGGTTTACAACCTCTTTAAAAAAAATGATAAGTTGATATACAGTAGGTTGCTCATGGAGTGTTGCTGTGTGCATACCAATTTATTACAAAATCTAGCTGGAAGTCAAAAGTCTGTGTAACAAAGATTCAATCTATTCAAAATAGTGACCATAATCCTGGATAGTAATTTAAAATCCTAGCTTCAATGAAATGGTCCCCATAAGGGTCACCCTGTATAAACATAAATGTTTTTGGAGGGGAGAGGAGAGCCTGCAGACAATTTGTAAGCCTATGGATGACATCACTGCCCAGGTACTGCAGCCATTGTTGTTTTCGCCTCTCCTCTGAAGCTGGACACTGGGGAGATCAAGTAAGAGGACAAGAGTACCCTTGGATTAGGTAAGTATACACATCTTCCCATTACAGGGTATTTAGTATATGGCTTAGAATGGGGGTGGGAGCAGGTTTCAGCTTGGTTAGGTTTTGACATGATTCCACTTTAAACCCGGTACACTTGGTTTGAATTTTGGGAGACATTGGGCCGTTCAAAAAAAAAGAAAAAAAAAAACAGCCGAAATTCGGCCCTGTGTGTATGTCGGTCTGTCCGACAAAAGCCGGCCGTTTGCATTCTGGAAAACCTTCAGCCGACCGACTCCCGACCAGCGCTCACAGCCAAAGGCTGATCGGAGTGTTCTGGCGGGAGGCCGTTTCCCTGTCAGAACACAACAGCTCCCCAGGGGAAATCGCTGTACTTACTTTGCAAAGTGAGTACAGAGGCTCGGACTGAGCTGACAGTTTATGTTCTTTCAACCCACTGGGTTGAATAGAAAAAAACTTATAGTGTGTACCAGGCTTAAAAGTACACCCTGCATATAGAGCATATAAACTCCCAAACTTGCTCATCTATGTTTTTATGGACCTTGCTTCATGCACTGGTCAAATCATTTGGTGGAGGGGGATTATGTTGTGGAGTTGTTTCTCAGGGGTTGGGCTTGGCCCCCTAATTCATTTTGGATAATTTCATGCTCCCGACTTTGTGGGAACGGATTGGGGGTGGCCCTTTCCAGTTCTAACATGACTGCGCACCAGTGCACAAAACAAAATGCATACAGACATGGATAAGCGAGTTTGGGGTTGAGAAACTTGACTGGCCTGCACCTCAACCCGATAGAACATCTTTGGGATGAATTAAAGTGGAGACCCTGAGCCAAGCCTTTTCGTCCACCTCAGTGCCTGACCTCACAAATGAGCATCTGGAAGAATGGTCAAACATTCCCATAAACACAATCCTAAACCTTGTGGAAAGCCTTCACAAAAGAGTTGAAGCTGTTATAGCTGCAAGGGGTAGGCCAACTCAAAATTGAATCCTACAGGCTAAGACTGGAATGCTGTTGAAGTTCATGTGCGTGTAAAGGCAGGCATCCCAATACTTTTGGTAATATAGTGTAGATGTATTTTTCTGTGTCTTTTTATATCTGCATGGAGTTCAGTTTTACCTATGCCACTGTGCCAAAAGGTATCACAAGCCATCTGCCTTTTGAGGTGTGCGTGCTCTGTAAGGGAAAAGAGTTGACAACTGTACTATAGAAAGAATCCTTTCATTGTGCTGAAAACTACTCCCTCAGACATCCAAGGGATTGATCCACAAATTGTAAACCCTCTACACTCATAAAGTGGAGTCATAGCACACAGAAGATAGTCTGCCAAGCCGGTATGGTAGAGAGACCCAGCTGCTCCTTAGCTTGGTGTCAAGAATTTCACCTTGACTTTTGAAAAGTGCCATCATTGGAAAAAAATGTATTATATGTTAAGAATACTATTCATGCCTTAATTTTAAATATTATATATCCTAATAAATGCTTTAAGTTTTTATATACAATATATGTGAGCAAAGATGTTTATGGCACTATGTATTTTTTTTGTAGGATTTTATGATCGGAGCTCAAGGACACTTGAAGTCCAAGTAAAAGTGTTTGATCATCACTGTTACAATTTATGCAGTTTAAGATACCACAGCATGACAGAATATGGTTTTCTAATAATCAGAGACCATGCATCTATCTGATCAGTCAGGTAAGATTATATTTGGAAGCCCACCACAAGAGTGCAAGTCAGCAGATTGCTTGTACTGTAAGAAGATGTATTTATAGTTCTTCCTGCCTTCAGAATTTATGACATCCTGGGAGCCTTCATAGATCAACATATAAATTACTAAGTATCAAATACCCTGGTAGGAATTAAGTAGCAGTGACTTGATGCAGTCTTACCATCAGTCTTAGCATATCATTGGTGAGAACAAACTGACATTTGACTGACAGGCCAAACATATCTCTATTAATGCGCCTTAGCTGAAAGTGAAATGTCTTTCAAGGCTGAATATGGCAAATAGTTTTGATAAGAATGAAACGGAGAACTGCTCAAAAGTTTTGTGATGCACTGCATGCTCCTAACACACAAAAGAATGCTGGGGATAAATTAAAAAATGCAAACAAAAATAGAATCTTACTGCATTCAATTAAACATAAGTAGAAATACATCAGGGATCAATATGGTTAGTACACAGAAACAAAAAACATTATTCCAACATGATAGGAATGTCATAAATTGTGTTGGCATTGTGTTTTGAAATTCTGTAGGATGGCAATCTTTAATCTTTCATGGGAAGGATATTTGTATAAAAAATATATAGATGATATTCTGTGCTTAACCAAACTGTGCGGGAAAAGTAAATATAAATGTATGCGGTGCTGCTACTTATATGAGTCAAAATACACGGCTTATATATATACAGTATCTCACAAAAGTGAGTGCACCCCTCACATTTTTGTAAATATCTTATTATAACTTTTCACGTGACAACACTGAAGAAATTACACTTTGCTACAATGTAAAGTAGTGAGTGTACAGCTTGTATAACAGTGTAAATTTGCTGTCCTCTCATAATAACTCAACACACAGCCATTAATGTCTAAACCACTGGCAACAAAAGTGAGTACACCCATAAGTGAAAATGTCCAAATTGGGCCCAATTAGCCATTTTCCCTCCCCGGTGTCATGTGATTCATTAGTGTTACAAGGTCTCAGGTGTGAATGGGGAGCAGGTGTGTTAAATTTGGTGTTATTGCTCTCAATCTCTCATACTGGTCACAGGAAGTTCAGCATGGCACCTCATGGCAAAGAACTCTCTGAGGCTCTGAAAAAAGAATTGTTGCTCTACATAAAGATAGCCTAGGCTATAGGAAGTTTGCCAAGACCCTGAAACTGAGCTGCAGCACGGTGGCCATGACCATACAGCGGTTTAACAGGACAGGTTCCACTCAGAACAGGCCTCGCCATGGTCGACCAAAGAAGTTGAGTGCACGTGCTCAGTGTCATATCCAGAGATTTTCTTTGGGAAATAGACGTATGAGTGCTGCCAGATTTGCTGCAGAGGCTGAAGGGGTGGGGGGGTCAGCTTGTCAGTGCTCAGACCATACGCCGCATACTGCTTCAAATTGGTCTGCATGACTGTCATCCAAGAAGGAAGCCTCTTTCTTTAAAGATGATGCACAAGAAAGCCCACAAACAGTTTGCTGAAGACAAGCAGAATAAGGACATGGATTACTGGAACCATGTCTTGTGGTCTGATGAGACGAAGATAAACGTATTTGGTTCAGATGGTGTCAAGCGTGTCTAGGGGCAACCAGGTGAGGAGTACAAAGACAAGTGTGTCTTGCCTACAGTCAAGCATGGTGGTGGGAGCTTCATGGTCTAGGGCTGCATGAGTGCTGCCGGCACTGGGGAGCTACAGTTCATTTCATTGAGGGAACTATGAATGCCAACATGTACTGTGAAATACTGAAGCAGAGCATGATCCCCTCCTTTCAGAGACTGGGCCACAGAGCAGTATTCCAACATGATAACGACCCCAAATGTACCTCCAAGACGACCACTTCCTTGCTAAAAGAAGCTTGGGGTAAAGGTGATGGACTGGCCAAGCATGTCACCAGATCTAAACCCTATTGAGCATCTGTTGGGCATCCTCCAACTGAAGGTGAAGGAGCGCAAGGTCTCTAACATCCACCAGCTCCGTGATGTCATCATGGAGGAGTGGAAAAGGACTCCAGTGGCAACCTATGAAGCTCTGGTGATCTCCATGCCCAAGAAGGTTAAGGCAGTGCTGGAAAATAATTGTAGCCACACAAAATATTGAAACTTTGGGACCAATTTGGACTTTTTGACTTAGGGGTGTACTCACTTTTGTTGCCAGCGATTTAGACATTAATGATTGTGTGTTGAGTTATTTTGAGCAAATTTACACTGTTATACAAGCTGTACACTCACTACTTTACATTGTAGCAAAGTGTCATTTCTTCAGTGTTGTCACATGAAAAGATATAATAAAATATTTTCAAAAATGTGTACTCACTTTTGTGAGATACTGTATATATACTGGGAAGGCCCAGGCCTGGGGCAACTGTCCAAGGTCACAAAAGTGGAAACTGATGACCTCTTCCAGAAAACTTATACCAGTTGAGGAAGAGACCATTACCCAATCCTCCCGTGGAAGGAGATTCAAAGCTGTCCAGATTTAGTAGTAAGCTCTTTTTCTGGCCTTGGTAAATGGTTTGGTGGAACGTGTGCACTTCCTTATATCCCTCGCTGTTTTCCTTCCTCAGAGCAGTTTAATTATCTATTGTAGAACCAAATGAAATTGTAATCCTGAAAAAACTAAAAGTGATAAACCTTCTAAATGTCAAACCATATAAGTGAAAAAAATCAATATAAACGTATTTAGTCCACAGTAATAAAAGAAAGTCTAATTGTTTGTGTTCTATTAGAAAACAGTGATTAACAAAACATTGCTTCAGCAAGGTGCCTTCCGAACATAAACACATGCCTCCTACCAGAAGGATTGGATCTCAAATTATGGAGATCAAACTCACTCAAACAAGTTCCAACCAGACATTTCACTCATTAGCCACTCCTTCTGTGTAAGATTACTGCTCCACTTGTTACAATGTATCTCAAGTGTCCACTGGATCCATGCAAAGTGTGACACTGTAGGTTCTGTCATACATAAAAGGTAACAGAAGGAAGAGGTTTCGTGGTGCAGTGCGTAAAAACATAATTTATTAAAAGACAACCTTGCACTTACATGAAATAAAACGATCAGAAGCAAAGCAAAAAAATGGACCTCGCCTGTAAGCTGAGGCATAGTGACTTAACAAAATTCGACTCCACCTGACGCGTTTCCCTGTAAGAGGCAGCGACTGGGAATGGAGTGAGTAAAAAACAGATGTAGGACATCTGTTCATAAACTTATAAACTTAAAAATAAATTGAACTAAAACCATTAAAGTTTCCCATTATAGAATGGACACAATATTAATTTGCAATATCTAGATATGTGTGTGTTTGTAATGGGGGGTAAGGGTTCAGCCAAAATGGGGGGAGCATGCCAAACCTCCTATGTCAGCAAAGGAGAGAAGTGGGAAGGGGGGTTTATGTGACTGGTGAAGTCATTTATTCAGCAAAAATGTCAATAGATGAAATAGTGTACTGTTGTTGAAAAAGCAAGGGTGACATCCAAGAAAAAATAGGTATAGTCATAGCGCCACAAACTAAAAGCCATGTAACACCCACTTAAGCTAAAGTGAATGTGACTGTAAAGGACAACCAGTGGAGCCCAGCACAGGTTATAAGCCTTGAAATGTGTTGTCATCAGATAGACAGGCAGTTTGCTGTGTGGAGGTAGCAGTGCCTTTGTTCTGTGAGCAGGTTACGTTCTGTGGCTTTCTGTGTTTGCATTTGATGCAGTGTGGCTTCCCTTCAACCAGGCATCATTCTACGGTCCTGGATTTGGTTACTTCCTCTCCCTGGCCAAGAGTAGGGCTGTTGAAGCCCTCATCACCCATCCGGGACCTCCTTCTCAGGTACATACAGCTAATGTACATGTAAGGAGATATTGGTTGTTTTACTACTACTGTTTTCCTGCTAACTATATGCACAGACTACCAGGCTGCTATCTGGCTCCATACAAGTTCTAACACAGCCCTCGATAGCCTGGCCAGACTCCCTGACAACTATCAGTGTATCCCACAGCTTCAAGCTTACATATATGGACTCTCCTACATAGATGTACTGCTTTTGTTGCTGTCTGATCACACAGCCACAATTGTTGTTTATCATCCATAATAAAATGAGGAGGGAGTTGCACTGTTTATTCTTTGTTTGTTGAAGAAGCAAGTACACCCTTGGCATCAAATGCTGTTATTGCCACTTTTTACCAGAAACGACAAAATGTACACATTTTGTATAACTTCTCGCCAGTCTCTGACATTGATAGTGACATTTTTGACCACTTATCAATGCAAAATTCTCTAATTTGTGGGTCTCATTGCATGAACTACCCATTTCGGAATGGGAACCATCTTAGCAGACTCAGTGAATGTAAGCTTCCCAGGCCCAGAAGCACATTTCCACCATCTGTCATAGCCTACCCCTAGAATTGTTGGTCAAGCACTATCTATAGCAGGTTTTTGTGTTCTTCGCCTATAGCAGCCCCCTTTCCTAGAAGAAAAGTATTTCTACTGGCACTCGGTTGCCCCCAGATCTTATACACAATGCTATAGTGCCTGGCTATCACTCCAGGGCAACTAAGCACAGCGAACAGGTACTTGCGTTTGGCAGTACTGCAGAGTGGTCCAGTGACAGTCCGGGTTCAGGGCAGGCAGAGTTCAAAGAATAGTCAAAATCCAATCTGAGGTCATTAACAAGGGAATCCAAACTAGCTGGCAGCGCAGGCAAAAATCAAGGTACAGGAACAAGGCAGGCAAACGGGGAACTTGAAGCACGTGTTGCAAAAATGATACTACAGGCTTAAAACAGGTTTGGTCTCCACCCAGAATATGTTATTTACATCAATCACCCTGCAGGTGAACAGTCAGACAGACAGTGTGTGGCTCAGCCAAAAAAATATATTTGCAAATGTGTGCAAACAAAACCCTATATTTTTAATGTAAACTGTTAGACAAGTTGGGTCAAGTTGGCTGTTTTACAGGCTGGTTAATAAGTGTGCTGGGAAATCTTCTATTTGTTTGTGATGTGCATTGCCCTTCTATGTGCACCTTGCTGCAATGGTAAGTTTTAGGTTGGGGTGGTTGCCCTATTTGTACAGTTGTTGGAAATGGGTGCAGGGGCGCACTAGATGCCTTCTTTTCCATTGTGCTTTTGCTGGGTGTCACATGCATCCCTGTGCTTTTCAGGAGGGGTGGGCTCCTTCCATACTACCTGCCCTTAATCTATCCATTCTTACATGTGCTCCTACTATGGAAGCTCTGAAAATTTAGAGTTAGGACCACAGTTCATACGGAGGTCCCTTGACGTGGGCACTGTGGTTTATGCATATATTTGCAAATGTGTGCAAACAAAACCCTCTTCTATTAACATAAGCTGTTAAACAGGGTCAAGTTGGTTGTTTTGCAGGTTGGCTGGTAAGTGTGCTGGGAAATCTTATGTTTGTTTGTGATGTGCAGCTCAGTCAAAACCGGGATGCTGGAATGAAACAAGCAGCTGTTATGGACAGCAGAGTCCATAAACAAGCAGTTACACCATCATATTTCACAGATGTTATGAGTAAATCCTCCTTATATGCTGTCTTTAGCTTGGCGCAAACATGTCTACTGTTGCTGTGAATAAACATCTCTATCTTTGATTGCCAATCCACTATACACCGTGCTAAAAGGTCTGTGTCTTTCCTTATGTAGCACCCTACAGGTAGGTGCTAGGTAAATGTATAGTGGGCCTTGTCTGCCTAACAGCAGGGCTGTGATTTATTTAGTAGGGTGTCAGGGCTTCCAGATGTGCCTGCTGAGGGGAGAAGTATCCCCACTGGCTCCTGTGAGAGGCTTCTCATAGGGCAGTGTGGGAAGCCCAATCAGGGGACACATCCAGGCTTGTAACTACCCCAGAAGGCAGATTATGCTGCAAAGGATTCTGGGAGTGGGTATAAGTTTGAGAGAAGTGCGTGACAGGATGTCTTTGGTGGGAGTCCCAGGAGGGAGAGTACGGCTGTCTCTCCTTCTGTCTGAGGAAGCAGATATCTCTGGGTGTCGCCTGAAAATCTAGAGAGTGTTGAGCTGAGCTAAGGGGATCCGGTGTGCCGAGAGCCTGCGGAGCGAGAGAGGGGTCCAGTCCCAGGAAAGCCTACACATGTCATGAGTACTGCGGATTGCCCCTGGGGGTCTGCCAGAGTCAGAGGGAACCACTCCGGAAGAGGTTCTAAGATCCAGTGCCAGCTAGCTAAAAGGGGGTACCTAGGTTGAGGACCCTGAAGTTACAGAGGGGGGTACATAGTCAGTGAACCCTGAAGAGTTCAAGGTTAAAGGGGGCACCTGCATATGGACCCTTAATTGGACAGAGTGTGACAGTTGAGAGTTGCAGCTTTACAGAAATCTACAGTGTACTACCTCAAGCCAGTGCAAGGCGGGAGGGGAGTATTCAGTGACTTTGCAGTGCAGCAGTGTCAGTAATTCTACAATTCACAGTCTTGGGTCTTCTGGACTTATTGTCGAGGATCCAGCACTTCTATCAAGCTACAGTGTGTTCTCAGTGTTATTTGAGCATTGGCTGTCGTCGGCTGGCATCAAGGAAGTGCCAACCGGCATTTTTCTAGGATTAAGTCCCAAGTGTAATTAGTTAAGCCTAAAGGAGTATCCCACTCATTCCCTTCTTCCATTCTCTTTTCTACAATAAAAACCACAAAACTTAGATGCCGGAGTCGTCTCGGTTCTCACGCCCAGGGTCGCAGCTCACATGGGCTGGAGAGGTAACTGGTACCAATGGCAGACCCACATCGGGAGAAAACCTGCTACACTTATATGTTCAAAGGCAATCTGTAATCTTTCTCTAACGTTCTTTGTGGACAGTAAAGGCTTTTTCTTAACATACCTCTCATTCAGATTGAATTGATACAACCTCTTTCTTAATTGTAGAGGCATTGACTTTGACCTCAGCTATTGGAAGAGTTACCTAAATCAGTGCATCTTGACATAATAGCCTTAAGGAGAGTCCAATCATTGGCACCTTACCTAGAACACTGGATTAAAATTTAAAAGATTTGAAGTGGTGGTAAATATAGGGGTCTATTTACCTTTTCTATATGTCAAATCTGCATTTTAATTAATTTAGATAATGAAAACTAATGGTAATTGTAATTGTAAAATAAATGTACTGTTTTTTTTCACTATGATTTTTTTTGTGGAATCAAAAGGGGATGAAATAAAGCCCAACTTTAACAGAAAAGTAACCCTCCTCACACCCTCTCTTTCCTATCGCAGGGTAAAAAAAACCCTAAACCCCTATTTTCACTTAACTTAAGTCACAGTCAGCATTAGGTCTTTCTCCTTTCTTATTACTTCCTGGATGGGTCCTTCTTCTGGGTTTCAACATCACTATCTACATGCTGTGGACTGTTCCCTTTTGGCTGGCTAGCAGAGGGATCTTCTCAGGATCCAGAACAGGACTGACATCAGACTGAGAGGAGTAAAGGAGACTGGCTGGCCAGGGTTAACGTGGGGCACTGAACTAGTATTAACGGGGTAAGTTTGAGACCTGGATAAGGGGACTCAGATGGAAGCTGTGGTTTCGAAAGCAAAGTCCTTTCTTGTATTAAGAGAGGTTTGGACTCCAGAGGGAAAAATATAATTTTACCCCTGCACAAATCATTAGTAAAATCTCATCTGGAATATGCAGTTCAATTTTGGGCACCAGGTCTCAAAAAGGATATCGGGGAACTGGAGGACATGCAGAGAAGGGCAACCAAACTGATAAGAGGCATAGAGGAGCTCAGCTATGAGGAAAGATTAGAGGAACTGAATTTATTTTCTCTTGAAAAGAGGAGATTAAGGGGGGATATGATCAATATGTACAAATACATAAGCAGTCCATATAGTGAACTTCGTGTTGAGTTATTCACTTTACGGGCATCACAGAGGATAAGGGGTCACTCTTTAAGTCTAGAGGAAAAGAGGATTCATCTCCAAATATGGAAAGGTTTCCTCATAGTAAGAGTTGTGAAAATGTGGAGAGACTTTCTCAAGAGGTGGTTCTGGCTACCTCAGTAGATTGCTTTAAAAAAGGCCTGGATTCTTTCCTAAATGTACATAATATAACTGGGTACTAATATTTATAGGTAAAGTTGATAGAGGGAATATCCGATTGCCTCTCGGGGGATCAGGAAGGATTTTTTTCCCCTGTTGTAGCAAATTGGATTATGCTTTACTGAGGTTTTTTTGCCTTCTCCTGGATCAACTGTGGGTAAAGGGTTGCGTATAAAGGATTGTATGGCTTTTTTTTCTTTTTATTGGTTGAACTAGATGGTCTTTTTTCTACCTGACTAACTATGTAACTATGAGTATTACTGACTGGGTTTTTTGGGCTTCTGTAATTCTCGGGAGCCTTGAAAGCCTATTACATCTTTAATGTTCAGCAAACTGGTTTCAATACATTTTGCTAAAATGGTGACATTTTGCCAAAAAGTTCTGTTTTTCAAAAAAAGTTTCTGGAAATTAACCACTTTAATACAGGGCACTTCCCTCCCTTCCCGCCCAGGCCAATTTTCCCCTTTTAGCGCTGTTGCATTTTGAATGACAATTGCGCGGTCATGCAACACTGTACTTACACCAAATTTATATCATTTTCCCGCCACAAATAGAGCTTTCTTTTGGTGGTATTTGATCACCTGTGCGATTTTTACTTTTTGCTAAACAAATAAAAAAAGACAGAAAAGTTTGAAAAAAAAAAACGTTTTTTTGTTTATTTTCAATAGTTTTTTTATTGAAACTTTTACAAAATACAAGAAATTAAACCATAGTTATCTTCAACATGGAATAGCCGTAACAAGATCACATTTAAGATCACATTTTAGAGGGTGCACATGAACAGGAACACGGAATTTGTACAAGTGCATATAATATAGGTAAACAAGGTTTCGCATAGTTAACAATATCAGAAGTCACATGAGGAGAGAGAAAACCCGTGAAGATCCAACAAAAGTACATTGTATAGAACGAAAACCAAAACTTTAGTTAAAGACAGGGAGAGGAGAAGGGGAGATTGCCTGCGACTCAGACCTCAACCGGGTGTAGGGGAGAAATAAGGGCTTTGCAACCATGCCTGCCACTCCTTGTAGAATTTTGGACCTTGGAACTTGGAATAAGCATATGCCTTTTCCATAGAACATTGTAAGTTAACAAGCCTGATTGCTTCCATATGGGAGGGTGCAATTGGATGCTTCCAGTGACGTGCTATGACCGTTTGGGCCGCCACTAGTATATGTACGGAGATTGTTCTTAGGGAGGGTGGGAAGGTGTCTAAACCCAGAGAGAGCAGGGCCAGGGCTGGATCCGGAGGTCTCAGGATTCCAGTAGCGGTGGATAGAACTTCAAACATCTTTCTCCAGAAACTTGATAAGCTTTTGCAAGACCAGAAAATATGCAACAACGACCCTACTTGATCGCAATTGCGCCAGCACAATGGGCTCTGGGAGTCAAAAATTTTTGAAAGTCGATACGGTGTCAAGTACCATCGGGTAAGAATTTTCTGATATTGTTCCCAATGGTTCACACATTGGGTGGATTTGTAAGAACAGCGTATGGCAATTTTCCATTGTGCCTCTGAGAAAGACGCCTGAAGTTCCCTTTCCCATGCCAACATATGTGGAGATTTCAAAAAGGTCAGGTTATGGCCTATGAGGTTATAGAACAAAGATATACCTTTCGTTGGGGAAGAGGGGGACGTAAGGAATTGCCAAGCTGGTATGGGGATATCGAGGTTAGGAGGAGGGTGTTTGCGCATGAAGCTGGCCAGACTATTATACGTGAAGCGTGCTTGCGGAGGCAGATCAAACTCTACCTGCAGAGTCTCGAACGGTTTAAGGGAGTTGGAGTGAAGGAGCTGGTCAATCGTGTTAATGCCCGCCGCTTGAAATGTGGAGATATTGGTGTACGGAAGTAGTACTTCTAGTGTAGAAATTGGGAGCGGGACCCGTTTACATACAGCGTTGGCAGGCTGTCGTGCGAGAAGGGAACGCCAGGATTCCAATGTGGCTTGTGTGGGTAGGGGCAGGGATTTGGCATCCAATGATTTCCACTTGTCAGCAAATACTAAAGTAGAGAGGGTGGTTACCTTGGACACGGTCGATTCTATAGAAACCCAGGGAGTAGTGGGACTTTCGGTGAACCAGTGTCGCAATGCCGCCAGGCGGGACGCGTCGCAGTAATTAAATATGTCCGGGAGCCCCAAGCCACCTGTTGATTTATGTTTGACCATATGAGAATGTGCGCATCTAGCCCTTTTCTTTTGCCATATGAATGTGTGCAGCATTTTAGTCAAGGGGCGTATGGCTTTCTTAGGGAAGGGGATGGGCAAGTTGCGAAAAATGTACAAGATTTTGGGTAGACATACCATCTTAAACGCTGCTATGCGACCCATCCACGATAATTCTACCTTCTTGATTTTAGCTACATCCGAGGCGATTGATTTAAGGAGAGGAGACAGATTGGCGGAAACCATTTTAGAAGTAGGGAGTGTTAAGTCTATACCTAAGTAGTGTATGGGTTGGTTGGACCATGTGTATGGCAGGACAGTTTGCAGGTGAGAGCTGGCAGTCGGATGGACTCCCATATCCAGTATCACCGACTTACTAAAGTTAACTTTATAATAAGAGACTTTACTAAAGGATTGCAGGATGTCATGAGTGGCAGGTAAGGAAACTGTAGGGTTCGTGAGACTGAGAATGACGTCGTCTGCAAAAAGTGTGATGACATGGTGGGATCTGGGGAATTTAAATCCTGACACGAGTGGGCTGTGCCGTAATCGCGCTGCTAATGGCTCAATTAAGAGGTTGAATATCAAGGGGGAAAGCGGACATCCCTGACGCGTCCCATTTGAAATAGTAAACGGTTTGGAGAGTGTGCCCGCCGACATCACTCTAGCGGAGGGGTTCGAGTATAACGCAAGGATAGCAGACACGATGGGACCAGAGAAACCGAATTTATGCAAAACTGCTCGCATATATCCCCAATGGACGCGGTCGAACGCCTTCTCTGCATCAATAGATAAGAGCAGAGAAGGCGTCCGAGTGCGCTCCGCATAGTGCATCAGGTTCACCACACGCCTGGTGGTGTCCGGAGCCTGGCGACCCCGGACAAACCCCATCTGGTTGTCCCCTACCAGGAATGGTAGGACTTTGGCTAAGCGATTTGCTACGATCTTTGCGTAAATTTTTACATCTGAATTTAATAGAGAGATTGGCCTAAAGTTTGCTGGAGTGTCGGGTGGTTTCCCAGGTTTAGGCAGGGTGGTGATATGGGCCTGTAACATCTCGTTGGGCAAGAGTCCTGTGTCTATGGCTTGTGCGAAGAGTGTTAGCATATGGGGGGAGAGGATATCGTGCATGGCCGCGTAATATTCATTGGTCAGACCGTCGGGCCCTGGGGATTTGTTGGATGGCATCGATTTGATAATTCTGGATAATTCTGAGGGGGCAATTGGGCTGTTGAGGAAGGATAGTGATTCCGACGAGAGCGACGGGAGATGTAGGTTGTGAAGGAAAGCCTGTATGTCAGCATCTGTAGGTTGTGGTGTGGAGTCGTCTGCATTCAAGTTGTACAGGGCACTATAGTAGTCCGCGAAGGCATCGGCTATTTTTTGGGGGTGAACGTGTTTTTCGTTTGTGTGTGGGTGGTGGATATAATCTATTTTCGATTTAAGCCGTCTGGCCCTAAGGCGAGAAGCCAGAAATTTGCCGGCTTTATTGTGAGAAGAATAGTAGTTAGCCCGGGTCCGCGCGAGTAGTTTATCATGCTGCTCGGTTAACAATCTGCGGAGATCCGACCGGAGAGATGTTAACCGGGAGGCAAGCTTGGGGGATGGGGAGGACTTGTTCAGCTCATCTAGAGAGCGGATTTCTTCTGTTAAGTGTGAGAGGGCAGAGATGCGCCTTTTTTTTAACCGGGAACCCAATTGGATCAGTAGCCCTCTAATAAACGCCTTGTGTGTGTTCCACAAGGTGGATGGGGAAACCTCTGACGTGTGATTATGGTGGAAGAACTCTTGTAAGTTCCTCCGTAAATGTTGCAGGGTGTCCGGGTCTGAGAGTAGGGAGTTGTTACATTTCCAAATGAAAGTGGAGGTGGCAGGGGGGCTAGTGGACAGGGTCATGTGGACAGCAGCGTGATCAGACCATGTGATGGTAGAGATGGAAGAATCGACTAGAAGTGGTAGGGTGGCAGAGTCGACTAAAAACATGTCGATCCTTGAATATGTGTTGTGGCTTGCTGAGAAGAAAGAGTAGTCTCTCTCTTCTGCATGCTGGTACCTCCATACATCGTGGAGCCCTTCCGAGTGCAACAGAGCAGCTAGGGAGGGAAGTTTAGAGTGCGGTCTGGCCGAGGAGTCTAAGGCATGGTTAGCTACAAGATTAAAATCTCCACAAAATATCAATTTACCTGACTTCAGTTTCGAGACTTTAGAACACAGTTTGCGCATAAAGGACAGTTGACGTACATTGGGGGCATAAACGTTAACTATAGTATATTCACATTCATCAATAGTACAGTTAATAATCAAATAACGGCCTTCCCTGTCCTCCACCACTCTGGAGAAGGAGAAGGACAGGGAATTACTGAAAGCCAGCATCACACCTCTCTTTTTAGCAGTAAACGATGCATGAAATACATGTGGGTATTCTGGATGGGTACATCGGGGAGTGTTTCCCAGGAGAAAGTGGGTCTCCTGTATTGCCAGAACGTCTGCTTTAGCTGAGCTCGCCTCTTTCCACATCGAGTGGCGTTTCGCGGGGTGGTTTAACCCCTTAACGTTCATGGATAAAAGGTTAATAGGCATAGATAAATATAAGAAGATCTAGAGTAGTCGTGGATGGACCATAGGCAAAGGGGCATGAGGAGTGTGAATCCGAGAGGAGGGAGAGGGGCTCCCCCGTGTAAGGGTCAGGGTGGGTAGAGGGGAGCAACAAAAAAGTACCTGAGGCATTCTTCCTTAGTGTCGGGAGGTAGGGCCTGCTCGAGGCCATAAGATGAATAGTCCTGGATGACCCGAAGGGTATTGCCTGGGATGGTATGTGGACGAAGGCACAATAAGGCTAGTTGAACGGAAGCTGCGGAAAGGGATGAAAACTGCATGCACAAAAGGATAAGGCACAGTCACTTGCACGGTATGGTTAACGATGAAAAGTTCGTCAAAACAATGGAACAAAAGGGACGAACAGACAAACAAACATTGAACAGATAAAAAAGGCATGGCCCACCAGGGCCAAATGGGTAGCAGGAGCTACAAAATTAGCAGGGGGGTGTAAGAGCACGATATAAAGTGCTACTTCAAGGCAAGGAGGGAGGGCCGGGCATGCCCGGTAGAGGTAGACAGTGAGTGTCACTTGTGGCGGCTTCGGGATCTTGAACTTCTGGACGCCTCCTGCCATTCAGGCTGCACGCGGGGTGGTAGCGGAGGCATAGCACGGGAAGTCGAGGATTCTGGGGCATCAGGAACAATACCCCATTGGCGAAGCACACGCAATCCTTGGTCTATGGTGGTGACCTGCGTATTCGAGCCCTGGTAGGTTATACACAGTTTTGCAGGATACTTCCATTTGTACATTATCTTATGGTTGCGGAGAGCCTTGGTGATGGTATTGAGGTTACGGCGTTGCTGTAGCGTATATTGGGAATAGTCGGGCAACACTTGGACTGTCGCCGCTCGCTCAGGGAGATGGTCTCTCCGACGAAAAGCTTCCAATATCTTTTCCTTCGCTTGGAAGAAATGTATGCGGAGCAGGACGTCTCTAGGGACATCCTGTGGGAGAAAGGAAGGCTTCGGGATTCTGTGAATCCTGTCTATGGTCAGGTCCGCGTTGGTTAGTGCAGGGACGACCAGTTGGAAAAGTTCACGTGCATAATTCGGGAGCTGATTGGGGAGGACAGTTTCTGGGACGCCACGGAGCTTTAAATTGTTACGCCGAGACCTATCCTCCAGGTCGGCAAGTTTGGCTTGGATGCGGTCAATGTCAGTCTGTTGGGCTGCATGGGAGTCCACTAGGGCATTATATGAGACGGCAAATTCATCCATCTTGCATTCCACAGTATTAACCCTTTCGCCCAGTCCATGTAACTCTTTATGACAATAGGCTATGGAGGAGGACACAGTCTCTTGCATAGATTTATGCATCATGGATAGCATATCTCTCAGAGCGGTATCAGAAATGGGCTGTCCTGTAGTAGGGATGGAGGCAAAGGGGTCT
Source organism: Pelophylax lessonae (assembly GCF_965119305.1). Classification (NCBI taxonomy): domain Eukaryota; kingdom Metazoa; phylum Chordata; class Amphibia; order Anura; family Ranidae; genus Pelophylax; species Pelophylax lessonae. The sequence goes on from NC_138779.1 coordinate 115,126,177, forward strand.
GGTGCAGGTGTATAAGTCCATGCAGAAGCTGCAGCAGGGTCATGGTCACTCACCTCCATGCATGTATGGCGGGATGCGAGGTGGCCGTCTTCCCACCTAGGCTTCGATTTGGCCGGGCTGTGAGTGGACAGTGTGGACGGTGAGGAGTCTGCAGAGCGCTCTGGCCTCACTTGCTTGTTTGCATCCGCCGTGTCTGAGCGCGCCGATGACGTCACGGCCGCGACACGGCCAGGAGATACTAGAGGGCGGGCATCGCTAGTGTGCTGCGGGGCTCCGGCGCCATTTTTCGTTGGTCCCGAGGCCGCCGGGTGGAAGAATTCCGACAGTTTACGGACCGCTGGAGGGTCCTTTCTGTACCGCGACATGCTGAGTGGGTGCAGAGGGTGTTCCCCTAGAGAACCCCGCTGTTTAGGCAGCCGGACACTCACGTGGATGGGCCGTAGATGTGGCTCTAAGCGGGCATGCAGCGGAGCTCCCTCTTCAAGCGGCCATACTGTTCGGCGGTCGCCACGCCCCCCCAAGTTTTTTTGTTTATGTTATACAATTTTGTAAATAAATAAGTTTTTTCCTGCACTGATGAGCACTGATGAGACTGCACTGACAGGCACTGATGAGGAGGCAATGATGGGGTGGCACTGATGGGGTGGCACTGATAGGCGGCACTGATAGGCGGCACTGATAGGCGGCACTGATAGGCACTGATATGTGGCACTGATAGGTAGCACTGATATGCAGCATTGGTGGGCACTGATAGGCGACACTGCTGGGCACTGATAGGCGGCATTGATGGGCACTGATAGGCGGCACTGACGGGCACTGATAGGCGGCACTGACGGGCACTAATGGGCACTGATAGGCAGCACTGGTGGGCACTGATGGGCACTGATGGGCGGCACTGATCGTCACTGACGGGCGGCACTGAGGGGCACTAATGGGCACTGATAGGCGGCACTGGTGGGCAATAATGGGCACTGGTGGGCGACACTAAAGGATGGCAATGATGGGCACTTGTGGGCAGCACTGATAGGGAGGACACTAGTGGGCATCACTGATGGGGAGGGCAATGGGGGGCTCCCTGAGCCCTGATCGCCATCCCTGGTGGCCATAGTGGACATCCCTGGGGTCATAGTGGGCATCCCTGGGGTCATAGTGGGCATCCCTGGGGTAATAGTGGGCATCCCTGGTGGATCTAGTGGCATCCCCCCCCCCCGAGGGTCTGCACTGGTAATCAATGATCTGATTACCAGTGCCGACCCCCCCCCCCCTGTCAGGGGAGCCGCCGATCGGCGCTCCTTTACTCGTGCCTGTCAGGCACGAACTAAGGAAAGCCGATCAACGGCTGTTCCTGTTTTACTATGTGACCAGCCGTGATTGGACACGGCTGATCACATGGTAAAGAGCCTCCGTCAGAGGCTCTTTACCGAGATCGGAGATGCAGGGTGTCAGACTGAGCCAGAGCGGTGTTATCCTGCCGCCGTCATATGACGTCCGGTCAGGATAACACAACCACATTCCCGCCGTCAATTTGTAATAGGGCGGGCGGGAAGTGGTTAAAACATATCTAAATTTTGCTTATCCAAGTGGAGAGCAGTCATTGCAGTCTAATATAGTAAATTATGTGAAGGGTGATGCAGCCACTAGTGTGTGGGAGAGGAGAAAAGCACTGGGGTGGATTTTCTAAGGTCAAATATACTGTGCACTTTGCAAGCGCAGTTGCACTCATTTTCCTAAGAGCTTAGTAAATATGCAGATGTTTGGATGATGGAAATCAGCCAAGCTTTACTGCATTTACTAAGCTCTGGGGAAAATTAGGGTGACAGCTCTCTGTTTGCCTTTAGTAAAAGTATTAGGCATTTGTATTTGAGACTGAGTATAATACAGCAAATTAGGATTTTAACCATGCTTCATGCCACTTCCTTATTATACCTAGCATCACACTTACATTTACTGTCCGGTAAAGTCATAACTACATTTCCGTATTGTTCTTACATCTCTTTTACTAGATATAGACTTACATAAAAATTATTTTTTTTTAAAAAAATGGTAAATTAATTCACACTATAAAATAAATAGGGTAATCTTGGCATACTGATGTGATGATAATACAAATGTTTAATTTGTTTTAAAACCTAAATAAAAAGTTTCTTTAAAACTTAAAAGAAGAAAAATGCAATACTAGTCTAACTCAGATAAGTTTAAAATTCACAGCATGTTTATACGTGACATCTTTAAATTTAATTGACATTATATTGACAAAATAAATAAATATAATAAATAGCAAAACCTGGTGCTGGAGGAGGATTTAATAATGGAGTGCAAATAGATGCAGCTGTATCATTTTCTGAAAATTGGATATCATTATTTTAAAATAAAAATACATTCCGTTGCTTACAAAAGTGAACCTGCAAAGAGCTGATTCTTACGGTGGTTAATGTAAATGTACTGAATTATAATGTGTATACATTTGCATTGCTTATAGAAGAAAAAAACAGTAGAAGAGATATAATATGGGTAAACAGCACTTCCTAGTGGTTTATCCGTATACTGCTCTTAGTAAGCAAATGCACTGCCTCTTATTTGGGATTATTTTTCCTTCCAAAAAAGCAACATCAAATGACAGGACATTTGAAAAAGTAAGATGATAAAATGTTAAATCTCATAATAGGCCCAAACAAAGGGGGATTATTTGAGGGAGTTAGTCAAATAAGAATTTACTTTAAGAATGTACTGCATAGCTGTCTGGATTAGGCAGCTTTTACATACAATAAAGGCCCGTACACACGTACCGATCGTCGGCATACAAACGTCGGTGGACGAAGGATCTGCCGATTGTACGCGTGTTAGTATGGTGCCTCCGACAGATGTCTGCGCACAATCCGCGGACAAAAGTCTTTCTTGCAAACATGAAAATATTTGTATGCCGACACCAGAACGGACGATTGTTCGCCTGTCAGTACACAATTCGGCCGACAGACCGCAGATTTGCAAGACTGGGCATGCTCAGAAAATAGAAAACACAGGGAAAGTTAACCATTACATGACATCACTTCTGCAGTCGGCGGACAAAATTCTTGTGCTGTCCTTGTGCTGTCTTTGCACTTTTCAGCAGACACCGACATCCCGGGGAGAAAAGAGGAACATTTGTATGCCGACCATCGGTACGTGTGTACGGGGCTTTAATATCTAAAGAAAGTGCAGCAAATCAACCTATAGTATATATTCATTTGAAGAAGGACCACATCCCAAAGTGATCAGCATACAATAATCCTGGTACAAGAGAAAACTAGAGGAATTTTGAGGTATCAATGTGATGACACTTATACATAAAACAAACAAATACTATTTATAACATTAAAAGATATATAGTAATAAAACACCCTTTTCCCCGTTGTTCATCCGTATATAACACATGTATTTCAGTTCAACCCAACAAGATGCATCTTTAGATAAAGATTTTTTTTGTATACAGTCCATTTTTCCATAGTTTAAATAGTTTCCATAGTTCTATTGTTTGAATTAGATGGACTTGTGTCTTTTTTCAACCAGGCTAAAGCCTCGTACACACGCAACGAATTTCCGCCAACCGGTTGTTCGTCTTTTGTCCAGAGTGGTGTCTGTTGGTTGGAATGTGCTCTAGACTGCACACAAATTGTGTAGTCCGACAGTATTATACTTCAGAAGTGATGTCATGTGTTGGTTTGCTTTCTTTGTGTTCTTTCTTCTCTGAGCATGCCCAGTCTTGCTCATAAGATTTTTCCCTGTCGAAATCTGTACTGACTGCACGAAAATCGGACGTGTTTTGACGGTGGACAAAAATTTTATAGCCTGCACACCAGATTTTTTTCGGCCGAAAAGTTGGAGTCGATTGTCGAGAGCACCATACTAACAAGTCGAAAATTGGCAGATCGGTCATCGGACGAAAATTCCCGGCCAAATTTTGACTCGTGTGTACGGGCCTTAACTGTGTAACTATATACACTATATTACCAAAAGTGTTGGGAAGCCTGTCTTTACACGCACATGTTTCAGTCTTAGTCCCAGTCTTAGTCCGTAGGGTTAAATTTTGAGTTGGCCAACTCTTTGCAGCTATAACAGCTTCAACTCTTCTGGGAAGGCTGTCCACAAGGTATAGGAGTGTGTCTATGGGAATGTTTGACCATTCTTTCAGAAGCTCATTTGTGAGGTCAAGCTCGCAGTCTCCACTCTAATTCATCCCAAAGGTGTTCTTTCAGGTTGAGGTCAGGACTCTGTGCAGGCCAGTCAAGTTCCTCCACCCCAAACTCGCTCATCAATGTCTTTATGGACCTTGCTTTGTGCACTGATCCAAATAATTTGATGGAGGGGGGATTATGGTGTGGGGTTGTTTTTCAGAGGTTGGGCTTGGCCCCTTAGCTCCAGTGAAGGAAACTCTTAAAGTGGTTGTTACCCCAAAAAAAAAAAAAAAAATGCTCCTGTCATAGTGCTTTCGTTTTTTCATTTACCCCTTTGTATTTCCTACAATACCTGTTTAATCCTGCCTGGTCCTGACTTCCCCCCTGAGAGCAGACCAGGTTTATCATGGCTGCTGAGCTGTGGGATATGGATATGTGTCTCCATCATCTGCCCTGTCCTGTGTCCCCCCATCCTCCCCTCCCTGCCTGTCAGCTCTGTGTGTGTGTGTGAGCTGCCCCTCCCCTCCTGCCGCTATTAGTATTAATTTAAAAAAATTTAAAAAATTAGCCCCTCTCTTGTATTCAGCTATGACACACTATGTAAGTGTATGTGGAAAACAAAGCTTCTAAATACTATTTTTGCAGATAGCTGCAGGCCAGTCATGTGACTCCCGGCCGCTCTACCCCCATCTAAGGGCTACAACGGGAGAAGCCCAGCAGCCAGCACAGTGGTCACATAACCTCCATGCTGATGTCACTGGGAGATCTCTGCTCCTCCTGCTGTAGCCCTGGATCGGACTAGAAGAGCGGCCGGGAATCACGTGACTGGCCTGAAGATATCTGCAAAAATAGTATTTAGAAGCATATGAAAAAAATATATATATGTATATCACAAATCCGCCCTCTACTGATAATATAATATATCCCCTGCGCACAAGCAGAAATACAAATAGTCTTAGATAGACACTACCGCAGCTACTAAAAAAGGAAATTATGTCTAGGTATACTCAAATCAATAGTCCCTTGGAACAATGAAATTATCATAGGTAGCGCTGATAGAGAACAGGAAATTAATCACCAAGCATGAGTCAAATCAAACAAAAATCAAACAAAAATCAAACAAAAATCAAGTCCTTAAACGTCCATAAAATAAATTAATATCTTATAGAAAACATCCATTTCTGGTATAGAGGGGTTAAACTTTTCCAGCAATAGTCCAGTTCACCAAGTAGGGATCACCACAAAGTGTCAGGGTCACCAAAGCACTACACCTCCACCGTTGTGATGTAAAGGGGGGTGGCAACTCACCAGAAGCACTGGCCCACCTATTCTCATAGGACGGGCATACAGACTTGTGTATAATGAATCCCACTTAGAAACGACTGCCGCTGCTGTTAATGGACATCAATCTCTGATGGTCTCGTATGTCCCTTTTCCTCACGGTAAATTGCTCAAGTGGCAAAAGACAATTCCATCATTAGTCCAAGAATAGATGAGAACTCAACGTTGAACCCTACAGACTAAGCCTGGAATGCCATTAAAGTTTATGTGAGTGTAAAGGCAGGCGTCCCAATACTTTGTAATATAGTGAATATGTAACTACAGTATGTAAGCAGATTGACTTTGGGGTATCCCATTCATTCTACCCAAGTGATTAGGATTGGTTTGTGAAGGTGAATGCCTATTGGTTGGATGTGGTTTCTTTATATACATGTATCCCACACTTTAAGGGCTATCAAGTGGCAGAATATTACTTGACCAAAACAGACTCTGTCACTTGCAAGCAGACATTATTTATTTTGGAGCTTTTGAAGTTCATCATGAAGCATAATTATTTATGGTTTAGGGACACATTTATCTAAAAATGACATGGGCGCCAAGTTTGCCCGTAGCCTGGGGAACTTATTTATGGCCCTGTGGGAGGAGAATCCCATCTATACTGAACTTCCACCACAGCTGATGATATGTAGGAGGTGTATAGAATTTGCCCTCCTTATTTTTATAAAGTATAACTGGTCAGGTAAACAAAACCATCCTAACCGAAAAATAATGTGAGTTTTTGAGAGGGAAACAGGGAAAGGAACAAGTGGGAAAGGGGGAAAGGGGAACATTTCCAATGGAGAAAATATAGGACTACTCAGACAGCATTAGGAGATCCAATGAAGCTCATCCTATCAAAAGTCTGTCCATCACCAACTGGGAAGGAGCCCGGGACGGGTCATCCAACCATGGTTGCCACAGAGAATAGAACTTTTTGTGTGCCTTACGATGTTGGTAGGTAACTTTTTCTCTAATCAACAAATTATTGACTTGTTCAACCAATTGCACAGTCATTGGCACACTGGAGGTGATCCAATATCTAGCAATCAATTTGCGAGCCACATACAGCAGTCGAAGGACCGCCGTATGGGCATGCGGGGTTAAAGTTTCTTCCTCCAGCGCCCCAAGCAGACACACAACCGGATCCTTAGGCAAGAAAAAGTTATAAACTCCGGATATAGAGTCAATTACCTCGCTCCAATATCTGAATAACTTGGGACATCTCCAAAGCATATGGATAAGAGTGCCTTGATCTCTGTTACATTTGGGACAGGTATCATTGTCCCTGCGCCCCCATCTGAAGAGCTGAACCAGGTTGGGATAAGCCCTATGAAACAAAAATAAATGGGAAAGTTTCTGTGATGCTGACACCGAGACCAATGGTATAGAGGAGAGACACAGCTCCCAAGTTTCGCCATCAATGGGGCCCAAGTCCCTCTCCCAGCCCACACGGGCCTGGAAGGGAAGCCAGGTCCTAACATAGAAACATAGAATGTGTCGGCAGATAAGAACCATTTGGCCCATCTAGTCTGCCCAATATATCTGAATCCTATGAATAGTCCCTGGCCCTATCTTATATGAAGGATAGCCTTATGCCTATCCCATGCATGCTTAAACTCCTTCACTGTATTTGCAGCTACCACTTTTGCAGGAAGGTTATTCCATGCATCCACTACTCTCTCAGTAAAGTAATACTTCCTCATATTACTTTTAAACCTTTGCCCCTCTAATTTAAAACTGTGTCCTCTTGTGGTAGTTTTTCTTCTTTTAAATATGCTCTCCTCCTTTACCGAGTTGATTCCCTTTATGTATTTAAAAGTTTCTATCATATCCCCTCTGTCTCTTCTTTCTTCCAAGCTATACATGTTAAGGTCCTTTAACCTTTCCTGGTAAGTTTTTTCCTGCAATCCATGTACTAGTTTAGTAGCTCTTCTCTGAACTCTCTCTAGAGTATCTATATCCTTCTGGAGATATGGCCTCCAGTACTGCGCACAATACTCCAAGTGAGGTCTCACCAGTGTTCTGTACAGCGGCATAAGCACTTCTCTCTTTCTACTGCTTATACCTCTCCCTATACATCCAAGCATTCTGCTGGCATTTCGTGCTGCTCTATTACATTGTCTTCCCACCTTTAAGTCTTCTGAAATAATTACTCCTAAATCCCTTTCCTCAGATACTGAGGTCAGGACTGTGTCAAATATTCTATATTCTGCCCTTGGGTTTTTACGCCCCAGGTGCATTATCTTGCACTTATCCACATTAAATTTCAGTTGCCAGAGTTCTGACCATTCTTCTAGTTTTCCTAAATCCTTTTCCATTTGGCGTTTCCCTCCAGGAACATCAACCCTGTTACATATCTTTGTGTCATCAGCAAAAAGACAAACCTTACCATCGAGGCCTTTTGCAATATCACTTATGAAGATATTAAACAAAATTGGTCCCAGTACAGATCCCTGAGGTACCCCACTGGTAACATGACCTTGTTCTGAATGTTCTCCATTGACTACAACCCTCTGTTGTCTGTCACTCAGCCACTGCCTAATCCACTCAACAATATGGGAGTCCATGCTCAATGACTGCAGTTTATTGATAAGTCTTCTATGTGGGACAGTGTCAAAAACCTTACTAAAATCTAGATATGCAATGTCTACTGCACCTCCACCGTCTATTATTTTAGTCACCCAGTCAAAAAAATCTATAAGATTTGTTTGACATGATCTCCCTGAAGTAAACCCATGTTGTTTTTCATCTTGCAATCCATGGGATTGAAGATGTTCCACAATCCTATCCTTTAATAGGGTTTCCATTAATTTGCCTACTATTGATGTCAGACTCACTGGTCTAAAGTTGCTCAATTCCTCCCTACTACCTTTCTTGTGAATGGGCACGACATTTGCCAATTTCCAATCTTCCGGGACGACTCCTGTTACTAATGATTGGTTAAATAAATCTGTTAATGGTTTTGCCAGCTCACCACTAAGCTCTTTTAATAATTTTGGGTGTATCTCATCAGGACCCTGTGACTTATTTGTCTTCACTTTAGACAGCAATCTTAGAACATCTTCCTCTGTAAAGACACATGCATCCAACGATTCATTAGTCATCCTTTCAAGTGGAGGTCCTTCTCCTTCTTTTTCTTCTGTAAAAACTGAACAGAAGTATTCATTAAGGCAGTCGGCTAGCCCTTTATTCTCTTCTACATACCTTCCGTCCTTTGTTTTTAATTTAGTTATTCCTTGTTTTAATTTCCTTTTTTCATTTATATATCTGAAGAATGTCTTATCCCCCTTTTTCATAGACTGAGCTAGTTTTTCTTCTGCCTGCGCTTTAGAAGTTCTTATACCTTGCTTGGCCTCTTTCTGCCTAATCTTGTAGATTTCCTTATCTTCATTGCTCTGGGTTTTTTTATAATTACAAAATGCTAGCTTTTTATTTTTAATGATTTGGGCCACTTCTGCTGAGTACCACAGTGGTCTCTTCCTTTTTTTGCTTTTACTGACAAGTCTAATGCAATTTTATGTTGCCTTCAATAATGCACCTTTTAAGTAGTCCCATTTCTCCTGGACTCCATGTAATCCGTTCCAGTCTGATAAGGACTCATTTATGACTAATTTCATTTTTGAAAAGTCTGTTTTTCTAAAATCTAAAACTTTTGTTTTTGTGTGGTGTGACTCTTTCACAGTTCTTATATTAAACCACACTGACTGGTGATCACTAGATCCCAAGGTTTCGCCTACAATGACATCATATACCGAATCCCCATTTGTGAATACCAAATCCAAAATGGCCTCCCTCCGGGTTGGCTCCTCAACCACTTCTTGCAGAGACAACCCCAGTAGGGAATTAGAATATCTGTACTCCTGGTAGAACTTGCTATTTTGGTTTTCCAGTTTATATCTGGAAGATTGAAATCTCCCATAATGATAACTTCTCCTTTCATTGTCATTTTAGCTATTTCCTCAACTAGTAGATCATCTAGTTCTTTAACTTGACCAGGTGGTCTATATATCACACCTACATGAGTTACTGCATGATTAGCAAACTGCAACTTAACCCAAACTGACTCTATGTTGGCCTCACCAACTTGTATTAGGTTAGATTTAATGCTATCTTTCACATACAGGTCCACTCCTCCTCCTTTCTTGCCTTCTTTTGCAAGACGGCCAACAGGGTGAGATACATCCTAGATATCATGCCCCGTTTGTCAGTAGATTTAAACACGTCTAACATCAGGGTATGTTCCGTCAGCCTAAGTGGGACCGTCCGTGACTGGATAGATATGGCATGGCGCAACTGCAGATACTTAAAAAAGAAATGCCTGGGAAGATCAAATTCCTGTTGAAGTTCCTGAAAAGACTTCAGCACCCCCTCCCGTCGATAAACCTGCACAAAGAACGCAAGTCCCTGCGACCCCCAGCACTCCACTCCTTCCAACCGAGACAACTCCCGATAATTGGAATTCCGCCACAGCGAAGTACCGTGGAAGAACCCCTTGATTCGGAGCATTCTCCGCACACATTGCCATAAGGTAAGGAAGAGTCTGATCTGCCCTCCTTATTTGGAGGGGTCTGGAGGAGTCATTACACCTTTTCATGCGTCATCTGAATAATAATGACTGGGGGATTCATTTTACCTATTTAATGGGATAACAAAGCCATCCATTTTTTGGATTTGGCCATTTATAAGATAGAGGACAGCTTTCAAATCATGACTTTTATAAAAGAAAAACAAATAGGAATGGTTTTATCTCTCTGATTAGGAGTTGTCACCATCTCTCCTGGCTGAAGGCTGTCCCTAAAAGTCACTTCCTCAGAATTTGCAGAATCTGCTTTGATAAACCTCTCAAGCTAAGGTGCTGAAAAAAAGTTTTTGGATATGGGCTACTCTTTGGAATATCTGGATTCCACGATATAAGATGAGTCTGGAGAGGATCATGAATCGTTGCTGGCTTCTAAGGAGCATTTTGGTACATCTACTTGACTTTGAGTGAGCCTTTATCTTTTTTAGATCAAATATGGTAGAATAAAAAGACTAATTTATAAACACTGGAATATTAATAAAAAGGATAAGGTTTGGGGACCACATGTACCAAAAAGACCCCTTGTTATTTTTCATAAGGGCCACATACTGAGAGAAAAAATTACTCCAAATTTGATTGATGAGCCTGCTTGACCTGTTCTGTTTGAAAATCTTGAAGGATTTTATCCCTATTGCACATTTAAAGTCTGCAAGATTGTTATTTCTAACTCCTTACAAACTAGGAATTTTTCTTCACATGCTATTTAGAAGGTATATAAAATGAAAGTGTCACTAAACACACAATACAAAAAAGCTATCAATAAATGCTGTATTACATGCTGTTCATACTCATTCATTTTCTATTTTCTGCAAAAAACCTGGTTGATGTGGGCGTATACACAGTGATAAATGACAGCCCACTCCCTCCCTCCTCCTCCATTCTTACTAACCAGCTAAACACAGTGGGGGATGGAATATTACATGTAGATTAATGGAGGAATCGCCTCTCTTATTCTAAGACACTTGCTGGAGAGGCGTAACACAGCCTGCGACTGGCAGAAATCTGCCCACACCATGATTTTTCCACAAAATAATAACAATTTTACTTCAAATATATATCTGTATGCCAATTTAAAATTTGCATACAAATATATTTTTTTTATTTTGAACATTTGACCACCAGCCAAGTACTAGAAGCTCCTGCTGTTTTTTTTTTCCTGCAGACAGGCTGGGAAAGAGCTGGGTCATGTGACAGCTGTATATTGATTCTTTAAATTTAATTACTTACAGTGCCATCATCCCCAGAAGGGACAATGTAAATGAAATAGCGTGTGTTTAGTATCACTTTAATACCTTTATTACATGTTTTACTGAAGGAGTTGTTTATCTCTTCAAGTGTCCATGCGGATTGCAATATATAAACAATACTTCACAGGTACTCCACGTTAGAATAAGGGAGCTTTTATGTAATATATGAAGGGGTTTTAAGGGTCATAGCCTTTCCAGACATTTTCAGGTCTGTCATAATAAGGATCACTCCAGGGTGAGGGTAGTTGGCTTAGATAGGCATGTCTCACACTGGCAGGGTAGTAATGTGATTAGAGAATAAGATGTTTCACATAATGTTTTTATTGTGATATAAATTATTAGAATATGAATTAGTGGCACATTAGCACTTTTGTTTGGCACATATTTGCACTTCATGTTAGGGTCCCTTAGACTTCTGATCTCTCCTTTGCCCTCAAAAGCATTTGAGTAAACCAAGATGATTTCCCATTCAGTAATGGCTAGTAAACAACAAACCGAGACAGGAAATTAAGTATTATACCTTGCTTCCAGCTTCACTCATCACAGAGGAGGGGAAGGAACAGATTTTCCTTCTCCTCCTCTGTACTCAGCCAACCTGAAAAGGTATAGGGGTCCTGGGCTCCCCGATGGAACGAGAGAGCCTGGGAATGGCGGTGAGTGGTAGCAGGAGGGGGGGACCCTTCCACTCCCTGTGAAAGTGATCAGGCAGCTGTACAGTACAAAAAAGAGGATTGCTAGCACAAAAAATGATATAAGTACCAAGGGTGCATCTATGATCCTGGCATAACCACTTGATCCCTGGGATGTACAGGTACGTCCCATGGACAGTAAGTGGTTAAAAACAGGATGTCATCTCCAGTAATAGACAGGAGGTCCAAGTGCCCAAAATTTAATCATGGAGGATGGGTCATAGCATATAGCCGGAAAGGTGACAGACACCTTTTATATAGTTGTATGTAACACTACAAAATACATATACGTATAAATGATCTTCTTGGTTTTTATACTTCTCAGTCGAGTAATGTATATCCTTTTTGGCTCTGTTAATTACTGCATTAAGGCATTTGTACTTTTATACTTGTATATTTCCATAGCTTTTTACACATTTTAAGGATTCTTTGTATAGTCTTTATTATCTAGTTTTTAGCCCTAATGAAGGGGAGATGCTGAGCCCCGAAACACGTTGGCTGTTTCAAAATAAAAAATCTTTTAAAAGTTTATACAAGCTTGTGTGGCACTCCAATCCTTTTAAAACTTTATATGATATCCCGGGATTGAGGATATATCTGGGATTGAGGATGCACTGATCAAGGTAGATGGAAAGATTGAGTGGAGCAGTATCCCCTTATATTAATATAAGCGCATGTGACCTCCTCTAGTGTAGGGAATAGTGCACCCCCTTATTCGGTTTGCACCAGAACATCTTGAACAGGGGAAATGTTCTAGCGAACATGCAAACTCTATTAAAGTCTATGGGACATGAACATGAAAAATCAAAAGTCCTAATTTTAAAGGCTTAAATTAAAATCAGGTTTTTCTATGATTCCTTATGTGCAGCAGCTTATTATAAAAAGTTTTTTCTTTATTAATTAATTATTAATTCTGATTAGTGCAGAAATTTCACCACCATTAAAGGCTTAAATGCAAGTTATTGGCCCAAAAAAGTGTATGGGGACCTGGGTACTGCCCAGGGGGACATGAATCAATGGAAACATTTTTTTTTACAGGAGCAGTGATTTTAAAATGCTTAAAGTGAAACAATAAAAATGAAAAATTCCTTTAAATATCGTGCCTGGGGGCCCCCTTAATGTGCCTGCAAAGTAGCGCATTTGTGAGATGTTTGTAGCCTGCTGACTGACAATTCTAAAGGAGAAAATGTCATTTAAACTTGCTTGCGGCTGTAATGTATTGTCAGCTCCCGGCAATACAGGTAAAAAAAAAATAGAAAAAAAACGGCGTGGGGTCCCCCCCAGTATAAATCAGACCCGATGTCAGTAATTTATTCACTGCACCTGAGCAGTGCATTGTGGGCTTGTGATGTCAAATCCCTATAAAAGAGCTGTCACATTCAAAACAGCTCAGAGCACGGGAAGCGTCCGTAGAAGCAGGAGCTTCTTTTTTTTTTTTCAATTTTTTGGGCAGGCGGGTGACTGATCATCGGGGGACACAATTTTTTTTTTTTTATTAAAGGACTTTTCCAAAACTGGCTTTTGTCTTCATTTTTTTGTACACTTTTTTGGTGAATGGGTAGGGGTATGATGTACCCGATATCCATTCACATAGGGGGACCGGGATCTGGGGACTCCCTTGTTAAAGGGGGCTTCCAGATTCCGATAAGCCTCCCCCCTGCAGACCCCCAAAACCACAGCCCATAGTTGCCAAGAAGACACCCCTGTCCCCATCAACATGGTGGCAAGGTGCTTTGGGGTGGGGGGGGCAGAGACACTCCTGCCCCAAAGCACCCAACCCCCCATGTTAAGGGCATGTGGCCTGGTATGGTTCGGGCGGGGTTCGCTCGTCCAGCCCCATCCTGTCCAGCCAGGCTGTGTGCTCGGATAAGGGTCTGGTATGGATTTTAGGGGGAACCCCACATCATCTTTTTTTTTTAAATTTAGGCGCAGGGTTCCCCTTAAAATCCATACCAGACCCAAGGGGCCTGGTATGGACTGGGGGGGGGACCCCACGCTGTTTTTTTCAGCAATACTGATATAAACTGATATAAACTAAGTGCCTATATATATCTGATCTTAACAAACTGTAAAAAGCAAAATCTCTCTTCCTGCCAGCAATGTATTTATTAACTACTGAATTCCACTTATAAATGACCCGCTGGCCAAGGGATTCAAACCCACCCCCTCCACAATTAGCAAGGCTGGTGTTCTACCAGCTACGCCACCGTCAAGCACACTTAGGTTGAACACACTTTCCCTGCCTAACTAACTAACTCTTATCTCACCCTACACACAGTGGATGAGATAAAAGTTAGGGAGAGTGTGTTCAGCTTAACAGTGGCATAGATGGTAGAATACTAGGCTTGCAATGACATGGCTGTGGAGTGTATATTGAAATCAGAGGTCAGAGCCCATGATAATGCAGGAACTCGAAGTTACCGCAAAGAAGCCCATTTATTCGTCATTCGACGAACGAGCGAACAGCCAATGTTCGAGTTGAACTTACGTTTGACTCAAACTCAAATCTCATCCTTACTAGGGAGGTCTTACATAGAAGGTGAGAGAACACCCCTGAGGTTGGATGAAGGGAACAGTGGTGGGTGTGTGTCAATTCGGCCAGAACATCCGAACTTCCCAAAAGTTCGGCCCGGATTTCAGAACCACATTGAAATCAATGGGACCCGAACTTCGGTAATCAAAAAACACCATTTTGAAGCCCTAAAACCCAATAAATGCCCCTAAAAAGTGCCTAGGGTTCTGGGTCATACCCCAGGGACTATTAATCACACAAAAAAAGTTCTTAAAAATTGTCATTTTTGATAGAGAGCCAATTATTGAAAAAATTAAAAAAAAAAAATTTCTTTGGATTTAATATCTGGGGGTCTAAAAAGTGTACCTGTGAAGTTTCAGCTCTGTAGCATGTCCAGAACCATAAAAAAAGAGATCGTTTGTATTTTGTCACTAATAGAACAGGTTAGTGGCTTCTCACTTTTCACACCTTGCCGGTTTAGTAGCAAGCTCTTTTTTGGGCATTTTTTGGGTTCTTTGGAGGCAGGAAAAACATCTGAACTTCTGTATAGTGGTATATATACCTCTGTTGTTTCTCGAATCACCATCAATGCAAAATACATATTTATCTCAAATTTTACAGTTTTATGTGCTTTAAGAAGGGTGGAATTGTATCTTTAATATCTGAGAGTTTAAAGGAGAAAGCGTTTGGCTGTACTTCTCCTGTGGATCAAAGGAGTAGAGTTTGTTTTGTCAGTCACCAGCTCTCTGCTCAGGGAGCTTTAAGCAATCAGCCGTGAATGATCACTCCGTTCTCAGTGTAAGAGTTGGTGGGGGACAGATGCAGCTAGGTTAAGTATGATTCTAGAAAAAAAAACATTCCCATATTTATCTTTTAATTTTTAGACCAATAGCTTTTGTTGTTTTTTTTGGTTTTTTTTGTTTTTTTTAATGTAAATTCAGTACAGAACAAGGCATAGTAAGTCAGTAAGAGTCCATTCACACTAACGCGACTTGTCAGGCGACTTGTCAGCCTGACAAGTCGCGGTCCCTTGCGGTCCATTGACTGCTACAGGACCCATTCTAATAGGAGCGACACAAGTCGCTCCGACTTAGAAAAAGGGTCCTGTACTACTTCGGGGTGACCTCAGAGTGACTTGCATAGACATTCATTATACGAAGTCCATGCAAGTCGCGCCAAAGTCACGGTTCACGGGACTTCACAAGTCGCCCCCGAAATAGTACAGAGTCGTGCCGCGGTAGTGTGAATGCGGGCTAATGGTGAAAAGATATGCTGCAGAGATCCTAAAGGCAACACTGGTAACTAGTTCTTTTCTCTGTTTGCTATTTTTGGGAACTGAGAAATCAGATAACTCAGTTCTCGATCTGCTAAGAGTGGAGAGCAGTGACTGTCAGTCACCACTCTCTGCTCTGCTCTTCCAGCGTTCACTAGAGCACCGGACAGTAGAGAGGGTGGATACAGCTGACTTCAGCCAAAGCCAGCTGTCAATCAGGTAGCCTGGCGGATCCGGACAATATTTTCTGAATTCTTCCAGAGCCGGATGCGGCTCTGTGAAGTCAGCTGACAGTGGGCAATAGCCTGCTATTAGACTGATATTATTAACAGTAAGTGCACTTTTGTGACCAAGAAGAGAAGTATGGCCAAAAAAGCTTGTGGCATACTCCTATTGTAAGTTTGATTAAACTACAACACAACTTTCACAAGGATTAGACTCAGGGTTCCCATAGGTGAACGGAGCTGTGGGAGCAGTGCAGGATAGTTAAGTATCAGTGGGTGGGGTGGCTTATCAAGAGAACCTGTCACTTTGCTGTGAATATCTGCAGCCAGTTGATAAGCAGGTAATGCGTATAGTAATTTCTTAGAAGGAGGGTGAGTGAGAGCAGGTGTAAAGACCCACACATGACAAGTTAAACTGTCCTATGCTGAGACTAAATCAGATGGTTTCCATTTTATTACAAATATATAAAATACACAAACATCAATGCTATATGGTGGAAATAGAAACACCAATATCTTACATCTTATTACTGAAGCATTTTTTAGTAATTGGTGGAAAGCAAATAATGAAAAGCCTTCACTAGTATATATTAATCTGTTTGTTAATACTCAGGGGTCTATTTATTAAAAAAAAAAAATATGTTGCAAATAATGCCTGTATTGTGTCTACAAATGCTGGATTTTTAAACCTATTTCATATTATTTAGTATTATGGCATAGCAAATGTTGTTTATTCTGCATTTAATTTAATATGTAAATTAGGGATGGGCCAAACAACCACCTGTTTGGTTCGCACCAGAACTTTTGAACATCGCGAAAGTTCAGAACCAAATAATGAACCCCTTTGGAATCTATGGGACCCGAACTGGAAAAATCAAAAGTGTCCATTTTGAAGGCTTATATGCAAGTAATTGGGCATACAATGGTAATGGGGGTTTGGATACTGCCCTGATGAGCAGTGATTTACTGATGCTTAAAGTGAAAGCAGTCAAAATGAGAAATAACAATACAAATTAAAAATACCTTTCAATATAGTGCCTGGGGGTCCCCTTAGTCTACCTGTAAAGTGGCACATCTGTACTGTTCTGAAGCTGCTGCAGAAATCATTGCATTTAAAAAGCCAAAAAAATGAAATTTTCCCTGCAAGTCTTCTTTATTTTGAAAACAACGGCTTGGGGAGCCAGTCTGTATGATGAGGCCACAACGTAGTGCACTAGGAACAAGATTTTTTGGATAAATTCTGGTGTCTTTTCCGCAGACTTTGGATAGAAGGGGTGTCTTTGGGTGTCGAAGGTGCCTTCACACCATAACTCTTTAGAGGTACTCTTGATGAAGGCAAGAATTGGCCTTGCTGTCAAAAATTTTAATGATATGCACCTGTTAAACAGATGCAGAAAAAATGGTCTTTGGGTGTTAATAGTGCCCATGAAACCTACACCAAAAAAAAATGCTTCCAGATGAAATCAACACCCACAACACTGGGCAGCCTAGAAGTCTTGCAGAGATTCCACATCCCAAAAACACTTAATCCGTGACATCGGCATCAGGGGTTTCAAATCTGCTGGTAATCCAGGAATGATTCATTTTGATAAATGTCAAATGGTCCACGGAGTCTGTGGACAGATGTGTTCTATAATCAGTAACAAAACCTTCAGCAGCACTGAATGCTTGTTTGGAAAGCACATTGGATGCAGGGCAGCCCAGCAGCTCAATTGTATACTGGGCAGGTTCTGGCCAGTGGTCTATTCTCATGACCCAGTAACTTAGTGGATCGTCAACTGGAAAGCTCTCCATCTGTTTTAACCCCTAGATAATCGTTCACCATATGATGCAGACGCTGCCGATGGGATGTAGAAGCTGGGAGCCCTGGACGGCGAAGGACTAAAAGAATTGTGAAAAGCATCATTTAGGAGGCCCCCTTCTCCATTGCTCCTCTCTTGGCCAACAGAAGCCTCAAAACTATGTTTTCCTTGACACTGTAACCTACCAGAGTAAGGAAGAGAATTAGATAAACTCCTCTTTAAAGTGTCCTCAAGAGATTTCATCTTCTGCACTCTCTGTGGGGATGGGATGAGTTCTGAGACTATCCCCTTGTAAGGGTGGTCAAGGAGGGTTGCCAACCAATAGTGATCCTTCTCCTTAATGCCATGCATTCTTGGGTACTTTTGCAGGCTTTGAAGCATGAGGGAGCTCATGCACCACAAGTTTGCAGGGCCTGAGAAGCAGACTCCTCGGGGTCACTCGGGATTACAGTATCTGGAACTGCCTCCTCCCAGCCACGTACTACTCCCAAGGGTTCTGAGGATGAAAAACATCTGTTGAGGGTTGACGTTTGTCTTCCTCTGCTTCAATGCCTCCAAAACTACCAGAATCCTCCTCCTCCCTCCCCTCTTGTGTGTTCTGTGGTATAGGAAGAACGGTGTCTGCATAAAGCAGGCCTTGAGAGGAAAGGAAGTCCTCCTCTTCCTCCCACTGTTCTGCCTTAAGTGCCCTGTCCATAATGCCAGGCAGAGTCTACTCCAGCAGGAACACAACAGGGATTGTGTCACTGATGCATGCATTGTCACGGCTCACCATTCTTGTGGCCTCCTCAAATGGTGACAGTTCAGTGCATGCATCCTTTATCAACAGCCATTGACGTGGGGAAAAAAAGCCGAGCCAGCCTTTGGCTGTCATTGTGCCATACTCACACAGGTACTTGTTGATGGCCCTCTGCTGCATGTGCAGTCGTTGCAGCATTGCCAAAGTTGAGGCATGTCATTAATGTCATGTCATGGTGGGCATATCATTAATTAGGCGGTTTACGGGCAGATGCAATTCCCGCTGAATTTCAGCCAACCAAGCACTGGCTGTGTATGACCACCTGAAATAGCTACAGACTCTTCTGGCCTGCTTTAGCAGATCTTCCAACCCTGGATACCTATTTCGGAAATGCTGCACCACCAAATTGAGGACATGAGCCAGGCATGGCACATGTGTCAACTTTCCCTTTTTAACCACTTCAGCTCCGAAAGGTAAAAAAATTGCGAGTTCATGTGATGCTGTGCTGTACCCAAATACAATTGATGTCCTTTTTTTCCCCACAAATAGAGCTTTCTTTTTGTGGTATTTGATCACCTCTGTGGTTTTTAGATTTTGCGCTATAAACAAAAAAAGAGCGACAATTTTGAAAAAACACAATATTTCTTACTTTCTGCTATAAAACATTCCCAATAAAAAATGTTTTAAAAATCAATTTTTTTATCAGTTTAGGCCAATTTGTATTACATATTACATACATATTTTTGGTAAAAAAAATCCCAAAAAGCGTATTTTAATTGGTGTGCACATAAGTTAAAATAGCGTTTACAAACTACGAGATAGATTTTTGGACTTTTTATTATTTTTTATGTCTCTATTAGAATGGCAGCGATCTGCAAATTTTAGCGGGACTGCGACATTGCGGCGGACATATCGGACCCCTAACTAATATTTCTGACACTTTCTGGGGACCAGTGACATTAATACAGTAATCAGTGCTAAATATTTTGCACTGTTACTGTATAAATGACACTGGCACGGAAGGGGTTAATACTAGGGGTGGTCAAAGGGGTTAATGTATGCCTAATAATGCTTACTGACTGTGGGGGGGAAGGGCACTGTGACAGGAACAGAGAGATCGGGGTTTCAGCTTAGCTGTATGATCTCTGACAATCGCAGGAGGCCGGCAGCGATCGCCGCCACTTCTCCTGCTGCCTGACTCCCACCGAGGCCGTGTGCACATAATCACATAGTACTATATGATTATGCGCAGCCGAGCTACCCTGCCACAGTAAAACTGCGTGGGGCATTCAGCAACTGTTAAGGGTGGACAGGAGGTTTGTGCAATTATCGTACACCACCATTCCTGGCTCCAGATGGGGTGGCATGAACCAACTCCGGGCCTGCCCCTGCAGAGCTGCAAGAATCTATGCTCTGGTGTGGTTCCTGTCCCTAGACACACCAGCTGAAGTACTGCATGGCACCTTTTAGCCTGACTCTTTAAATTGCCCCCTAAATGCTTAGGGGGTACTTGTGGTTTGTAGGACAGTTCCGCAAAAGAGGACATGAAGGAGGAGGAGGAAGAGGAGGGGGTAGAGCTGACAAATCTCACATCATCACCACTAGCTGTATGGAAATGTGGTGGCACAACAAGCTGCAGCACTAAGCCCTGTCCTGCATCCTTCCGAATTGCAAGCAGATTTACTGAGTGTGCTTTGAACGAAATATAGCATCCCTGACCATGCTTGCTGGACCATGTGTAAGCAGTAAAGTGGACTTTGCGGCTGACTGCCTTGCCCAACGACTCCACAACATTGCCTTGCCTGTGATGGTACAGACGTACACCTTACGTAAAAAGAAATAGCGACTGGGAACCTGCCATTGTGGTACAGCACATTCTGAAAATTCACGGAATCCACCAGACAGAAGTTGTAAAGCCAGCAGCTTTGACAAGCTTGCCTTTAGACACTGGGCATGTGGGTGGCAGTGACTGTATTTTTTTTTCGGTGCAGCGGATGGGGCAGAGAAATTTACCGACTATAGTCTACAGCTGGGGGTGTGCTACTGGCAGATGTGCTGCAAGGCCCTGGAACACCCTGCGCTTTACCATAATTTCTGTCAATGGAGGCTGCTGAGAGGTCATGAGGTATAGCAAGGATAGACTGAGGTGAGTAGAGAGGAGGAACAG
Organism: Pelophylax lessonae; assembly: GCF_965119305.1. NCBI lineage: Eukaryota > Metazoa > Chordata > Amphibia > Anura > Ranidae > Pelophylax > Pelophylax lessonae. The sequence continues at coordinate 115,146,880 of NC_138779.1, forward strand.
AATTGCGTACCTTTGTGGGGCCTGCTCTTGCCAATGGGCCGATTGGTGGGAGGTTAGATGCCTTGTCAAGCTTGTGGTACCCAAATGGCTGGTGTTTTTGCCACGATTGATGTGCTTGAGAAAAAGTTTTCAAATTGCAACAGTGTGATCAGCTGCACATGTGCTAAAAAGGGCCCAGACAGCTGAGTTGTGGAAAGGGTGCCAGCCAGGAGATAACAGCTCCACAATGTGATGGAATGGGGTGGCTGCTCTCTACTCTTCCATGATGGCTGTCTCGTTGGGGTTGTGCCTAACCCTCACTTTCCTCCTCTGCTCTATTCGGCACCCAAGTCACGTCAGTGACCTCATCATCGCCTCCATCCTTATTACTACTGGAGACAACTTGGCAAAATGCTGCAACTGGGGGAACATGACTGCCAATTTGTGTACCAATGTTCTCCCCTCTCTGTAGGCTCATGTTCCTACCTCCCTTCCTACCTCAGAACTAACACCTGAATCAAGTAATGGCTGTGTATCATCAAGGAGCAAATGGCTGATGCTGTGTTCAAATAACTCAGCTGACTCCTCCGTGACTGATGCTGGGGCTATGGCAGGAATAGCAGTAGGCAAGGAGTCAGATTTAGCCACTCTGGCAGCTGCAGTGGACTGCACACTAGTCTCTGATAGGGTGACAGAGGATGAGGATGGTTTGTAAGCTAGTCCACCACCTCCTCTGCATGCTGTGGCTGGATAGCATGTGCAACATCACTAAACAGGGGAAATTGTGCCCTGCCTAAGGATTGACCACGTCCACCTTTGTCTGTGGACACATACGCTGCTGGCCCCCTCACAGTGCCATAGGAATGTCTGCTTCTGCTTTTTGGCCTCCTAGACATGATGGGAAGATGCTTATTAACAAAATGTAATAAAGATGTGGAAATGTGTATGTGGATGCACTTTAATCAATGGAAAGTGGTGTTTGGTACACGTTAACCTAAATACTCACTACACAGACACACTCCACCGACACACTACAATATACTGCAGTAAAGCTGCACTAACAGACAGATATAAACTGCATCAAACATGCACTAACGCACTGAAATGTACTGTGTTAAATGTCCAGGAACCCACTGAAATATACTGCGTTAAGCGTGCATTAACGCACAGAAATTTTCCTGCGTTAAAACGGGCAGAGAAGAGGAGATTCGGATTCAGTGGTTTTCCTGGGAATTGCCAACATCCCTAATGTGAGACCAAAGAACAAAATCCCCTATAGGGTGGGACTTTAAATGGCAATGACCAGGACTTGAGTAATAGGAGTATCAATGTTTATTACATAAATGTACAAAATTCAGAATCATACAGAAAACATAACATAATTATGCACAAAAAGCAGAAAAAGCATTAAAAGCATGTGGCCAAGGATATACATCACAAAAACTAGAGATGGCTGAGATGTCCTGAAAGAGACCAGACGCGTTTCGGTCGATCACCTTTCTCAGTGGTCCAAAAAGGATAGTCTCAGACTAGGGGTGTAAGAAACATTGCAGTCAATGAAGAGTAATAATATTATTGTAATCACTTATGCATTTACATATTATCCATGTGCAAAGTGTCTGTTACACCAAAAATGAGGTATACTGTTCTCAAAGTTGAGTTATATAAATGTTCATACATACCATATAGGGACATCCTAGATGAGATGTGATGTAAAGAAGGCCACAAAGAATAAAAACAAACAGGTAACAACCTGTAGTTCGTAATTTCAAAGGACTGCTAGTCACCCACTCTCCTGACCATATGTTCTGCTATAGGGAAATTAAACCTCGGTATCAGATTCAAGAGGTTGGGTAATGGTTGAAGGGCAAGGTGAAAATGACTGTAGCAGCGAGAAGAAGCCGCACCTATCCCGAGGGCTCCCTCGAGGATCCCAAAAGATCAGCCAACAATGGGAGGCATCTAGGGTAAGAGAACAAATAGAAAGTATGTATTCGGTATCAAAATTTAAAAGTAACAAAAGAGGAGAACAAAAATGTCATTATCGTAAAACATGAATGGCCATGAGTATACGTACAATTGGAAGAATACTGTGTTAAACGTGCAGTATGCACAGAAATATACTGCATTAAACGTGCAGTAACGCACAGAAATGTACTGAGTTAAATGTGCAGTAACACAAAGAAATACAATGCGTTAAACATGCAGTAACGCACAGAAATATACTGCGGTAAACAGCATATAATGCACTGAAATCTACTGCATTAAATGGCATGTAACCTGAGGAAGTCACGTGTCTGTGATGTAACACATAGGCGGAGTTAGTGACTGAAGTATGGTCTGAGACTCGTCTGCTGTGTGTGTGGAACAGCTGAGTGTTTGGCTGGCAGCTAGGCTGAGATACAGAGAGAGCCCTGCAGAGAGATAGGAATCACAGATAGCTGCTTACTATTATGTAAATGAGAATTTTCCTGTTTTATTGAATAAAATACCTTATTGCTGATTATATTGTGGTATGTCCTTTTGCTTCTTTATATATGTTGGGAATATTTAAATAAGAAGCCCCCTGTCAATTTATTCCTTGAGTCTAGCCTATATGAGCTGCTGAACTTAGGAGCGATCCGGGCAAGGACTAATTACATTCTTATATGAAGCACAGTTTATATGTGCTGGAGGTAAGCGCATATGTAAGCCAGAACATATTTTTGGGGCGAAAGAGTTTTGTGAGATTTTTTATCACCACCCTGCATGAATTTGAGCACTTTCACTGTGTGCACAGTTTTTTTACACTATTGGATTTATTCACTCTTATTTAAGTGTACTTTATTAAGACAATATTGCACTATTATTGTGTTTCTTTTTCTTCTATATATCTGGAATCATGGATATGGGATTTATCGAGTAAAAGTGGATGAAGATTGTTTAATATTTATCAAACTTTTGGAGTGGCACATTTTTTTTTTTTTATACATTATTTTCTGACTATATTTTTTTGATGGAATCTTACCATTCATGGACTTCTATATGAACTGATATTTTATTCTGGATTGAATTGATTGTTTTTTTCCCCTCATTTGCACAAGAGTTTCTATTTTGCACAAGGTTGACATAGGATTTTATCACAGATTGAATTGAAGAAAGAATTAATTTAGAAATCAATTGATTTTATATATATGCATATTCACCATTTGCACATTATTGGCTAAATCTGCACAGCATATCCATATATATATATTTATTTATATACCATTTATACTTTGATTAGCGCACCATTTTTTATATATATAATTATTGTACAAGCACATGAGTACTTCAATTGGTGAGAGCTGCTTTTCCTTTTTAGGTATTTTTGGTGTATCACCATAACAGCGCACCTTTTCACATTTTATCAAGTAAAAATAAATGGTCACTCACTACACTCACTGAACTATCACTAGATTCACACTAAAGTAAAAATGAATGGTCGCACTATACTAGATTCACACTAAACTGATATTCTACACTGACAATAGAATCAGAATAACACACTAGAGCACTTTTACTCTCTAGTAGCACTGAACCGAGCCATGTTCTATCTCTTTTATAATGTGGGGTGGGACTAAGAGCAATGAGCCACGATTGGATAGAGTCATCATTACCTTCTCTAATAATGATTCTGACAGTGCTCTGTGCCCTGATTGGGCAAAAGTTTAATTGCTTCAGCCAACCAGGGCTTTCAATGCACTGTGGGGCAGCTCAGTGCATTGTGGTCATTCGGCAGGCCGAACAAACAGTCAAACCCGATAATTTAGGTGTTCATCCAACTCATGCTTGGGTTGAACCGTTCACCCACCCCTAATGTACGTGAGCATATTGATCTATTATTTATAAATGTGTGATATTCCTACATTCTGCAGCTCAGATACTCTGCTGGCCCATTTCTTGTGGCTAAAGTCAGCAGACCACCTGCCTGCTTGATCACACATACTCTAGTACTGCTTGGCATTTTCTACTTGTTAGGTGTTAAAAGTCTCTATAAAAGAAGCTTGTATCTGATGAAATGTTTCTCTCATCAGCTTGCTCTTTACTTTCTAAGCTTTTCTGTTAATTACTGCTGTGGTGGAAGTTATCCAGCACTACATTATTCACTACCATTTTGTATAATTTCCATATAATTAAGAACCCTGGTGTGCAGCGTCACCCAGCATGCATAATTACAAGGAAAAATTGCTGAAATCTCTTACTATATTATGGCTGACACAGGCAGGAGAAATTTCTATCATTCGAAATGACTTTTTTGACAGTGTCATATTTCTGTGTGGCTATATATTTCTTTGTGTTAAATTTAATGAATTGATACATCACTGGTTTATTTATTAAAAATAACATAAGCCATGAGCACATTAGGCATGTCTGTTTGAAATAAAACTGAAGACTAAATAACAAGTTGTGTAATGGTCAATGAAATATGCCTTATCTGCCCCTAATGCAAAGGCACAATATGTCATTTCATATATTGTTAGACATTTTAACCAAACACATGCAGATTTTTTTTTTTATTTTTTTCATAAAATAGCACAATAATTTGATTTTTTTTAACACAAGCTTACATTGTAGTCCAAAATTCAAATTGTTAATGTCGTCTTCTGTTTGAAAAAAAAAAATAATTCTTAATACGTATGGTACATGGGAAATATCCTGTCCAGTAAAGCCCAACTCCTGTGAAACCCCCTCACCCATGAAAAAGAAAAAGGCCCTAGAGCAGTACTCCATTAACCACATCCCGCCCGCCCTATAGCAGAATGACGGCGGGATTGTGGTTGTATTATCCTGACCGGACGTCATATGCGCACCGGGGGGTGCGAAGAGTGGCGATCGGTGATGCGAAGTGTCAGTCTGACTCCCTGCATCTCTGATCTCGGTAAAGAGCCTACTGATTACCATGTGGCCAGCCGTGTCCAATCACGGCTGGTCACATAGTAAAAAGGAAGAGCCGTTATCGGCTTTCCTCAGTACGTGCCTGACAGGCACGAGTAAAGGAGCGCCTATCGGCGGCTCCCCTGACAGGGGGGGGGGGGTCGGCACTGGTAATCAGATCATTGATTATCAGTGCAGACCCTCGGGGGGGGGGGGTTACCACTAGAACCACCAGGGATGCCCACCCATGACCTCAGGGATGCCCCCCCCTGTCCCCAGGGATGCCCGCTATGGCCACCAGGGATGGCAATCAGGGCTCAGGGAGCCCCCCATTGCCCTCCTCATCAGTGCTGCCTGCCAGTGCCCTCCCTATCAGTGCTGCCCATCAGTGCCCATCAGTGCCCATCATTGCCATCTATCAGTGCCGGCCACCAGTGCCCATTATTTCCCACCAGTGCTGCCTATCAGTGCCCATTAGTGCCCATCAGTGCCGCCCGTCAGTGCCGATCAGTGCTGCCTATCAGTGCCCATCAGTGCCCACCAGTGCCACCTATCAGTGCCCATTAGTGCCCATCAGTGCCCCCTATCAGTGCCCAGCAGTGCCGCCTATCAGTGCCCACCAATGCTGCCTATCAGTGCTACCTATCAGTGCCACATATACCCCATCAGTGCCACCCCATCAGTGCCTGTCAGTTCAGTCTCATCAGTGCTCATCAGTGCAGGAAAAAACGAAATTATTTACAAAATTGTATAACATAAATAAAAAACTTTTTTTTTTCGAACTTTTCGGTCTTATTTTTATTTGTTTAGCAAAAAAAGAAAAAAAACCTTGCAGTGATCAAATACCACCAAAAGAAACCTGGGGGGAAAATGACATAAATTTGGTTTAGGTACAGTGTTGCATGACCGCGCAATTGTCATTCAAAATGCAACAGTGCTAAAAGGTGAAAATTGGCCTGGGCAGGAAGGGGGTGAAAGTGCCCTGTATTGAAGTGGTTAAAGTCCAGTTTGATATGCGAAGGGTTCATTCCTGCTGGTTTCAATAGACTTGTTGCAGCTCCTCATAAAGACTGAAGAAATCTCTAGGACCAACAAGAAGAACAGCAAAGGTTGCAATCTCAGTGTAGTGTAAAAACATATTTATTAGTAAAAAGACAAATGGCATCCCACAGGTTAGTGAATAAGAAGTGCCAGTCTCAACCAAACATGGTTATCATCTCAAAGGTAGCAGCAGGTATCCAGTTAGGAAAGTAAAACCACTACCACAGGCCGGGGACAGCTGATACGTTGGAGATGCCGGGAGGCGTCAAAGGGGCTTTGTCTCAAGGCTTGAGAAATAGGCTGTGTAGCCTTGAAACACATAGCAATGCCCTTTTGCTGCCCCTTGGAACCGAAGTCCTTCTTTGCTTTTTTCTATGCGGTCAAATAGTCTCCTACATCTCAGGTATACACAGCCTGCGGCAGTGATTTCAATTCCTGGACTGGATTCCTGTTGCTACTCTGAGATGATATCCCTGTTTGGTTGAGACTATGGGGGTTAATTTACTAAAACTGGAGATTGCAAAATCTGGTGCAGCTGTGCATAGTAACCAATCAGCTTCAAACTTCAGCTTTTTCATTTAAAGTAGATGTAAACCCTCTCATATACCCAGTGAAGTGAACAGCCTTAAATGACGCATAGAGATGAGACTAATCTCCCTACTAGTGTTGAGCGAACACGGACTGTATTATTCGTGTTCGTACCGAATAATTGGATTTTTGTTGTGGTCATTTTATTTCCTGTTATGTATGTAATGGCGCGCTTTTAATGGCGGGCTTTCAACAGCCAATCAACAAGCGTTTAACTGGTGTGCCTTAAGCCATCCCAGCCATGCCTACTAATGTATTAGTAGCTGTGATTGGCCATCTGAAGCATGTGACCATGTTTTTATAAGTTCGAGAGCCCCAGCGCGCTGCGTCATTCTGCTGTAGTTTAGGGACAGAGCACACATCATACGTGCTGGCTGCTGATTAGGGACAGACAGTGATTCTGTGAAAAATTGTATCCGAAAAGAATGCAGGGTCAGGTCGGAGTGCAGGCAGGGAGAGTTATTAGAGCATTTTAGGGCGAGGCTGGAGATTAGGCAGGGTCAGTGTTCTACATCGATTTTGCTGTGTGGGGGGTTGTGCAGTGAACGATCTTACTGAGCATATTAGGGCGAGGCTGGAGATTAGGCAGGGTCAGTGTTCTACATCGATTTTGCTGTGTGGGGGGTTGTGCAGTGAACGATCTTATTGAGCATATTAGGGCGAGGCTGGAGATTAGGCAGGGTCAGTGTTCTACATCGATTTTGCTGTGTGGGGGGTTGCACAGTGAACGATCTTATCAAGCATATTAGGGTGAGGCTGGAGATTAGGCAGGGTCAGTGTTCTACATCGATTTTGCTGTGTGGGGGGTGGTGCAGTGAACGATCTTATCGAGCATATTAGGGCCAGGCTGCAGAGATTAGGCAGGGACAGTATACATCGATTTTGCTGTGTGGGGGGTGGTGCAGTGAACACAATCTTTTTGCCCTCACCTGAACCCACTGAGGAGGAGGAGGAGGGAGAAAAAAATCTATTTTTATTAGTCTGTTGTGTGCAGCGTTCAGCTATATTTCACTACAGATTGCTGTTCTAATCTGCTATTATAAAAATAATTTAAAGGGGGATTTTTTTAAGAGCACTTGCCATGCTCTTAACTAGGGATGATCGAACGGTTCGGGTCGACCATCGGTTCGGCCCGAACATTGGGTGTTCGAGGTTCGGCCGAATTTAGAACTTTTTGCCCAAAAAGTTCGGAATTCGGCAACCAGAACCGACCAAAATGCAATGCTTCAGGAAATGGGCTTTAAAAGCCCGTGATTGGACCAGAACCATTAGCAAAAGCCAATTGAGGGGGCAGGAGAATGCTAGGAATGTGATTGGAGTGACTAGGGGGTCCCTAGACCAATCATTAGTGAATACGCCCCCCAGTATATAAGATCGCCCCCGCCATATTCCTAGCATTGTTATACTGGACATGGAAGAGAGTGGAAGCAGTTCTGTTAATTTTACTTTAAAAGTGTCATTTAGCTATTTATTAGTGTGAGGAAAGGGATATCTAGTGTAGTTAGAGTGCTCCTTTACACTTAAGTTAGCTTCAAAAATGTAGTTTCTGTAGGGAAAGTGTTAAGTGTAAGGGGACCGTAGTGTAGTGTAGGGTTAACTGGCAGTGACTGCTATGGAAGGGTGACAAAACCCTTCCATAGCAGGGTGACCGCTATAGAGAAATTATCATTTCTCTGAATTGCTTCGGCACACCCATATGGCTTCTCACCAGCCAAGCATTTTTTATGCTGCAGGGGCTGCCACTGCCAGTGCTTTTTTGAGGACATGTTTGATGTCAGACATGACATCTGAACATGTGTATAGGGGGTATATATACACATATATGTCTGTATATATACCCCTAGACATATATAGGTGTGATAGTAGCAGAAATAAATGCTTGCACTAATGAAATCATTTACAGTAATATATTTCTGCTACTATCACACCTATATATGGCTAGGTGTCTATATACATATAATTATGTGTGTATATATACCACTATACACAAGTTCAGATGTTTTGCCTGCCTCAAAAGAACCCAAAAAAATGCCAAAAAAACGCTAGCGTTAAAAAAAAAATGCCCAAATGTGTTTTTGCTGGCATTTTTTGGGGGGTTTTGGAGGCAGGCGAAACATCTGAACTTGTGCACAGTACCACTATACACAAGTTCAGATGTTTTTCCTGACTGCAAAGAACCCAAAAAAATGCCTGCTTTGAAACCGGCAAGGTGTGAAAACCGAGGAGAGAAGCTAACCCCCTGAGCTGAAAGTTTTCTAATACATACAATCCTTTTTTTTTTCTGGTTCTGGACATGCTACATAGCTGAAACTTCACAGGTACACCTTTTAGACCCCCCAGACACAAAATCACACAAAAAAAGTTCTTAAAATTTGTCATTTTTGATAAAAAAGCCAATTATTGAAAAAAGAAAAAAAAAAGAAAAAAGAGATTTTTTGATTTTTACTTTGGATTTGAGATCTGGGGGGGTCTAAAAAGTGTACATGTGAAGTTTCAGCTCTTTAGCATGTCCAGAACCATAAAAAAAAAAGATTGTTTGTATTAGAAAACTTTCAGCTCAGGGGGTTGGCTTCGCTGCTGTAACACCTTGCCGGTTTAATAGAAGGCATTTTTTTGGGTTCTTTGCAGTCAGGAAAAACATCTGAACTTGTGTATAGTGGTACTGTGCACAAGTTCTGATGTTTTGCCTGCCTCCAAACCCCCCCCAAAAAATGCCAGCAAAAACACACCTGGGCATTTTTTTTTTTGACGCTAGCGTTTTTTTGGCATTTTTTTGGGTTCTTTTGAGGCAGGCAAAACATCTGAACTTGTGTATAGTGGTATATATACACACATAATTATATGTATATAGACACCTAGCCATATATAGGTGTGATAGTAGCAGAAATATATTACTGTAAATGATTTCATTAGCGCAAGCATTTATTTCTGCTACTATCACACCTATATATGTCTAGGGGTATATATACAGACATATATGTGTATATATACCCCCTATACACATGTTCAGATGTCATGTCTGACATCAAACATGTCCTCAAAAAAGCACTGGCAGTGGCAGCCCCTGCAGCATAAAAAATGCTTGGCTGGTGAGAAGCCATATGGGTGTGCCGAAGCAATTCAGAGAAATGATCATTTCTCTATAGCGGTCACACTGCTATGGAAGGGTTTTGTCACCCTGCCATAGCAGTCACTGCCAGTTAACCCTACACTACACTACGGTCCCCTTACACTTAACACTTTCCCTACAGAAACTAAATTTTTGAAGCTAACTTAAGTGTAAAGGAGCACTCTAACTACACTAGATATCCCTTTCCTCACACTAATAAATAAAAATCAAAAAATCTCTTTTTTTTAATTTTTCAATAATTGGCCTTTTTTATCAAAAATGACAATTTTTAAGAACTTTTTTTTGTGTGATTTTGTGTCTGGGGGGGGCTAAAGGTGTACCTGTGAAGTTTCAGCTCTGTAGCATGTCCAGAACCAGAAAAAAAGATCATATAGGTGTTAAAGGAGGGTCCCACATCCCTGTTCTACTGAAAAATTATCTTTTTTTTTTTCATGGTTCTGGACATGCTACAGAGCTGAAACTTCACATGTACACTTTTTAGACCCCCCAGATACTAAATCCAAAGTCAAAATCAAAAAATCTCTCTCTCTTTTTTTTTTTTCAATAATTGGCTTTTTTATCAAAAATGACAATTTTTAAGAACTTTTTTTTTTCTGTGATTAATAGTTAATGGGGCATGACCCAGAACCCTAGGCACTTTTTAGGGGCATTTATTGGGTTTTAGGGCTTAAAAATTGTGTTTTTTGATTACCGAAGTTCGGGTCCCATTGATTTCAATGGGGTTCTGAAATCCGAACCGAACTTTTGGGAAATTCGGGTGTTCTGGTCGAACCGAACTTTTCAAAAGTTCGATCATCCCTACTCTTAACTACATTTTGCTGCCATTTGCAGCACTCTAGCCCTTTCCATTGGTGTTTTAGAGCCATTTTAGTGCCTGAAAGTTTGGGTCCCTATTGACTTCAATGGGGTTCGGTGTCCGGGTAAAGTTCGGAAAAAGTCTGGGACACGGACCCGGACTTTTTTTTCAAGTTCGGCCGAACCCGCCGAACACGGACATCCAGGTGTCCCCTCAACTCTACTCCCTACATAAGTTTTACATGTATATCTGCTGTCTTCAGCTTTCTGTATTCTTCATAAAATGCAGAATGTGTTTCAGCAGTGGGTGTGGAGTCTAGGCATACATTGTGTGAGAGCTGATTGGAGGAAAGGCACACACTTCCCCCCTCCACATGGGCAGAGGAATGAAGAAACTTGGAGAGCTGTGCTTTGAATAGACAAGCTCTCTGCTTATCCATCTCTAGGTTCCTTTCCCAGACACAAATTTTCGGCTGCTCTTATCTCCTGTGTCGCAGTGCTTGTTAGAAGTTATCACGCTGATAACAGAGGAGCAGAAAGAAAGGGACTTAGTGCCCAGATTAGATTTCGTTAATGTTATTTACATCCACTTTAGGTTTTCACAAAAAAAATCTAAAGCTGATTGGTTTCTAGGCAGAGCTGCACCGTACTTTGCACTCTTCAGTCTTAGCAAATCAGCCCCTGTAACAAGAGCTTCTTTTTTAACCAACTGTCACGGAACCATGAACCAGACGTACAACAACAGATAAGTGAAAATAAGAAAGCTTTATTGAAAAACAAGCTATAAAGCAAAAGTCCAAACGGATGGCAAAACCGAGCAGAGTCTTTGCGAAGCCAGGGGTCAGGAACCAGGAGGGTAGTCAGACGAAGCCGGGATCAGGAACCAGCAGGGTAGTCAGACGAAGCCAGGATCAGGAACCAGCAGGGTAGTCAGACGAAGCCAGGAACAGGAACCAGAAGCAGCAGCAGTCTTGGAAGCATGTGAACACAGGAGGACCAAGCAGGGAACTGAAGCCACAGACCTCCTATATATATGAGCTAAGCATCCAGCTCCTCCCAGTGGGAAGGAGGAGCCGCAGGGTGGGAGGCTACAAGAAACCCAGATGGCCGCCAGCACATGTCAAACGAAGGAGAACAGCAAGAAGGTAAGACCATGACAGTATCTCCCCCTCAAGGGCCCCTCCTCCGCGGAGTAAAGAACGGTTTCTGAGGGAAGCGTGCGTGGAAGGCTCGGAGCAAGGCAGGAGCATGGACATCTGCGGAGGGAACCCAGGAACGCTCCTCTGGACCATAACCACGCCAATGAACCAAAAACTGCACCCGACCGCGGACCAGGCGTGAGTCCAGGATATTGCTCACCTCATACTCCTCACGATTGCCCACTTGGACCGGACGAGGCCGAGGACCCGAGGAAGTGAAACGATTACACACCAGTGGCTTCAACAGGGAGACATGAAACACGTTGGAGATCCGCATGCCAGGAGGAAGCGCAAGGGCATAGGCTACCGGGTTTACCCTGCGAAGCACTCGGAAGGGACCAACAAAGCGAGGCGCCAGCTTGGGAGTGGGCACTCGAAGGTTGAGGTTGCGGGTGGACAACCATACACGGTCTCCGGCCTGGTAGGAAGGAGCAGGCGCTCGTCTGCGATCAGCCTGGAGTCTCTGGCGCTGCGCAGAGACCTCAAGGGACTTCTGGATCTGTACCCAAGAAGCACGTAGGACGGAAAGGTGATCCTCCACAGCCGGAATATCCTGGGGAGAGAATACCTCCGGTAACACGGCAGGTTGGAACCCATAGTTGGCCATGAAGGGAGACGTCCCAGAGGAAGAGTTCACCGCCGTGTTCCTGGCAAACTCAGCCCAAGGCAGGAGGTCAACCCAATTGTCTTGGTGATCGGAGACATAGCAACGAAGGAATTGCTCCAAGGCCTGATTGGATCGTTCTGCGGCCCCATTGGATTGAGGGTGGTAGGCCGAGGAGAAGGAGAGATGAATCCCCAACTGGGAGCAAAAGGCGCGCCAGAACCTGGACACAAACTGACTCCCCCGATCCGACACAATCTCCTTGGGCAAACCGTGCAACCGGAAGACCTCCCTGGCAAAAATCGTGGCCAACTCCTGTGCAGAGGGTAACTTCTTGAGAGGAACACAGTGGCACATTTTGGAAAACCGATCCACAATCATGAGAATGACCGTATGGCCTCGGGATGCAGGGAGGTCCACAATGAAATCCATCCCCAGGTGTGACCATGGGCGCTCCCCGGTGGCTAAGGGTTGCAGAAGGCCCAACGGAAGTTGCCGAGGGGACTTACTCTGGGCACAAACAGAGCATGCCGCTACATATGCGGCGATGTCGGAACGTAGGGAAGGCCACCAGAACAGACGTGAAACAGCCCAGGACAGCTGATTCTTTCCAGGATGCCCCGCGGTCTTGGAGTTATGGTAGGTTCGCAACAACCGAGTGCGCAACTCCTCAGGCACAAAACATCTGCCGTTGGGTCTCCCAGAGGGAGCACCAGATTGAGCCGCCAAAATCTGCTCACCCAGGGGAGAGGTCAGGCTGCTGCGAATGGCGGCCAGGATCTGATTCGGAGGTATGACCGAAGTCGGAATCGACTCCTCCCTGGACAGGTCGGAGTACTGCCGTGATAAGGCATCCGCCCTGATGTTCTTGGAACCGGGTAGGTAGGAGACCACGTAATTAAAACGTGACAAGAACAGAGCCCATCTGGCCTGACGTGGTGTCAATCTCTTGGCCTCAGAAAGGTAGGTCAGATTCTTGTGGTCCGTGAGGATGAGGACCGGAACCACTGAACCCTCGAGCAAGTGCCTCCATTCTTTAAGAGCCTGCACGATGGCCAATAACTCCCTGTCACCAATCTGGTAGTTGCACTCCGCGGAAGACAGTTTCCGGGAGTAAAACCCACAAGGAAGCAGAGGACCCTCTGGTGTTCTACGCTGAGACAGAAGGGCGCCTACTCCCGTCTCAGACGCGTCCACCTCGAGGACAAAGGGCAACCCAGGGTTGGGATGCGACAGAATCGGAGCCGACACAAAGGCGGACTTTAGAGCCTCAAAAGCACGGATGGCCTCGGGCGGCCAGACCTGGGAATTACTGCCCTTCCTGGTCAGATCCGTGAGAGGCTTGGCTAGCATGGAAAAGTCCCTGATGAACTTCCGATAATAATTGGCGAAGCCCAAAAAGCGCTGCAGGGAGCGAAGACCACTGGGCTGGGGCCACTGTAAGACAGCCGAAACCTTCTCAGGATCCATGGAGAACCCCTCAGCGGAAATGATGTAACCTAAGAAGGTTACCTGGGATCGGTGAAATTCGCATTTCTCAAGCTTACCGAACAGCTTGTTCCCTCGTAACCGTTGCAACACTCGTCTGACATCCAGAATGTGGGTCTCCATGGACTCAGAATATACCAAGATGTCATCCAAATAGACCACCACACACTGCTGCAACAGGTCACGGAAAACATCATTGATGAATTCCTGAAAGACTGCGGGCGCATTGCACAGCCCAAAGGGCATAACCAAGGATTCATAATGACCGGTCCTGGTGTTAAACGCGGTCTTCCACTCATCGCCCGCCCTGATCCTTACGAGGTTATATGCCGCCCTCAGGTCGAGTTTGGTAAAGACCGTGGCCCCTTTAAGGCGATCGAACAGCTCGGAAATCAAGGGTATCGGGTAAGCGTTCTTGATCGTGATGCGATTGAGACCCCTGTAATCGATGCAAGGCCTCAACTCACCGCCCTTCTTTTTCACAAAGAAAAATCCAGCCCCTGCCGGGGACGAGGATTTGCGAATGTGTCCGCGTGAAAGCGCCTCCCTCACGTACTCCTCCATGGCCTCATTCTCCGCTACCGACAGTGGATAGACTTTGCCACGAGGAGGAACGGCACCAGATTGTAACTCGATGGCACAATCGTATGGGCGGTGCGGAGGTAGGGCAACCGCGCGCACCTTATCGAATACATCCCGGTACTCCTCGTATTCAGGAGGCAACAGAGAGTCCGAGGAAGTACACAGCAACTTGACAGGCCCATGGATGCAACTAGCCCCACACTGTGGTGACCACGAGAGGATCTCGGCCGATCTCCAATCGAAAATCGGATTATGCTTCTGGAGCCAGGGGTACCCCAAGACCACCGAGTAGTGTGGAGACGAAATAACCTGGAAGCAGACCGACTCTCTGTGGACGGCACCAATGGCTAACCCCACTGGAAGGGTCTCATGAGTCACGTGTGGGGGCAGAAGGGGTCTGCCGTCTATCGCCTCAAGAGCCAGAGGAGAACCTCGAGCCTGCAGAGGAATGGAATTGGCGGCAGCGAACACACTATCAATGAACAAACCACCAGCACCAGAGTCCACCAACGCCTGGGTCGTCACCGAGCCCCCGACCCAGGAGAGGACAACAGTGATCAGTGGTTTGTCAACACGGGAAACCGGGGACGAGGAGACTCCACCCAAGATCTGCCCCCGACAGGATCTCAGGTGCGAGCGTTTCCCGGGCGGTTCGGACATGCCAACCGAAAATGCCCACCGAGACCACAGTATATGCATTGGCCCTCGCGTCTCCGGAGTACCCTCTCCCCCTCGGACAGGCGAGCAAACCCCAGCTGCATGGGTTCACCCCCAGACAAGTCATCCCCAGGAGGCGTGGGAGGAGAGGGAGGCACGGGTGGGACAGCAAAGGTAGGCGCCAATCTGTTAGGAGGCCTCCGCAGACTCTCCTTAAAGGAAGGTCTCTCCCTGAGTCTGGTGTCAATCAAAATCAGGAAAGAAATAAGAGACTCGAGCTCCACTGGTAGGTCCTTAGCTGCAACCTCATCCTTCAAGGCATCCGAGAGACCATGAGAGAAAGCAGCGACCAGAGCCTCATTATTCCAGCCCACCTCTGCTGCCAGGGTACGAAACTCAATGGCGTATTCAGCTACGGATCGTGAACCCTGTCTGATGGACATAAGGAGCTTCACAGCAGAGGCAGCACGAGCCGGCACATCGAATACCTTCCGAAGAGAAGCAACAAAACCGGAAAACTCGGCAACCACCGGATTGTTGTTCTCCCATAAGGGGCTGGCCCAGGCCAAGGCCTTGTCCGAGAGCAGCGAGATTAAGAAGCCCACCTTTGATCTCTCAGTAGGAAAGGCATGTGGCAGCAACTCGAAATAAATGCCCACCTGGTTAAGGAAACCTTGGCACTGAGTTGGCTCTCCCCCAAAGCGCTGTGGAAGGGGGGCAGAACCGGACATACCCTGAAACACCACAGGCGCAACAACAGGTGTCGGGGTAGACTCTTGCGCAACAACTGGAGCGGCAGTAGGAGCGGGCCCAGGAGCGACAACCGACCCATCGGCAACGGGAGCGAAATGAGCCGTGCGTTCAAGCAGGGTTTGCAACGCCACGGCGAACTGACCCAACAGGTGATCCTGCTGATCAAGTCTGGCAACCAGCGTGGGTAGTGAGGATGGCCCTGTACCGTCAGAATTCATGGCCTGTGGTACCGTGCGTTCAAGCAGGGTTTGCAACGCCACGGCGAACCGACCCAACAGGTGATCCTGCTGATCAAGTCTGGCAACCAGCGTGGGTAGCGAGGATGGTCCTGTACCGTCAGAATTCATGGCTTGGTCCTAATGTCACGGAACCATGAACCAGACGTACAACAACAGATAAGTGAAAATAAGAAAGCTTTATTGAAAAACAAGCTATAAAGCAAAAGTCCAAACGGATGGCAAAACCGAGCAGAGTCTTTGCGAAGCCAGGGGTCAGGAACCAGGAGGGTAGTCAGACAAAGCCGGGATCAGGAACCAGCAGGGTAGTCAGACGAAGCCAGGATCAGGAACCAGCAGGGTAGTCAGACGAAGCCAGGAACAGGAACCAGAAGCAGCAGCAGTCTTGGAAGCATGTGAACACAGGAGGACCAAGCAGGGAACTGAAGCCACAGACCTCCTATATATATGAGCTAAGCATCCAGCTCCTCCCAGTGGGAAGGAGGAGCCGCAGGGTGGGAGGCTACAAGAAACCCAGATGGCCGCCAGCACATGTCAAACGAAGGAGAACAGCAAGAAGGTAAGACCATGACACCAACATATGAGTTTGTTAATTTGTCTAATTACTAATAAATATGCTTTTACTTTCAATAGCTTTTTATTAAGTTTTTAAACACAGTAACATAGGAGAATGCAGAAAGTACAATCTAAGAACATTTGAGGTAAACATCGGATGATACGTGGGAATCATGAGCAGGTAATGTAGCAATCGAATACAGAAGATTAGTTATAAATAAATAACGTAGTAGGAGTTCCCGGACACAGTAAGTCACTTAGAAGGAGAGAAGGGTTGTGAAAGCATATGGGTACCTTAAACCTGGGCAAACTATGGGCATGAGTTTCTCAGATGGGGGAAGTATAGTAATTGCTACGGGTCCATAGGAGCCAGTCTCTATGGAATTTGGCTCCACGAGAGGCCGAGTATGCATAGGCTTTTTCCAGAGAATATTGAAGATTGACCAGCCGTACCACTTCCAGGTGCGATGGTGCCACTGGTTGTTTCCAGTGTTTTGCTATGAGTGTTCTGGCTGCTATCAATACATGAAAATAGACCGTTCTCATATTAGGGGGTATGGCACCTAACCCAAACGAGAGAAGAGCCATGGCGGGATTGGGTTTAACCAGTATACCAGTCAGGTTGGAAAGAATCTCAAAAACCCTTCTCCAGAAACGAGTTAGTCCTTTGCAAGACCAGAAGGTATGTAGGATTGTGCCGGGTTGGTCACAATTCCGCAAGCATAGGGGGTTGTGTGCAGAGTAAATCTTAGATAAACGGTATGGCGTAAGGTACCAGCGGGTAATGATTTTTTGCGTCTGTTCCCAATGATTGACACATTGGGTAGTGGTGTAAGATGAACTGATAGCCAATTTCCATTGTGTTTCGGAGAAGGATTGTTGGAACTCCCCCTCCCATTTGATCATGTGTGAGGTTTTCTTAAATAGAGTTTTCTGTCCAAAGAAATTGTAGAAGAGGGATATCCCTTTGATCGAGGTAGACGGATTAGTAAAGAACTTCCACATTGGGTCAAGGATATGCAGTTCAGGTGGGGGGAATTTGTTCAGAAAACTAGATATACTATTGTATGTAAAAGTAGCTCGTGGAGGAAGGGCAAACTCTTGTTGAAGATCAGTAAAGGGTCTAAGGGAGTTATTCCGATATAGCTGTGAGATTGTGAGAATTGTGAGATTGTGAGAATGCCTGCTGTGAGATATGAATTGGGTGACAGGTGTGTATGGGAGGAGAACAGTCAGAACAGATATTGGCAGAGGGATTGGCATAGTGAACTGGGATGGAGATAGTTGAGTGTAGAGAAGTCTCCAAGATTTTAGGGAGGCTTGTGTCATGATCGGTAGAGTGGGTAGGTTCAGGGGGTTCCACAAGTCTGCCAGCAGCAATAGGCTGAGGTCTGATGTGTGGAGCAGCGAAGCTTCTATGGGGAGCCATGGGAGGGATTGTGTTCAAGTGAACCAGTGCTGGAGAGGTGCCAATCTAGATGCATGATAATAGTCCAGGATGTCAGGGAGTCCTAGGCCACCGTTCCGTTTATGACGTATCATATGTGTATAGTCACATCTCGCCCTTTTCTTTTGCCATATAAATGAGCGGAGAAGTTTAGAAAGGGAGGCTATGTACTTTTTTGTGATGCAAATCGGAAGCGTTGGGAAAATGTGTAGTATTTTCAGTAGACATACCATTTTAAAGGCGGCTATTCTGCCAGCCCAGGAGAGCTCAGAAGTTTTAAGTTTGTTGACGTCTGCAGAGATGGAAGTTATGAGTGGTTTTAAATTAGAGGGCAACAGGTTAGAGGTTGGAAACGTTAACTGAATTCCAAGGTATGGTAGAGATTGTGCTGCCCACGTTTATGGTAGTTGTGCTTGTAAGTGCATGCGTGTAGAGGGGTGGATATTCATGTTGAGTATCATTGATTTACTGAAATTGACCTTGTAGTAGGAAATACGGCTGAATTCCTGAAGAATCTGGTAAGCTGCCGGGAGGGACACAATGGGATTCGTCAGGCTAAGTATCACATCGTCAGCAAACAGGGTGATGACGTGGTGAGAATATTCACATTTAAAACCTGAAATCATAGGATTGGTTCTAAGTGATTCGGCCAAAGGCTCAATCAGGAGGTTGAAGATAAGGGGTGACAACGGGCAACCCTGACGTGTACCGTTCGTTATGGAGAACGATTTGGACAGTGTGCCAGCCAACAGCACTTTAGCCGAGGTCGTGGAATACAGAGCCAAAATAGCAGAAAGGATCGGGCCAGAGAAACCAAATCTCGACAAAACCGCCCTCATATTGCCCCAGTGGACGCGGTCAAACGCCTTCTCTGCATCTATGGAGAGAAGCAGAGAAGGCGTTTTCGTGTTCTCGGCATGGTGAATCAAGTTAATTACCCGTCTAGTAGCGTCGGGTGCTTGAAATCCCCTAATGAATCCCATTTGGTCGCCTCCGAGCAGGGATGGTAATATCTGTGCCAAACGGTTGGCTATAAGTTTAGCATATAGTTTCACATCATTATTTAAGAGTGAAATTGGCCTAAAGTTGGCTGGTGTGGTAGGGGACTTGCCAGGTTTAGGGAGAGTGGTTATATTTGCTTAAAGTATTTCTTGCGGGATGTGACCCGTAGTTATGGCCTCTGAAAACACTTTCAAAAGGTGAGGTGAAAGTATGTCTTGAAGGGAGCGATAGTACTCATTTGTCATGCCGTCGGGTCCCGGGGATTTGTTCAGGGGGAGTGTTTTTAAAGTTCTGGCCAGCTCCTGAGATGTGAAAGGGCTATTTAAATGGGACAGGGAGTCCACGGAGAGAGTAGGGAGTCATAAACGTTGAAGAAAGGTTTGGACATCTGCGTCTGTAGGTTGGGGGGTATCAGGGTCAGACTGGAGGTTATATAGAGTGCCGTAGTAATCCACAAATGCGTCTGCTATTTTCTGGGGATGAGTCAGTTTCTGGCCAGTATGTGGGTGCATGAGATGGTCAATTTTGGTTTTGGTTCTTTTAGCTTTGAGTCTAGAGTCTAAGAATTTCCCCACTTTGTTGTGGGCAGAGTAATATTGTAGGCGGAGACGCGCCATCATTTTTTCATGATTGTCAGTGAGAAGTCTACGAAGGTCTGAGCGGAGAGAGGACAATTGGGAGGCAGTTACGGGAAAGGGGTTGCATTTGTTGGCATCGTCTAAGGAGGACCGGATGTGTGCTATAAGGTCAGTAAGTTTACTCTGGAATTTTTTCTTTAATCTGGCGCCCATTTGTATGAGAATGCCCCTGGCAAATGCCTTGTGGGCGTTCCACAGTGTGAGGGGATCTATTTCGGGTGTGTCGTTGGTGCAAAAAAAATTCACGCAGTTGGGATTGAAGGGATTTAAGGGATTCTGGATCAGAAAGGATGGAGTTGTTACACCTCCATATAAAAGTAGACGGTGCCGTGGGGCTCGCTGAGATTGACATGTGAATAGCAGCATGGTCCGACCATGTGATGGGGGAAATAGAAGTATGTAGAACATGCGGAATAGTTTGGGCGTCCACCAAGAACATGTCTATCCTGGTATATGTATTATGGCATGCCGAGAAGAAGTAGTAGTCCCTCTCCTCCGCATGTTGATAGCGCCACACGTCATGGAGCCCCTCCGCATGGATGAGGGAGGCTAGAGTCGGTGTGGAGGTTTTACCTCTGGAAGAGGTGTCCATGACGTGGTTCACCACCAAATTGAAATCCCCACACACGATCAGCTTACCAACTTTAAGCTTATTGACCTTACAACAAAAACCGCAGTTGATGCGTATTTGGAGCATAAACATTAACTATCGTGTACAAACAGTTACTAATAGTACAGTTGAGAATGATATACCTCCCCTCTGTATCCTGCACCATCCTAGAGTAGGTGAAGGATACAGAGCTACGAATCGCTAGCAGAACACCTCTTTTTTTCTCAGAGGCAGAGGCTTGAAAGATATGAGGATAATCTTGGTGAGAGCATTTGGGGGTTTGCCCCTGTTTAAAGTGTGTCTCCTGGATGGCCAGAATGTCCACCTTATGGGACGTGGCCTCCTTCCACATAGAGTAACGCTTAACTGGGTGGTTGAGACCCTTAACATTCAACGATAATAATTGTATAGGAAGGAGTGATATCAGGGATATAGCAAATGGTTGAAGTGGAGCAGAAACCAGTTTGTGACTGTGGGTGGGCAGCCTGGAAGTGGTCAGGTGGTACCTGAGAGGCACACATGGGAGTGGTGCCTGGAGAGGTCAAGGTGTCCGTGGACAGTCCATCCGTGGAGTGAGGGGTGAGTAGTAGAGCTCGGTGCATGTCTGAGTCCATACATTGTTGAAGTAGCAAGTGACATCCTGAAGTATCAGTGGTGGGGTGTTCCAAGTTCCGATGGGGAGTCCTGTTCTGAGAGGGGAAGGTGGTAGAAAAGCAAAGCAAATAAACAAAGACATAAGAGAAATAAAAAAACATGGTCCTGGTGGACCAGGTGGGCAGCTGCAGCTGCAAGGCTGGTGGGGTATTAAGCATGATAATAAGTGCTACTGAGAGCAGGAGGTAAGGTGCGTCCGGCTTAGGATCGCACAGCGGTCATCATTTGTGGCGATGGGAGGACCTGGAAGGCCTGGACACGACTTGCCAGTCCTGTTGCAGGTGTCAGGGGTTGTGGTACCAGGTTGGGGTGCTGCTGGTCAGAAGGGTCAGGGAGAATGTTCCACTGGCGGAGAAGGCGAATGCCTTGGTCCATGGTAGTGATTTGGGATGTAGAGCCTAGATGTGTCACACACAGCTTAGCCGGGTACTTCCATTTATACATTATTTTATGGTTGCGCAGGGCTTTAGTGATTGAATTGAGGTTTCTTCTGAGCTGTAGGGTATATTGGGAGTAGTCGGGTAGTATTTGAAGAGATAAGGCCTGTTCAGGAAGGCGATCCTTGCGCCTGAAGGTGTCCAGTATTCTTTTGAGGTTGTTACGCCTTGATCGATCTTCAAGATCTGCCAATTTAGCTTGGATGCGGTGTATGTCATCCTGCTGGGAGGTATGTGAGTCTACTAGAGTGTTATATGATACAGTGAATTCCTCCATTTTGTTTTCCACTGCATTGACTCTATCCCCCATGCCATGTAGCTCTTTTTGGCAGTAGGATATGGAGGCCAGGATATTGGCCTGCATGGAGGAGTGGAGCATAGAAAGCATGTCCTTCAAAGTTGTATCTGAGACAGTTTGCCCTGTTGTGGCAATGTTAGCAAAGGGGTCTGGCGGGGGAGAGTAGGCCCAAGCAGTGCCGAATGAATTGTTACCATTGCTCACCTCCATGGAAGACATGTCTAGTACCTGTGGCCTGTCCTTCCTCCTGGGGTGTGATTTGGCTGGGCTCTGGGTGGAAGGAGTGGAGGGAGAGGAGTCGGAAGATCTTGCAGGCCGCATCGGTGTGAGGTCTCTCGGCCGCTCGGCGGGGTTTAGCGCTGTGACATCATCTGCTGGCGACGCTAAAGCTAGAGGGCATAGTGATTGATGTGTGGAACGGGCTCCGCCGCCATTTTGCCGTGGACCATAGGCTGCCGGTCGGAAGAACTCCGACATTTTGCGGACCGGTGGGCCGCCGATCGTTTTTTGGTCATCGCGGCGGGGTGCCAGGGATGTTCCCCCAACGGAATCCAGGTGAGTGGAATGTGTGAAGGCGCTGTGGTGGGTCGTAGATAAAGGGTAAGCTGGACGTGTGCAGGAGCTCCTAGCTCAGGCGGGCATCTTGCTCGGCGATCGCCATGCCCCCCCCCCCCATAAATATGCTTTTATATTGTAGATTGCACCCCCTGCTGTTATTCCATTGTCATTCAACCACTCCCTGTAAGCACAGGGCATCAAGGACCTACCCCCTGGAATGTGTCATTAAGCCATCCTAGGTTCATAGGAGAATGATGCAAGGACAGTGCTCAAGGCAATACGTGATGTTACTGAGAGCCATCCACAAAAAGATGGAGAGAACCTCGGGACATAATGTGAATGGACTATAGACAAGAAGGTATGTTAAAAAAAAAATTGAAAAACAAATGTTGGTAGGGGGGTCTGCAGTTGTCTTCTCAACCTGGAGATGGGATATAAAGTCAATTTATAGTCTTTTTTAAATAATTTTTATAGTTTATTTTGTGGAAAAATTTGAAATAATATGTACGTATAATACAATATACATAGATAATTAAGAAGCTACAAATATAGTAAAGCAAAACAAATGTGTTAAATACTTCTTTTGATCTTCATGCCTACAAGGTCACAGGACTGTAGCATCCTGCTCCTGTTACCTTCTATTTTGCTATGCCTGCAAGTCAAATGAAGTCAATGCATGCAGGGTCCTAGAGTTCTGTTGCAAGATGCTTATACCTAATTGTTTTCCTAACATGAGCAATAGAACATTTGAAACATATGCTTTGCTTATTTAGGGCCAATTGTCCTGTCATAGATATGACTCTGGCAATTAGTAGCTAACACATGGTTGAATTCAGTGGCGGCTGGTGCTCCATGGGCCAGGGGGGGGGGGGGCAGATGTACTGCACCATACGCCCCCCCTGACCACACGAGGCCTCACACCTTACCCACCCCGGACCACAGCAGGACAGGAACATGACAGGGGGCAGGACAGGACCCGGGTCACTCACCCGGCCTGGTCATCTGCAGAAGCAAGCGATGGCAGTGACGGCGGCGACGGCTTTGGCTTTTTCCCCATGTCTTCTGCATCTCCTCCTCCATGCCCAATGGCATGGCTTCTCCTTTTAGCCAATCGGGTAATGGGTCTCAGAACCCGCTTCCTGATTGGCCAGGAGGAGGATCCATGTGACAATAGCGAATTTTAATTTGCTATTGTCACACAACTGGGTGAGCTCAGGGGGCAGTGCTCCGAGCCCGGAGCCCACCCCTTTTTTTTTTTTAGCCTATTAGAGCCTCTGGCTCTAATCACATGGTTAAAAAAAAAAAAAGCCCCACTGAACCTCATGCGTCCAGCACCCCGCATGTAGATTAGGGGGCTGGACGCATGGATAGGGGAGCGGCGCCCCTGCGCCCCCAATGCACCAGCCACCACTGGTCGAATTCCACACTTGGGCTGAACAGAGCAGTGGAGGAAACATATAAAGGTATTACATCTGAGAAGGTCTGTGGTAAAGTGAATCTGCCATGCAAGTAGGAGGAGTAGTAGTTAGTGTTGAGCGAACACGGACTGTATTATTCATGTTCGTACCGAATAATTGGATTTTTTGTACCCGAACACGGACACTTTACTGTATGTTCGGGTAAAAATCCGTGTTCGGTCGTTTTATTTCCGGGTTTTGCATGCTTTGGCGCTCTTTTCATGGCGGGCTTTCAACAGCCAATCAACAATCGTTTAACTGGTGTGCCTTAAGCCATCCCAGCCATGCCTGCAAATGTCTCAGTAGCTGTGATTGGCCGTCTGAAGCATGTGACCAAGTCTTTATAAGTTCCAGGCAGCCGCAGCATCTTCATTCTGCTGCTTAGATCAGGGACAGAGCACACATCAACATGCTGGCTGCTGATTAGGGAAAGACAGGCAGGAAAAAACCATTTGTGTCCGGATAGAATTGAGGGACAGGTCGGAGTGTTTAGGCAGGGCGAGTTGTAGGCATTTTAGGGATAGAGTCTGCTGAATTATAGGGTCAGTGTCTTCTACAAACTACAATCGATATTGCTGTGTGGGGGTTGGGGTCTGCACTCAATCCTGATCTACGATCTCTTCTCAATCCTGTTAGGGAGAGGCTGCTGCTGAATTTTAGGGTCAGAGTGTTCTACAAACTACAATCGATATTGCTGTGTGGGGTCTGCACTTAGTCCCGATCTACGATTTCTTCTCAATCCTGTTAGGGAGAGGCTGCTGCTGAATTTTAGGGAAACTGTGTTCTACAAACTACAATCGATATTGCTGTGTGGTGTGGGATAGGAGATAGGCAGGTGTCAGTGATCCACATCCATTTTTCTGTGTGTGGGCTGCAGTGAACACAATCTTTTTGGGCTGCAGTGAACACAATCTTTTTGGGGTGCAGTGAACAACGTCCTTTTTGAGGTGCAGTGAACAAAATCTTTTTGGGGTGCAGTGAACAAAATCCTTTTTGGGGTGCAGTGAACAACATCCTTTTTGGGGTGCAGTGAACACAATCTTTTTGGGGTGCAGTGAACAAAATCCTTTGTGGGGTGCAGTGAACACAATCTTTGTGGGGTGCAGTGAACACAATCTTTTTGGGGTGAAGTGAACAACATCCTTTTTGGGGTGCAGTGAACACAATCTTTGTGGGGTGCAGTGAACACAATCTTTTTGGGGTGCAGTGAACAAAATCCTTTTTGGGGTGCAGTGAACACAATCTTTGTGGGGTGCAGTGAACACAATCTTTTTGGGGTGCAGTGAACAACATCCTTTTTGGGGTGCAGTGAACACAATCTTTTTGGGGTGCAGTGAACAAAATCCTTTGTGGGGTGCAGTGAACACAATCTTTGTGGGGTGCAGTGAACACAATCTTTTTGGGGTGCAGTGAACAAAATCCTTTTTGGGGTGCAGTGAACAACATCCTTTTTGGGGTGCAGTGAACAAAATCCTTTTTGGGGTGCAGTGAACACAATCTTTTTGGGGTGCAGTGAACAAAATCCTTTGTGGGGTGCAGTGAACACAATCTTTGTGGGGTACAGTGAACAGAATCTTTGTGGGGTGCAGTGAACACAATCTTTGGGGGGTACAGTGAACACAATCTTTTTGGGGTGCAGTGAACAAAATCCTTTTTGGGGTGCAGTGAACACAATCTTTGGGGGGTGCAGTGAACACAATCTTTTTGGGGTGGACTGAACAAAATCCTTTTTGGGGTGCAGTGAACAAAATCCTTTTTGGGGTGCAGTGAACACAATCTTTTTGGGGTGCAGTGAACAAAATCCTTTGTGGGGTGCAGTGAACACAATCTTTGTGGGGTGCAGTGAACACAATCTTTTTGGGGTGCAGTGAACAAAATCCTTTTTGGGGTGCAGTGAACAACATCCTTTTTGGGGTGCAGTGAACAAAATCCTTTTTGGGGTGCAGTGAACACAATCTTTTTGGGGTGCAGTGAACAAAATCCTTTGTGGGGTGCAGTGAACACAATCTTTATGGGGTACAGTGAACAGAATCTTTGTGGGGTGCAGTGAACACAATCTTTGGGGGGTACAGTGAACACAATCTTTTTGGGGTGCAGTGAACAAAATCCTTTGTGGGGTGCAGTGAACACAATCTTTGGGGGGTACAGTGAACACAATCTTTTTGGGGTGCAGTGAACAAAATCATTTGTGGGGTGCAGTGAACACAATCTTTGTGGGGTGCAGTGAACACAATCTTTTTGGGGTGCAGTGAACAAAATCCTTTTTGGGGTGCAGTGAACAACATCCTTTTTGGAGTGCAGTGAACACAATCTTTTTGGGGTGCAGTGAACAAAATCCTTTGTGGGGTGCAGTGAACACAATCTGTGTGGGGTACAGGGAACAGAATCTTTGTGGGGTGCAGTGAACACAATCTTTGGGGGGTACAGTGAACACAATCTTTTTGGGGTGCAGTGAACAAAATCCTTTTAGGGTGCAGTGAACACAATCTTTGTGGGGTGCAGTGAACAAAATCCTTTTTGAGGTGCAGTGAACACAATCTTTGTGGGGTGCAGTGAACACAATCTTTGTGGGGTACAGTGAACACAATCTCATACTTCTGAAGATTTGAGGGTGCTGCCTGTTCCATACTCCTCCTCCTACTGCTCAACCATCCTTTTAGGGGTACAAACAATAGTAATTGGGGCCTAGTGTGGTGGTGTACGTGTGAGATACATACACTTTCTTTTTGATCATATTTTCTATTCCGCTATTCAATTAAAACCTTTGGGGATCAATTAAATTGCGTGATAGTCTGTGTCGGTACGTGTGATATCCACCTTTCCAAGTTTTTGGGGTTCATCTCATACTTCTGAAGATTTGAGGGTGCTGCCTGTTCCATACTCCTCCTCCTACTGCTCAACCATCCTTTTAGGGGTACAAACAATAGTAATTGGGGCCTAGTGTGGTGGTGTACGTGTGAGATACATACACTTTCTTTTTGATCATATTTTCTATTCCGCTATTCAATTAAAACCTTTGGGGATCAATTAAATTGCGTGATAGTCTGTGTCGGTACGTGTGAGATCCACCTTTCCAAGTTTTTGGGGTTCATCTCATACTTCTGAAGATTTGAGGGTGCTGCCTGTTCCATACTCCTCCTCCTACTCCTCAACCATCCTTTTAGGGGTACAAACAATAGTAATTGGGGCCTAGTGTGGTGGTGTACGTGTGAGATACATACACTTTCTTTTTGATCATATTTTCTATTCTGCTATTCAATTAAAACCTTTGGGGATCAATTAAATTGCGTGATAGTCTGTGTCGGTACGTGTGAGATCCACCTTTCCAAGTTTTTGGGGTTCATCTCATACTTCTGAAGATTTGAGGGTGCTGCCTGTTCCATACTCCTCCTCCTACTCCTCAACCATCCTTTTAGGGGTACAAACAATAGTAATTGGGGCCTAGTGTGGTGGTGTACGTGTGAGATACATACACTTTCTTTTTGATCATATTTTCTATTCCGCTATTCAATTAAAACCTTTGGGGATCAATTAAATTGCGTGATAGTCTGTGTCGGTACGTGTGAGATCCACCTTTCCAAGTTTTTGGGGTTCATCTCATACTTCTGAAGATTTGAGGGTGCTGCCTGTTCCATACTCCTCCTCCTACTGCTCAACCATCCTTTTAGGGGTACAAACAATAGTAATTGGGGCCTAGTGTGGTGGTGTACGTGTGAGATACATACACTTTCTTTTTGATCATATTTTCTATTCCGCTATTCAATTAAATCCTTTGGGGATCAATTAAATTGCGTGATAGTCTGTGTCGGTACGTGTGAGATCCACCTTTCCAAGTTTTTGGGGTTCATCTCATACTTCTGAAGATTTGAGGGTGCTGCCTGTTCCATACTCCTCCTCCTACTGCTCAACCATCCTTTTAGGGGTACAAACAATAGTAATTGGGGCCTAGTGTGGTGGTGTACGTGTGAGATACATACACTTTCTTTTTGATCATATTTTCTATTCCGCTATTCAATTAAAACCTTTGGGGATCAATTAAATTGCGTGATAGTCTGTGTCGGTACGTGTGAGATCCACCTTTCCAAGTTTTTGGGGTTCATCTCATACTTCTGAAGATTTGAGGGTGCTGCCTGTTCCATACTCCTCCTCCTACTCCTCAACCATCCTTTTAGGGGTACAAACAATAGTAATTGGGGCCTAGTGTGGTGGTGTACGTGTGAGATACATACACTTTCTTTTTGATCATATTTTCTATTCCGCTATTCAATTAAAACCTTTGGGGATCAATTAAATTGCGTGATAGTCTGTGTCGGTACGTGTGAGATCCACCTTTCCAAGTTTTTGGGGTACATCTCATACTTCTGAAGATTTGAGGGTGCTGCCTGTTCCATACTCCTCCTCCTACTCCTCAACCATCCTTTTAGGGGTACAAACAATAGTAATTGGGGCCTAGTGTGGTGGTGTACGTGTGAGATACATACACTTTCTTTTTGATCATATTTTCTATTCCGCTATTCAATTAAAACCTTTGGGGATCAATTAAATTGCGTGATAGTCTGTGTCGGTACGTGTGAGATCCACCTTTCCAAGTTTTTGGGGTTCATCTCATACTTCTGAAGATTTGAGGGTGCTGCCTGTTCCATACTCCTCCTCCTACTCCTCAACCATCCTTTTAGGGGTACAAACAATAGTAATTGGGGCCTAGTGTGGTGGTGTACGTGTGAGATACATACACTTTCTTTTTGATCATATTTTCTATTCCGCTATTCAATTAAAACCTTTGGGGATCAATTAAATTGCGTGATAGTCTGTGTCGGTACGTGTGAGATCCACCTTTCCAAGTTTTTGGGGTTCATCTCATACTTCTGAAGATTTGAGGGTGCTGCCTGTTCCATACTCCTCCTCCTACTCCTCAACCATCCTTTTAGGGGTACAAACAATAGTAATTGGGGCCTAGTGTGGTGGTGTACGTGTGAGATACATACACTTTCTTTTTGATCATATTTTCTATTCTGCTATTCAATTAAAACCTTTGGGGATCAATTAATTTGCGTGATAGTCTGTGTCGGTACGTGTGAGATCCACCTTTCCAAGTTTTTGGGGTTCATCTCATACTTCTGAAGATTTGAGGGTGCTGCCTGTTCCATACTCCTCCTCCTACTCCTCAACCATCCTTTTAGGGGTACAAACAATATTAATTGGGGCCTAGTGTGGTGGTGTACGTGTGAGATACATACACTTTCTTTTTGATCATATTTTCTATTCCGCTATTCAATTAAAACCTTTGGGGATCAATTAAATTGCGTGATAGTCTGTGTCGGTACGTGTGAGATCCACCTTTCCAAGTTTTTGGGGTTCATCTCATACTTCTGAAGATTTGAGGGTGCTGCCTGTTCCATACTCCTCCTCCTACTGCTCAACCATCCTTTTAGGGGTACAAACAATAGTAATTGGGGCCTAGTGTGGTGGTGTACGTGTGAGATACATACACTTTCTTTTTGATCATATTTTCTATTCCGCTATTCAATTAAATCCTTTGGGGATCAATTAAATTGCGTGATAGTCTGTGTCGGTACGTGTGAGATCCACCTTTCCAAGTTTTTGGGGTTCATCTCATACTTCTGAAGATTTGAGGGTGCTGCCTGTTCCATACTCCTCCTCCTACTGCTCAACCATCCTTTTAGGGGTACAAACAATAGTAATTGGGGCCTAGTGTGGTGGTGTACGTGTGAGATACATACACTTTCTTTTTGATCATATTTTCTATTCCGCTATTCAATTAAAACCTTTGGGGATCAATTAAATTGCGTGATAGTCTGTGTCGGTATGTGTGAGATCCACCTTTCCAAGTTTTTGGGGTTCATCTCATACTTCTGAAGATTTGAGGGTGCTGCCTGTTCCATACTCCTCCTCCTACTCCTCAACCATCCTTTTAGGGGTACAAACAATAGTAATTGGGGCCTAGTGTGGTGGTGTACGTGTGAGATACATACACTTTCTTTTTGATCATATTTTCTATTCCGCTATTCAATTAAAACCTTTGGGGATCAATTAAATTGCGTGATAGTCTGTGTCGGTACGTGTGAGATCCACCTTTCCAAGTTTTTGGGGTACATCTCATACTTCTGAAGATTTGAGGGTGCTGCCTGTTCCATACTCCTCCTCCTACTCCTCAACCATCCTTTTAGGGGTACAAACAATAGTAATTGGGGCCTAGTGTGGTGGTGTACGTGTGAGATACATACACTTTCTTTTTGATCATATTTTCTATTCCGCTATTCAATTAAAACCTTTGGGGATCAATTAAATTGCGTGATAGTCTGTGTCGGTACGTGTGAGATCCACCTTTCCAAGTTTTTGGGGTTCATCTCATACTTCTGAAGATTTGAGGGTGCTGCCTGTTCCATACTCCTCCTCCTACTGCTCAACCATCCTTTTAGGGGTACAAACAATAGTAATTGGGGCCTAGTGTGGTGGTGTACGTGTGAGATACATACACTTTCTTTTTGATCATATTTCCTATTCCGCTATTCAATAAAAACCTTTGAGGATCAATTGAATTGCGGGATAGTCTGTGTCGGTACGTGTGAGATCCACCTTTCCAAGTTTTTGAGGTTCATCTCATACTTCTGAAGATTTGAGGGTGCTGTCTGTTCCATACTCCTCCTACTCCTCATCCATCCTTTTAGGGGTAGAAACAATAGTAATTGGGGCCTAGTGTGGTTTTGTACGTGCGAGATACATACACTTTTTTGGATCATATTTCCTATTCCGCTATTCAATAAAAACCTTTCTAGGGCAAGATCTTAAATTACAGAAATATGAGGAGACCGTCAAATAAGGGCCGTGGCCTGGGTCGTGGTGCTGCTGGTAGAGCTCCTGTTGCAAGGAGAGGACGTGGTCGATCTGTGCCAGCTACACGCACAAGTGAAACACCTTCCTCAAGTGTGAGTAGGCGACAGAACCTGCATCAGTATTTGGTAGGGCATCATACGCCCCTAGAAGTGATGAGGCCAGAACAAGTGGAGGCGATAGTAGATTGGTTTGCTGCTGACAGTGCCTCCAGTTCCTTCACATTGTCTCCCACCCAGTCTACTGCAGAAAGGTCACAGTTGGCACCTGCAGCCGATGTCCAACCGTCTTTCACCTCACCCCCTTGCAAATCAGGCAAGCAGTCTGAGCCCCAAGCCATACAGCAGTCTCTTCTTCTTTTTGATGACTCTGTCAGCAGGGTTTCCCAGGGCCATCCACCTAGCCCTGCCCCAGAAGTGGAAGAGATTGAGTGCAGCGATGCCCAACCACTTATTTCTCAAGATGAGTACATGCAAGGATCATCGCAGCACGTCTCCGATGATGACGAAACGCAGGTGCCAACTGCTGCGGCGTTCAGCATTGTGGAGACCGACAAGGAGGGCAGGGGTGAAGACTGGGTGGAAGATGATGTGGAGGACGATGAGGTCCTCGACCCCACATGGAATGAACGTCATGCAGGTGACCTGAGTAGTTTGGAGGAAGAGGCGGTGGTTGCACAGAGCCACCAGCACAGCAGAAGAGGGAGCAGGGTGCAGAAGCGGAGCGGCCGTGCCCTAGACACTACGCCCGCTACTGCCCAACGCAGCAAGGGAACGAGCGCACCAAAGTCAGCTCAAAGGAGTTCTCTAGCGTGGAAGTTCTTTAGAAAATGTGCTGATGACAGGACACGAGTGGTTTGCACCCTGTGCAATCAGAGCTTGAAGCGAGGCATAAACCTTCTCAACCTGAGCACAACCTGCATGATCAGGCATTTAAGTGCAAAGCACGAGCTGCAGTGGAGTACACACCTTCAAAACCAAGAAACGTCTCTGGCTCATCCTGCTTCCTCTTCTGCTGCAGTCTCGGCCGCTCCAGCCACATCTGTAGTGATACCGGCACCTGCCACCCCGCAAACAGACGATCTGTCAGCAACACCACCACCTGGGTCACCAATAACCATCTCCACAATGTCCCGTGGAAGCGTTCAGCTTTCCATCTCCCAAACACTTGAGAGGAAGAGGAAGTACCCCCCTACCCACCCGCGATCCCTGGCCCTGAATGCCAGCATTTCAAAATTATTGGCCTTTGAAATGCTGTCATTCCGTCTGGTGGAGACGCACAGTTTTAAAAACCTTATGTCGGTGGCTGTCCCACAGTACGTCGTGCCCAGCCGCCACTACTTTTCCAGGCAAGCCATCCCTTCCCTGCACAACCAAGTGGGGGAAAAAATCAGGTGTGCACTGCGCAACGCCATCTGTGCCAAGGTCCACCTAACTACCGATACGTGGACCAGTAAGCACGGTCAGGGGCGTTATATCTCCCTAACGGCACACTGGGTAAATGCAGTGGCGGATGGGCCTGAGGCGGATAGCAATTTGGCGCATGTCCTTCCACCACCGAGGATTGCAGGGCGCTTCAGTTTTCCTCCTGTTCCTAACTCCTCCTACTCCGCTTCCTCATCCTCTACCGCCTCCTCATCCGGACAGCGTAACACCTTCACCACCAACTTCAGCACGGCCAGGGCTAAACGACAGCAGGCAGTTTTACAACTTGCCTGTTTGGGGGACAAACCACACACCGCGCAGGAGTTGTGGAGGAGCATGGAACAGCAGACAAATGAGTGGTTGCTGCCAGCGAGCCTCAAGCCCGGCCTGGTGGTGTGCGATAACGGGAGAAATCTCATAGCAGCTCTGGGCCTAGCCGGTTTGACGCACATCCCTTGCCTGGCGCATGTGCTGAATTTGGTGGTGCAGAGGTTCCTTAAAAACTACCCCGACATGTCAGAGCTGCTGCAGAAAGTGCGGGCCGTTTGTGCGCACTTTCGGCGTTCTCACCCTGCTGCTGCTCGCCTGGCAGCGCTGCAGCGTAACTTCGGCCTTCCCGCTCACCGCCTCATATGTGACGTGCCCACAAGGTGGAACTCCACCTTGCACATGCTGGAAAGACTGTGCGAGCAGCAGCAGGCCATAGTGGAGTTTCAGCTGCAGCACGCACGCGTGAGTCGCTCTGCGGAACAGCACCACTTCACCACCAATAACTGGGCCTCCATGCGAGACCTGTGTGCCTTGTTGCGCTGTTTTGAGTACTCCACCAACATGGCCAGTGGCAATGACGCCGTTCTCAGCTTAACTATCCCACTTCTATGCCTCCTTGAAAAAACAATTTGGGCGATGATGGAAGAGGATGTGGCACAGGATGAGGAGGAGGAGGAGGATGAAGAGGTAACATTTCCAAGGCTTTCAGGGCAGTCATTCGCAAGGGGCTCCGAGGGTGGGTTCCTGCACACACAAACGCCAGGGACACAATTGTCCAGCAGGGGCACAGTTCTGGAGGATGAGGAGGAGGAGGAGCTGGAGGAGGAGATGGAATCATGTTCACAGCAGGGTGGCACCCAGGCCAGCTCATGGCCATCACTGGTGCGTGGCTGGGGGGATACAGAGGACACGGAAGATACACCTCCCACAGAGGACAGCCTTTCGTTGCCTCTGGGCAGCCTGGCACACATGAGCGATTACATGCTGCAGTGTCTCCACAATGACCGCCAAGTTGCCCACATTCTAACTTGTGCTGATTACTGGGTGGCCACGCTGCTGGATCCCCGTTACAAGGACAACGTACCGTCCTTAATTCACTCACTGGAGCGCGATCGCAAGATGCGCGAGTACAAGCGCACGCTGGTAGACGTCATGCTGCTGGCATTCCCATCTGACAGCGGGGCCGCAGTGGAAGCACAAGGCAGAGGAGGAGGAGGAGGTCGCCAACGCAACCAGGGCACCGCCAGCACCTCAGAAGGCAGGGTTAGCATGGCCGAAATGTGGAAAAGCTTTGTCAGCACGCCACAACAAACAGCAGCACCAGCAGCTCAGATGGAACGTCTTAGCAGGAGGCAGCATTTTACCAACATGGTGGAGCAGTATGTGTGCACACGCCTACATGTAGTGAATGAGGGGTCTGCCCCCTTCAACTTCTGGGTCTCCAAATTGGGCACATGGCCTGAGCTTGCCCTTTATGCCTTGGAGGTGCTGGCGTGCCCTGCAGCCAGTGTATTATCTGAACGGGTATTTAGCACGGCTGGGGGCGTTATAACAGACAAGCGCAGCCGCCTGTCCAGAGACAATGTGGACAAGCTCACGTTCATTAAAATGAACCAGGCATGGATCCCACGGGACTTTTCCGTACCTTGTGCAGAATAGCAATGGATACCGACCTTACCCACCCATTGTTCCATTTTTGCTCTTTCTCACTCTTTTGGGGTGTACCCTCATTTAAAATTTGTGAAAAGAAGCAGTGTTGGCTACCTCGTCCTCCTCCTCAGGGCCAGATTAACGTAGGGGCTATTGGAGCTGCAGCTCCAGGCCCCTACCTTTTATATAGGCCCCGGGTTGGCCATATTCACTGTTACCGCTCTTCTGTCACTTGTAAACACAGAAGTCTGGCTTCTATGCTCGCTTCCCCAGGCAGCTCCCTCAGAACCTCCCCACACAGCGCGAAGGGCGGACAAGGAGGGACAGTTGCCGATGCATGGATGTGTTTATGGGCTTCAGAGACAGCATCCCATGTTGAATTAGGCATGCATGGCTGCACCCTTCCTCCTCTGGGTGCATGGCAAGGCACGGCCCTTAAGGCCCTTCAAAATCCTCAGCACCAAGCCCATGATGCTCTTAATCTGGCCCTGGTCCTCCTCCACCGCCGCTTCCACCTACACCACCCATAGGTGTGCGCAGCCTATTGCATTAAGGTGTGCACCCCAAAGTTGAAATACACATGCATGTGTTTGCCAGCAGGGAGAGTAATGTATCGGGGCCATGTACCTGTAGGCAAAGAGAAATAGAGCAGAGCAGGTCCGAGGGAGATCTTTCCCATCTCCTCACTGGCAATGCTATGTGCCCTAGGTGATTAGGGTGTGCCCAGGCACACCCGGCACACCCTGTGCGCATGCCTATGTCACCGCCACATCCACCACCACCTCAACCTCCCTCCTACTCCATATGGGCCTCGTCCTTCAGAGATGAAGAAGAACATTGTTTTATTTTTCTGTTTTTTTTTGTTGTTTTAAGTTATTTCCCTATCCACATTTGTTTGCAGAGCACTTGCCATGCTCTTAATTACGTTTTGCTGCCATTTGCAGCACTCTAGCCTTTTTCCTTTCTTTTCCTCTTTCCTTTGGTGTTTTAGAGCCATTTTAGTGCCTTAAAGTTCGGGTCCCCATTGACTTCAATGGGGTTCGGTGTCCGGGAAAAGTTCGGTAAAAGTCCGGGACACGGACCCGGACTTTTTTTTAAAGTTCGGCCGAACCCGTCGAACACGGACATCTAGGTGTCCGCTCAACCCTAGTAGTAGTATATATTTGCTATTCAAGTTTTACATTATGAGATTCCAGTTATATTTACCCCTGCATAAAACATTGGTTCAAAACTGTATTACAAACTGTTTCTAAACTTTTCCAACTTTTTTTTTTATAATTATTAAAGTGTTACTAAATCCACAACAGTAAAATCAGTGTGTATGTGCAGTAAAGAATGCTTGTTATACTCACTGTGGAATCTAAGGGGTTAATCATCCTCATTGTGGAAAAAGGCTGTTTGACCCTGTCTTCTCTGATCCTCCCCAATCCATCTCCTGATCAGACAGAGCCTTTGGAGACACTCTGCACATGTGCAGTTTGGTGTGTATTGCTAGAGATTGTTTTTTTTTTTGGGAGGGTGCATGTGATCAGCAGAGGCCCAATCAGCATTGTCCAGACAGAGGGTCAGGGGTCCTGCAGCCTCAAAGGACAGTTAGAAGAGAAAGAAAACTGCTGCAAGCTTCAACCAGACACTGATAGAAGTCACAAGACTGCTATATACTGCTGACAAGAAAAGGTATTTAGCAGTTTATATTTACTAATACTACTGCATTTCCATGTTCTGTGTACTGTGGGAGAGCAGATATAGTGAGTGCAGGGTCCTTGGTTTATTTAGGGTGTAACATGCTCCTATTCACATGACTTTCCCCATCAGAGCCCCCCACCCTGTGACAGCAGAAGGGGGTTCCTCTCCCCACATCCACTGTGGTATTTGAAATCGGCACAGCTGTGCGGGGTTTCACCTGCATAGCCACGTCATTTGTTCACAGAGATCTGTGAATGAATGGACGGCAAGTCCTGTCTACTACTGAGGCAAATGGCTTGTAGCTCTCAATGAAATATGAGTCTGCTAATCAGTACCCTTGTAGTTCACTGAGATATCTTGCAGCTCAGTAACTATCTACCTGTACAGAGGTACAATCAGAGAGCTGTCAGCAATATCTGCAGGGGCTTGGCATCGCACCCACTATACACTGATCATGGGTGCAATACTTTGGCAGCTTCAGCGTAAAAAATAATAAATGTGCATTTTTTTTTCCTGCAAAATCATGCGTATTATCTATTTTTTTTTAAGCTATACTTAGCCTTTATTGTGCTAGTTTATACCATGTCTTACATAAGCCTATTTCTGGCATTGCTTCCAAAAAGAGGGTTTTATCTACCCCTTCCATATTTTAAAGTGGTTGTAAATCCTTTCATATACCTAGTAAAGTGACCATCCTCTGGTGATACACAGAGTGAAACAAATCCTCCTGCATACGTGGTGCAGGAGATGTCATAGGCTGTGCAGACATGGTACAGGAGATGTCATAGGCTGTGCAGACATGTTACAGGAGATGTCAGAGGCTGTGCAGACATGGTACAGGAGGTGTCAGAGGCTGTGCGGACATGGCACAGGTGATGTCAGAGGCTGTGCATACATGGTACCGGAGATGTCATACGCTGTGGAGACATAGTACAGGAAATGTCATAGGCTGTGCGGACATGGTACAGGAGATGTCATAGGTAGTGTATTATTCGTGTTCGTACCGAATAATTGGATTTTTTGTACCCGAACACGGACACGGACACTTTACTGTATGTTCGGGTAAAAATCCGTGTTCGGTCGTTTTATTTCCGGGTTTTGCATGCTTTGGCGCTCTTTTCATGGCGGGCTTTCAACAGCCAATCAACAATCGTTTAACTGGTGTGCCTTAAGCCATCCCAGCCATGCCTGCAAATGTCTCAGTAGCTGTGATTGGCCGTCTGAAGCATGTGACCAAGTCTTTATAAGTTCGAGGCAGCCGCAGCGGCGTCATTATGCTGCTTAGATTCAGGGACAGAGCACACATCAACGTGCTGGCTGCTGATTAGGGAAAGATAGGCAGGAAAAAACCATTTGTGTCCGGATAGAATTGAGGGACAGGTCGGAGTGTTTAGGCAGGGCGAGTTGTAGGCATTTTAGGGATAGAGTCTGCTGAATTATATAGGGTCAGTGTCTTCTACAAACTACAATCGATATTGCTGTGTGGGGGGTGGGGTGAATCTGCACTCAATCCTGATCTACGATCTCTTCTCAATCCTGTTAGGGACAGAGTCTGCTGAATTTTAGGGAAACTGTGTTCTACAAACTACAATCGATATTGCTGTGTGGGGGGTGGGGTGAATCTGCACTCAATCCTGATCTACGATCTCTTCTCAATCCTGTTAGGGACAGAGTCTGCTGAATTTTAGGGAAACTGTGTTCTACAAACTACAATCGATATTGCTGTGTGGGGGGTGGGGTGAATCTGCACTCAATCCTGATCTACGATCTCTTCTCAATCCTGTTAGGGACAGAGTCTGCTGAATTTTAGGGAAACTGTGTTCTACAAACTACAATCGATATTGCTGTGTGGTGTGGGATTGGAGATAGGCAGGTGTCAGTGATCCACATCCATTTTTCTGTGTGTGAGCTGCAGTGAACACAATCTTTTTGGGCTGCAGTGAACACAATCTTTTTGGGCTGCAGTGAACACAATCTTTTTGGGCTGCAGTGAACACAATCTTTTTGGGCTGCAGTGAACACAATCTTTTTGGGCTGCAGTGAACACAATCTTTTTGGGGTGCAGTGAACAAAATCTTTTTGGGGTGCAGTGAACACAATCCTTTTTGGTGTGCAGTGAACACAATCTTTGTGGGGTGCAGTGAACAAAATCCTTTGTGGGGTGCAGTGAACACAATCTTTTTGGGGTGCAGTGAACAAAATCCTTTTTGGGGTGCAGTGAACAACATCCTTTTTGGGGTGCAGTGAACACAATCTTTTTGGGGTGCAGTGAACAAAATCCTTTGTGGGGTGCAGTGAACACAATCTTTTTGGGGTGCAGTGAACACAATCTTTTTGGGGTGGAGTGAACAACATCCTTTTTGGGGTGCAGTGAACAAAATCCTTTTTGGGGTGCAGTGAACAAAATCATTTTTGGGGTGCAGTGAACACAATCTTTTTGGGGTGCAGTGAACACAATCTTTGTGGGGTGCAGTGAACACAATCTTTTTGGGGTGGAGTGAACAACATCCTTTTTGGGGTGCAGTGAACAACATCCTTTTTGGGGTGCAGTGAACACAATCTTTTTGGGGTGCAGTGAACACAATCTTTGTGGGGTACAGTGAACAGAATCTTTGTGGGGTGCAGTGAACACAATCTTTGGGGGGTACAGTGAACACAATCTTTGTGAGGTGCAGTGAACACAATCTTTGTGGGGTGCAGTGAACACAATCATTGTGGGGTGCAGTGAACTCAATCTTTGTGGGGTACAGTGAACACAATCTCATACTGAAGGTTTGAGGGTGCTGCCTGTTCCATACTCCCCCTACTCCTCATCTAGCCTTTTAGGGGTACAAACAATAGTAATTGGGGCCTAGTGTGGTTGTGTACGTGTGATATACATACACTTTTTTGGGATCATATTTTCTATTCCGCTATTTAATCAAAAACCTTTGGGGATCAGTTAAATTGGGGGATAGTCTGTGTTGGTACGTGTGAGAGAGATCCACCTTTCCAAGTTGTTGGGGTTCATCTCATACTTCTGAAGGTTTGAGGGTGCTGCCTGTTCCATACTCCCCCCTACTCCTAGCCTTTTAGGGGTACAAACAATAGTAATTGGGGCCTAGTGTGGTTGTGTACGTGTGATATACATACACTTTTTTGGGATCATATTTTCTATTCCGCTATTTAATCAAAAACCTCTGGGGATCAGTTAAATTGGGGGATAGTCTGTGTTGGTACGTGTGAGAGAGATCCACCTTTCCAAGTTGTTGGGGTTCATCTCATACTTCTGAAGGTTTGAGGGTGCTGCCTGTTCCATACTCCCCCTACTCCTAGCCTTTTAGGGGTACAAACAATAGTAATTGGGGCCTAGTGTGGTTGTGTACGTGTGATATACATACACTTTTTTGGGATCATATTTTCTATTCCGCTATTTAATCAAAAACCTCTGGGGATCAGTTAAGTTGGGGGATAGTCTGTGTTGGTACGTGTGAGAGAGATCCACCTTTCCAAGTTGTTGGGGTTCATCTCATACTTCTGAAGGTTTGAGGGTGCTGCCTGTTCCATACTCCCCCTACTCCTAGCCTTTTAGGGGTACAAACAATAGTAATTGGGGCCTAGTGTGGTTGTGTACGTGTGATATACATACACTTTTTTGGGATCATATTTTCTATTCCGCTATTTAATCAAAAACCTCTGGGGATCAGTTAAATTGGGGGATAGTCTGTGTTGGTACGTGTGAGAGAGATCCACCTTTCCAAGTTGTTGGGGTTCATCTCATACTTCTGAAGGTTTGAGGGTGCTGCCTGTTCCATACTCCCCCTACTCCTAGCCTTTTAGGGGTACAAACAATAGTAATTGGGGCCTAGTGTGGTTGTGTACGTGTGATATACATACACTTTTTTGGGATCATATTTTCTATTCCGCTATTTAATCAAAAACCTCTGGGGATCAGTTAAATTGGGGGATAGTCTGTGTTGGTACGTGTGAGAGAGATCCACCTTTCCAAGTTGTTGGGGTTCATCTCATACTTCTGAAGGTTTGAGGGTGCTGCCTGTTCCATACTCCCCCTACTCCTAGCCTTTTAGGGGTACAAACAATAGTAATTGGGGCCTAGTGTGGTTGTGTACGTGTGATATACATACACTTTTTTGGGATCATATTTTCTATTCCGCTATTTAATCAAAAACCTCTGGGGATCAGTTAAATTGGGGGATAGTCTGTGTTGGTACGTGTGAGAGAGATCCACCTTTCCAAGTTGTTGGGGTTCATCTCATACTTCTGAAGGTTTGAGGGTGCTGCCTGTTCCATACTCCCCCCTACTCCTAGCCTTTTAGGGGTACAAACAATAGTAATTGGGGCCTAGTGTGGTTGTGTACGTGTGATATACATACACTTTTTTGGGATCATATTTTCTATTCCGCTATTTAATCAAAAACCTCTGGGGATCAGTTAAATTGGGGGATAGTCTGTGTTGGTACGTGTGAGAGAGATCCACCTTTCCAAGTTGTTGGGGTTCATCTCATACTTCTGAAGGTTTGAGGGTGCTGCCTGTTCCATACTCCCCCCTACTCCTAGCCTTTTAGGGGTACAAACAATAGTAATTGGGGCCTAGTGTGGTTGTGTACGTGTGATATACATACACTTTTTTGGGATCATATTTTCTATTCCGCTATTTAATCAAAAACCTCTGGGGATCAGTTAAATTGGGGGATAGTCTGTGTTGGTACGTGTGAGAGAGATCCACCTTTCCAAGTTGTTGGGGTTCATCTCATACTTCTGAAGGTTTGAGGGTGCTGCCTGTTCCATACTCCCCCTACTCCTAGCCTTTTAGGGGTACAAACAATAGTAATTGGGGCCTAGTGTGGTTGTGTACGTGTGATATACATACACTTTTTTGGGATCATATTTTCTATTCCGCTATTTAATCAAAAACCTCTGGGGATCAGTTAAATTGGGGGATAGTCTGTGTTGGTACGTGTGAGAGAGATCCACCTTTCCAAGTTGTTGGGGTTCATCTCATACTTCTGAAGGTTTGAGGGTGCTGCCTGTTCCATACTCCCCCTACTCCTAGCCTTTTAGGGGTACAAACAATAGTAATTGGGGCCTAGTGTGGTTGTGTACGTGTGATATACATACACTTTTTTTGGATCATATTTTCTATTCCGCTATTCAATAAAAACCTTTCTAGGGCAAGATCTTAAATTACAGAAATATGAGGAGACCGTCAAATAAGGGCCGTGGCCTGGGTCGTGGTGCTGCTGGTAGAGCTCCTGTTGCAAGGAGAGGACATGGTCGATCTGTGCCAGCTACACGCACAAGTGAAACACCTTCCTCAAGTGTGAGTAGGCGACAGAACCTGCATCAGTATTTGGTAGGGCATCAAACGCCCCTAGAAGTGATGAGGCCAGAACAAGTTGAGGCGATAGTAGATTGGTTTGCTGCTGACAGTGCCTCCAGTTCCTTCACATTGTCTCCCACCCAGTCTACTGCAGAAAGGTCAGAGTTGGCACCTGCAGCCAATGTCCAACCGTCTTTCACCTCACCCCCTTGCAAATCAGGCCAGCAGTCTGAGCCCCAAGCCATACAGCAGTCTCTTATTCTTTTTGAGGACTCTGTCAGCAGGGTTTCCCAGGGCCATCCACCTAGCCCTGCCCCAGAAGTGGAAGAGATTGAGTGCAGCGATGCCCAACCACTTATTCCTCAAGATGAGTACATGCAAGGATCATCGCAGCACGTCTCCGATGATGACGAAACGCAGGTGCCAACTGCTGCGGCGTTCAGCATTGTGGAGACCGACAAGGAGGGCAGGGGTGAAGACTGGGTGGAAGATGATGTGGAGGACGATGAGGTCCTCGACCCCACATGGAATGAACGTCATGCAGGTGAACTGAGTAGTTTGGAGGAAGAGGCGGTGGTCGCACAGAGCCACCAGCACAGCAGAAGAGGGAGCAGGGTGCAGAAGCGGAGCGGCCGTGCCCTAGACACTACGCCCGCTACTGCCCAACGCAGCAAGGGAACGAGCGCACCAAAGTCAGCTCAAAGGAGTTCTCTAGCGTGGAAGTTCTTTAGAAAATGTGCTGATGACAGGACACGAGTGGTTTGCACCCTGTGCAATCAGAGCTTGAAGCGAGGCATGAACCTTCTCAACCTGAGCACAACCTGCATGATCAGGCATCTAAGTGCAAAGCACGAGCTGCAGTGGAGTACACACCTTCAAAACCAAGAAACGTCTCTGGCTCATCCTGCTTCCTCTTCTGCTGCAGTCTCGGCCGCTCCAGCCACATCTGTAGTGATACCGGCACCTGCCACCCCGCAAACAGACGATCTGTCAGCAACACCACCACCTGGGTCACCAACAACCATCTCCACAATGTCCCGTGGAAGCGTTCAGCTTTCCATCTCCCAAACACTTGAGAGGAAGAGGAAGTACCCCCCTACCCACCCGCGATCCCTGGCCCTGAATGCCAGCATTTCAAAATTATTGGCCTTTGAAATGCTGTCATTCCGTCTGGTGGAGACGCACAGTTTTAAAAACCTTATGTCGGTGGCTGTCCCACAGTACGTCGTGCCCAGCCGCCACTACTTTTCCAGGCAAGCCATCCCTTCCCTGCACAACCAAGTGGGGGAAAAAATCAGGTGTGCACTGCGCAACGCCATCTGTGCCAAGGTCCACCTAACTACGGATACGTGGACCAGTAAGCACGGTCAGGGGCGTTATATCTCCCTAACGGCACACTGGGTAAATGCAGTGGCGGATGGGCCTGAGGCGGATAGCAATTTGGCGCATGTCCTTCCACCACCGAGGATTGCAGGGCGCTTCAGTTTGCCTCCTGTTCCTAACTCCTCCTACTCCGCTTCCTCATCCTCTACCGCCTCCTCATCCGGACAGCGTAACACCTTCACCACCAACTTCAGCACGGCCAGGGGTAAACGACAGCAGGCAGTTTTACAACTTGCCTGTTTGGGGGACAAACCACACACCGCGCAGGAGTTGTGGAGGAGCATGGAACAGCAGACAAATGAGTGGTTGCTGCCAGCGAGCCTCAAGCCCGGCCTGGTGGTGTGCGATAACGGGCGAAATCTCATAGCAGCTCTGGGCCTAGCCGGTTTGACGCACATCCCTTGCCTGGCGCATGTGCTGAATTTGGTGGTGCAGAGGTTCCTTAAAAACTACCCCGATATGTCAGAGCTGCTGCAGAAAGTGCGGGCCGTTTGTGCGCACTTTCGGCGTTCTCACCCTGCTGCTGCTCGCCTGGCAGCGCTGCAGCGTAACTTCGGCCTTCCCGCTCACCGCCTCATATGTGACGTGCCCACAAGGTGGAACTCCACCTTGCACATGCTGGAAAGACTGTGCG
Organism: Pelophylax lessonae; assembly: GCF_965119305.1. NCBI lineage: Eukaryota > Metazoa > Chordata > Amphibia > Anura > Ranidae > Pelophylax > Pelophylax lessonae. The sequence continues at coordinate 115,189,703 of NC_138779.1, forward strand.
AGCAGCAGCAGGCCATAGTGGAGTTTCAGCTGCAGCACGCACGCGTGAGTCGCTCTGCGGAACAGCACCACTTCACCACCAATAACTGGGCCTCCATGCGAGACCTGTGTGCCTTGTTGCGCTGTTTTGAGTACTCCACCAACATGGCCAGTGGCAATGACGCCGTTCTCAGCTTAACTATCCCACTTCTATGCCTCCTTGAAAAAACAATTCGGGCGATGATGGAAGAGGATGTGGCACAGGATGAGGAGGAGGAGGAGGATGAAGAGGTAACATTTCCAAGGCTTTCAGGGCAGTCATTCGCAAGGGGCTCCGAGGGTGGGTTCCTGCACACGCAAACGCCAGGGACGCAATTGTCCAGCAGGGGCACAGTTCTGGAGGATGAGGAGGATGAGGAGGAGGAGGAGCTGGAGGAGGAGATGGAACCATGTTCACAGCAGGGTGGCACCCAGGCCAGCTCATGGCCATCACTGGTGCGTGGCTGGGGGGATACAGAGGACACGGACCATACACCTCCCACAGAGGACAGCCTTTCGTTGCCTCTGGGCAGCCTGGCACACATGAGCGATTACATGCTGCAGTGTCTCCACAACGACCGCCGAGTTGCCCACATTCTAACTTGTGCTGATTACTGGGTGGCCACGCTGCTGGATCCCCGTTACAAGGACAACGTACCGTCCTTAATTCACTCACTGGAGCGCGATCGCAAGATGCGCGAGTACAAGCGCACGCTGGTAGACGCCATGCTGCTGGCATTCCCATCTGACAGCGGGGCCACAGTGGAAGCACAAGGCAGAGGAGGAGGAGGAGGAGGTCGCCAACGCAACCAGGGCACCGCCAGCACCTCAGAAGGCAGGGTTAGCATGGCCGAAATGTGGAAAAGCTTTGTCAGCACGCCACAACAAACAGCAGCACCAGCAGCTCAGATGGAACGTCTTAGCAGGAGGCAGCATTTTACCAACATGGTGGAGCAGTATGTGTGCACACGCCTACATGTAGTGAATGACGGGTCTGCCCCCTTCAACTTCTGGGTCTCCAAATTGGGCACATGGCCTGAGCTTGCCCTTTACGCCTTGGAGGTGCTGGCGTGCCCTGCAGCCAGTGTATTATCTGAACGGGTATTTAGCACGGCTGGGGGCGTTATAACAGACAAGCGCAGCCGCCTGTCCAGAGACAATGTGGACAAGCTCACGTTCATTAAAATGAACCAGGCATGGATCCCACGGGACTTTTCCGTACCTTATGCAGAATAGCAATGGATACCGACCTTACCCACCCATTGTTCCATTTTTGCTCTTTCTCACTCTTTTGGGGTGTACCCTCATTTAAAATTTGTGAAAAGAAGCAGTGTTGGCTACCTCGTCCTCCTCCTCAGGGCCAGATTAATGTAGGGTCTATTGGAGCTGCAGCTCCAGGCCCCTACCTTTTATATAGGCCCCGGGTTGGCCATATTCACTGTTACCGCTCTTCTGTCACTTGTAAACACAGAAGTCTGGCTTCTATGCTCGCTTCCCCAGGCAGCACCCTCAGAACCTCCCCACACAGCGTGAAGGCCGGACAAGGAGGGACAGTTGGCGATGCATGGATGTGTTTATGGGCTTCAGAGACAGCATCCCATGTTGAATTAGGCATGCATGGCTGCACCCTTCCTCCTCTGGGTGCATGGCAAGGCACGGCCCTAAGGCCCTTCAAAATCCTCAGCACCAAGCCCATGATGCTGTTAATCCGGCCCTGGTCCTCCTCCACCGCCGCTTCCACCTACACCGCCCATAGGTGTGCGCAGCCTATTGCATTAAGGTGTGCACCCCAAAGTTGAAATACACATGCATGTGTTTGCCAGCAGGGAGAGTAATGTATCGGGGCCATGTACCTGTAGGCAAGGAGAAATAGAGCAGAGCAGGTCCCAGGGAGATCTTTCCCATCTCCTCACTGGCAATGCTATGTGCCCTAGGTGATTAGGGTGTGCCCAGGCACACCCAGCACACCCTGTGCGCACGCCTATGTCACCGCCACATCCACCACCACCTCAACCTCCCTCCTACTCCATATGGGCCTCGTCCTTCAGAGATGAAGAAGAACATTGTTTTATTTTTCTGTTTTTTTTTGTTGTTTTAAGTTATTTCCCTATCCACATTTGTTTGCAGAGCACTTGCCATGCTCTTAATTACGTTTTGCTGCCATTTGCAGCACTCTAGCCCTTTCCTTTGGTGTTTTAGAGCCATTTTAGTGCCTTAAAGTTCGGGTCCCCATTGACTTCAATGGGGTTCGGTGTCCGGGAAAAGTTCGGTAAAAGTCCGGGACACGGACCCGGACTTTTTTTTAAAGTTCGGCCGAACCCGTCGAACACGGACATCTAGGTGTCCGCTCAACCCTAGTCATAGGCTGTGCAGACATGCAACAAGACATGTCATAGGCTGTGCGGACATGGTAAAGGACATGCCATAGGCTGTGCAGACATGGTACAGGAGATGTCATAGGCTGTGCGGAAATGTTACAGGAGATGTCATACGCTGTGCGGACATGGTGCAGTAGATGTCAGAGGTTGTGCAGACATGATGCAGGAGATGTCATAGGCTGTGCGGACATGGTACAGGAGATGTCAGAGGCTGTGCAGACAGGGTGCAGTAGATGTCATAGGCTGTGCGGACATGGTGCAGGAGATGTCAGAAGCTGTGCGGAAATGCTACAGGAGATATCATACGCTGTGCGGACATGGTGCAGGAGATGTCATAGGCTGTGCGGACATGGTGCAGGAGATGTCATAGACTGTGCGGACATGGTGCAGGAGATGTCATAGGCTGTGCGGACATGGTGCAGGAGATGTCAGAGGCTGTGCAGACATGTACAGTAGATGTCAGAGGCTGTGTGGACATGGTACAGGAGATGTAAGAGGCTATGCAGACATGTACAGGAGATGTCAGAGGCTGGGGGGGGGTATTAGAGTGGGAAGATTTCAAGAAATACAGGATCCTGGAGCACAAGGGACATGCAGGAGATGTCAGAGGCTGTGCAGACATGTACAGTAGATGACAGAGGCTGTGTGGACATGGTACAGGAGATGTAAGAGTGGGGGTGGGGGTATTAGAGTGGGAAGATTTCAAGAAATACAGGATCCAGCAGCACAAGGGACATGCAGGAGATGTCAGAGGCTGTGCAGACATGTACAGTAGATGTCAGAGGCTGTGAGGACATGGTACAGGAGATGTAAGAGGCTATGCAGACATGTACAGGAGATGTCAGAGGCTGTGCAGACATGTACAGTAGATGTCAGAGGCAGTGTGGACATGGTACAGGAGATGTAAGAGTGGGGGTGGGGGTATTAGAGTGGGAAGATTTCAAGAAATACAGAATCCAGCAGCACAAGGGACATGCAGGAGATGTCAGAGGCTGTGCAGACATGTACAGTAGATGTCAGAGGCTGTGTGGACATGGTACAGGAGATGTAAGAGGCTATGCAGACATGTACAGGAGATGTCAGAGGCTGTGCAGACATGGTACAGGAGATGTAAGAGGCTATGCAGACATGTACAGGAGATGTCAGAGGCTGTGCAGACATGGTGCAGGAGATGTCAGAGGCTGTGCAGACATGGGGCAGGAGATGTCAGAGCCTGTGCAGGCATGGTGCAGGAGATGTCAGAGGCTGTGCAGACATGGTGCAGGAGATGTCAGAGGCTGTGCAGATATGGTAAAGGAGATGTCATAGGCTGTGCAGACATGGAAATGTCATAGGCTGTGCGGACATGGTACAGAAGAGGTCATAGGCTGTGCAGACATGGTACAGAAGAGGTCATAGGCTGTGCAGAAATGGTACAGGAGAAGTCATAGGCTGTGCGGACATGGTAAAGGAGATGTCATAGGCTGTGCAGAAATGGTGCAGAAGATGTCAGACTGTGCGGACATGGTGCAGGAGAGCAAAACAGGACAGGTGGTCAGAGGCTGTGCATTGGATGGTACAGGACAGAGAGAGAAACAGGACAGGTGGCCAGGGGCTGCGGAGGCCAGAGGGCTCCAGTCCTATTACTCGGCTGGCTGTGATGTGGAGACTGGCGTGCACCACCACCACAAAGACGAGTGCAATACATTTAAAAATGGCGCCGCCCGGCTCCATTATGTCACTGCGCATTCGCCGCCTGCCTGAAAATGGCGAAGCATGTACAGGCTTTCCCAAGCCCAGCAATTTTCAGAACATAGCATGCGCAGTTGCTGTGTTGGCCCGGGCCTGCAGCCATATTCTTTACGGCGCTGCTGCTCTCAAAGCAGCCCCACAGCAGACGGACTTGCCGTCCTACCGGGAAATTTACCGTTATACTGGTAGGTCAGTCCGGCCTTGTGGGCATGGTTAGGCACTTTTGAGGAGTGCCAGTCACAGCTCCCTTAGTGCTTTTCTTCCCTGCCACACCAGAAAATTACAACCGCCGGAGGTTGGGGGGGGGGGTATTAGAGTGGGAAGATTTCAAGAAATACAGGATCCAGCAGCACAAGGGACACATCTAATTACATTAGCTCCTTTTTCTCGTCTTATTTTGCTGTATGTAATGTTTTTTTTGTTTGTTTTTGTTTTATTTTTTTAATTCCATTTCATTGAAGCTGTTATAACTGCAAAGGGTGGGCAAACTCAGTATTGAACCTTACGGACTAAGGCTCGGTTTCCACTAGTGCGACTTGCGGTGCGACTTGACACATGTCAAGTCGCACAGCAAGTCAAACCCCATTGTTTTCAATGGGGCACGTTTCCACTGCCGCGGCTTCAGTTGCCGCGACCTCAAAAGTAAATCGTGTACTACTTTTGAGCGCGACTTCCCTCTATATATGAGGGACAAGTCTAACTGAAGCCGCGGTTTACTTTTGCTACGAAGTCGTGCTAGAAGTAGCACGACTTCGTAGCCGCACTAGTGGAAACCTAGCCTAAAGGCTTGTACGCACTTGACGAAAATCGGACGAAATATCCTCCTTTTTCTCTCTCTTGCTCAGCCTTCTTTACCGTTTTTAGTTGACAGTGCATAATGTTCACGAAATTTCTTGTCCGTTTTTTTTTTTTTTTGGACGTTTGTTCCTAGACTTCTGGGTCGTCAGCAACTTCAGATCATGCACGGTCTTTTTTGCGGACGTACTGCATACACATTAAATGAAAATTGGTCGTGCTGGGGACGGACGATAAAAATTTTAGTGTTTGTCCCTCTGTTTTTTTTTTCATTGAAAATGTCGGCATCGGCGGCTGAAAGTTGTGTACACACTAGCCGAAAATCATACGATTTTACTGCGGAAGGGAATTTTCGGCAGATTTTCTACTAGTGTGTACCCCAGGCGCCCCAATAGTTTTGACAATATCGTGTATGTGGGTGCAGGATTGCGTGTAACTTGCTTGTTTTCCCACACTTGCAGAAAAAATACTCTGATGTTAGCAGAGCTGTACAAATTCTTAATTGAACCCTCACGCACTTGAAATTGCAGCACATTTTCCTGTGCTGGGAAATGCATAGCACTATGCGGTTTCCCTGCGGCTGGTATTTTTAGAAATGGTTCATGGACCTTTTCCCTGCATTTCCAGCAGGTATAACGGCCTATTCAAATGAATGGGCTGCTGTGCCTGCACAAATGTGGCTGTGGGAAAACCACAATAGTGTGAACCTAGCCTAAAGTAGTGAATGGAACATTAACCAAACATGGTGCCGCATGCAGAACAATTTAAACATATTACTTTATAATTAAATAAAGACAAAAACGATGCTGGACTTGCAATGGTATGATGGGCCCTGGCCCTTTATTAACTATATTTAATAACTACATTACTTTAGTTCAGCCCCAAAGCTCGAACTAACCATACACATTAACGTAGCAATAACTGTGATCCAGTCAAAAAACTCAGACCACCCTTTGTATGACACCATACAAGAAAAACACACCCACAAGCCATGCTCAACTTACGAGCATGGCACCACCACAAGGCCCAAAGCCCTTTCAATACACAATTGCAAGTCCAGATTAAAAATGTCATTTGCAACTTCCGACAAATGAACCATATCCCATATATAAAAACCCCTTAAACCCCCTTCTAAATCCACATGTCTGAATGAAAAACCCCCCATAGGGACATAAATTTAGAGATAGCCCTATTTACCTTTACACGTGTTTTCTCCAAAAAGAATTGCTCTTCCGAAAACCAACACAATCTGGGTATAATTTCGGAAAAAACAAAAATACAAGCAGAAAACACAGACTGCAAATGCATAAGATCAGATTTAATATGCAATAACAAATCTACGCTTTTTCGGGAGCCTAAATCATTCCCCCCAAGATGAATAATAACCGCATCGGGGGAAGGCCAAATCAAACGCAGTTCATAAAAAACAGAACGGATGTTCTGCCAACGCATTCCACGCCTACCGTACCAGAATAGCGAAGCAGAGGATGATGAAAAACCCAAATTTGTAGTATAAACCCGAACTTCTGCCCTCTTGTGGGCCCAAAAAACGAACGAATGTCCGACGATCCAAATAATTTTGCGGGAACCTGCAATTAAATACAAGAATTAGGACGGACATATGACTTGAAGGCAGAAGAACGCCATCTACCAATATTTCTAATAGAATCGTCAGACATACCAAATTGAGCAGCAGTGGTAGCTGCGCCAATTCGGAAGGAATGAGCAGAAATCGGAAGATGGCCCAAATTCAAATGGACCAAACATTTTTTTAGAATAGAATTGAATTGAAAAACCGTCAGCGGGCTACCGTTTTGATGTATGAGAAATTGAAGAAATGGAAGAGGCCTGACTAACAAATAACTCTCAACCCGATGAACAGCGCAAATTTTAGAATTTTCGTATCGCCCCAGAGATATCCAATGCCCCTTACCAAATTGATCCTTTTTACTTCGCCTCAAAAAAACGCGAAGCACACCTCTGGTAACAGAAACATCAGAGAATCTTAAACCATCGATGGCAGATGATTTAGACGCCAGCAGCTCCGAAATGCGAAATGCACCGAAGAAGCACAAGCAAAAAGCGCATTGCAACAATACAGCTTCATAATGTGAAAAACAAACAGAATTGGAGGCCACACACAAATTTTCCAACAATGAAAGGGAAACAGCAAGCCTTCTATCAGGGGTAATATTAGACTTGCGATAACCCTTCAAAGCCAATTTCACTGAGAAAATTTCCATACATGAGCGGTGACCGTGCAATTTCGCGAAAAACGAAATACCAGCTAAAGACTTGAGAATATGGGAATAAGAAAATTGTCTATTAAATAAATATTCCAAAAAGGACAAAACGTTTTTTTCAGAAAAAGAAAATTTACGAATATCACTGCCAACAAAAAAGGAAGACCACATACGCCACGCGGCGTGGTACGAGCGCCATGTAGAAGGAGCCAAGGAAGAGAAAATAGCAGAAGAAACCTTTGTCAGACCAGATTCCACAGGTGAGAAGGGCATGAAATGCCCAATAGATCCGCGCCGGGAGCTGCAATCCGAAAACGGTCCATCTGCTGGCGAGACAGAGAATCAGCAATAATGTTTGAAAATCCGGGAATATATTTAGCTTTTAGCCATATATTGAGTTTTAAACATAACAAAACTAAATATCTAAGAAGTGAAATGACCGGAAGAGACCTGGAGGACAAGCAATTAATTGCAAATACTACTCCCTTATTGTCGGAATGTAGCAATATACGCTTATTACTAAATTGCAGTCCCCAGATCTCCAATGCAACCAGAACTGGAAACAATTCCAATAAAACTATGCAACCAGTCAAACCTTTATCTATCCATGTGACAGGCCAAGTAGCAGCTGACCAATGGCCGTTCCAGTAAACGCCATAACCGTGCGAGCCGGAGTCATCAGTGAACAAATCTAAAGCAGAAGATGAGCAAAAACAATCTTGCCAAACGGTGTAGCCATTGAAAGAATCCAAAAATCGCAACCAAATTAATAAATCATCTCTAATGTCAGCCGACACAGAAATGAAATGACTAGGGGAAGAGACTCCGGAAATAGCCCTATACAACCGTTTAGTAAAGGCTCTGCCCATTGGCATGACCCTTGATGCAAAGTTGAGTAAACCTAGAAGAGATTGAATAAATTTCAACCTGACCTTCTTCTTACCTACAACAAAAGTCAAAAGTAAACGAATTTTAGATATTTTTGAATCAGGTAGACGAAAAACCATGGCAGTCGTGTCGATGTGAATACCTAAAAATTCAAGGCAAGATGTAGGATATACTGATTTTTCGACTGCCAATGGAACACCAAATTCGCAGCAAATATTTTCAAAGTACCTAAAACAAGATATGCAATCGGAAGACCCTGCCTTTCCAATAAAGAGAAAGTCGTCTAAATAATGAAGTACACTATCTGGACCCGACTTGCTAACAATTACCCATTCCAAAAATGTGGAGAATAATTCAAAATAATAACAGGAGATGGAGCACCCCATCGGCAAGCATTTGTCAAAAAAGAACTCTCCATCGAAACAAAAACCCAAAGAATCAAAAGCATTGGGATGAATGGGCAACAGTCGAAAAGCGGATTTTATGTCAGCTTTAGCAAGTAAGGCCGAGCAACCTGCTTTTCTAATCTTGGACAGTGCATCGTCAAATGTAGCATAAGACACAGAACATAAATCAGTATCAAACGAAATTCACCATCCACCTTCTTGGCTATGACCCCTAGCGGGGAGACCCTAAAATTAGGAAAGGGGGGAGCAGAAAAAGGCCCTGCAACCCTACCGCTAGCAATCTCTTTAGCAATTTTGTGCCGGACGACGTCAGGATGCACAGCCACAGAAGGAAGATTGTCGTGAATTACACAACCTGTACCTGAAAAGGAAGGTAAAGAAAAACCAAAACAAAAACCCTGAATCAAAATATCGGCGGACCTACGGTTTGGGTAAACCCGTAGCCAGGGGAGCATTTTTTCCAAGCTCACTGTAGTTTCCGCCTTTAAGAAAAATTTGCTTCTCATTCGATTGACTACCAAGCGAAGCCTGTTTTTTGTAGCATTTAGATACAGGATGAGCCCCAGCACAATGCGAGCACTCGTGCCTGAATTTACAAGCATGCGGCCATTTACACATGCCATCGTTGAATCCAAAACAAACACCTTTTCTATGAGTAACAGAATTAGGAGGTTTCGGCACAAAAGCAGGCTTCTGCGGCAACAACAAGTTGAGCCATAATCCTACGTCTTTAACACCCCATTGCAAAGATTTATGGATGGACAGCTTCTGTCTGAACGATTCGTCATAAGCCAGCCAACCTAAACCAGGGAAATTCTTGTATGCTTCCAGCACTATATCCAAGTGCTGGAAAAGCCCGCTACACAATTCTGGTCTCTTTTCACCCAGCACACTGGAATAAATACAGAAACCCTGTAACCAATTATGGAATGTCCTGGGAGCTACCCTGGATCTATCCTCGCCCGTCTTATCATTGTCAAACTTCGAAAGCTTGAGGCCAGGAAGCAATGACAGGATGTCAACATACTCCCCTCTAAAAATGTTCTCTTTAACCGTCTCCTTAAGATGAAATCCTAAAGGAGATACTGGACAGGGTAAAGCTTCCTTTAAAGCAATCTCAGGTACCTTTCCACAATTACCAGCAAAAGCCTCATGATGAGCTACTGGAACTGGATCTACAACGTATGCATCAGAAGGAGAAACATCCACCAGTGCAACATTACCCCAAACCTCCTGCAGAGAGGCAGGAACCTCAGACTCATTAACATTTAACTCATTAACATCCCCACATATGGCAGAATCGCTTGTTATGGCAGAATCGCTTGTTAGCATTGGATTAGAAAATTTCTTACAAAAAGTAGACATAACTTGCACAAATTCAGAGATTAACATAGCATTAGCAGGGTGCTCACCTGCAACGGCTGCGTCACCACTGACCGCAGCACCGCTATTTGAAGGCCGTTGGACCGGAGCCGGGAGAGAAACATTAGCAGAAGAGGAATCTGAGGCCACCGCTGCCGGTACCGAACCGGGTAGAACTGTACTAGTCGGCCGACCTGCAACGACCCTCTTCTTCTTAACTGCAGGGATTGGAGCCGATGAGACCACATCCGGACCAAATCTGCTAGGCTTCCTCTTGATCCGCTGTGATTTACCATCCCGGGACCCGGAGGAAGCCGTCGCCCGGAAATGACGACTGCCGCTAACCACATCCAGGTCACCGGGGGCGGACGATCCCATTCGCGAAGGCCGCCAATCGGAAGCCGCGTCATCGCCGGGGTCAACAGGAGCCGGAAACACGCAAGAAGCCTGGGACGAAGATGGCGGAGGACCAGCAGAGACGGAGGCATCCACCGGAATGGAGAGGCATTTCTTCACCCACTCCTCGCCATCCGCGCTACGGGCTCTCTCCAGCAATTCTCGCAGAAGGGACTCCATGACCAGGTAACAGCTAGGCAACGAACTTCTTGGTCCTCTCCTGTCCACTGATTTTAAACCGTTAATTCACTCCCTTATATAGGGAATAACTGTCACTTCCAGGATTGAAATTCCTCCAATCAATACAGTAAATATATATATTTTTTTTTTTTAAATACCAATAGCCTTTTAGCTTTAACTGACCAATCCTGTCATCTGTAATTTGACCAATAGCAATATTTATATTCTATACAGTACATTTTTTTACACACACATTTTTTTTTTTGGTCTTGCCACGGCCCCATACATGCATGGCAGGTACTATGACCCGCCATGCATTTCATTCATTCCATGTGTATCTTCCTGGTACGTGCATTTTCAAACACAGTTATTTGTTCGCCAGCAATTATTGTTCAGTGAGTGTGACTGCTTTAAAAATAAAAATACTATATATACAGTATTAACATTAGCATGATTATTTTAAATTTATTCCTGTGTAGCAAATTCATATTTGCAGGCAGCAGGCTTCCGGGTTTAGCTCCGATACGTAGTCTTACACATGCGCTTTGTCAAACAAACAACTTTTATAAATTGCATACGTTTCCAATTTGTTTACCGTTGCTGTTGGCAGACAATTACTGATTGTGTTATGTGTTGCCTTTTTAAACATGCAACAAAATCTGAAGCATTTCATTTATAAAGTATATATGAATTGGAACATCTGGCCCTAGGAGTGAATTAGGCAAGTTGCTAAGCAACGTGAATCTTGAGATCTTTGGTTGTCATTGAAGAGGTAGTAAATAGGGTTGAGCGAACACCTAGATGTCCGTGTTCGACGGGTTCGGCCGAACTTTAAAAAAAAGTCCGGGTCCGTGTCCCGGACTTTTACCGAACTTTTCCCGGACACCGAACCCCATTGAAGTCAATGGGGACCCGAACTTTAAGGCACTAAAATGGCTCTAAAACACCAAAGGAAAGGGCTAGAGTGCTGCAAATGGCAGCAAAACGTAATTAAGAGCATGGCAAGTGCTCTGCAAACAAATGTGGATAGGAAAATAACTTAAAACAACAAAAAAAAAACAGAAAAATAAAACAATGTTCTTCTTCATCTCTGAAGGACGAGGCCCATATGGAGTAGGAGGGAGGTTGAGGTGGTGGTGGATGTGGCGGTGACATAGGCGTGCGCACAGGGTGTGCTGGGTGTGCCTGGGCACACCCTAATCACCTAGGGCACATAGCATTGCCAGTGAGGAGATGGGAAAGATCTCCCTGGGACCTGCTCTGCTCTATTTCTCCTTGCCTACAGGTACATGGCCCCGATACATTACTCTCCCTGCTGGCAAACACATGCATGTGTATTTCAACTTTGGGGTGCACACCTTAATGCAATAGGCTGCGCACACCTATGGGCGGTGTAGGTGGAAGCGGCGGTGGAGGAGGACCAGGGCCGGATTAACAGCATCATGGGCTTGGTGCTGAGGATTTTGAAGGGCCTTAAGGGCCGTGCCTTGCCATGCACCCAGAGGAGGAAGGGTGCAGCCATGCATGCCTAATTCAACATGGGATGCTGTCTCTGAAGCCCATAAACACATCCATGCATCGCCAACTGTCCCTCCTTGTCCGGCCTTCACGCTGTGTGGGGAGGTTCTGAGGGTGCTGCCTGGGGAAGCGAGCATAGAAGCCAGACTTCTGTGTTTACAAGTGACAGAAGAGCGGTAACAGTGAATATGGCCAACCTGGGGCCTATATAAAAGGTAGGGGCCTGGAGCTGCAGCTCCAATAGCCCCTACATTAATCTGGCCCTGAGGAGGAGGACGAGGTAGCCAACACTGCTTCTTTTCAAAAATTTTAAATGAGGGTACACCCCAAAAGAGTGAGAAAGAGCAAAAATGGAACAATGGGTGGGTAAGGTCGGTATCCATTGCTATTCTGCATAAGGTACGGAAAAGTCCCGTGGGATCCATGCCTGGTTCATTTTAATGAACGTGAGCTTGTCCACATTGTCTCTGGACAGGCGGCTGCGCTTGTCTGTTATAACGCCCCCAGCCGTGCTAAATACCCGTTCAGATAATACACTGGCTGCAGGGCACGCCAGCACCTCCAAGGCGTAAAGGGCAAGCTCAAGCCATGTGCCCAATTTGGAGACCCAGAAGTTGAAGGGGGCAGACCCGTCATTCACTACATGTAGGCGTGTGCACACATACTGCTCCACCATGTTGGTAAAATGCTGCCTCCTGCTAAGACGTTCCATCTGAGCTGCTGGTGCTGCTGTTTGTTGTGGCGTGCTGACAAAGCTTTTCCACATTTCGGCCATGCTAACCCTGCCTTCTGAGGTGCTGGCGGTGCCCTGGTTGCGTTGGCGACCTCCTCCTCCTCCTCCTCTGCCTTGTGCTTCCACTGTGGCCCCGCTGTCAGATGGGAATGCCAGCAGCATGGCGTCTACCAGCGTGCGCTTGTACTCGCGCATCTTGCGATCGCGCTCCAGTGAGTGAATTAAGGACGGTACGTTGTCCTTGTAACGGGGATCCAGCAGCGTGGCCACCCAGTAATCAGCACAAGTTAGAATGTGGGCAACTCGGCGGTCGTTGTGGAGACACTGCAGCATGTAATCGCTCATGTGTGCCAGGCTGCCCAGAGGCAACGAAAGGCTGTCCTCTGTGGGAGGTGTATCGTCCGTGTCCTCTGTATCCCCCCAGCCACGCACCAGTGATGGCCATGAGCTGGCCTGGGTGCCACCCTGCTGTGAACATGGTTCCATCTCCTCCTCCAGCTCCTCCTCCTCCTCATCCTCCTCATCCTCCAGAACTGTGCCCCTGCTGGACAATTGCGTCCCTGGCGTTTGCGTGTGCAGGAACCCACCCTCGGAGCCCCTTGCGAATGACTGCCCTGAAAGCCTTGGAAATGTTACCTCTTCATCCTCCTCCTCCTCCTCATCCTGTGCCACATCCTCTTCCATCATCGCCCGAATTGTTTTTTCAAGGAGGCATAGAAGTGGGATAGTTAAGCTGAGAACGGCGTCATTGCCACTGGCCATGTTGGTGGAGTACTCAAAACAGCGCAACAAGGCACACAGGTCTCGCATGGAGGCCCAGTTAAATTAAATAGCGGAATAGAAAATATGATCCAAAAAAAGTGTATGTATATCACACGTACACAACCACACTGGGCCCCAATTACTATTGTTTGTACCCCTAAAAGGCTAGATGAGGAGTAGGGGGAGTATGGAACAGGCAGCACCCTCAAACCTTCAGAAGTATGAGATGAACCCCAACAACTTGGAAAGGTGGATCTCTCTCACACGTACCGACACAGACTATCCCGCAATTCAATTGATCCTCAAAGGTTTTTATTGAATAGCGGAATAGGAAATATGATCAAAAAAAGTGTATGTATCTCGCACGTACACAACCACACTAGGCCCCAATTACTATTGTTTGTACCCCTAAAAGGCTAGATGAGGAGTAGGGGGGGTATGGAACAGGCAGCACCCTCAAACCTTCAGAAGTATGAGATGAACCCCAACAACTTGGAAAGGTGGATCTCTCTCACACGTACCAACACAGACTATCCCCCAATTTAACTGATCCCCAAAGGTTTTTGATTAAATAGCGGAATAGAAAATATGATCCCAAAAAAGTGTATGTATATCACACGTACACAACCACACTAGGCCCCAATTACTATTGTTTGTACCCCTAAAAGGCTAGGAGTAGGGGGAGTATGGAACAGGCAGCACCCTCAAACCTTCAGAAGTATGAGATGAACCCCAACAACTTGGAAAGGTGGATCTCTCTCACACGTACCAACACAGACTATCCCCCAATTTAACTGATCCCCAAAGGTTTTTGATTAAATAGCGGAATAGAAAATATGATCCCAAAAAAGTGTATGTATATCACACGTACACAACCACACTAGGCCCCAATTACTATTGTTTGTACCCCTAAAAGGCTAGGAGTAGGGGGAGTATGGAACAGGCAGCACCCTCAAACCTTCAGAAGTATGAGATGAACCCCAACAACTTGGAAAGGTGGATCTCTCTCACACGTACCAACACAGACTATCCCCCAATTTAACTGATCCCCAAAGGTTTTTGATTAAATAGCGGAATAGAAAATATGATCCCAAAAAAGTGTATGTATATCACACGTACACAACCACACTAGGCCCCAATTACTATTGTTTGTACCCCTAAAAGGCTAGGAGTAGGGGGAGTATGGAACAGGCAGCACCCTCAAACCTTCAGAAGTATGAGATGAACCCCAACAACTTGGAAAGGTGGATCTCTCTCACACGTACCAACACAGACTATCCCCCAATTTAACTGATCCCCAAAGGTTTTTGATTAAATAGCGGAATAGAAAATATGATCCCAAAAAAGTGTATGTATATCACACGTACACAACCACACTAGGCCCCAATTACTATTGTTTGTACCCTTAAAAGGCTAGGAGTAGGGGGAGTATGGAACAGGCAGCACCCTCAAACCTTCAGAAGTATGAGATGAACCCCAACAACTTGGAAAGGTGGATCTCTCTCACACGTACCAACACAGACTATCCCCCAATTTAACTGATCCCCAAAGGTTTTTGATTAAATAGCGGAATAGAAAATATGATCCCAAAAAAGTGTATGTATATCACACGTACACAACCACACTAGGCCCCAATTACTATTGTTTGTACCCCTAAAAGGCTAGATGAGGAGTAGGGGGAGTATGGAACAGGCAGCACCCTCAAACCTTCAGAAGTATGAGATTGTGTTCACTGTACCCCACAAAGATTGAGTTCACTGCACCCCACAATGATTGTGTTCACTGCACCCCACAAAGATTGTGTTCACTGCACCTCACAAAGATTGTGTTCACTGTACCCCCCAAAGATTGTGTTCACTGCACCCCACAAAGATTCTGTTCACTGTACCCCACAAAGATTGTGTTCACTGCACCCCAAAAAGATTGTGTTCACTGCACCCCAAAAAGGATGTTGTTCACTGCACCCCAAAAAGGATGTTGTTCACTCCACCCCAAAAAGATTGTGTTCACTGCACCCCACAAAGATTGTGTTCACTGCACCCCAAAAAGATTGTGTTCACTGCACCCCAAAAATGATTTTGTTCACTGCACCCCAAAAAGGATTTTGTTCACTGCACCCCAAAAAGGATGTTGTTCACTCCACCCCAAAAAGATTGTGTTCACTGCACCCCACAAAGGATTTTGTTCACTGCACCCCAAAAAGATTGTGTTCACTGCACCCCAAAAAGGATGTTGTTCACTGCACCCCAAAAAGGATTTTGTTCACTGCACCCCAAAAAGATTGTGTTCACTGCACCCCACAAAGGATTTTGTTCACTGCACCCCACAAAGATTGTGTTCACTGCACACCAAAAAGGATTGTGTTCACTGCACCCCAAAAAGATTTTGTTCACTGCACCCCAAAAAGATTGTGTTCACTGCAGCCCAAAAAGATTGTGTTCACTGCAGCCCAAAAAGATTGTGTTCACTGCAGCCCAAAAAGATTGTGTTCACTGCAGCCCAAAAAGATTGTGTTCACTGCAGCCCAAAAAGATTGTGTTCACTGCAGCTCACACACAGAAAAATGGATGTGGATCACTGACACCTGCCTATCTCCAATCCCACACCACACAGCAATATCGATTGTAGTTTGTAGAACACAGTTTCCCTAAAATTCAGCAGACTCTGTCCCTAACAGGATTGAGAAGAGATCGTAGATCAGGATTGAGTGCAGATTCACCCCACCCCCCACACAGCAATATCGATTGTAGTTTGTAGAAGACACTGACCCTATAATTCAGCAGACTCTATCCCTAAAATGCCTACAACTCGCCCTGCCTAAACACTCCGACTTGTCCCTCAATTCTATCCGGACACAAATGGTTTTTTCCTGCCTATCTTTCCCTAATCAGCAGCCAGCACGTTGATGTGTGCTCTGTCCCTGAATCTAAGCAGCATAATGACGCCGCTGCGGCTGCCTCGAACTTATAAAGACTTGGTCACATGCTTCAGACGGCCAATCACAGCTACTGAGACATTTGCAGGCATGGCTGGGATGGCTTAAGGCACACCAGTTAAACGATTGTTGATTGGCTGTTGAAAGCCCGCCATGAAAAGAGCGCCAAAGCATGCAAAACCCGGAAATAAAACGACCGAACACGGATTTTTACCCGAACATACAGTAAAGTGTCCGTGTCCGTGTTCGGGTACAAAAAATCCAATTATTCGGTACGAACACGAATAATACAGTCCGTGTTCGCTCAACACTAGTAGTAAAGTCTTTTTTAAACTTGTACCTACAGATAAGCCTATATAAAGACATACCTGTACAGGGAATATCTCCTAAACTTGCCCTGTTTGGGAGATATTCACATTACATGTAGAGATGTCGCGAACCTAAAAGTTGCCGTTCGCGAACGGCGAACGCGAACCTCCACAAATGTTCGCGAACGGGCGAACCAGGCGAACCGCCATAGACTTCAATAGGCAGGCGAATTTTAAAACCCACAGGGACTCTTTCTGGCCACAATAGTGATGGAAAAGTTGTTTCAAGGGGACTAACACCTGGACTGTGGCATGCCGGAGGGGGATCCATGGCAAAACTCACATGGAAAATTACGTAGTTGACGCAGAGTCGGGTTTTAATCCATAAAGGGCATAAATCACCTAACATTCCTAAATTGTTTGGAATAACGTGCTTTAAAACATCCAGTGTGTGTATACGATCAGGTATGATGCTGTATCGATCAGGTAGTGTAAGGGTTACACCCGCTTCACAGTGACAGACCAAACTACCCATTTAACGCACTGCAATCAACCGCAAACAGTCCATTTGCACAACCGCAAACTCCCCATTTGCACAAGGTTGGATACCAAGCTAGCCATGTCTCATTCCTAGTCCTCACTGACGTCATTGAAGGTCTCTTCCTCCACCCAGCCACGTACAACACCAAGCACCAAGGGTCCCCGAAAGGTGACATCAAGCCCCCTGGGATGCCTGCTGTGGTTGGTTTTCCACCTCCTCAAAGCCACCTTCCTCCTCTGACTCCTCTTCTTCAGACTCCTCTCTCTGCGTTGCCGCAGGTCCAGCAATCGACAACGACAAGGCTGCTTCTGGTGGTGATGGTGACCACAACTCTTCCTCTTCATGCTCATCTACGGCCTGATCCAGCACTCTTCGCAGGGCATGCTCCAGAAAAAACGCAAATGGGATGAGGTCGATGATGTTGCCTTGGGTTTGACTGACCAGGTTTGTCACCTCCGCAAAAGGACGCATGAGCCTACAGCCATTGTGCATGAGCATTCAGTAACGCGGCCAAAAAATATCCAGCTCCGCAGAGGCTGTCCTCTTTTTTTAAATTAAAAAAAATCTGTTCTTATCAGTTTAATCCCTGTTACGTTACGTCCCCTATCAGAGGCCGATGTATTGAATAGATTTTAGGAAACGGGAGATGGAAAAAGATGGTTGGTCTGTCCTCTTACTTCCAATTTTGGGCACTGCCGTGCAACTGTACAATGTACTGTGCCATCCTATATGAGTGTTGTGTTAAGTAGTACTATTCTTATCAGTTTAATCCCTGTTATGTCCCCTATCAGGGGATGTGTATCAAATAGATTTTAGGAACCGGGAGATGGAAAAAGATGGTTGGTCTGTCCTTTTACTTCCAATTTTGGGCACAGCGCATGCGCCGTGCAATGTACTGTGCCACCCTATATGAGTGGTGTGTTAAGTAGTACTATTCTTATCAGTTTAATCCCTGTCACGTTCCCTATCAGGGGCTGGTGTATGGAATAGATTTTAGGAACCGGGAGATGGAAAAAGATGGTTGGTCTGTCCTCTTACTTCCAATTTTGGGCACTGCGCGTGCAACCGTGCAATGTACTGTGCCATCCTATATGAGTGTTGTGTTAAGTAGTACTATTCTTATCAGTTTAATCCCTGTTATGTCTCCTATCAGGGGATGTGTATCAAATAGATTTTAGGAACCGGGAGATGGAAAAAGATGGTTGGTCTGTCCTCTTACTTCCAATTTTGGGCACTGCGCGTGCAATGTACTGTGCCATCCTATATGAGTGGTGTGTTAAGTAGTACTATTCTTATCAGTTTAATCCCTGTTACGTCCCCTATCAGGGGCCGGTGTATGGAATAGATTTTAGGAACCGGGAGATGGAAAAAGATGGTTGGTCTGTCCTCTTACTTCCAATTTTGGGCATTGCTCGTGCGCCGTGCAATGTACTGTGCCATCCTATATGAGTGGTGTGTTAAGTAGTACTATTCTTATTAGTTTAATCCCTGTTACGTCCCCTATCAGGGGCCGGTGTATGGAATAGATTTTAGGAACCGGGAGATGGAAAAAGATGGTTGGTCTGTCCTCTTACTTCCAATTTTGGGCACTGCGCGTGCACCGTGCAATGTACTGTGCCATCCTATATGAGTGGTGTGTTAAGTAGTACTATTCTTATTAGTTTAATCCCTGTTACGTCCCCTATCAGGGGCCGGTGTATGGAATAGATTTTAGGAACCGGGAGATGGAAAAAGATGGTTGGTCTGTCCTCTTACTTCCAATTTTGGGCACTACACGTTCGCCGTGCAATGTACTGTGCCATCCTATATGAGTGGTGTGTTAAGTAATACTATTCTTATAAGTTTAATCCCTGTTACGTTACTTCCCCTATCAGGGGCCGATGTATGGAATAGATTTTAGGAACCATGAGATGGAAAAAGATGGTTGGTCTGTCCTCTCACTTCCAATTTTGGGCACTGCGCGTGCACCGTGCAATGTACTGTGCCATCCTATATGAGTGTTGGGCAGTGGGTACAGTACAGTCTGTGGACCGGACACTCACTGGCAGGCAACTGCAATTATAAAAAATATATTTTTTTTAATTTGCAAGGTGCTGTGCCACCGTATATATGAGTGGTGGGCACTGCAGTGGGCACAGTACACTCTGTGGACCTGACACTCACTGGCAGGCCAGGCAACTGCAATTATAAAAAATATATTTTTTTTAATTTGCAAGGTGCTGTGCCACCGTATATATGAGTGGTGGGCACTGCAGTGGGCACAGTACACTCTGTGGACCTGACACTCACTGGCAGGCCAGGCAACTGCAATTATAATTTTTTTTTTTTTTTTAATTTGCAAGGTGCTGTGCCACTGTATATATGAGTGGTGGGCACTGCAGTGGGCACAGTACACTCTGTGGACCTGACACTCACTGGCAGGCCAGGCAACTGCAATTATGACAGAGGAAAAAATAAATTATTTTTTTAACTGCAAGGTACTGTGCCACCCGATATGAGTGTGGTGTGCACACAGTTCAGTCTGTGGTGGGTCTGTGGCCTCTCACACATGGCGGGCAGGCAACTGCACAATATATATATATATATATATATATATATAAAAAGCTGACTGAAATACCAGCCCTAAAAAGGGCTTTTTGGGGTGCTGTCAGGACGCTGTCCTTACAGCAGGAGTGGACACAGAACACTAGCTAACAATGTCCCTATTAACAGCAGCAGCAGCACTCCCCCTGCTCTCACGAACACTGCAGCTTCAGAATGAATCTAAGATGGATGCTGCCCTTGCTTTTTTATAGGAGGTGGGAGGGTGTAGGAGGGAGGGTATGCTGATTGGCTGGAATGTGTCTGCTGATTGTGAGGTACAGGGTCAAAGTTTGCCTCAATGATGAAGTATAGGGGGCTGACCGAACATCGCATATGTTCGCCCGCAGCGGCGAACGCGAACAAGCGATGTTCGCCGGGAACTGTTCGGGACATCTCTAATTACATGCAGCCGCTGATGTCACCAGCGCATAGGCTCTGGAGTAGGGTTGCCACATCATTCCTTTAAACCAGGACACATATTAATTACACAGGTTTTTAGGCTAATATAATGCACATAAGGCACTAAGTGAGTTTAATTACTACCTTAACCACTTGCCTTCCGCCCGCCGCAGGTATACTGCGGCTGGCTGGCTCGGCTGCGCAAACAGGTACGGCGGTTCGCGTGAACACTCCTCGGGGAGAGGGCGCCCCACCAGAGGTGCGTGCCCACCCCCACTAGGCAGCGGGGAATGCCGATCCAGGGGGCCAGCGGCCAAGATTTCCAAGCACCCGCAATCGCTCCCCGCTGAGAGAGAACTGCGGTCTGTTGTTGTAAACACAGCAGAACATTGCTCTTTCTGAAATGATCACAGAGCACCTGTGTTACTCCTATATATGAGATCACAGGTCTCTGTGTTCATTTCACAAGTCCCTCCCCATCCAGTTAGAAAACACTCCCCTAGGCTCACACTTAACCATTTGATCACCCCTGGGTTCACCCCTTCTCTGGCATTATTACAGTAGCAGTGAATATTTTTAGCTCTGATTACTGTAGTAATGTCACTGGTCCCCCCAAAAGTGTCAAAAATGTCAGTTAGGGGTCCGATCTGTCCGCCGCAATGTCGCAGTCCCACTAAAAATCACTGATTGCCGCCATTACTAGTAAAAAAAAAAAATAAACAAATAAAAATGACATAAATATTTTCCCTAGTTTGTAGACGCGATAACTTTTGTCAAAATCAATCAAAATACACTTGTTGGGACTTTTTTTTTTACCAAAAATATGTTGCAGAATACAAGTTGGCCTAATAGGATGAAAACATTTGAATTTTACATTTTATTTTGGGAGTGGTATATAGCAGAAAGTTAAAAATATTGTTTTTTTTTTCAGAATTGTCGCTCTTTTTTTGTTTATATTGCAATAAATAAAAGGTACAGCGTCGCACGACCGCGCAATCGTCCATTAAAGTAACGCAGTGCCGAAACGCAAAAAATGGCCTGGTCATTAAGGGGCCAAATCCTTCCGGTCCAGAAGTGGTTAACCAGCCACATAACCTGTGTAATTATTGTGTGTCCAGGTTTAAAGTGATGAGGTGGCAACCCTACTCTGGAGGGACGGCATACCTGTGCCGTCCCTTCAGAGCTCTTGGCCACGGCCATGACTCCCACTCTCATGCGCAGGAGTGATGTCATCGCGGCTCAACCAATGAGATGGCCTTAGCGCATGAACTCCGAAGGAAAATAGGGTGAAGAGGTGACAGCATGCTCCTGGAGGGCTTCGTTCTAAGGTAAGCATTTCATAATGTACTAGAACGCAATGCATACTAGCACACTATGCCATTGTTGTGCTTTTTTTTTTTTTGGGTTTGTTTTGTTTTTTTTAAATGCTGCAGTTTGCTACCCTCTTCAAAAAACAAATTCATACTTATTGTTGCCTATGTGCTGTTTCCTATTTTCAATAAAAATAATAATGTTTTTTTAATTCTTCTACTGTCCAGCCTCTTCCCAGACATAGGAAAGAAAGGCAGTAGCTCCATGATCATGGCAAGGACAAGATGTTAACTGGTAACAGGAGGCTATCCAAATATGTACTTGCTGAAGGCAGATGCCAATTAGAAACGTGCTTGGCTGGGTTAGAAAATCCGCAGATACTTACTAGCTGTAGTAAATGATACTTTATAGACTCACATGTACAGACATGCTATGAAGACAAAATACAAATGCAATTTTCCCCAGTGGTAATGGAAAGGGTATACTGCATATCTAAAAGGGGATGAAGGCATGTGTTTGTATGCCTGTCCTAGAACAGAGGTATGAGTAACTGATGCAGCTGCCAGTGCTTAACTCTGATGACTAATTGAATCCGGACATGGCAGCAATACCCTATATCTCTTTGCTCTGTTTGTCTATCCTTCTACTGCAGATCATTAATAAGATGCTTCAGAGGTAAGCAACATTTTTGTTTATGTGGGAAATTGACAATTTTTCTGTGGGATGTTATTTGAGTTTGAACTCCAGGCAGATAATAAAAAACACCAATCCACGCAATAATGGGGAAAAAACAAAATTATTTATTTAACAAAAGTATTTAGGATGCATACATCTGGTCAGCATTTTTAAATGTGTCTTAACTTTTACGTACTCTTAACAAAGATACTTTGCATATATTTTTGTGCATTTTCAACTTTTTCTATTTTTATGCCACCGTTTGAATCATTTGGCCTGGGCGATAAATGATCAAAGACTTGTGAGGATGTCCTAATCCAAACTGATTCATGGTGATAATGATGAGTAGGGTTGAGCGAACACCTAGATGTCCGTGTTCGACGGGTTCGGCCGAACTTTAAAAAAAAGTCCGGGTCCGTGTCCCGGACTTTTACCGAACTTTTCCCGGACACCGAACCCCATTGAAGTCAATGGGGACCCGAACTTTAAGGCACTAAAATGGCTCTAAAACACCAAAGGAAAGGGCTAGAGTGCTGCAAATGGCAGCAAAACGTAATTAAGAGCATGGCAAGTGCTCTGCAAACAAATGTGGATAGGGAAATAACTTAAAACAACAAAAAAAAAACAGAAAAATAAAACAATGTTCTTCTTCATCTCTGAAGGACGAGGCCCATATGGAGTAGGAGGGAGGTTGAGGTGGTGGTGGATGTGGCGGTGACATAGGCGTGCGCACAGGGTGTGCTGGGTGTGCCTGGGCACACCCTAATCACCTAGGGCACATAGCATTGCCAGTGAGGAGATGGGAAAGATCTCCCTGGGACCTGCTCTGCTCTATTTCTCCTTGCCTACAGGTACATGGCCCCGATACATTACTCTCCCTGCTGGCAAACACATGCATGTGTATTTCAACTTTGGGGTGCACACCTTAATGCAATAGGCTGCGCACACCTATGGGCGGTGTAGGTGGAAGCGGCGGTGGAGGAGGACCAGGGCCGGATTAACAGCATCATGGGCTTGGTGCTGAGGATTTTGAAGGGCCTTAAGGGCCGTGCCTTGCCATGCACCCAGAGGAGGAAGGGTGCAGCCATGCATGCCTAATTCAACATGGGATGCTGTCTCTGAAGCCCATAAACACATCCATGCATCGCCAACTGTCCCTCCTTGTCCGGCCTTCACGCTGTGTGGGGAGGTTCTGAGGGTGCTGCCTGGGGAAGCGAGCATAGAAGCCAGACTTCTGTGTTTACAAGTGACAGAAGAGCGGTAACAGTGAATATGGCCAACCCGGGGCCTATATAAAAGGTAGGGGCCTGGAGCTGCAGCTCCAATAGCCCCTACATTAATCTGGCCCTGAGGAGGAGGACGAGGTAGCCAACACTGCTTCTTTTCAAAAATTTTAAATGAGGGTACACCCCAAAAGAGTGAGAAAGAGCAAAAATGGAACAATGGGTGGGTAAGGTCGGTATCCATTGCTATTCTGCATAAGGTACGGAAAAGTCCCGTGGGATCCATGCCTGGTTCATTTTAATGAACGTGAGCTTGTCCACATTGTCTCTGGACAGGCGGCTGCGCTTGTCTGTTATAACGCCCCCAGCCGTGCTAAATACCCATTCAGATAATACACTGGCTGCAGGGCACGCCAGCACCTCCAAGGCGTAAAGGGCAAGCTCAGGCCATGTGCCCAATTTGGAGACCCAGAAGTTGAAGGGGGCAGACCCGTCATTCACTACATGTAGGCGTGTGCACACATACTGCTCCACCATGTTGGTAAAATGCTGCCTCCTGCTAAGACGTTCCATCTGAGCTGCTGGTGCTGCTGTTTGTTGTGGCGTGCTGACAAAGCTTTTCCACATTTCGGCCATGCTAACCCTTCCTTCTGAGGTGCTGGCGGTGCCCTGGTTGCGTTGGCGACCTCCTCCTCCTCTGCCTTGTGCTTCCACTGTGGCCCCGCTGTCAGATGGGAATGCCAGCAGCATGGCGTCTACCAGCGTGCGCTTGTACTCGCGCATCTTGCGATCGCGCTCCAGTGAGTGAATTAAGGACGGTACGTTGTCCTTGTAACGGGGATCCAGCAGCGTGGCCACCCAGTAATCAGCACAAGTTAGAATGTGGGCAACTCGGCGGTCGTTGTGGAGACACTGCAGCATGTAATCGCTCATGTGTGCCAGGCTGCCCAGAGGCGACGAAAGGCTGTCCTCTGTGGGAGGTGTATCGTCCGTGTCCTCTGTATCCCCCCAGCCACGCACCAGTGATGGCCATGAGCTGGCCTGGGTGCCACCCTGCTGTGAACATGGTTCCATCTCCTCCTCCAGCTCCTCCTCCTCCTCATCCTCCTCATCCTCCAGAACTGTGCCCCTGCTGGACAATTGCGTCCCTGGCGTTTGCGTGTGCAGGAACCCACCCTCGGAGCCCCTTGCGAATGACTGCCCTGAAAGCCTTGGAAATGTTACCTCTTCATCCTCCTCCTCCTCCTCATCCTGTGCCACATCCTCTTCCATCATCGCCCGAATTGTTTTTTCAAGGAGGCATAGAAGTGGGATAGTTAAGCTGAGAACGGCGTCATTGCCACTGGCCATGTTGGTGGAGTACTCAAAACAGCGCAACAAGGCACACAGGTCTCGCATGGAGGCCCAGTTATTGGTGGTGAAGTGGTGCTGTTCCGCAGAGCGACTCACGCGTGCGTGCTGCAGCTGAAACTCCACTATGGCCTGCTGCTGCTCGCACAGTCTTTCCAGCATGTGCAAGGTGGAGTTCCACCTTGTGGGCACGTCACATATGAGGCGGTGAGCGGGAAGGCCGAAGTTACGCTGCAGCGCTGCCAGGCGAGCAGCAGCAGGGTGAGAACGCCGAAAGTGCGCACAAACGGCCCGCACTTTCTGCAGCAGCTCTGACATATCGGGGTAGTTTTTAAGGAACCTCTGCACCACCAAATTCAGCACATGCGCCAGGCAAGGGATGTGCGTCAAACCGGCTAGGCCCAGAGCTGCTATGAGATTTCGCCCGTTATCACACACCACCAGGCCGGGCTTGAGGCTCGCTGGCAGCAACCACTCATTTGTCTGCTGTTCCATGCTCCTCCACAACTCCTGCGCGGTGTGTGGTTTGTCCCCCAAACAGGCAAGTTGTAAAACTGCCTGCTGTCGTTTACCCCTGGCCGTGCTGAAGTTGGTGGTGAAGGTGTTACGCTGTCCGGATGAGGAGGCGGTAGAGGATGAGGAAGCGGAGTAGGAGGAGTTACGAACAGGAGGCAAACTGAAGCGCCCTGCAATCCTCGGTGGTGGAAGGACATGCGCCAAATTGCTATCCGCCTCAGGCCCATCCGCCACTGCATTTACCCAGTGTGCCGTTAGGGAGATATAACGCCCCTGACCGTGCTTACTGGTCCACGTATCCGTAGTTAGGTGGACCTTGGCACAGATGGCGTTGCGCAGTGCACACCTGATATTTTCCCCCACTTGGTTGTGCAGGGAAGGGATGGCTTGCCTGGAAAAGTAGTGGCGGCTGGGCACGACGTACTGTGGGACAGCCACCGACATAAGGTTTTTAAAACTGTGCGTCTCCACCAGACGGAATGACAGCATTTCAAAGGCCAATAATTTTGAAATGCTGGCATTCAGGGCCAGGGATCGCGGGTGGGTAGGGGGGTACTTCCTCTTCCTCTCAAGTGTTTGGGAGATGGAAAGCTGAACGCTTCCACGGGACATTGTGGAGATGGTTGTTGGTGACCCAGGTGGTGGTGTTGCTGACAGATCGTCTGTTTGCGGGGTGGCAGGTGCCGGTATCACTACAGATGTGGCTGGAGCGGCCGAGACTGCAGCAGAAGAGGAAGCAGGATGAGCCAGAGACGTTTCTTGGTTTTGAAGGTGTGTACTCCACTGCAGCTCGTGCTTTGCACTTAGATGCCTGATCATGCAGGTTGTGCTCAGGTTGAGAAGGTTCATGCCTCGCTTCAAGCTCTGATTGCACAGGGTGCAAACCACTCGTGTCCTGTCATCAGCACATTTTCTAAAGAACTTCCACGCTAGAGAACTCCTTTGAGCTGACTTTGGTGCGCTCGTTCCCTTGCTGCGTTGGGCAGTAGCGGGCGTAGTGTCTAGGGCACGGCCGCTCCGCTTCTGCACCCTGCTCCCTCTTCTGCTGTGCTGGTGGCTCTGTGCGACCACCGCCTCTTCCTCCAAACTACTCAGGTCACCTGCATGACGTTCATTCCATGTGGGGTCGAGGACCTCATCGTCCTCCACATCATCTTCCACCCAGTCTTCACCCCTGCCCTCCTTGTCGGTCTCCACAATGCTGAACGCCGCAGCAGTTGGCACCTGCGTTTCGTCATCATCGGAGACGTGCTGCGATGATCCTTGCATGTACTCATCTTGAGAAATAAGTGGTTGGGCATCGCTGCACTCAATCTCTTCCACTTCTGGGGCAGGGCTAGGTGGATGTCCCTGGGAAACCCTGCTGACAGAGTCCTCAAAAAGAATAAGAGACTGCTGTATGGCTTGGGGCTCAGACTGCTGGCCTGATTTGCAAGGGGGTGAGGTGAAAGACGGTTGGACATTGGCTGCAGGTGCCAACTCTGACCTTTCTGCAGTAGACTGGGTGGGAGACAATGTGAAGGAACTGGAGGCACTGTCAGCAGCAAACCAATCTACTATCGCCTCAACTTGTTCTGGCCTCATCACTTCTAGGGGCGTTTGATGCCCTACCAAATACTGATGCAGGTTCTGTCGCCTACTCACACTTGAGGAAGGTGTTTCACTTGTGCGTGTAGCTGGCACAGATCGACCATGTCCTCTCCTTGCAACAGGAGCTCTACCAGCAGCACCACGACCCAGGCCACGGCCCTTATTTGACGGTCTCCTCATATTTCTGTAATTTAAGATCTTGCCCTAGAAAGGTTTTTATTGAATAGCGGAATAGAAAATATGATCCAAAAAAAGTGTATGTATCTCGCACGTACACAACCACACTAGGCCCCAATTACTATTGTTTGTACCCCTAAAAGGCTAGATGAGGAGTAGGGGGAGTATGGAACAGGCAGCACCCTCAAACCTTCAGAAGTATGAGATGAACCCCAACAACTTGGAAAGGTGGATCTCTCTCACACGTACCAACACAGACTATCCCCCAATTTAACTGATCCCCAAAGGTTTTTGATTAAATAGCGGAATAGAAAATATGATCCCAAAAAAGTGTATGTATATCACACGTACACAACCACACTAGGCCCCAATTACTATTGTTTGTACCCCTAAAAGGCTAGGAGTAGGGGGAGTATGGAACAGGCAGCACCCTCAAACCTTCAGAAGTATGAGATGAACCCCAACAACTTGGAAAGGTGGATCTCTCTCACACGTACCAACACAGACTATCCCCCAATTTAACTGATCCCCAAAGGTTTTTGATTAAATAGCGGAATAGAAAATATGATCCCAAAAAAGTGTATGTATATCACACGTACACAACCACACTAGGCCCCAATTACTATTGTTTGTACCCCTAAAAGGCTAGGAGTAGGGGGAGTATGGAACAGGCAGCACCCTCAAACCTTCAGAAGTATGAGATGAACCCCAACAACTTGGAAAGGTGGATCTCTCTCACACGTACCAACACAGACTATCCCCCAATTTAACTGATCCCCAAAAGGTTTTTGATTAAATAGCGGAATAGAAAATATGATCCCAAAAAAGTGTATGTATATCACACGTACACAACCACACTAGGCCCCAATTACTATTGTTTGTACCCCTAAAAGGCTAGATGAGGAGTAGGGGGAGTATGGAACAGGCAGCACCCTCAAACCTTCAGAAGTATGAGATTGTGTTCACTGTACCCCACAAAGATTGAGTTCACTGCACCCCACAATGATTGTGTTCACTGCACCCCACAAAGATTGTGTTCACTGCACCTCACAAAGATTGTGTTCACTGTACCCCCCAAAGATTGTGTTCACTGCACCCCACAAAGATTCTGTTCACTGTACCCCACAAAGATTGTGTTCACTGCACCCCAAAAAGATTGTGTTCACTGCACCCCAAAAAGGATGTTGTTCACTGCACCCCAAAAAGGATGTTGTTCACTCCACCCCAAAAAGATTGTGTTCACTGCACCCCACAAAGATTGTGTTCACTGCACCCCAAAAATGATTTTGTTCACTGCACCCCAAAAAGGATTTTGTTCACTGCACCCCAAAAAGTATGTTGTTCACTCCACCCCAAAAAGATTGTGTTCACTGCACCCCAAAAAGATTGTGTTCACTGCACCCCACAAAGGATTTTGTTCACTGCACCCCAAAAAGATTGTGTTCACTGCACCCCAAAAAGGATGTTGTTCACTGCACCCCAAAAAGGATTGTGTTCACTGCACCCCAAAAAGATTGTGTTCACTGCACCCCACAAAGGATTTTGTTCACTGCACCCCACAAAGATTGTGTTCACTGCACACCAAAAAGGATTGTGTTCACTGCACCCCAAAAAGATTTTGTTCACTGCACCCCAAAAAGATTGTGTTCACTGCAGCCCAAAAAGATTGTGTTCACTGCAGCCCAAAAAGATTGTGTTCACTGCAGCCCAAAAAGATTGTGTTCACTGCAGCCCAAAAAGATTGTGTTCACTGCAGCCCAAAAAGATTGTGTTCACTGCAGCTCACACACAGAAAAATGGATGTGGATCACTGACACCTGCCTATCTCCAATCCCACACCACACAGCAATATCGATTGTAGTTTGTAGAACACAGTTTCCCTAAAATTCAGCAGACTCTGTCCCTAACAGGATTGAGAAGAGATCGTAGATCAGGATTGAGTGCAGACCCCACCCCCCACACAGCAATATCGATTGTAGTTTGTAGAAGACACTGACCCTATAATTCAGCAGACTCTATCCCTAAAATGCCTACAACTCGCCCTGCCTAAACACTCCGACCTGTCCCTCAATTCTATCCGGACACAAATGGTTTTTTCCTGCCTATCTTTCCCTAATCAGCAGCCAGCACGTTGATGTGTGCTCTGTCCCTGAATCTAAGCAGCATAATGACGCCGCTGCGGCTGCCTCGAACTTATAAAGACTTGGTCACATGCTTCAGACGGCCAATCACAGCTACTGAGACATTTGCAGGCATGGCTGGGATGGCTTAAGGCACACCAGTTAAACGATTGTTGATTGGCTGTTGAAAGCCCGCCATGAAAAGAGCGCCAAAGCATGCAAAACCCGGAAATAAAACGACCGAACACGGATTTTTACCCGAACATACAGTAAAGTGTCCGTGTCCGTGTTCGGGTACAAAAAATCCAATTATTCGGTACGAACACGAATAATACAGTCCGTGTTCGCTCAACACTAATGATGAGTATTATAATGATAATGTAATCATCAAGAAAAATGTAGCTCAAATCAAGCTCATGAAAAGAAAAGGAGACTACAGATTTTCATAGTTATTGCCGGGTTCCACCTGGGGCCAGGTTTTCTTTTTTACGATACATGAGCCCTGCACTGGAAACTGTCACAATAATGACAGCTTTCCAGCACATGTTCCCAACTCTGAGGACTGGCATCTCTCTGTATGCTAACTCAAACTTGGTCTTAATTACTATTTAATTTGCTTATCTGCAAACAGGTGGTAATTCTTTTTTTTAATTAGTTACAGCCATAGAGACCAATTCTGAAAGTCCTCCTCTATGCAGCAATCGCATATCCTTTTTAGCCGGAACTCCTGGACATTGGCCTTCCCTCTGTTTAAAATATCGGGCAGATAGACTGGGCCCAAAAAGCATGGGAACAGCAAAGTACAGCATTGCCCCTTCCTAGCCTCTGTCTAGATAGCAAACTGTAGGCAACCTGGCTACATGCTCATGACATCAGCACCTTACCTCAAGAATGCGCAATACCACATTACATTTGTCAATTTAAAAAAAAAAATCTCCCTTGAGAGATTTCAAAAACTCTTGGGAGATTTAGACACAGAAGGTTTTTTTTTTTTTGGATAGACTAGTGTAATGGTGCATGTTCAAGAATGGTGCATGTTCAAGAAGAGATGCATATTTCATTGATGGGTCATGGAGAATGAAGAAGTAGATGCCGGTCGCTTTTTTTTATTTTTTTATTTTGTGATGAGGATTCTAGACCTGGGGGGAGTTGAGAATAGAAGACCATGGGGACAGAACTAAAGGAGCAAGCAACAGTTACAAACTTTGTTTGGCAACTTAAGATTACACCGTTGTTAGTTTCAGTAAAGGAGTGGGGTCCACTTTAAGCTCAGCAACATATAGCAGCCAAGCACATTTCAGTATGTTATGGTCCATCTAGACTTGGCAATAATTGCTATTTGGTTGTTGCACCTGGCACATAGCTCTTAGCATATTGAGCATACCTGCTGTAAATATTTTCTACAGAACCAACAGTTACAGATATAAAATTCTGTCTCTGTTTCAAAAGGAAGTCATTTTCTTGGTCACAGTCATATACCCCTTCATTCCCTGTAGGTTCATAAATCATGTATAAGGTAGAACATAATAAATGCTTTCAGTTTGGCCTGTTATAGTGAAAGTGTTCAGTTATATTGTGTATGGGGGCCTGTGTCTCGCTGATGAAATAATGTAGTTATCACGGCGCTACATATCTCTATAGAAATTGAATTCTGCGAGAAGGCACTTTAATAATGTAAACTCATTGATTACACAGTGACAGTTCATCAACAATACATGGTAGCTAAACAAATGAAGTCAATGTGTAAATATTTCAGTTAATTACAATGCAGGCTGCTAAAGACATTCATCTATTTATTAATTAGAAGAAGAATATTTCTTCTGTGCATGGGAATGTGCTGGGAATAACAAATAATCTGTAGAGTGCTTTGTTATTATGCTTAATGTGAGATAGCTAATAGGGGCTGATCTACTAAACAAGTTTTTTTTTTTCTTTACCTAAAGGAAAACTGTAGTGAAGAAGGTATTAATATATGCAACATTATTCAGTCTATGATGTTTTTTCACATGTAATTGTTCTTATTGTTCTGAAATTTAACGTGTACCAAGCTATCCAGCAAAAGTGACAGTTGCAGGGATCGAGACAACTTCAAATATATATAATGATCAATGTTCAAGATATGCACTAATATATATATATATATATATATATATATATATATATATATATATATATATATATATATATATATATATATTACACTATCTCACATAGTCAGAACATATTACAGTGCTCTTCTTCCAAAAAAAATTATCCTTCCCTTAATCTTTAACATGCCAGATGCAAATAATTTAATTTAAATCACTGTTTATTCTGCATCAGCTCTCCAACAGGTTTCACCCAGACAACAATCAGATTCGAACCTTCATTTCAAATTGAATTTGGTAATTACAGGAAGCAAAGAAAGTTACATAGTGCACATATCTATATATAATGTGCAACAATATATTGCATAAAATCAGAGACTTCCCTTGCACATGACTGAACGGTTGTTGCAACAAACAATAGAAAAATATTTAGTTTAATCATCCCTCCTTGTTGGGTAGTCAGTGATCAAGTCAGTTACTAATATATATATACTGTAAATTGTCTCCCATCTATAGCAAAAACAGAGACCAGGCAGGCAATGACAGTCTAATACCACAATTGAATAAATCATCAAAATGACACCCCTTCTATGGCTAATTAAAGTCAACCACTACCTATTTGCATTTAATCACCAAAAGCAGCTAAGTGATTAATATATGTCATTAAATAACTGTATGAGTTGGTAACAATGCTTGTCAAAGTGTGTCATAACTAGTGCAATGCATGCAGTACAATATTGAAAGCTTGAACACTTTTCACGTTATTAGGGGAACCCTCTGAGTGATGCCCAACATCTGCTACAAATTGAATTTATATAGAACACCAGTGAAATTGGCTGATCTTCATATATTAATAGATGGCAGAAATAATATAAAAATCTTCTTTAAATATTAATTCCTGACCCACGTTTGAGTTGCTGTTTTTTTTACTTTGTTGTGGGTAGAATTGACACTTCTAGTTTATTCTGATTTGAAAAATGAAGGGGTGAGTTACAATTTTTGCTAGATTTGTATTCTTGTCTGTGACCCCATTGGGTGATATTCATTTAGTTTTAGTACCTGTGACACCAGGACAGGACATGAGGGGAATGGTTAACAGGACGATGAGGTACATGCAGCAGTAAGAACATTGCTACAAGTCCTAACCTTTCCCTGTTCTACTAAAAATGCTTTTTTGTTGTTTTGGGGGGTTTTCTTATTTGAGAATTCTTCCAACATTCTTGTCCTGTGACAGTAAAGCTGTCCACCCACTTTTGGATTTCCTTTTGTTCAACCAAAAGAATGAACAAAAAAAATCTACAGATTTCTCCATCCACGCTAACAACATGAATGGATGAATCTTCCCTGCGGTATTATTGTATTATGACCGCGGTCAGGTGTACGAATTAGAGATCGACCGATTATCGGCAACACCCATATATCGGGGGCCGATATGCACTTTCCCTGATATATCGGAATCGGCCCCTGAGGTTTCCGATATTGCTGATATTTAGGGAAAGTGCATGTCCTGGGGTGATGACTGCAGCTAGAGGCATCTCCCTGGTACCATAGCCGACGGTCGGCTGAGTTGTAATGACAAGCGATGTGGCTGAGAAGCCGCTCGGCTGTCATTACAAGGAGTGGGAGGGGACATGGCCCCCCCACGTCCCACTGTCCCACTGGGGCATCCTACCTCCACCGCCGCCGCCGAAGAGAAGACCCAGTGTAGCATGAAGATGTGTCCCCGTGAAAGCCGGTATCCCTGCCGCAAGTGCTCATGGGCCGGTCTCCATGTAAAAAACCCAGAAGTGATGTCATGACATCACTTCCGGGTACTCGGCGCCGAATTAAAAAGACTGACAGCATTCAAAACAGCCAAACTTGGCATTTTGAATGATTTAAAGTACCGAGGAGGGGTTTGAGATCTTTTAGACCCCCAGATCCCTCCACAAGGAGTACCTTTAGAAAAAAAAAATGTTTTTACATGTCCGAAAATATCAGCCGATACCGATATCCGATGACCAAAATATTGGTATCGGTATTAATAAAACGATATCGGTCGATCACTAGTAAGAATACCTGAACAGTGGCTTCATCTGATTGGATGCAGCTGCTATTTGCTCAAAAAATTTCCATCAGTCTCTTTCAGCAAAAGCCAGTCAGATATTTGAGATTTGTTGAATGAAGCCAGGCTGGAAAAT
Organism: Pelophylax lessonae; assembly: GCF_965119305.1. Taxonomy (NCBI): domain Eukaryota; kingdom Metazoa; phylum Chordata; class Amphibia; order Anura; family Ranidae; genus Pelophylax; species Pelophylax lessonae. The sequence continues at coordinate 115,223,108 of NC_138779.1, forward strand.
CCACACATTGACTCTCTTGGTCACAGTCATTCAGCAGGAACAGACCAAAATTAGTCCAGTGTATGGCCAGCCTAAGTGGGGGAGAGTGTTCCAGTAGAGACGTAAACATCAGTAAAAGCCCAACCGGTGCTCTAACTTTTTATATAAAGAGATAGATGTATAATCCAGCAACTTTGCACAGCCATTGAAGAGGAGTGGGCCAACATTGCACAGGCCACAATCGACAACCTGATCAACTCTGTGAAGGAGATGTGTTGCACTGCGTGAGGCAAATGGTGGTCACACCAGATACTGACTGCTTTTCGAACCCCCCCATACAGTAAAACTGCACATTTTAGAGTGGCCATTTATTGTGGCCAGCATGTGCAATAATCATGCTGTCTAATCAGCATATTGATATGCCACACCTGTGGGGTGGATTGATTATCTCAGCAAAGGAGAAGTGCTCACTAAGGCCCCTTTCACACGGGCGCACCTCCCGATGGAGTCCGCTCTGCTCAGCAGATGATCGATCCGCTGATCCCCACTGAGCAGGCAGATGACAGCTCCGTGTCCGCTCTGTGTGCAGAGACGACGCTGTCAGATCCCCGCTGTCCTCTATGGGGAGATCGGATGAGAACGGACCGCCTGTCCATTCTCATCCGATCCTACAGACAGATGAAAATAGGGTTTACATGTATCGGGATTTCACAGATCGGATAGCAGTGGGTGTCAGCTGAGATGTCTCCACAGGCACCCGCTGCCCCATAGGGATGCATGGAGCATCCGATCAGGTCCGCCTGAAAAACTGACAGGCGGATCGGATCGCCTGTGTGAAAGGAGCCTAACACCGATTTAGACAGATTTGTGAACAATATTTGAGAGAAATAGGTCTTTTGTGTACATAGAAAAAGTCTTAGATCTTTGAGTTTAGCTCATGAAAAATGGGGGCAAAAACAAAAGTGTTGAGTTTATAATTTTGTCCAGTGTACATTCTATCCACATAAAAAGGTTTTGAGTTGGTTCTAATACAATTTTCAAAGCTGTGTCATTTAAGTAGAACTATAGACAAAACCTTTTTTTTTCTTTTTTTCTTTATTTTGGATAGAGCAAGAGAGGGTTATAACCTCTGTTAATTTTTTTTTTTTTCTTGCCATCTGTGTCCCATTGCAGAGATTTCCTTTCATTTCCTGCCCCATAGCTAAACAAGTGAGAGGAAATCCATGAAAATTATGGGAATTCATTGGGGACCCCCAGGTCACCAGAACTAGTGTCCCCCATTGGAAAATTTCCCCTCTACTACTTTTCTGGGGACAACCCAAAATTTGGCATTTTCTTTTATTTCACTTTCAATAATAATGGTAAACAGGACAAACAGAGGGTGAATCTCCTTAACAGCGACACATACAGCATTAAAAACTGACAGGGGTTCTAATCCCTCTAATCCCTCTCCACCTTGCCTTCGTTATACTTTAAGCTTTTTTGTATAACCTTTTGGCACAGCATGGAGGAGGAGTGTAGTAGAAAGAGGTGGAGGTTTGTCACTAGGGATGATCGAACGGTTCGGAATTCGGCAACCAGAACCGCCCAAAATGCAATGCTTCAGGAAATGGGCTTTAAAAGCCCGTGATTGGACCAGAACCATTAGCAAAAGCCAATTGAGGGGGCAGGAGAATGCTAGGAATGTGATTGGAGTGACTAGGGGGTCCCTAGACCAATCATTAGTGAATACGCCCCCCAGTATATAAGATCGCCCCCGCCATATTCCTAGCATTGTTATACTGGACATGGAAGAGAGTGAAAGCAGTTCTGTTAATTTTACTTTAAAAGTGTCATTTAGCTATTTATTAGTGTGAGGAAAGGGATATCTAGTGTAGTTAGAGTGCTCCTTTACACTTAAGTTAGCTTCAAAAATTGAGTTTCTGTAGGGAAAGTGTTAAGTGTAAGGGGACCGTAGTGAAGTGTAGGGTTAACTGGCAGTGACTGCTATGGCAGGGTGACAAAACCCCTCCATAGCAGGGTGATTGCTATAGAGAAATGATCATTTCTCTGAATTGCTTCGGCACACCCATATGGCTTCTCACCAGCCAAGCATTTTTTATGCTGCAGGGGCTGCCACTGCCAGTGCTTTTTTGAGGACATGTTTGATGTCAGACATGACATCTGAACATGTGTATAGGGAGTATATATACACATATATGTCTGTATATATACCCCTAGACATATATAGGTGTGATAGTAGCAGAAATAAATGCTTGCGCTAATGAAATCATTAACAGTAATATATTTCTGCTACTATCACACCTATATATGGCTAGGTGTCTATATACATATAATTGTGTGTATATACACCACTATACACAAGTTCAGATGTTTTGCCTGCCTCAAAAGAACCCAAAAAAATGCCAAAAAAACGCTAGCGTCAAAAAAAAATGCCCAGATGTGTTTTTGCTGCATTTTTTGGGGGGTTTTGGAGGCAGGCAAAACATCTGAACTTGTGTATAGTGGTGTATATACACACATACATATATTTATATACACACCTAGACATATATAGGTGTGATAGTAGCAGAAATATATGCTTGCGCTAATGAAATCATTTACAGTAATATATTTCTGCTACTATCACACCTATATATGGCTAGGTGTCTATATACATATAATTATGTGTGTATATATACCACTATACACAAGTTCAGATGTTTTGCCTGCCTCAAAAGAACCCAAAAAAATGCCAAAAAAACGCTAGCGTAAAAAAAAAAAAAAAAATGCCCAGGTGTGTTTTTGCTGGCATTTTTTGGGGGGTTTTGGAGGCAGGCAAAACATCTGAACTTGTGCACAGTACCACTATACACAAGTTCAGATGTTTTTCCTGACTGCAAAGAACCCAAAAAAATGCCTGCTTTGAAACCGGCAAGGTGTGAAAACCGAGTAGAGAAGCTAACCCCCTGAGCTGAAAGTTTTCTAATACATACAATCCTTTTTTTTCTGGTTCTGGACATGCTACAGAGCTGAAACTTCACAGGTACACCTTTTAGACCCCCCAGACACAAAATCACACAAAAAAGTTCTTAAAAATTGTCATTTTTGATAAAAAAAAGCCAATTATTGAAAAAAAAATTTAAAAAAAAGAGATTTTTTGATTTTTACTTTGGATTTAGTATCTGGGGGGTCTAAAAAGTGTACATGTGAAGTTTCAGCTCTGTAGCATGTCCAGAACCATAAAAAAAAAAGATTGTTTGTATTAGAAAACTTTCAGCTCAGGGGGTTGGCTTCGCTGCTGTAACACCTTGCCGGTTTAATAGAAGGCATTTTTTTGGGTTCTTTACAGTCAGGAAAAACATCTGAACTTGTGTATAGTGGTACTGTGCACAAGTTCTGATGTTTTGCCTGCCTCCAAAAACCCCCAAAAAATGCCAGCAAAAACACACCTGGGCATTTTTTTTTTTTTGACGCTAGTGTTTTTTTTGGCATTTTTGGGGGTTCTTTTTTTTGTTTTGAGGCAGGCAAAACATCTGAACTTGTGTATAGTGGTATATATACACACATAATTATATGTATATAGACACCTAGCCATATATAGGTGTGATAGTAGCAGAAATATATTACTGTAAATGATTTCATTAGCGCAAGCATTTATTTCTGCTACTATCACACCTATATATGTCTAGGGGTATATATACAGACATATATGTGTATATATACCCCCTATACACATGTTCAGATGTCATGTCTGACATCAAACATGTCCTCAAAAAAGCACTGGCAGTGGCAGCCCCTGCAGCATAAAAAATGCTTGGCTGGTGAGAAGCCATATGGGTGTGCCGAAGCAATTCAGAGAAATTATCATTTCTCTATAGCGGTCACCCTGCTATGGAAGGGTTTTGTCACCCTGCCATAGCAGTCACTGCCAGTTAACCCTACACTACACTATGGTCCCCTTACACTTAACACTTTCCCTACAGAAACTAAATTTTTGAAGCTAACTTAAGTGTAAAGGAGCACTCTAACTACACTATATATGCCTTTCCTCACACTAATAAATAAAAATCAAAAAATCTGTTTTTTTTTTAAATTTTTCAATAATTGGCTTTTTTATCAAAAATGACAATTTTTAAGAACTTTTTTGTGTGATTTTGTGTCTGGGGGGTCTAAAAGGTGTACCTGTGAAGTTTCAGCTCTGTAGCATGTCCAGAACCAGAAAAAAAGATCATATAGGTGTTAAAGGAGGGTCCCACATCCCTGTTCTACTGAAAAATTATCTTTTTTTTTTTTCATGGCTCTGGACATGCTACAGAGCTGAAACTTCACATGTACACTTTTTAGACCACCCAGATACTAAATCCAAAGTCAAAATAAAAAAATCTCTTTTTTTTTTTCAATAATTGGCTTTTTTATCAAAAATTAACATTTTTAAGAACTTTTTTTGTGTGATTAATAGTTAATGGGGCATGACCCAGAACCCTAGGCAATTTTTAGGGGCATTTATTGGGTTTTTTTTGCTTAAAAATTGTGTTTTTTGATTACCGAAGTTCGGGTCCCATTGATTTCAATGGGGTTCTGAAATCCGAACCGAACTTTTGGGAAATTCGGGTGTTCTGGTCGAACCGAACTTTTCAAAAGTTCGATCATCCCTATTTGTCACAACAGGATCAGGACAATGAAATATCACCTATCATATCTTGTATGATGCAGAGTCCAGTTCCACTATGACAAGCGGGTTGTAGGCTCATCCATGCATTTTGCTTGCAGCCTGGCATTCTGAAAGCTTGGATCACACGACTCAGACATGAGGCTGTACTGATAAAGGTCATTACTGGATAATGAAAAATGACCTGCAGATGTACCTTCATGGAAGGTTGCAAATGAGTTTACCACAAGTAAATTTCAAAGGTTGTTATTGGGGAAAAGTTCACTGCAGCACGGAATGTAATGGTAATGGTTAGTTTGTTGTCTGGAATCTAAAGAAGAAAGATGTTATCTGAGACAAGCTCCATTTCTTGTAAGATAAGCAAAACATTTTATCCAACATCATTTTTTTTTCTAAGCAGTGCATTCATAAACAGACACAAGTAAATGGCATATTTTTACTATGTTTTGAATTTTTCTTGGGGTTCTCATGAGTGCCATCTTCGTGTCCGGACTTGTAAAACTGTGGAAAAGGAAAACAATTGGGGCATTTGTACGATAAAGTACATAAATACGTTATCTGGGACTGGGCTGTATGCAGGCTTATGGCAATGCCTTTACATAAAGTTTATAAAAAGAAATTGAGATTTTGGTTATTGGCATATCATTGCAATCAAGTTTGACATACAGTATTGTCTTTTGAAAAGGTAAGTCAAAGAATAAAGTAATAAAAGTTGCTCTATGACATGAAAGAAACAGAGCCAATTTCCTTTTTTATAGTAACTGGATAGAATCATTCAAATGTTTCTGTTTCTAGAAGCGGTGGATATTTATGTCCCATCTTCTTGACTCCAGTAATGATTCCCTTTGTCCCCTTTATGATGTTACCCACTTCTGAACCAGGAGGTTTTACCCCCTTTAATGATCAGGCCATTTTTTGCGATTCAACACTGCATTTCTTTTAACAGACAATTGCGCAGTCATGCGAAGCTGTACCCAAATAAAATTGAAATCCTTTTTTTCCCACAAATAGAGCTTTCTTTTGGTAGTATTTGATCACCTGTGCGAGTTTTTTTTTTTTTTTTTCTTCTTTTCACTATAAACAAAAAGAGCGATAATTCTGAAAAGAAAAAATAAATTTAAACAACATTTTTCACTTTCTTCTATATAACATTACACAAAAAAAAAATCAAATTTTTTCATCATTTTAGGCCACTTTGTATTCTGCTATATATTTTTAGTAAAAAAAAAAAAATCCCAATAGGGGTATTTTGATTGGTTTCCGCAAAAGTTATCACATCTACAAACTAGGGGAAAGATTTATGTAATTTTTTTATTAATTATTATTATTATTTTTTTACTAGTAATAATGCCAGAGATTTTTAGCAGTTTTTAGCAGGACTGCAACATTGCGGCGGACAGATTGGACCCCTAACTGACATTTTTTACACTTTTGGGGAGCCAGTGACATTACTACAGTAATTAGTGCTAAAAATATGCACTGTTACTGTAATGACATTGGCAGGGAAAGGGTTAGTCCAGGGGCGTTCAAAGGGTTAAATGTGAGCCTAGGGGGGTGTTTTCTAACTGTGAGGGGGGTGGGCTTATAGGAGGAACACAGGAGCTCTGTATTGATTTCTGAGAGAACCACGGTCTGCAGACCGCCATTCTCTCTCCATGGAGAGCGATCGCGGTTTCCTGGCGGCAATCGTGGAAGCTGGCCCTGTGAATCCCCTTCCCCCAGGATCGCTCCCGCAAACCGCCGTACACATATTCCGACTTGCCAAGGCTGTTTTTTTTGTGTGCGGTGTGCCGCTTTTTTGCTGCCCCCCCCCCCTGCAAAGTGCCGCCCTAGGCCTTGGCCAAGATACAGAACTGACTGTTTGTTCCTCTGTGCCCCTGTGCTGAGTGAGTCTATCGGGAGTGGTTTCATAATTATCAACCAGCAACCAGCTGCTGCAGAATCATGGCTCTAATGAGCAAAGTATGCAGGGTATGCATCCCTTTTAGTCGTTATTTCCTATTGGGAGTATCTTTTCAAAAATTATATTTTTGTTGCAGGGGATGCCAAATGTCTGACTTGTATCTTAGTGGCAAGAGAAACCTCCAGGAAGACCCATTATTAGTGGGATAGATTCCCTATTCTCCAGGTTAGGCGAATATCTGGATCAATATCTCCAGCCACTGGTTCCAGAAGGAAAGTCCTACCTAAAAGACAGCAGGCAACTTATCATGGAACTACAGGACCTCACGGTCGATGAGGGTGACATTTTGGTAACTATAGACGTAACTCTCTACATACCAACATTGTCCAAATAGATGGCTTGAATAGTGTGGAATGGGCCTTACACAAATATGGTCAGCTCAAACAGGAGCAGATTAACTATATCATCGAAGGCCTGGAGATGGCAATGAACAGCAACTATTTCTGGTACCAAGGGAAATACTATGTATAGACAAAGGGAGTTGCAATGGGAAAAAAATATGCTCCCAGTGTAGCTAACCTCTTCATGAGCAGGTGGGAGGAGGAACAAATTTATAGCGTGAGGAGGCCCCACCTAAACATGGACAGACAGTACATAGATGATATAGTGATGGTGTGGCACGGGAGCGAACAGACTCTACTTGAATTCTTTGAAGAAATCAAATTGGAATGATTACGGTATATCCTTTACGGGAAACTGGAAAAGATGAAGAATTAATTACTTTGATATCCTGATCTACAAAGAAAACGGTAAAGTGGGGACCAAAACGTATTTCAAACAAACGGACAGAAATGGGTATATACCCACTAAAAGTTGTCATCACCCTAAGTGGATTGGGAATGTACCCAAAGGACAATGAGGGTCCGTAGAAACTGTAGTGACCTAAGAGATTATGAGGAGCAAGCAGATACTCTGATTAAAAGATTATTTGAAAAAGGAAACAGGAGGAAGGATAAGGTTTGGGAAATGGATAGGAAGACTCTCCTGAAGGGCAAAACGAAAAGCACCCAGAACAAGATGGAATGGGCGTTCCTAACTGGCTACAACAAGCAGTATAAGCAAATAGAAAATGTAGTGAGGAAACACTGGTCCATTTTGAAGTCAGACAAAAAAGGGCTGCCCAACTATCCATTAATATACAAAAAAGCACCCCCGTTATGTATGAAACTGGTACACAACGTACTAGATCCACCCAAAACCATCAAAGTGTCCCTTAACGTTAAAGGCTTTTACAGATGCCAAAAATGCCTACCATGCAAAACAAGCTAGGAAAAAGAGACCTTTGCCACTACAATGGGAAAATTATTCAAAATGAATCAGTTAATCACATGTACTAGCACCCATGTAACATACGTCATTGTATGTCCTTGCAATTTGCAATATGTGGGACGAACCACAAGGCCCCTGTTTGTAAGCATTAGAGAGCACATCAGTAATATAAAAAAGGGGTTCATGAAGCATACATCTCCAGACATTTTAGGGATAAGCACACTGGAGAGGTGACAACAAAAAGAAAAAGATTTCACAGAACGAAACCAAGTGGATCTTTCTACTCAATTCACTCCAGCCTAGAGGTCTCAACATTGACATAGATCTCAATTGATTAATTTCTGATTAGGATGGACCGATTCACATGTGTCTTACATGCTCGGGATGCTCCCACATACAGTACTAAGACAAGAAATTGCATATACATCGCTGATTTAATATTGGTTTTAAACAATAATATTTGCACCACACATTCCCCCACTAGGGGTTTATATTTATGCACCTTTAGTCAGGCCATGCACAACACCTTTCCAGGGTGTCCTACGTTTATTTACATTTATCCACCATATTATATATATATATATATATATATATATATATATATATAGTTAATAACATAGAGAAGAGTCATAGAAGATCATAGAGAAGCCCCTCTTATAAGCCCTTTCTGTTGTTTTTTTATATATATATTTTTTATATATATTTTTTCATTTTACCAACACTTCTATGGATTATTTATATATACACCCACAAGGTGGGATGCATATTGCTGATGTCCATATCCAGAAATTTAAATATTCACACACTTTCACACGTATATTACACAATTTCCCTTTAATATTCTAGGTTACCTTACAGGAAATGCTTTATTTATTTTAACATGTGTCCCGCTAAAGATTGTTTTTGCTATAGGCCACGTTTTATTTATTTATTTAATAATTCATATGTGTCATGTTTATTAATTCAATTGGAAGAGCCTCTGAGGTAATACTATGCCAGTATTATGCCTATCGTAGTAGGGCGGTCTGAGTCTCAGTTCCGGAAATATATTCCATAGTGCTATGAGACCGGGTTCAGACATTGGGAGGACCCAGACTGGCCGATTGGATGTATCTCCTGGAGGCGGGCCACGCAGGTACGCCGGTCGCTTAGTTATGGTACACATAAAAGCCAGAAGGAACGGCAATATGGGGCCACTCCAGATGACGTCAGTGTGAAGAAACATGTAGAGCAGAGCCAAGCATCATTACGTTACTTTCGGCTTTGAGTCTGTGGAATGCAGGAAACTTCCCGGACGTCCGTCATTGAGAGAAACAAAGCTGATATTAATTTTTAATTTAAGTGAGATATTCTTTGCTTAATAAAGGAATTTTTAAACTACTACACTATGGGCACCCTTTTTATATACCCATGAGGAATCACCCACCCGAGGTCAAGAACAGGGAAAGGAGCCATTCACGGGTTAACACCACAGTACCAACGCTCACTACCCCACATAGGGACCTGACTTCTGAATTGCGTACCTGAGGTCAAGTACAGGGAGAGGAGCCGCCCACGAGTTAACACCATTGTGTCAAGGCCTACTACCCCATTTAGGGGCCTGGTTTCCGGGGAAAGTGTACCCTGGAGGGGGGGGCCTGTGAAGGCACTGACCAACGCACTTCAGGGGTTGTACCTTAGTGCAGACTTCTGGGAAAATCAGTGAGACAATCACACAAGCAGGAAATTATGTTTCTGGGGGGAATTCTGTACACATTCTGTGTATAGAACACCTCCAGGTTGCCATATTGCATTGCACTTTACATAAAATAACAGTGCTGCAGATTGAAAAGGAAAGGTAATTTTTAATAACATTCAATTACAATATGATTTGTGTTGCAATTGAATATGCTATATTATTTATTTTTTATTTGCTATTTTTTTTCCCATAAAAGTGGAGTTAGCCTTTAAACATTTTCTACAAATCAACTTTCTTTGGGAGTCCTGGCTTTGCCACATTACTGTCAGCATCTTAAAAAGGTTTCTGTATTGGTAAAACGATCCTTTGATAATGGACATGTACATATTGGGGGATATTTACTAAAACTGGAGCACTCAGAATCTGGTGCAGCTTTGCATGGTAGCCAATAAGCTTCTAACCTCAGCTTGTTCAATCAAGCTTTGTTATTAAAACCTGGAAGCTGTTTGGTTCCTATGTACACCTGCACCAGATTTTGAACTTTCCAGTTCTAGTAAATCTCCCCAATACTCTATGTTGGAAGCAAGTGAAAAAAAAAAAACAAGATTATTCTTTACTAATGATGTTCTAAAGGTCATTCTTCTTATATTCTTAGTAGTGAGTATGGTTATGGCATCCTGGCACAGGCCCCTGAACAGCGGCATACCTATACTTTGCCCCATATGTCACTCCAAAAAGATTGAGTGCCCACAGGTGGGATCAGAAGAGTGAACTACTTTAACCACTTCCCACGAATCAATGTACCTGTACATTGGCTCAGAGAAGTGGTTGTACAGGGATGATGCCTATTCTTTAGAGCTGGCGGTCGGCTTTCAGAACATAACAGCTGATGCGGCTTGGAAGCCGATTGGCCGTTATCCCAGTGAGTGGGAGGGGATGTGTCCCCCCCCCTCTCGCCGACTTCCGCAGGTCTTCCCAGTCTCCCGTCCCACCGGGAGACCCGAGCAACCAGCCGGCACAAACGCCAGCTGGTTGGAGTCCCGAATAGAGCCGGATTCGGGTTTCTGATGTGTTAACCTGGAAACAGCGTCATGATTAGTGTTGAGCGAACACGGACTGTATTATTCCTGTTCGTACCGAATAATTGGATTTGTTGTTACCCGAACACGGACCCGAAAACTTTACTGTATGTTCAGGTTTAAAATCCGTGTTCGGTCATTTTATTTCCGGGTTTGTATGTAATGGCGCGCTTTTAATGGCGGGCTTTCAACAGCCAATCAACAAGCGTTTAACTGGTGTGCCTTAAGCCATCCCAGCCATGCCTACTAATGTATTAGTAGCTGTGATTGGCCATCTGAAGCATGTGACCATGTCTTTATAAGTTCGAGAGCCCCAGCGCGCTGCTTCATTCTGCTGTAGTTTAGGGAGAGAGCACACATCATACGTGCTGGCTGATGATTAGGGACAGACAGTGAAAAATTGTATTGTGTCCGAAAAGAATGCAGGGTCAGGTCGAAGTGCAGGCAGGGCGAGTTATTAGGGCATTTTAGGGCAAGGCTGGAGAATAGGCAGGGTCAGTGTTGCTGTGATTTTGCTGTGTGTGGGGTGGTGCAGTGAACACAATCTTTTTGCCCGCTGAGGAGGAGGGAGAAAAAAATCTATTTTTATCAGTCAGTTGTGTGCAGCGTTTTTGCTTCAGTGCTGACTGTGATAAGACACTGCTGTGTTCACATATGCTATTATTGAGTGATTTTAACCACTTAACGACCAGCCACGTAGATCTACGTCGGCTGACTTTGAGTGGTTATACCGGGATGATGCCTCTAGCTAGAGGCATCAACCCGGTACCGTTGTTTGAAGCCAACGGTCGGCTTTCCGTCGGTAACGTCCGATGCGGCTCGGGAGCCGCTCGATCGTTACCCGGGGGGCGGGAGGAGACGTCCCCCCCTCCCGCCGCCTTCCGTGGCTTTGCTCGGGGCTCCCGTCCCACCGGGAGCCCCGAGCACCCAGCCGGCACGTCCGCCGGCTGGATGGAGTCCCGATGAATGCCGGAAACTGCATTGATCGGGTCTCCGATGACGTAACCCGGAGGCGGCGTCCATGACGTCACTTCCGGGTTACTGTGCTGCAAAAGGAGGCAGATTTGAAAAACGGCTGTATGCAAAAATGCCGTTTTCGGCATTTTGCATACAGGGAAGTGTAGTGGAGGGGTCTAGGGTCTTTTAGACCCTCGATCCCTCCATAAAGTGTACCTGTCACTACATATTGGTGTCACAAGGGATGTTTACATTGCTTGTGACAGCAATAAAAGTGATCAAATTTTTTTTTTTAAAAAAAACCTGTAATAAAGTTAAAAAAAAGAAAAAATAAATAGGAAAAAAAAAAATTTAGCCGCCCCCGTCACCGTTAGCTCGCGCACAAAAAAAAACGTATACGCAAGTCGAGCCGCAAATGAAATCGCTGTTCAAACCACACATGTGAGGTATCGCCGCGATCGACAGAGCGTGGGCAATAATTTAAAAAAAAGAGCTACACTCTAACTCTAAACTGGTAACCGTTAAATAAATTTAAAGCGTCGCAGATTGAGATCTCTATTCACTGTAGTTTGTCGCCATCCCGCGGGGGGGGGGGCGCAATTTTAAACCGTAACATGTTGGGTATCTATTTACTCGGCGTGACATCATCTTTCACAAAAAAAATGGGCTAACTTTACTGTTTAGTATTTTTTAAATGCAGGGAAATGTGATTTTTCAAATTTTTTCCAAAAAAAATGGCGTTTTAAAGACCGCTGCGCAAATACCGCGTGACAAAAAATTTTGCAATGACCGACATTTTATTCTCCAGAGTCTTTGCTAAAAAAATATATATAATGTTTGGGGGTTCTAAGTAGTTTTCTAGGAAAAAATACTGTTTTTAACTTGTGAACAAAAAGTGTCTGAAATAGGGCTGGGGGTAAAGTGGTTAAATTTTATACACTTTTTTCTATTCCACTATTCAATATACACCCTTTTGGGTTAAAAAAATTAAATTGTGGCATAGTCTGTACTAATCTATTTAAAAATTACAAACTTAAAGGGGAATTTTCTTTTTTTTTTTCCCTTCATAGCCTGCAGCAGAGCTGACTGACATAAGACACTGCTGTGTTCACATGTGCTAGTGATTTTCAATTTTATACACTTTTTGCTATTCCACTATTCAATATACACCCTTTTGGGTTAAAAAAAATTAAATTGTGGCATAGTCTGTACTAAGCTATTTAAAAATTACAAACTTAAAGGGGAATTTTCTTTTTTTTTTCCCTTCATAGCCTGCAGCAGAGCTGACTGACATAAGACACTGCTGTGTTCACATGTGCTATTGAAAAATCACCAATTTTATGTCATATTTTCTATTCCGCTATTCAATCTACACCCTTGGGGTAAAAAGAATTAAATTGCGGGATAGTCTGTATCGGTATGTGTGAGATACACCTTTCCAATTTTTGGGGCGCATCTTATACCGCCGAGGATTGCAGGGTGCTTCAGTTTGCCTCCTGCCTGTTCCGAACTCCTCCTACTCCTCATCCTGCCTTTAGGGTACAAAAAATAGTAATCAGGGCCTAGTCTGGGTCTGTACGTGTGAGATAGATACACCTTTTGATATCATATTTTCTATTCCGCTATTCAATCTACACCCTTGGGGTAAAAATAATTAAATTGCGGGATAGTCTGTATCGGTACGTGTGAGATACACCTTTCCAATTTTTGGGGCGCATCTTATACTGCCGAGGATTGCAGGGTGCTTCAGTTTGCCTCCTGCCTGTTCCGAACTCCTTCTACTCCTCATCCTGCCTTTAGGGTACAAAAAATAGTAATCAGGGCCTAGTCTGGGTCTGTACGTGTGAGATAGATACACCTTTTGATATCATATTTTCTATTCCGCTATTCAATCTACACCCTTGGGGTAAAAAGAATTAAATTGCGGCAATGTCTGTATCGGTACGTGTGAGATACACCTTTCCAATTTTTGGGGCTCATCTTACACCGCCGAGGATTGCAGGGTGTTTCAGTTTGCCTCCTGCCTGTTCCGAACTCCTCCTACTCCTCATCCTGCCTTTGGGGTACAAAAAATAGTAATCGGGGCCTAGTCTTGGTCTGTATGTGTGAGATAGATACACCTTTTGATATCATATTTTCTATTCCGCTATTCAATCTACACCCTTGGGGTAAAAAGAATTAAATTGCGGCATAGTCTGTATCGGTATGTGTGAGATACACCTTTCCAATTTTTGGGGCGCATCTTCCACCGCCGAGGATTGCAGGGTGCTTCAGTTTGCCTCCTGTTCCGAACTCCTCCTACTCCTCATCCTCATCCTGCCTTTAGGGTACAAAAAATTGTAATCGGGGCCTAGTCTGTGTTTGTACGTGTGAGATACACCGTTTTATAAAAAAATTTCTATTCCGCTATTCAATATACACCCTTTTTGAGTGTAAAAAATTAAATTACGGCATTGTCTGTATCGGTACATGTGAGATACACCTTTTTAAATTTGTTTGGCGCATCTCCTTCCACCGCCGAGGATTGCAAGGCGCTTCAGTTTGCCTCCTGTTCCGAACTCCTCCTACTCCTCTTCCTCATCCTCCCTTTAGGGTACAAAAAATTGTAATCGGGGCCTAGTCTGTGTTTGTACGTGTGAGATACACCATTTTATATCCTTTTTTCTATTCCGCTATTCAATATACACCATTTTGGGGTGAAAAAAATTAAATTTGCGTCATATTTTGGATATTTGACTGTGAGATACACCCGTGCGATACTGTTGTTGTTTTGTTCCGCTATTCAATAAACACCTTTCTAGGGCAAGATCATAAATTACAGAAATATGAGGAGACCGTCAAATAGGGGCCGTGGCCTGGGTCGTGGTGCTGCTGGTAGAGCTCCTGTTGCAAGGAGAGGACGTGGTCGATCTGTGCCAGCTACACGCACAAGTGAAACACCTTCCTCAAGTGTGAGTAGGCGACAGAACCTGCAGCAGTATTTGGTAGGGCATCATGCGCCTCTAGACGTGATGAGGCCTGAAGAAGTACAGGCGTTAGTAGATTGGGTTGCTGACAGTGCCTCCAGCTCTTTCACATTGTCTTCCACCCAGTCTACTGCAGAAAGGTCAGAGTTGGCACCTGCAGCCGATGTCCAACTATCTTTCACCTCACCCCCTTGCAAATCAGGCAAGCAGTCTGAGCCCCAAGGCATGCAGCAGTCTCTTCTTCTTTTTGATGACTCTGTCAGCAGGGTTTCCCAGGGCCATCCACCTAGCCCTGCCCCAGAAGTGGAAGAGATTGAGTGCAGCGATGCCCAACCACTTATTTCTCAAGATGAGTACATGGAAGGACCATCGCAGCACGTCTCCGATGATGACGAAACGCAGGTGCCAACTGCTGCGGCACTCAGAATTGTGGAGACCGACAAGGAGGGCAGGGGTGAAGACTGGGTGGAAGATCATGTGGAGGACGATGAGGTCCTCGACCCCACATGGAATTAAGGTCATGCAGGTGACCTGAGTAGATTGGAGGAAGAGGCGGTGGTCGCACAGAGCCACCAGCACAGCAGAAGAGGGAGCAGGGTGCAGAAGCGGAGCGGCCGTGCCCTAGACACTACGCCTGCTACTGCCCAACGCAGCAAGGGACCGAGCGCACCAAAGCCAGCTCAAAGGAGTTCTCTAGCGTGGAAGTTCTTCAGAAAATGTGCTGATGAAAGGAGACGAGTGGTTTGCACCCTGTGCAATCAGAGCCTGAAGCGAGGCATAAACCTTCTCAACCTGAGCACAACCTGCATGATCAGGCATCTAAGTGCAAAGCACGAGCTGCAGTGGAGTAGACACCTTCAAAACCAAGAAAGGTCTCTGGCTCCTCCTGCTTCCTCTTCTGCTGCAGTCCTAGCCTCTCCATCCACCTGTAGTGATACCGGCACCTGCCACCCCGCAAACAGAAGATCTGTCAGCAACGCCACCACCTGGGTCACCAACCATCTCCACAATGTCCCGTGGAAGCGTTCAGCTTTCCATCTCCCAAACACTTCAGAGGAAGAGGAAGTACCCCTCTACCCACCCGCGATCCCTTGCCCTGAATGCCAGCATTTCAAAATTCTTGGCCTTTGAAATGCTGTCATTCCGTCTGGTGGAGACGCACAGTTTTAAAAGCCTTATGTTGGTGGCTGTCCCACAGTACATTGTGCCCAGCCGCCACTACTTTTCCAGGCAAGCCATCTCTTCCCTGCACAACCAAGTGGGGGAAAAAATCAGGTGTGCACTGTGCAACGCCATCTGTGGCAAGGTCCACCTAACTACCCATACGTGGACCAGTAAGCACGGTCAGGGGCGTTATATCTCCCTAACGGCACACTCGGTAAATGCAGTTGCGGATGGGCCTGAGGCGGATAGCAATTTGGCGCATGTCCTTCCACAACCGAGGATTGCAGGGCGCTTCAGTTTGCCTCCTGTTCCTAACTCCTCCTACTGCGCTTCCTCATCCTCTACCGCCTCCTCATCCGGTCAGCGTAACACCTTCACCACCAACTTCAGCTGCAAGTACTCCATTCAAGTATAACATTTTAAGTACAGTGAAGAGATATTGCAGGAGACTGAAGAGATTGAAGAGATACTGAAAGAGATTGGCTTGGAGTTTGCAACTGAGTCATCTGTGTTTTATTTGCTGACCAATGCTTGAGAAGAGGAAAGGAATTTGGTCAGGTGTTTGCTATTGTGCATTTGCTAATGAGACCAGCTCATTAAGGTGTTACATTTGTTGCTGGGGGAGGAGCTGTGAAGGAGTGAGTGTATATATATATATATAGAGACATACTCATTAGCTGGCCTAATTCATTAGCTGCAAGTACTCCATTCAAGTACAACATTTTAAGTACAGTGAAGAGATATTGCAGGAGACTGAAGAGATTGAAGAGATACTGAAAGAGATTGGCTTGGAGTTTGCAACTGAGTCATCTGTGTTTTTTTTGCTGACCATTGCTTGAGAAGAGGAAAGGAATTTGGTCAGGTGTTTGCTATTGTGCATTTGCTAATGAGACCAGCTCATTAAGGTGTTACATTTGTTGCTGGGGGAGGAGCTGTGAAGGAGTGAGTGTATATATATATATATATATATATATATATATATATATATATAGAGACATACTCATATATAGAGACATACTCATTAGCTGGTAAAAAAATCAATGAACTTGGGTCAATAATGGCATCTGAGAATGTAGATTTAGTGGCTGTTATG
Organism: Pelophylax lessonae; assembly: GCF_965119305.1. NCBI lineage: Eukaryota > Metazoa > Chordata > Amphibia > Anura > Ranidae > Pelophylax > Pelophylax lessonae. The sequence continues at coordinate 115,239,907 of NC_138779.1, forward strand.
GAGACATGGTTTAATGAAAGAAATGACTGGGACATAACCATACCAGGGTACTCTTTATACAGAAGAGACAGAGAAGGCAAGAAAGTAGGAGGAGTGGCCCTGTATGTGAAAGATAGCATTAAATCTAACCTAATACAAGTTGGTGAGGCCAACATAGAGTCAGTTTGGGTTACGTTGCAGTTTGCTAATCATGCAGTAACTCGTGTAGGTGTGATATATAGACCACCTGGTCAAGTTAAAGAACTAGATGATCTACTAGTTGAAGAAATAGCTAAAATGACAATGAAAGGAGAAGTTATCATTATGGGAGATTTCAATCTTCCAGATATAAACTGGAAAACCAAATTAGCAAGTTCTACCAGGAGTACAGATATTCTAAATTCCCTACTGGGGTTGTCTCTGCAACAAGTGGTTGAGTAGCCAACCCAGAGGGAGGCGATTTTGGATTTGGTATTCACAAATTGGGATTCGGTATATGATGTCATTGTAGGCGAAACCTTGGGATCTAGTGATCACCAGTCAGTGTGGTTAAATATAAGAACTGTGAAAGAGTCACACCACACAAAAACAAAAGTTTTAGATTTTAGAAAAACAGACTTTCCAAAAATGAAATTAGTCATAAATGAGTCCTTATCAGACTGGAACGGATTACATGGAGTCCAGGAGAAATGGGACTACTTAAAAGGTGCATTATTGAAGGCAACAGAAAATTGCATTAGACTTGTCAGTAAAAGCAAAAAAAGGAAGAGACCACTGTGTTACTCAGCAGAAGTGGCCCAAATCATTAAAAATAAAAAGCTAGCATTTTGTAATTATAAAAAAACCCAGAGCAATGAAGATAAGGAAATCTACAAGATTAGGCAGAAAGAGGCCAAGCAATTTATAAGAACTTCTAAAGCGCAGGCAGAAGAAAAACTAGCTCAGTCTATGAAAAAGGGGGATAAGACATTCTTCAGATATATAAATGAAAAAAGGAAATTAAAACAAGGAATAACTAAATTAAAAACAAAGGACGGAAGGTATGTAGAAGAGAATAAAGGGCTAGCCGACTGCCTTAATGAATACTTCTTTTCAGTTTTTACAGAAGAAAAAGAAGGAGAAGGAACTCCACTTGAAAGGATGACTAATGAATCGTTTGATGCATGTGTCTTTACAGAGGAAGACGTTCTAAGATTGCTGTCTAAAGTGAAGACAAAAAAGTCACAGGGTCCTGATGAGATACACCCAAAATTATTAAAAGAGCTTAGTGGCGAGCTGGCAAAACCATTAACAGATTTATTTAACCAATCATTAGTAACAGGAGTCATCCCGGAAGATTGGAAATTGGCAAATGTCGTGCCCATTCACAAGAAAGGTAGTATGGAGGAATCGAGCAACTATAGACCAGTGAGTCTGACATCAATAGTAGGCAAATTAATGGAAACCCTATTAAAGGATAGGATTGTGGAACTTCTTAAATCCCATGGATTGCAAGATGAAAAACAACATGGGTTTACTTCAGGGAGATCGTGTCAAACAAATCTTATAGATTTTTTTGACTGGGTGACTGAAATAATAGACGGTGGAGGTACAGTAGACATTGCATATCTAGATTTAAGTAAGGCTTTTGACACTGTCCCACATAGAAGACATCAATAAACTGCAGTCATTGAGCATGGACTCCCATATTGTTGAGTGGATTAGGCAGTGGCTGAGTGACAGACAAAAGAGGGTTGTAGTCAATGGAGAACATTCAGAACAAGGTCATGTTACCAGTGGGGTACCTCAGGGATCTGTACTGGGACCAATTTTGTTTAATATCTTCATAAGTGATATTGCAAAAGGCCTCGATGGTAAGGTTTGTCTTTTTGCTGATGACACAAAGATGTGTAACAGGGTTGATGTTCCTGGAGGGAAACGCCAAATGGAAAAGGATTTAGGAAAACTAGAAGAATGGTCAGAACTCTGGCAACTGAAATTTAATGTGGATAAGTGCAAGATAATGCACCTGGGGCGTAAAAACCCAAGGGCAGAATATAGAATATTTGACACAGTCCTGACCTCAGTATCTGAGGAAAGGGATTTAGGAGTAATTATTTCAGAAGACTAAAAGATGGGAAGACAATGTAATAGAGCAGCACAAAATGCCAGCAGAATGCTTGGATGTATAGGGAAAGGTATAAGCAGTAGAAAGAGAGAAGTGCTTATGCCGCTGTACAGAACACTGGTGAGACCTCACTTGGAGTATTGTGCGCAGTACTGGAGGCCATATCTCCAGAAGGATATAGATACTCTAGAGAGAGTTCAGAGAAGAGCTACTAAACTAGTACATGGATTGCAGGAAAAAAACTTACCAGGAAAGGTTAAAGGACCTTAACATGTATAGCTTGGAAGAAAGAAGAGACAGAGGAGATATGATAGAAACTTTTAAATACATAAAGGGAATCAACTCGGTAAAGGAGGAGAGCATATTTAAAAGAAGAGAAACTACCACAAGAGGACACAGTTTTAAATTAGAGGGGCAAAGGTTTAAAAGTAATATGAGGAAGTATTACTTTACTGAGAGAGTAGTGGATGCATGGAATAACCTTCCTGCAGAAGTGGTAGCTGCAAATACAGTGAAGGAGTTTAACCACTTAAGCCCCGGAAGATTTTACCCCCTTCCTGACCAGGGGGTATTTTGCGATTCGGCACTGCGTGACTTTAACGGACAATTGCACGGTCGTGCAACGCTGTACCTAAAACGAATTTGGTGTCCTTTTTTTCCCCACAAACAGAGCTTTCTTTTGGTGGTATTTGATCACCTGTGCGATTTTTTGATCACGCGCTATAAACAAAAAAAGAGCATCAATTTTGCAAAAATAGCAATATTTTTCACATTTTTTATATGAAATTCCCCCCCAAAAAAATGTAAAAATCAAAATTTTTTAACATTTTCGGCCAATTTGTTTTATGCTACCTATGTTTGGTAAAAAAAATCGCAAAAAGCGTATTTTGATTGGTTTGCGCAAAAGTTATCGCGTTTACTAACAAAGGGAAAGATTTTTGTCATTTTTGTTGTATTTTTTTTAACGCGTAATGGCGGCGATCTGCGATTTTTTTTTTTGCGGTACTGCGACATTGCGGCGGACAGATCGGACCCTTGACTGACATTTTTGACACTTTTGGGGTTACCAGTGACATTTCTACAGTAATCAGTGCTATACATATGCACTGTTACTGTAAAAATACACTGGTAGTGAAGGGGTTAACTTTATTTGAGAGAGAGGGGCTGTGTGTGTCCCTAGGGGCGTGCTTTCTACTGTGATTGGCTGTGGCTTCAGATGTATGAAGAGTGATCGACGGTTCTACATAGTAGAACCGTATGATCATCCTTCATACACCGGGGAGAATGACAGGCAGCTTGTTTACACAAGCCGCCTGACTTTCTCCCTCTCCCCCGCCGATCGCCGAGTGACCGGCGGACATCGGGTCCGCCGGTCACACGCGCGGGGGGTGCGTGACTGTGCGGGAGCGCGCCTCCGGGGGCGCGCACTCGCTCCCTAGACCCTCACAGGCTAGCGACGTATACCTACGTCGCTTTGCCTGTGAGGGGCTGACTGCCGACGTAGATCTGCGTTAGGCAGTCGGCAAGTGGTTAAGCATGCATGGGATAGGCATAAGGCTACCCTTTATATAAGATAGGGCCAGGAACTATTCATAGGATTCAGATATATTGGGCAGACTAGATGGGCCAAATGGTTCTTATCTGCCGACACATTCTATGTTTCTATGTTTCAGCACACCCAGGGGTAAATGACAGCAGGCAGTTTTAAAACTTGCCTGTTTGGGGGAAAAACCACACACCGCGCAGGAGTTGTGGAGGAGCATGGAACAGCAGACAAATGAGTGGTTGCTGCCAGCGAGCCTCAAGCCCGGCCTGGTGGTGTGCGATAACGGGCGAAATCTCATAGCAGCTCTGGGCCTAGCCGGTTTGACGCACATCCCTTGCCTGGCGCATGTGCTGAATTTGGTGGTGCAGAGGTTTCTTAAAAATTACCCCGATATGTCAGAGCTGCTGCAGAAAGTGCGGGCCGTCTGTGCGCACTTTGGGCGTTCTCACCCTGCTGCTGCTCGCCTGTCAGCGCTGCAGCGTAACTTTGGCCTTCCCGCTCACTGCCTCATATGTGACGTGCCCACAAGGTGGAACTCCACCTTGCACATGCTGGAAAGACTGTGCGAGCAGCAGCAGGCCATAGTGGAGTTTCAGCTACAGCACGCACGCGTGAGTCACTCTGCGGAACAGCACCACTTCACCACCAATAACTGGGCCTCCATGCGAGACCTGTGTGCCTTGTTGCGCTGTTTTGAGTACTCCACCAACATGGCCAGTGCCGATGATGCCGTTGTCAGCTTAACTATCCCACTTCTATGCCTCCTTCAAAAAATGATTCGGGCAATGATTGAAGAGGATGTGGCACAGGATGAGGAGGAGGATGAAGAGGTAACATTTCCAAGGCTTTCAGGGCAGTCATTCGCAAGTGGCACCGAGGGTGGGTTCCTGCACCCACTAACGCCAGGGACACAATTGTCCAGCAGGGGCACAGTTCTGGAGGATGAGGAGGATGAGGAGGAGGAGATGGAGGAGGAGATGGAACCATGTTCACAGCAGGGTGGCACCCAGGCCAGCTCATGGCCATCACTGGTGCGTGGCTGGGGGGATACAGAGGACACAGACGATACACCTCCCACAGAGGACAGCCTTTCGTTGCCTCTGGGCAGCCTGGCACACATGAGCAATTACATGCTGCAGTTTCTCCACAATGACCGTCAAGTTGCCCACATTCTAACTTGTGCTGATTACTGGGTGGCCACGCTGCTGGATCCCCGTTACAAGGACAATGTACCGTCCTTAATTCACTCACTGGAGCATGATCGCAAGATGCGCGAGTACAAGCGCACGCTGGTAGACGCGATCCTGCTGGCATTCCCACCTGACAGCGGGGCCACAGTGGAAGCACAAGGCCAAGGCAGAGGAGGAGGAGGAGGAAGAGGTCGCCAACGCAACCAGGGCACCGCCAGCACCTCAGAAGGCAGGGTTAGCATGGCCGAAATGTGGAAAAGCTTTGTCAGCACGCCACAATAAACAGCAGCACCAGCAGCTCATATGGAACGTCTTAGCAGGAGGCAGCATTTCACCAACATGGTGGAGCAGTATGTGTGCACACGCCTACATGTAGTGAATGACGGGTCTGCCCCCTTCAACATCTGGGTCTCCAAATTGGGCCCATGGCCTGAGCTTGCCCTTTACGCCTTGGAGGTGCTGGCGTGCCCTGCAGCCAGTGTATTATCTGAACGTGTATTTAGCACGGCTGGGGGCGTTATCACTTAGACAAGTGCAGCCGCCTGTCCAGAGACAATGTGGACAAGCTCACGTTCATTAAAATGAACCAGGCATGGATCCCACAGGACTTTTCCGTACCTTGTGCAGAATAGAGATGGATACCGACCTTACCCAGCCATTGTTCTATTTTTGATCTTTCTCACTCTTTTGGGGTGTACCCCCATTTAAAATGACTGAAAAAAAGCAGTGTTGGCTACCTCGTCCTCCTCCACCGCCGCTTCCACCTACACCGCCCATAGGTGTGCGCAGCCTATTGCATTAGGGTGTGCACCCCAAAGTTTCAATACACATGCATGTGTTTGCCTACATGTATATGGCCCCGGTACATTACTCTCCCTGCTGGCAAAGTGAAATAGAAGTGTGTGGCACTTCTCCTATGGCAGAGCAGGTCCGAGGGAGATCTTTCCCATCTCCTCACTGGCAAACAGAGCGATAATGCTAATAAACCCTAGGTGATTAGGGTGTGCCCAGGCACACCCGGCACACCCTGTGCGCATGCCTATGACACCGCCACATCCACCACCACCTCAACCTCCCTCCTACTCCATATGGGCCTCGTCCTTCACAGATGAAGAACATTGTTTTATTTTTCTGTTTTTTTTTGTTTTAAGTTATTTCCCTATCCACATTTGTTTGCAGAGCACTTGCCATGCTCTTAACTACGTTTTGCTGCCATTTGCAGCACTCTAGCCCTTTCTATTGGTGTTTTATAGCCATTTTAGTGCCTGAAAGTTCGGGTCCCCATTGACTTTAATGGGGTTCGGTGTCCGGGTAAAGTTCGGAAAAAGTCCGGGACACGGACCCGGACTTTTTTGTTCAAGTTCGGCCGAACACGGACATCCAGGTGTCCGCTCAACTCTAGTCATGATGCCACTTACCGGTTTACTCGGTGGTTAACGGCGCAAAATTTTAAAAAAATTCAGTATTCAAAAATGCAGATTTTGGCATTTTTAATACTTTGAAGTGCAGTGGAGGGGTCCCTTCATAAAGAGTATCTGCCTATTACTGTCACAAGGGATGTTTACATTGCTTGTGACAACAATAAAAGGGATCAGATATTAAAAAAAAAAAAAAAACAGTGCTAAAAATAAAAAATTAGATAAAATTAAATATGAAAAAAAAAGATTTAAAGCTCCCCGTGTGCGCACAAAAGAAAACACATACATAAGTCGCGCCCGCAAATGAAAATGGTGTTCAAACCACACATTTGAGGTAGGGATAGGGTTTTTCCAGGGCCAATGTCGATATTTTGGTCTCAAAGTATCAGTATCGGCCTATATTCTGCACATTCAATCACACATCCAATGCAGAGTGACCAGTGCACCCATCCAATGCAGAATGACCAGTGCCCCCATCCAATGCAGAGTGACCAGTGCTCCCAACAATGCAGAGTGACTGGTGCATGGGGATTAGAGCGCCGTCTGATTACACAGAGCAGGGTTCTTCTGCTTACCCGGCAGAGGCGTTGTCATACGAAGCCCTGCCTCCTGGACCAGCTCCTATGATTGACGTCACCAGTGTGCTGTCTATCATAGGTAGGAGGCGGGACTTCATATGACAGCGCCCACGCCGGGTAAGCAGAAGAACCATGCTCTGTGTAATCATGCGGCTCTCTAATCCCCATTCCCCCCTTCCCCTCCGGAGGCAGCCCAATAGGCCCTACCTTAACCACTTGCTACCCGCCCACCGTCAAATGACAGCGAAGCGGTGTAGCTATTGTTCTGGGACGCCGTCATATGACGGCACACCAGAACAGCCTCTCGGAGCGGCGATCGTGACCGTGCCGTGTTGCTAGGACACAGCGCGATCCAGATCTCGGTAAATAGTCAATGACATGACTCTTTACCCATGTAAATGAGGAAGTGCTGTTATTCGGCTCTCCTCGCCTCACATTGTCAGTGTGTGAGGCGAGGAGAGCCGATCAGCGGCTCCTCCTCATAGGGGAGACAAAGACATGTAATCAGGGCACTGATGATCAGTGCCCTGATTACACAAAATGTAAATAAAGTGCCCATAGTGCCTGCCATCAGTGCCCACAATCAGTGCCCACAGTACTGCCAGTTAGTGCCCATCAGTGCCTGCTCATCTAGGCACTGATGGGCACTGACTGGCAGCACTATGGGCACTGATTGTGGCCACTGATGGTGCCGCCCATCAGTGCTCATCAGTGCCACCAATCAGTGTCCAGTGCCGCCTCTCAGTGCCCATCAGTGCCACCTATCAGTGCCCATCAGTGCGGCATATTAGTACCTCCTCATAAGTGCCACCTCATCAGTGCCCATAAGTGCCACCTCATCAGTGCCCATCAGTGCGGCATATTAGTACCTCCTCATAAGTGCCACCTCATCAGTGCCCATAAGTGCCACCTAATCAGTGCCCATCAGTGCAGCCTATCAGTGCCCATCAGTGCCGCCTCATCAGCACACATCAGTGAGGGAAAAGGAAAAATTTATTTTCAAAGTTTACTCACAGAAAATAAGAAAAACTTTTTTTTTTTTTTTTAAATTTTCTAAGAAATAAAAGAAATAAAAAACCCAGCAGTGATTAAATACCACCAAAAGAAAGCTCTATTTTTGTGGAAAAAACAATAAAAATGTCATATGGGTAAAGTGTAGCATGACCGCGCAATTGTCATTCAAAGTGTGACAACGCTGAAAGCTGAAAATTGGCCTGGGCAGGAAGGGGGTGAAAGTGCACTGTGGGCAAGTGGTTAAGAAAATATCGGTCATATCGGCCAAGTTTGTGGCCGATACGATACTTTCAAAAAAGTGAATATCGAGCAAACCGATAATCGGTCGATCCCGCTGTGATAGCCAGAGTGAGAGCAACAATTCTAAAAAAAATCTACAGTCTAGCTCTAAACTGGTTACTGTTAAAAATGTTTAAAGCATTGCCTATGGAGATTTTTAAGTACCATAGTTTGTCGCCATTCCACTAGTGTGCACAATTTTAAACATTTTACAAACAATTTTACTAATTTGTAACACGTTAGGTATCCATTTACTTGGCGTGGCATCATCGTTCACAATATACAAAAAAATTGGGCTAACTTTACTGTTTCGTTTTTTTAAATGCAGTGAAATGTATTTTTTCCCAATAAAAATTGCATTTGAAAGACCGCTGCGCAAATACAGAGTGACAAAAAATATTGCAACGACTGCCATTTTATTCTCCAGAATCTTTGCTAAAAAAATTTAACATAATGTTTGGGGGTTCTAAGTAACTGATTTTACCTTGTAAACAACGTGTCAGAAATCGGCTTGGTCCTTAAGTGATTGACCTGAAGGAAGCTTGGTCAAACTGGTTTCTCATGACCACACCTTTCTTGCATTTTCTCACATTCCTGCTGTCTTCTTCCTGATGCACTCTTGAACATTTAGCCAGTGGAAATTATTTCCCTAATGGGATCATCAGCATTGCAACTTCCAATAATCCAATAATTTAGGTATGTCAAAAGAAGTGGGACAAACTGAGCTAGCTTTGATAGAGTAGGAAAGCATTATAACCGCTGTTGGATTACATTTAGCTTTCTACGTCTATCTCTTTGCCATTATGTAATGACCGAATGTTGATCGATAAATCATTCAAAGGACATAAATGAATCTGTTTTTTGTTCGTTTTGTCACATATGCCTAGTGCAAACAGTTTAACCTTTCGATTGTCTAAACTTGTCCTTCGTTTTTCTTGGCTCAAAAACGTCACAACCGATTAGCAATTTGATGCCCCCTGATAATGTCCGTTATGACGAAACATGTTGGGAGGAGCCTAACTACATGACATTGGCGGTGTATGCTTCTGGAGGTCGGCCATGTTTTTGGCTTGAAACAAATCCCCGCTACTTCTTTGCCATTTTTTACATTTGTTGTCTTGGAAATAATGTGAGTATCTTGTGTGCAAGCTCTTGTTGGCATTAATATATCTTTTTTAAAGATATCTGCACAATGATTGCTCTATTGTTTCCTTATACATGCACCTTGGAATATATACCCACATGGATTATGTGATTGGATTTTAATGCTCAAGCGACTGTTAGATGTCTTGTTGGATCAAATCTAAATGGCCAAGTGATGGATATGTGATCTATCTGACTGCTGTTTATCCTGGGTCAGCTGGTAAGAGGCTGCATGTTTTTGCTCTCCTGGTGGTGGACATACTGGTGCTTCTCCTTCACAGTGTTTTATATTTATTTCACTGGGGGACTACTTGGAATTTACATTTTTGAGTGCTGCTATTTTATGCTTGACCATCCTTCACCAATAGGACATTGTGCCAGCTGCTCAAGATGTTTTTGGACTTTTATTCATCATTGCCATATTTATAATTTTTTGTCTTAGCACAATATTCAATTTTTTTATTTTGATTACCAATTAGTGTCTATTAACAGGCTGAAAAATGAACAAACTGGCCAAATAACAGATTTTCGAACCATTTTTCGTCTAATGTATGGGCACCGTTAGTTAAACATTGGACATCCCACTATACAGACTCACAAAATATTTCCTCATTTGTGGGCAAACATGACACACAAAATGTCGAAATTAGACTGCCACCTTTTTTTTACAGACATGGGGTGGATTTACTAAATGTCCATAACCACTTGCCGACCACCTCCTGTACATTTACTGCGGCGCGCAGCCACTTACAGGCAAAGTGACGTAGTACTACGTCGCTTGCCAAAGAGCCTGTAGGGGGCGAGCGTGCGCCACCAGAGGCGCGCTCCCGCCCCCCGCTCGTTCCCTGCCTAGCCAGCGCGTGTGACCGGCGGCTCCGATGGCCGCCGGCCTCTCTCAAACTCCCACAGGAGAGGGAGAAAGACAGACGGCTGATGTAAACACAGCCGTCTGTCATTCTCACTGAAGTAGACACAGAGGCTATGCGATACTGCTATATAGGATCGCATGTCTCTGTGGTTACTTCACTAGCCACGCCCCTAACAGTTAGAATCACGCCCCTAGGGACACACTTAACCCCTTGATCACCAATAAAGTTAACCCCTTCCCTGCCAGTGTCATTTTTACAGTAACAGTGTATATTTATAGAACTGATTACTGTAGTAATGTCACTGGTACCCCCAAAAGTGTCAAAAATGTCAGTCAGGGGTCCAATCTGTCCGCCGTAATGTCGCAGTCCCCCAAAAAAATCGCAGATCGCCGCGATTACTAGTTAAAAAAACAATAAAAATGACATACATTTTTCCCGTAGTTAGTAAACGCAATAACTTTTGTGCAAACCAATCAAAATATGCTTATTGCGATTTTTTTTTACCAAAAAGATGTAACAAATTGGCCTAAAATGTTAAAAAATTTGAATTTTTAATTTTTTTTTTTTGAAAATTTCATATAAAAAAATTGAAAATATTGTTATTTTTTCAAAATTGTCGCTCTTTTTTTGTTTATAGCGCAAAAAATAAAAATCGCACAGGTGATCAAATACCACCAAAAGAAAGCTCTGTTTGTGGGAAAAATTCATCAATTCTCGTCAAATTCATTTGGGTACAGTGTCGCACGACCGTGCAATCGTCCGTTAAAGTCACGCAGTGCCGAATCATAAAATAGGGCCTGGTCTTTGAGCAGCCATATCTTCTGGGGCTGAAGTGGTTAATTCAATCATGTGCAAGCAAAAATGTTTTTTTTTGTGTATTTTACTTACACCTGATTTGGTATTCTTTAAAAAGTGAAGCTTTACCACATTGCATTTACTAAGGAAAATTAGTGCAACGGCACTTGCAAAGTGCACAGACTTTAGTAAATCAACCCCCTAGTTTTTGCAGATGATATACTACTAATGCCATTTATGAAACTTTGGTATTTTATGCAAAATACGAGCTTAAATTTTTTTAGATTGTAATCTCTAAATGAGCAGGACCCTTTGATTCCTCCTGTATTGAATTGTACTGTAACTGTACTGTTTGCTATAACGTAAATCGCTGCGCAAGCTATATAAATCCTGTATAATGTAGTACTGCTCCCATGGGGGTTGCTGAAAATAGTCTTCCCTGGGCCTCCCTCTGATTATCCTGCAGCCAGACACTTGGGTATTTTCACACGACCACCCACACATTCTTCTACTCGTTATCCAATGACCAGTCTAGGGTGTTTGGTTTTTTTGTAATTATTGGTAGAACTTGGATAGGAGAAGGGGTTAGTGGGATACCTCCAACAGAGGAGGACAACTCTCAGTTGGCCTCACTTGAATGGACTGAATAGCAGACCCTCTGCTGAACCATACTGCATTTGTATGGAAGGAAAAGCTCTTTGCTTGCTCTGGCAGCAGACTCGAACACTAATTCTTCAGGACAGTGAAGGTAGGATAAGCCTATGCGCTGACCATCAACCAGATGTAGTAAAAGGATAAAAGAAATATAATAAATTAAATAGAGTAAGAATAACTGAAAAAATGGGGCCCAAAAGATTAGCAGCCAATTCCTGGCAGTGTCTCCACATACATAGAGGAAAATTAAAATAATAAATAGAACCGGCGCTCAATCAACCCCAATAAGTATAAAAATCACAAGAATAAATATGAATACACATCTAAGAACAATAATAAGCAAAGCAACAGCAAATCAATGTAGATAGGTGATATAGTGGTGTGCACAGTGACAATAAGTGCAAATATACCACAATAAAAATAAGCAGCAATATACATAAGTAAAAATTAATAGATGCTCCCTTGAGAAAGTCACGTTCATGCTGTGACGCAACGCATCGGGAGAAGCGTCTGACGTCACTTCCGAGCTTCGGCCGAGACCGGAAGTCCTTGGATTTCACTGCCTTGCTGCTGCCACGCTACTTTATGCTGTTTATACTGATCCTAAATGTGAGTGCATTATTTTATGCAATGTTTAAATAAATGTTTTAAAACGTACTACACCATGAAGTGCATCCCTTTATCGTTGGTTTGAGTTTCAAACCCCACTTAGGATTTCACCCCTTGATGTTTTGATGCTGGCTTTCCAATAAGGACCTAAAGAATTTGCCTTAAAGGAACCATCACTGGACCTCTATCCCTACAGTGGAGACCTTGTTACCTTTTGGTACAAACACTCATTTAGAGTGTCTTGGAGGTGAGCGGCCATTTCACTCATTTATGGATTTTAGCTCACCACCACAGCGTAATTAGTTTCCCGCACCATAGGAGTTTCCCGGACTTCCGGCAATATTTCTTCACCAGCACTTTTTCTATGAACTTTTTTGTTCTTTGTAAACTGATGAACATTTTTCAAAGTTTTTTATCTTCAATCATTTTTTCTTTTTTATGATACCTCCACCCAAATTATTATTTTTTATTTGGGCTGTATTGTTTATATTTTGATTATTCATCATTTTGTCACAGTTTACTACTGTGATTATTTATATTGTGCATTATTATCACTTTCAGTGGGTTCAGACCAATTTTTCTCTTTTTTCCTTATTTATTGGATCTCACCTTTTTTTAGCACGGTGCACTTTATTAGTTCACTCTCACTATACTTTGTTTCTTCTTAGTGATTTTTTTTTTATTACGTTATATTATTGTGGTTATTTATGCACTTTTTTTGCACTTTGCACCTTACCACATCTTTTTGATACTATTCAGTATTAATTTGTAATTATTTATCATTTCTTATGATATTTCATCTATTCATTTTTACTTATGTATATTGCTGCTTATTTTTATTGTGGTATATTTACACTTATTGTCACTGTGCACACCACTATATTTACATTGATTTGCTGTTGCTTTGCCTATTATTGTTCTTAGATGTGTATTCATATTTATTCTTGTGATTTTTATACTTATTGGGGTTGATTGAGCGCCGGTTCTATTTATTATTTTAATTCTTCAGGACACTAACCAGTATCCTCTTTAGCTGGCACTCATCCATTGACCTCCCTAGCTTGAAGGGATGGCCCTCACCAAACAGGCACCTAGACGTGGATCTGTACTCACAGCAATCTGGAACAGATCCTTCCAGATGTATCAACCCTCTCAGTCAGCTCTGCAGGACATCTGGGTTGCAGCTTCCGTAACTCCGGCCCTCCGTAACCTGAGGCCACATGGCAGCCTGTACAGAGGGGCAGCAGTCTCCTCCCTCCAGAACTCCGCTCCCCAGCTGAAGACCCTGTGCACATGTGCTCTCTTGGTATAAATACAGTCACCTAGCAAGCCTTGAGGCACTTTCCTCTGCCAATAGCCATGGGTGTATCTACTCCCATGCTCCCATTTGTGAGGTTTCCTCCCACTGTCCAATATGTCCTATTGGACCAGTGTGAAACAGGCAGACAACATGAGCAGCATCTGATCATACTGATCAGACCCTATCAATGGATTACTGCTCCCTTAAATTTGCCAACAACTATGCACTCTCTAGCACCTACCTAGGAGGGTGCTACAATAATAATGATAAACCACATTTACAGAATCCCATATTTTCTGTACATTCTACAGAAAATAGCATTAAAACATTTCCTTTAAGTATTGAACTGTACAATTAAGTGTAACTTTTCTGTACTGGAGAGCAGCTACAGCCTCATTCATTTTCAGTTTCTAACCCACTGAGGGCCACAAGGAAAGTGTGTTGACACATCTAGTCTATTGGAACCTTCCGACAGTTTTTATCCAATGCCAGTAAAGTCCAACATTCTGTACAGTAAAATTATGTTCACTGTTCATGGTTTGAAAATTCTGTGTTTTTCCTGTATCTTAAGTTTTTATTCATAAAAAAAACAGATCCATTGGCAGCACACCACAGGAAAATCTCATCAATTAATTCTAACTTTAGAAACTAGACTGACAGAAATGCAGACAGTTAAAGAAATGGGCTCTTATATTTGACAGCGTGGAAGAGAAGAAGAAACTGCAGTACTATCTTCAAGATCAGGCAAAAAAAGCTCACTAACTTTGAAATACATGGAAAGAAATATATTCCAAGAAAAAAATCTATAAAGGTGATACATCAAGAACACCAAAGAAAAGCATAAAAAAAATTTCTGCAATCTACCGCTGTTTCTCTCCACCCTGTGGTTATTCCTTATGTACACAAGGTAAATACCCAAGCTTGTAATTTGCAAGCCCAGATGTCAACAGCTCAATATGAAAAAGGTCTCAGAAAATAAGCAGCCTTGTTCCACACTGTCACTTGTTTATTTTATAATCTTTTCATTTTGAGGATGACAATTCTTTTTTGTGGCCTGAGGCTGAGATTGTTTTGTATTTTGTTGATGCATCTGGCAAAATAAACTGAGTTGACCAATATTTTAACACATTTGGGGTTGATTTACTAAAAGCAAATAGATTGTGCACTTTGCAAGTGCAATTGCACGCATTTTTCTTAGTAAATTCAATGTGGTGAAGCTTCACTTTGTAAAGAATACCCAATCAGGTGCAAGGAAAAAAAATAATCTTTGCTTGCACATGATTGGATGATGGAGCTTTACTACATTCACTTAGCTCTGAGAAAAATGAGTGCAACTGCACCTGCATAGTGCTTAGTCTATTTGCCTTTAATAAATCCACCCCTATGTCTGTAAAATGGTGTCACTCCTTTATGAGTTTTATGTTTGCCCACTAATGAGGGCAAATGTAGTCAGTTTGCATAGTGGGATGTCCAATGTTTGACTAATGTGGACTCAAAGACTTTTACTGTGGGGCCTAGTGATGTTGCCTCAATACTACAGGACTGTTTTGAAGTGTCAAATGTAAAAACTGTCCAATACCCTTATGCAATGAAATTTAATGTTTTTACCAGATGTGACTTGCCTATGTACTAGTGATGTCATACTGCAGCATTCCCATTGTGCCTATGGACAAGTAATGTAAATCTACATAGGCAGCAGATATCTATGTATCATTATTTGACGTCGACATATTTTAGCTGATTTTAACCACTTCCCGCCCGCCATATAGCAAATTGACGTCCGGGAAGTGGTTGCTCTATCCTGACTGGCATAGGGCATCCAGCGGATAGACCGCTCTGCGCCCCCCCCCCCCCCCGGTGTCCAATCACAGCTGGTCACATAGTAAACAGGAAGTGCCGTTAATCGGGTTTCCTCAGTTCATGCCTGACAGGCACAAGTACAGGGGAGACGATCGGCGGCTCTCCTGACGGGGGAAGTGGGGGGGGGGGGGTCTGTGCTGGTAATCAGAGCATTGATTATGCAAATTAAAATGCAACAGCGCTAAAAGCTGAAAATTGGCCTGGGCAGGAAGGGGGTGAAAGTGCCCTTTATTGAAGTGGTTAAAAGTTGCTAGTACTGATGGCAATAGTGGACTGTATTGCAAGTGTATTTTTTCTCTCCTGAAGGCTATTGATTATATGTATACTACAAGAAAAGAAAAAAACACCCTAAACCTGGGGAAAAAGCCCACCAGTAAGGTGACACAGCATTTTTTTTAATGGAAAACAAGGCTTTCAATATAGGGCTAAAGAACTAATTTAGTATCAAAATGTCAAAAAGGGAGTAAAGCCACAAATCAAAAATGCTTAATGCTACTTCTACACAGTACCATCATACCACAATCCCATCACCAAGTGAATTAAAAACAATATCACTAATAAACCTGTTTACGTCTTGTGTGTCCTACAATTCCACCACCGTTTATCCCTGCATATATTCGTACCAATGATGTATAGACTGAAATCTATGGCACATGTAGGCCCCAGGGCTCTAAGGCCTTGTCCCCATTAAAACACACAAAAAGTGGGTCAAAAGAGTGGGTCAAGAAAACATCCTTGAAGCTGTAATGGGAAGCGGACTATTAACATTCATATGTCAAGTTCAACATTAGGCATGACTTGGCTGAACTTTTTTTTGTGTTTTTATGGGGACATAGGCCCCAGGGCTCTAAGACTATCTGTGCCACAGATTCCAGCCTATACATCATTAATACGAATATATGCAGAGTTTATTTATTAGTGACATTTTATTCACTTGGTTCCCTTCACTTTTGATATGTAGTTTTACTCCCTTTTTTGACATTTTGATACTAAACTCATTCTTTAACCCTATAGTGAAAGCCTTGTTTGCCATTACATAATTACTGTGTCACCTTACTGCTGGGTTGTACCCTCAGGTTTAAGGTTGTTTTTTGCTTTTTTGTATACTGTATGTTGTGTCTGTTTTTTTGGCAACACCTACTAGGTGATTGGGCATTAATTGACTGGTTATTTATACTACCCTTTTGTTCTGTTGTTCTTTTTATTAATTATATATATCACGCAAGACCTTTCATACAAGGGAGATCCTGCATCATATGTTGTGAACTGCACTAATATATAGGGATGGGCTGAACATCCCCCTGATCGGTTCACACCAGAACTTCTCCAACAGGGAAAAAGTTCTAGCGAACATGCAAACTCGATTAAAGTCTTTGGGACACAAACATGAAAAATCCAAAGTCCTAACTTTAAAGGCTTATATGCAAGTTATTGCCAGTAAAAGTGTATGGGGACCCCAGTACTGCTCTGGGCGACAAAAAAAGTTTTTAAAACAATCATTTTTAAAGGAGCAGTGATTTTAACCACTTGCCGACCGCTCACATTGGTGCTACTGCGGCAAAGTGGTTAGATTCCGTCCAGCGACGTAAACCTACGTCATTGAACTCCTCCCCTTGTTGGGGGCGCGCGCGCCGCCGGAGGCTCACTCCCGCTGTATTCAGTTACAGCGGGAGTCGGGCCAGGGGAGGAGCGGCGGTGATCACCGCTGCTCTTCCCCGATCGTCGGGGATCGAGTGTGGAGATCCGCCCGCTTGTGTAAACAAAGCGGACGGATCTCCTAAGTGACAGGCAGGGTCAGATTGCTGGATTCAGCATAGCTGAACCTGCGATCTGTCCCTGTGTCACACAGTCCCGTCCCCCACACACGTCAGTAAGTACCAGGCATACATTAACCCCTTGATCACCAATAAAAATTAACCCCTTCCCTGCCAGTGTCATTTTTACAGTAACAGTGCATATTTATAGCACTGATTACTGTAGTAATGTCACTGGTACCCCTAAAAGTGTCAAAAATGTCAGTCAAGGGTCCGATCTGTCTGCCGCAATGTCGCAGTCCCGCAAAAAAAATCACAGATCACCGCCATTACTAGTTAAAAAAAACAATAAAAGTTCATTTTTATTCTTCTCAATAAAATGTTTATTAAAAAAAAAAAAAAAAAAACAATGAAAATAACATCAATTTCCCACAGTTAGTAGCTGCGATAACTTTTGTGCAAACCAATCAAAATACGCTTATTGCAATTTTTTTTACCAAAAATATGTGGCAGAAAACAAATTGTCAAAAAAATTAAAAAAATGTTGATTTTTACATTTTTTGGGAGGGGGGGGTATTTCATATAAAAAAATGTGAAAAATATTGTTATTTTTTTAAAATTATCGCTCTTTTTTTGTATATAGCGCAAAAAGTAAAAACCGCACAGGTGATCAAATACCACCAAAAGAAAGCTCTATTTGTGGGGAAAAAAGGACATAAATTGAATTTGGGTACAGCATTGCACGACCGCGCAATTGTCCGTTAAAGTAACGCAGTGCCGAATCGCAAAATATGGCCTGGTCAGGAAGGGGGTAAAATCATCCGGTCTTAAAGCGGTTAAAAATACACTCATTGACAATTTTTTTGTAAAAGACATGTAGCTAAATACATTTTGGCCTAAATATATGACAAAAATTGAATATATTGGATATTTTTTAACTGTCAAAGTAGAAAAATATTGTTGTTGTTTTTTCAAAATTTTCGCATTTTTCTATTAATATTGCAAAAAATAAAAAGCCCAGAGGTGATCAAATACCACCAAAAGAAAGCTCTGTTTGTGGAACAAAAAGGACGTAAATTTTGTTTGGGTACGGCATTGCATGACTGCGCAATTGTCAGTTAAAGTCGCACAGTGCCGAATCGCAAAAAGTGGCCTGGACATAAGACCGCAAAATCCTCCGGTGGTAAAGTGGTTAATGATACTTTAAAGGAATTTTAAATTTCTATTGTTTCACTTTAATATCGTGTCTGGGGGGTCCCCTTGGTGTGCCTGTAAATTGGAGCATCTGTACAATATATGGAGCCTGCTGCAGCAATACTGACATTTCTAAAGGAAAAAATGTCATTTAAACTTGCTCACCGCTGTAATGTATTATCGGCTGCATACAATGGTTAATACAATGCTCAATACAGATAAAAAAAAAAGGAAATAAAATGGCGTGGGGTCCCCCCCCAACATCCATACCAAACCCTTATCAGAGCATGCAGCAGAGAGGGCCCCAACTCCTGAACCATACATCCCCTAAGCACCTTGTCCCCCCTAAGGGCCTTTTCCTGACAACCCTGGGCTGTGATTGTCAGGGTCTGCAGGTGGGGGGTTATCGGAATATGGAAGTGGGGCACAAGGGGGCCCCCGGATCCCTCCCCCCAGGTGAATGGGTTTTGGGTACATTGTATCCATACCCATTCACCAAAAAAGTGTAAAAAAGACACAGGAAACAGTTTTTGACAAGACCTTTATTAAAAAGAAAAAAAATAGTGACCCTCGATGTAAATCCATCGGCTATTACGATGCCCACCTAACTGAAAAATAAAAAAATAGCAAAAAATGCTTTGCCACCTAAGAGGCTACCCACCATATGCCCGATCTTCAGCTTTGACAGTTCTTTTATAGGCAAGAGGTGGGGCCACCCTGTGGCACCGCCCCTTCTGGCATCACGTGTGTTCAGTAAACACAAACAGCTGATGTTTGAGTCGAACTTATGTTCGACTTGAACACAGAGCCCATCCCTACTAATATATATTGATTGAAGTCTATTTGGGATCATGAGTGTGAATTCATATGTAGCAAGGTTTCCAGGCCTGATGTGGATCTGTCATTGTTACTGGTTACCTTTCCAGCCCATGTGAGCTGCGGCCCTGAGTGTGAGAACTGACACATTGACAACTCTGGCATCTTTGTTTGGTTGTTTTATTGTAGTTTAGGGGATGGGAAAAGGGAATGAGTGGGATACTCCTTTGGCGCGACTATATATAATTCTGGGACTGTTGTAGAAAAATGCCCTATAGCGCTGTCTTGACGCCAGCCGATGCTAGCCAACGCTGACTGACACTTGAAACCACTGTAACTCTGAATGCCGTGCTGGAACTCTGACTTAATTTCAGAAGATCCAGGACTGTAGCATAAGGAACTTCTGATACTGATTGCACTCAAAGGTCCTGACTACCCCCGCCTGCCTTGCTCTGGCTTGAGGTAACTTGTTGTGAAATCCTGTATGGCTACAATTCCCAACTGATGAACTCACACTGTGCATTAACTCTTCAGGGCCCAAACTACAGGCACCCCCTTTAGTACTTGAGGGTCCTCAACCTAGGTACCCCTTCTGTCACTTTAGGTTCCTCTGAGTAGGTACCCCCTTTACCGCTAGCTGACATTTGGATCCTAGAACCTTCTCTGGAGTGGTCCCCGCTGACTCTCTGGATTCTCAGGCAGCACCCGAGACATCCACCTCCACTGACAGGAGGAGAGACAGCCGTCCTCTCCCTCCTGGGACTCTGCTTCCCGCCAAAGACCATGAGTCATGCTCTCCCTCAAACCTATACCCACTCCCAGAATCCAATGCGGAAGAATCTGCCTTCTGGGGTAGTTACAAGCCTGAATGTATCCCTGATTGGGTTTCCTCCACTGCCCTATGAGAAGCCTCTCACAGAGCCAGTGGGGAGACTCTTCCTTCAGCACACACACCTGGAAACGAAAAAAGAAATCAAGGCCCTGCTGTTAGGCAGACAAAGCCCACTATACATTTACCTATCACCTACCTGTAGGGTGCTACACATATTATTTTAGGAATGCCTGAAAAGTTTTCAACTACAGATGGAGAATTATATCAAATATAAATTTTGATCATCTTTGAAGAGTTGGAAGCCTTTTTGAGTCTGTTATGAAGATATTTGCTTTCAGTCTTCAGAACTCCTTATTACACTGATGCCTTTGATGCATATGTAGCTGGGTGTTCTGCTGGTTGTATGCAGCTCTATCTTACTTCTCCCCCAACCCCCCCCCCCCCCTCCACTGTGAGCTGTGACAGGGCTGGGACTTCTGTGTGTTGTGCAACAGCCGACCCTCACCACTCAATTCTCTTCTGTGTTAGCAGAGCAGGTTGTGTTCCTCTCACTTCTCACTTCCCTGTCTCTCATCCTTCCTGGCAGCAGAGGACCTGAGCCAATCAAGGGGGAGTAGGATTTGCTATGCAGCTGTTATAGATTCTGGGAGCTGTGGTCCTTAAAGGGGCACAGTGCATTGCAAGTGAATGGAGATTGATGAAGCTTTGGACTTCATTACATTAAGTATTCCCTGCAAAACAGAGAAGGGGAGACAGAAGAATTCCCAGGCAGTTCTAAAAATATCTGGCTCTTTTGCTGGAGGAATTCAATCTACACTGATAGGTACATGAAGAGAAAGTGGCCACACACCAACCAATGACTTGATGGTAGAAAGGTTTACTTGTAAATGGATACCTTGTAAAAGGTACAACAGAATAGAAAGGGTAGACGCTAGGGATGATCAAACTTTTCAAAAGTTTGGTTCGACCAGAACACCCGAACTTCCCGAAAGTTCGGCCCGGATTTCAGAACCCCATTGAAATCAATGGGACCCGAATTTTGGTAATCAAAAAACACAATTTTGAAGCCCTAAAACCCAATAAATGTGACTAAAAAGTGCCTAGGGTTCTGGGTCATGCCCCAGGGACTATTAATCACACAAAAAAAAGTTCTTAAAAATTGTCATTTTTGATAGAGAGCCAATTATTGAAAAAATTATTGAGAAAAAAAAAAAAGAGATTTCTTTGGATTTAGTGTCTGGGGGGGGGGGTCTAAAAAGTGTACCTGTGAAGTTTCAGCTCTGTAGCATGTCCAGAACCAGAAAAAAAAGTAAGTTTGTATTAGAATTGCAATAGAACAGGGATATGGCTCCGCTATTTTCACACCTTGCCGGTTTTGTTTCAGGTGTTTTTTTGGGCATTTTTTGGGGGTCTTTGGAGGCAGGCATAACATCAGAACTTCTGTGTAGGGGTATATATACACATATATAGGTGTGAAAGTAGCAGAACACTATGCTTGAGCTAATTAAATAATAAACACCCATATGGCTTCTCTCCTTTCACACCTATATGTGTGTATGTGTATAAATACATGTAAGTGTGTGTGTGTGTATATATACCCCTATAGAGAATTTCAGATATTTTGCCTGCCTCCAAAGACCCCAAAAAAATGCCCAAAAAAACCGCCTGCTGCAAAAACACACCTGGACGTTTTTGTAGCTGGCGTTTTTTTGGGCATTTTTTGGGCGTCTTTGGAGGCAGGCATAACATCTGTACTTCTGTGTAGGGGTATATATACACATGTATGTATATATACACATACACATATATAGGTGTGAAAGTAGCAGAAACCTATGCTTACGCTAATTAAATAATTAACACCCATATGGCTTCTCTGCTATAACACCTATATGTGTGTATGTGTATAAATACATATAAGTGTGTGTGTATATATACCCCATATACAGAATTTTTGCCTGCCTCCAAAGACCCCCAGAAAATGCCCAAAAAAAAACGCCTGCGCCAAAAAAAACGCCCAGGTGTGTTGTTGCAGGCGTTTTTATGGGGCATTTTTTGGGGGTCTTTGGAGGCAGGCATAACATCTGAACTTCTGTATAGGGGTATATATACACACACACTTATATGTATTTATACACATGCACATATATAGGTGTGACAGCAGAGAAGCCATATGGGTGTTAATTATTTAATTAGCGCAAGCATAGGTTTCTGCAACTTTCACACATATATATGTGTATGTGTATATATACATACATGTGTGTATATATACCCCTACACAGAAGTACCGATGTTATGCCTGCCTCCAAAGACCCCCAAAAAAGGCCCAAAAAAAACGCCAGCTACAAAAACGCTCAGGTGTGTTTTTGCAGCAGGCGTTTTTTTGGGCATTTTTTGGGGTCTTTGCAGGCAGGCAAAACATCTGAACTTCTGTATAGGAGTATATATACACACACTTATATGTATTTATACACATACACACATATAGGTGTTATAGCAGAGAAGCCATATGGGTGTTAATTATTTCATTAGCGCAAGCATAGGTTTCTGCTATTTTCACACCTATATGTGTGTATGTATATATATATATATATATATATATATATATATATATATATATATACACATACATGTGTGTGTGTATATATACCCCTACACCGAAGTTCAGATGCCATGCCTGACTCCAAACATGTCCTCACAAAAGCCCAATAAACACCTGCAGCAAAAAGCAGGGTGACAGGGGCGAAGCCACTATCTGGTTCTATAGGTGTTCCAAGAGAAACGATCTTTTCTCTATAGCGGTCACCCTGACATGGAAGGGTTTTGTCACCCTGCCATAGCAGTCAGAGTCAGTCAACCCTACACTACACTACGGTCCCCTTACACTTAACACTTTCCCTACAGAAACTAGATTATTAAATCGAACTATAGTGGAAAATAGTACCCTAACTACACTAGATATCCCTTTCCTCACACTAATAATTGCTAAATTACACTTTGAAGCAGAAGTAACAGAACTGCTTCCACTCTCTTCCACAGCACTGTATTAAAATGCTAGAGAATTGGCGGGGCTATCTTATATACTGGGGGGGGCGTATTCACTAATGATTGGCCTCTGGACCCCCTAGTCACTCCAATCACATTCCTAGCATTCTCCTGCCCCCTCAATTGGCTTTTACTGATGGTTCTGGTCCAATCACGGGCTTTTAAAGCCCAGTTTCTGTCCCATTGCATTTTGGTCGGTTCTGGTTGCCGAATTCCGAACTTTTTCAGCAAAAAGTTCGGAATTCGGCTGAACTTCGAACAGTCAATAAATAAAAGTGAGTGTGGAGGTAAGTGGCGCTGCCACAAGTTAAATAAAATAAGATGGGTAGGGGATCCACATATGATTGAACTCTGGGGGTCAATGAATAAGTAAAGTGCAAATAATGCAAACTAAGGTGCCGTTAGTGGTCTAAAACCAATATTAGTGTACATACGATAAAAACATAAGTGTACTTTACTAGTGGTCATAAGTTAAGTAAATATGTGGGTGTAATCAATAAATGTTAATAATTATATGTGGATATGTGATATCAAAATAAAATACACAATTATAAAATTAAACAATAAATTTGGTGTTCCAATTACTCAATCCGGCACCTGTTCAAGGTGATTCTAGGTAATCATATAAAGTGCATATAACAAAAACAATGGTGTTCCAATAAAGTGCAAATAGTGCTCAGACAGCATATAAATACGTGTATAAATCGAATGACCTCAGAAAAAAACAAAAACAGTTCATAAAAAGTCAGCAGCAATAAATAGAAATATTAGCACATTTGAGTCCATACACCAAATAAATTTAAATCCAGAGAGGGTGAGGAAAAAGTGGATCCCGGGTGATCTGTTAAGGTGGGGGTGCTCAATAAAGGAATAGGTGCTCCCCTCCTTTTGATCCCGCACTCACCAGAGGGCGATACCCCTACAGGGGTAACCAGCGTGTTTTATCTCTCCTGGGGTTCCCTCCAATAGTCAGCCAGATATCCACTTAATCCCAGATAGATCCTTTATACTCTCTCCACCATTAGGGGTAATGGGCAGATAATCCTCAATAGTTTACCGATTCAGTTGTATAAGGGAACAACATCCAGGAAATGCAAAGAAGAAGGAAACTCCAATAGTGAAGTATTGCTGATAATCTTTCCACTTTATTAATTAAAAGAATACATGGTACTCACATTTGTATAAAGAAAACATGCGTATATATGTTTTAGGGACCGCAAATCCCTGGTGTAGCGGTGTGGTAGCAGTGTGGTAGTGGTTCGGGTCGACCGTTCGATCATCCCTAGTAGTCGCATTTCCCACGACCAACAGCGTGCTTGTTCACTACATCTAATACAAAAGAAAGCCTGACTTAAGTATGTATGCTCAAAAGTGTAGTCATGTAATAAATCGTAAAAAAAAAAAAATGTGCACACCCCTACTTAATTGGCAAACTTGCTGTCTCCATTCTAATACAAAGAAAAACAGGATAAGAACAACATCTTAGGCTTCAATTTGTATGTCGCATCCGACTTTTGTCCTAAATCTTCACATAAAAAGTGTATGTGTTAAATATTTAAGATATTTTTTAAAAGGATGCAAAAGTGCATCTATAAATGCAATGTAAAAAATGCACCGCCACAAAAAATGTGGCAATTAAATCCAATAACAGACAAAATATCCAAAAAGTTATCAAAAATATATAAAATCTTGATTTTATATGTCTGTGTATGAAAAAAATGAATTGAATGAATTTGTAAATATCATCTTTAAATATTGATGTGACTAACCAGCACGCATCTACCATTTCCATTCTGTTTTACTGTATCTTGTATCCATTTACAAATAAACCTTTCTACCATCAAGTCATCGGTTGGTGTGTGGCCACTTTCTCTTCATGTTCCTGTTTGCGGTGGTGGTGAACCGAGGTTTAGCACCCATGATTGATTGTGGATATAGATCCACCTGAGCTGTGTACATCTTTTTTCCAATATTTACAGCAATCGCTTCAACACCTGCCGGAGAGTGGATATCCTGATTTTTACGTATCATGACGGATGATCAAGGTACACACAATACCAGCCGGACATTTAGACCGCTTCAGGACAATCCCTTTAGAGCAAATGCCCACAAAACTTTGCATGATAAAATAGAGGGCAATTTAGGCTCTATCAAGCTCCTCTTTCGGAAATTGAAAAAAGCCATGAATAAAGTAATTAGAGCTTATTGTGAGTCCAGCACACTTACTGAATATCTTACACTAAATCATATACCAAGGGGTTTACGGATAAGAAAATTCCCCAGCTTTGAGTTATGACGAGGAACTGAAGAAAAAATGGACAGACACTTTCTATGTGTTTCTCTACTGTGATGAATATTATTATCATGTCTAAAACTAAAGAAATCGAGGATTTACAGAGTGAAATCTCGACTCTTCTGGAGGAGATTAAACCTCTCCAAGATAAGGCTGAATTCACAGAACTGGATAAGCAAAGATATATTATTGAAAACAAAAAAGAGAAAATGCTCAGAGATGAACTACGCTATGATATAAACAAAAGCGTTCTTAGAGCCATCATGCTGGCAAACATGTCAGCTTCTCGGATACCAAGGCAAGCTTCATAGAGGATGTCACAGTAGCTACGGACTCAGATCAATCCATTGTGCAGACACAACTTCTGGTTGACTGAGTGGAATTAACATATCTTCTTCATCTAAGGGTAAGAGACCAAAAAACAGGAAGCGGAAACAGAAAACTCGCAATAGACCACACAACCAAAATACAGCAGAACTAGGAGGAGCCACAAACGGAGAGACAGCTGGAGGGAGCAACAGATATCTCTCCCGAGCACAATCACACAAGACCAATGGTGCCGTAGGCAGTAGGGATTATCGAACGGTTCGGGTCGGCCATCGGTTCGACCCGAACATTGGGTGTTCGAAATTCGGCCGAATTCCGAACTTTTTGCGGTAAAAGTTCAGAATTCGGGTCACCAGAACCGCTCAAAATGCAATCGGACAGGAAGTGGGCTTTAAAAGCCAGTGATTGGCCCAGAAACGTCAGTAAAAGCCAATGAGGTTGCAGGAGTCTGCTAGGAACGTGATTGGAGTGACTACGGGGACCAGAGGCCAATCAGGAGTGAATATGCCCCCCCAGTATATGACATAGCCCCGCCTAACCTCTAGCACTGTAATACAGAGGCTTTGGAAGAGAATGGAAGCATTTGTGTTTCTCCTGCTGTGTTAAACAACGTTTGCTGCATAGCCGATTGCTTGTAAAGCTCCAGATCAGCAGAAGAGCAGTCAGCTTACAGAAAGATTGTCAGTGTAGTTAGATATACAGCGATTGTGCTGTTTGAGTTAGAAAAAAAAAATGTAAAGGGACAGTGTCAGTTAGAAATTATCTTCTGCTGTATGGAGCTGTTCTTTTAGTGTGAGGAAAGGGATATGCAGTGTAGTTAGGGTACTATATACCACTATAGTTAGATTCAATAATCTAGTTTTTGTAGGGATAGTTTTAAGTGTCAGGGTTCTATCTAGTGAGCACATTGCACTGTTGATATATCTACAGCAGGTATACGTGCTTGCTAGTCAGCTATTGTGCAAAATATGTTTCAGCGATACACACATCTGCTGTATTTAGTGACAACTTTGGTTCGCATAGCAGTGTGCGTTTTGCAGGTGAATTTCACCGCGCAGAGTTGCCAAAGCCTCAGTGACAACTTAACGGCTGTTCTTGTTGTAAGCGTTAAGTCCACTGCAAAAGGCTTTGCTACTCTACGTCACACACATCTGCTTTATTTAGCGACAACTTTGGGTCGCATAGCAGTGTGCGTCTTGCAGGTGATTTTCACATCGCACAGTTGATAAAGCCTCAGTGACAACTATACATAAATTAAAATTCATCACAAAAAAAAATGATTATTTTTCTTAGAATTTCAGTAGCGCAGGGATGGTGTTACCCTCCTTTCATAAAGTGTAAATAAATAAAGTGCATAAATTGCATAAATAATCCAAAACATCCAGCTAAGCAAGAACAGAGTCTTTCAAAAGTCTTTGTTTATGTAGTGCCAGAGCAATACACAGTGCCTTTAATTCAGGGTCATTGGTGTCAGTCATAGGAACCACCGTACAATGTCACCACCACCAGCTCTGGCACTACATAAACAAAGACTTTTGAAGGACTCTGTTCTTGCTTATTTGGATGTTTTGGATTATTTATGCAATCTAATCACTTTATTTATTTGCACTTTATGAAAGGAGGGTAACACCATCCCTGCGCTACTGAATTTCTAAGAAAAATAATCAGTTTTTTTTTTTTATGAATTTTAATTTATGTATAGTGTGTCTGAATAATTTCTTACTGTGGCCTTGTAGATAGTGCTTTGGACTCTACTCCATTGGGTTTCTGTGAAGGTGGGTGTCAAGGACTCATTCCCAATTTAGAAAGGAGGGTGTTGTAAAATAGAGAGATCCCTTTCGTTTTTGTGCTATCGGGTAAAGAGTTATTAAGGTAGAAATTATGTGCAAGACGATGTCTGATTTTGATATACAGTATCTATAGAACTCTGTTGTAGGAAGATGATACTGATTTTGCAAGGTAGAGAAGGGTTTGAATTGACCATTTAGGTGAGTGATCTCCTTGGAGGCTTAGTGCTGCAGGTTAAAATCAGGTATATGGAGAGTGAGTACATCCAACGGTAAAGGGATTGAAAATTTTGGAGAGTCTAATGTTTGCGTAAGAAACAATTTCCTCCACACTCCAACTGAGGCTATGATTGTGGGAGAAATCTGTGAGGGGAGAGAGCAGGTGCTTGGCGTAACACTCTAGTTTTTGTAATTGCTCCAATTCTTCCCACTGAGTATGTGGAATGCTGGAGAACCAGCTTCTCAGCTGGGTTAAAATAGCAGCTTGATTATCGAGGCAAACATCAGTGCCTGACCTCACAAATGTGCTTCTGGAAAAGTGGTCAATCATTCCTATAGACACACTCCTAAACCTTGAGGACAACCTTTCCAGAAGATTTAAATCTGTTATAGCTGCAAAGGGTGGGCCAACTCAATATTGAACCCTATGGACTAAGACTGGGAAGCTATTAAAGTTCATATGCATGTCAAGGCAGGCATCTCAATTAGGGATCGACCGATTATCAATGGGTAGGTTTCTGCGCTGTATAAAAATTATTGTGATACCAGTAATATGGGTGAAAAGAAAAAGCAGCACACATGGACCTATAGAAAAATCCGGAGCAAAACTAAAAACATGAATGTGTAGTGCTATCCATAATTCAATTCAAACAAAATAGAATGCTCAACAATAAGGCAAAATAATAAAAAAGTCCATATGAGTCCTTAAATGAATAAAGAATCCAATACTTGTGCAAAAGAGAACCACAAGTCCCAGCATGTGGATACACTCTGTTCTTCTAAGCAGGGAAGGGTCACCCATGGATTGAACACAGCATACCAAGAAGCAGCTTACCAGATATTATTGGCCACCCAAACCAATGGATAGGCCACTGCATGCTTGACACAGTATGAGAAGACTGCCAGGTATCGCTTAACCACTTAAGCCCCGGAAGATTTTACCCCCATTCCGACCAGGGGGTATTTTGCGATTCGGCACTGCGTGACTTTAAAGGAGAATTGCGCGGTCGTGCGACGCTGTACCTAAACGAATTTGGCGTCCTTTTTTTCCCACAAACAGAGCTTTCTTTTGGCGGTATTTGATCACCTGTGTGATTTTTTGATCACGCGCTATAAACAAAAAAAGAGCGTCCATTTTGCAAAAATAGCAATATTTTTCCCTTTTTTTTATATGAAATTCCCCCCAAAAAAAATGTAAAAATCAAAATTTTTTAAAATTTTCGGCCAATTTGTTTTATGCTACCTATGTTTGGTAAAAAAAATCGCAAAAAGCGTATTTTGATTGGTTTGCGCAAAAGTTATTGCGTTTACTAACTAAGGGAAAGATTTTTGTCATTTTTGTTGTTTTTTTTTTAAACGCGTAATGGCGGCGATCTGCGATTTTTTTTGCGGTACTGCGACATTGCGGCGGACAGATCGGACCCTTGACTGACATTTTTGACACTTTTGGGGTTACCAGTGACATTTCTACAGTAATCAGTGCTATACATATGCACTGTTACTGTAAAAATACACTGGTAGTGAAGGGGTTAACTTTATTTGAGAGGGAGGGGCTGTGTGTGTCCCTAGGGGCGTGATTCTAACTGTGATTGGCTGGGGCTTCAGCTGTATGCAGAGTGATCAACGGATCTACATAGTAGATCCAGATGATCAGCTCTCATACAGCGAGGAGAATGACAGGCAGCTTGTTTACACAAGCTGCCTGACTTTCTCCCTCTCCCCCGCCAATCGCAGAGTGGCCGGCGGACATCGGGTCCGCCGGTCACACGCGCGGGGGGGTCCGTGACCACTCGGGAGCGGGAGCGCGCCTCCGGGGGCGCGCGCTCGCTCCCTAGACCCTCACAAGCTAGTGACGTAGCCCTACGTCACTTTGCCTGTGAGGGGCTGACCGCCGACGTAGATAGTCGTGCGGCGGTCGGCAAGTGGTTAATTGGGATATAGCAACAGGAAGGCATTCAAAACCAGGTATTCAGAGACCATGTATAAGAAGAAATGTACAGGAACATAGCGTGATACTGTAAAAACAATCCAATTTATTAAAACCAAAATTACACTCACGTGTTCAAAGGTATTATCAGGCATGTATCCATAAATGCTGAAGAGATAGGAGCTGCAGCGTCTCTGCACTTGTACACTAAAAGCCGGCTCTGGGGGCGTGACAGCGTCACGCCTGGCACCGCGCAACGCATTTTGTCATAGGCTTGTCGTCGCCAGGGGTGTCCCTGACGATGTCAACCCTATGACGAAACGCGTCATCTTGAAGGAAGCAAGCCTTCCAGACTAGAATAGGTCCTGCTTGGACATGGTTAGTAGTAGTTCTGCTTTCAGTTTGTGGAGAAATGGGATATAGTTTTCTTTGAACATGGAAGTTATTTCCTTTGTCGTGCGGATTCCTAAGTAGGAGATACTTGATTCTGCCCATGCATATGGGTACATAGTTTGGAGGAGAAGCTGGTTAGTACTGTCAATAACTAGGTCTAGTATATAAGATTTTGAGTTATTGACCTTATAAAATTAAATTTCCCCAAACTTGTGCAAGACATCCATCTTGTACTGAGGCCAGGGAAATTGCAGGTTTCGTAACCATGAGTATCACGATATCTACAAACAAATTTATTTTGTTAAGGCTTGGCCGGAAGCGGAAAAAAGATGGTGGCTTGACTCTGCAGCTCCGCTTTGTACCGGAGACACAAAGCGACCATCTGCATCTCCCAGCAGAGATTCTCCCCCTCTGTCACATCAAAGGAAAGCTCTTTCATGTGGCACCTGGATGATATGTTCAAAAAGAAGAATGTTAAGCTCCACAAGCTGTGCCTCCTCACTGGCTTCTTTACACCATCGGCCATGCAACAGGTCCCAGATGTTGCGGGAACAGCACTACGCTCCTCTCCATCAGAGCCCAGCAGGCTGCCTGAAGCAATTGACAACCTGGAAGATATGGACAGCTCTGCACCTAGATAGACCCTGCCACACTTTCCATCTGCTGACAGAGGTAAGCAGGCAATTCCTTCAAATGCACAACTTATAAAGCCACAGCACTAGGCTACCCCTACAGATACAGAACATGAGATTCATACTAATTCCTAGGCTGTACACCCTGCCAGTGATCAGCCAGCCTCTGAAGCTGATGCTCCTCTCCCTACAGAGGGATCTCCGCATTGAGCTCCGCCCATCTATCTCTACACTGCACTCCAGAATTGACCATCTGAAAGTACGCACAGATGACTTAGAAAGGTTGATGGTGGAGCATACTACAGCATACAATCAAATGACAGATGCCTATGACCATCAGGAGGAGGAAATCTGTTACTTGCAGGCAAAAGTGGCAGATTTCGAAGACTGTTTCAGAAGGAACAACATTAAAGTGGTTGTGTAACCCTAAAAAAAAAAAAAAAAAAAAAACAACATTTTACCTCCTATAAACCTCTCCTTTGTACTCATAAATAGTGTTGAGCGAACACGGACTGTATTATTCGTGTTCGTACCGAATAATTGGATTTTTTGTACCCGAACACGGACACGGACACTTTACTGTATGTTCGGGTAAAAATCCGTGTTCGGTCGTTTTATTTCCGGGTTTTGCATGCTTTGGCGCTCTTTTCATGGCGGGCTTTCAACAGCCAATCAACAATCGTTTAACTGGTGTGCCTTAAGCCATCCCAGCCATGCCTGCAAATGTCTCAGTAGCTGTGATTGGCCGTCTGAAGCATGTGACCAAGTCTTTATAAGTTCGAGGCAGCCGCAGCGGCGTCATTATGCTGCTTAGATTCAGGGACAGAGCACACATCAACGTGCTGGCTGCTGATTAGGGAAAGATAGGCAGGAAAAAACCATTTGTGTCCGGATAGAATTGAGGGACAGGTCGGAGTGTTTAGGCAGGGCGAGTTGTAGGCATTTTAGGGATAGAGTCTGCTGAATTATATAGGGTCAGTGTCTTCTACAAACTACAATCGATATTGCTGTGTGGGGGGTGGGGTCTGCACTCAATCCTGATCTACGATCTCTTCTCAATCCTGTTAGGGACAGAGTCTGCTGAATTTTAGGGAAACTGTGTTCTACAAACTACAATCGATATTGCTGTGTGGTGTGGGATTGGAGATAGGCAGGTGTCAGTGATCCACATCCATTTTTCTGTGTGTGAGCTGCAGTGAACACAATCTTTTGGGCTGCAGTGAACACAATCTTTTTGGGCTGCAGTGAACACAATCTTTTTGGGCTGCAGTGAACACAATCTTTTTGGGCTGCAGTGAACACAATCTTTTTGGGCTGCAGTGAACACAATCTTTTTGGGGTGCAGTGAACAAAATCTTTTTGGGGTGCAGTGAACACAATCCTTTTTGGTGTGCAGTGAACACAATCTTTGTGGGGTGCAGTGAACAAAATCCTTTGTGGGGTGCAGTGAACACAATCTTTTTGGGGTGCAGTGAACAAAATCCTTTTTGGGGTGCAGTGAACAACATCCTTTTTGGGGTGCAGTGAACACAATCTTTTTGGGGTGCAGTGAACAAAATCCTTTGTGGGGTGCAGTGAACACAATCTTTTTGGGGTGCAGTGAACACAATCTTTTTGGGGTGGAGTGAACAACATCCTTTTTGGGGTGCAGTGAACAAAATCCTTTTTGGGGTGCAGTGAACAAAATCATTTTTGGGGTGCAGTGAACACAATCTTTTTGGGGTGCAGTGAACACAATCTTTGTGGGGTGCAGTGAACACAATCTTTTTGGGGTGCAGTGAACAATATCCTTTTTGGGGTGCAGTGAACACAATCTTTTTGGGGTGCAGTGAACACAATCTTTGTGGGGTACAGTGAACAGAATCTTTGTGGGGTGCAGTGAACACAATCTTTGGGGGGTACAGTGAACACAATCTTTGTGAGGTGCAGTGAACACAATCTTTGTGGGGTGCAGTGAACACAATCATTGTGGGGTGCAGTGAACTCAATCTTTGTGGGGTACAGTGAACACAATCTCATACTGAAGGTTTGAGGGTGCTGCCTGTTCCATACTCCCCCTACTCCTCATCTAGCCTTTTAGGGGTACAAACAATAGTAATTGGGGCCTAGTGTGGTTGTGTACGTGTGATATACATACACTTTTTTGGGATCATATTTTCTATTCCGCTATTTAATCAAAAACCTTTGGGGATCAGTTAAATTGGGGGATAGTCTGTGTTGGTACGTGTGAGAGAGATCCACCTTTCCAAGTTGTTGGGGTTCATCTCATACTTCTGAAGGTTTGAGGGTGCTGCCTGTTCCATACTCCCCCTACTCCTAGCCTTTTAGGGGTACAAACAATAGTAATTGGGGCCTAGTGTGGTTGTGTACGTGTGATATACATACACTTTTTTGGGATCATATTTTCTATTCCGCTATTTAATCAAAAACCTTTGGGGATCAGTTAAATTGGGGGATAGTCTGTGTTGGTACGTGTGAGAGAGATCCACCTTTCCAAGTTGTTGGGGTTCATCTCATACTTCTGAAGGTTTGAGGGTGCTGCCTGTTCCATACTCCCCCTACTCCTAGCCTTTTAGGGGTACAAACAATAGTAATTGGGGCCTAGTGTGGTTGT
The DNA here is from genome assembly GCF_965119305.1 of Pelophylax lessonae. NCBI lineage: Eukaryota > Metazoa > Chordata > Amphibia > Anura > Ranidae > Pelophylax > Pelophylax lessonae. Next base: position 115,273,078 of record NC_138779.1, read on the forward strand.
GTACGTGTGATATACATACACTTTTTTGGGATCATATTTTCTATTCCGCTATTTAATCAAAAACCTTTGGGGATCAGTTAAATTGGGGGATAGTCTGTGTTGGTACGTGTGAGAGAGATCCACCTTTCCAAGTTGTTGGGGTTCATCTCATACTTCTGAAGGTTTGAGGGTGCTGCCTGTTCCATACTCCCCCTACTCCTAGCCTTTTAGGGGTACAAACAATAGTAATTGGGGCCTAGTGTGGTTGTGTACGTGTGATATACATACACTTTTTTGGGATCATATTTTCTATTCCGCTATTTAATCAAAAACCTTTGGGGATCAGTTAAATTGGGGGATAGTCTGTGTTGGTACGTGTGAGAGAGATCCACCTTTCCAAGTTGTTGGGGTTCATCTCATACTTCTGAAGGTTTGAGGGTGCTGCCTGTTCCATACTCCCCCTACTCCTAGCCTTTTAGGGGTACAAACAATAGTAATTGGGGCCTAGTGTGGTTGTGTACGTGTGATATACATACACTTTTTTGGGATCATATTTTCTATTCCGCTATTTAATCAAAAACCTTTGGGGATCAGTTAAATTGGGGGATAGTCTGTGTTGGTACGTGTGAGAGAGATCCACCTTTCCAAGTTGTTGGGGTTCATCTCATACTTCTGAAGGTTTGAGGGTGCTGCCTGTTCCATACTCCCCCTACTCCTAGCCTTTTAGGGGTACAAACAATAGTAATTGGGGCCTAGTGTGGTTGTGTACGTGTGATATACATACACTTTTTTGGGATCATATTTTCTATTCCGCTATTTAATCAAAAACCTTTGGGGATCAGTTAAATTGGGGGATAGTCTGTGTTGGTACGTGTGAGAGAGATCCACCTTTCCAAGTTGTTGAGGTTCATCTCATACTTCTGAAGGTTTGAGGGTGCTGCCTGTTCCATACTCCCCCTACTCCTAGCCTTTTAGGGGTACAAACAATAGTAATTGGGGCCTAGTGTGGTTGTGTACGTGTGATATACATACACTTTTTTGGGATCATATTTTCTATTCCGCTATTTAATCAAAAACCTTTGGGGATCAGTTAAATTGGGGGATAGTCTGTGTTGGTACGTGTGAGAGAGATCCACCTTTCCAAGTTGTTGGGGTTCATCTCATACTTCTGAAGGTTTGAGGGTGCTGCCTGTTCCATACTCCCCCTACTCCTAGCCTTTTAGGGGTACAAACAATAGTAATTGGGGCCTAGTGTGGTTGTGTACGTGTGATATACATACACTTTTTTGGGATCATATTTTCTATTCCGCTATTTAATCAAAAACCTTTGGGGATCAGTTAAATTGGGGGATAGTCTGTGTTGGTACGTGTGAGAGAGATCCACCTTTCCAAGTTGTTGGGGTTCATCTCATACTTCTGAAGGTTTGAGGGTGCTGCCTGTTCCATACTCCCCCTACTCCTAGCCTTTTAGGGGTACAAACAATAGTAATTGGGGCCTAGTGTGGTTGTGTACGTGTGATATACATACACTTTTTTGGGATCATATTTTCTATTCCGCTATTTAATCAAAAACCTTTGGGGATCAGTTAAATTGGGGGATAGTCTGTGTTGGTACGTGTGAGAGAGATCCACCTTTCCAAGTTGTTGGGGTTCATCTCATACTTCTGAAGGTTTGAGGGTGCTGCCTGTTCCATACTCCCCCTACTCCTAGCCTTTTAGGGGTACAAACAATAGTAATTGGGGCCTAGTGTGGTTGTGTACGTGTGATATACATACACTTTTTTGGGATCATATTTTCTATTCCGCTATTTAATCAAAAACCTTTGGGGATCAGTTAAATTGGGGGATAGTCTGTGTTGGTACGTGTGAGAGAGATCCACCTTTCCAAGTTGTTGGGGTTCATCTCATACTTCTGAAGGTTTGAGGGTGCTGCCTGTTCCATACTCCCCCTACTCCTAGCCTTTTAGGGGTACAAACAATAGTAATTGGGGCCTAGTGTGGTTGTGTACGTGTGATATACATACACTTTTTTGGGATCATATTTTCTATTCCGCTATTTAATCAAAAACCTTTGGGGATCAGTTAAATTGGGGGATAGTCTGTGTTGGTACGTGTGAGAGAGATCCACCTTTCCAAGTTGTTGGGGTTCATCTCATACTTCTGAAGGTTTGAGGGTGCTGCATGTTCCATACTCCCCCTACTCCTAGCCTTTTAGGGGTACAAACAATAGTAATTGGGGCCTAGTGTGGTTGTGTACGTGTGATATACATACACTTTTTTGGGATCATATTTTCTATTCCGCTATTTAATCAAAAACCTTTGGGGATCAGTTAAATTGGGGGATAGTCTGTGTTGGTACGTGTGAGAGAGATCCACCTTTCCAAGTTGTTGGGGTTCATCTCATACTTCTGAAGGTTTGAGGGTGCTGCCTGTTCCATACTCCCCCTACTCCTAGCCTTTTAGGGGTACAAACAATAGTAATTGGGGCCTAGTGTGGTTGTGTACGTGTGATATACATACACTTTTTTGGGATCATATTTTCTATTCCGCTATTTAATCAAAAACCTTTGGGGATCAGTTAAATTGGGGGATAGTCTGTGTTGGTACGTGTGAGAGAGATCCACCTTTCCAAGTTGTTGGGGTTCATCTCATACTTCTGAAGGTTTGAGGGTGCTGCCTGTTCCATACCCCCCCTACTCCTAGCCTTTTAGGGGTACAAACAATAGTAATTGGGGCCTAGTGTGGTTGTGTACGTGTGATATACATACACTTTTTTGGGATCATATTTTCTATTCCGCTATTTAATCAAAAACCTTTGGGGATCAGTTAAATTGGGGGATAGTCTGTGTTGGTACGTGTGAGAGAGATCCACCTTTCCAAGTTGTTGGGGTTCATCTCATACTTCTGAAGGTTTGAGGGTGCTGCCTGTTCCATACTCCCCCTACTCCTAGCCTTTTAGGGGTACAAACAATAGTAATTGGGGCCTAGTGTGGTTGTGTACGTGTGATATACATACACTTTTTTGGGATCATATTTTCTATTCCGCTATTTAATCAAAAACCTTTGGGGATCAGTTAAATTGGGGGATAGTCTGTGTTGGTACGTGTGAGAGAGATCCACCTTTCCAAGTTGTTGGGGTTCATCTCATACTTCTGAAGGTTTGAGGGTGCTGCCTGTTCCATACCCCCCCTACTCCTCATCTAGCCTTTTAGGGGTACAAACAATAGTAATTGGGGCCTAGTGTGGTTGTGTACGTGCGAGATACATACACTTTTTTTGATCATATTTCCTATTCCGCTATTCAATAAAAACCTTTGAGGATCAATTGAATTGCGGGATAGTCTGTGTCGGTACGTGTGAGAGAGATCCACCTTTCCAAGTTGTTGGGGTTCATCTCATACTTCTGAAGGTTTGAGGGTGCTGCCTGTTCCATACCCCCCCTACTCCTCATCTAGCCTTTTAGGGGTACAAACAATAGTAATTGGGGCCTAGTGTGGTTGTGTACGTGCGAGATACATACACTTTTTTTGATCATATTTCCTATTCCGCTATTCAATAAAAACCTTTGAGGATCAATTGAATTGCGGGATAGTCTGTGTCGGTACGTGTGAGAGAGATCCACCTTTCCAAGTTGTTGGGGTTCATCTCATACTTCTGAAGGTTTGAGGGTGCTGCCTGTTCCATACCCCCCCTACTCCTCATCTAGCCTTTTAGGGGTACAAACAATAGTAATTGGGGCCTAGTGTGGTTGTGTACGTGCGAGATACATACACTTTTTTTGATCATATTTCCTATTCCGCTATTCAATAAAAACCTTTGAGGATCAATTGAATTGCGGGATAGTCTGTGTCGGTACGTGTGAGAGAGATCCACCTTTCCAAGTTGTTGGGGTTCATCTCATACTTCTGAAGGTTTGAGGGTGCTGCCTGTTCCATACCCCCCCTACTCCTCATCTAGCCTTTTAGGGGTACAAACAATAGTAATTGGGGCCTAGTGTGGTTGTGTACGTGCGAGATACATACACTTTTTTTGATCATATTTCCTATTCCGCTATTCAATAAAAACCTTTGAGGATCAATTGAATTGCGGGATAGTCTGTGTCGGTACGTGTGAGAGAGATCCACCTTTCCAAGTTGTTGGGGTTCATCTCATACTTCTGAAGGTTTGAGGGTGCTGCCTGTTCCATACTCCCCCTACTCCTCATCTAGCCTTTTAGGGGTACAAACAATAGTAATTGGGGCCTAGTGTGGTTGTGTACGTGTGATATACATACACTTTTTTTGGATCATATTTTCTATTCCGCTATTCAATAAAAACCTTTCTAGGGCAAGATCTTAAATTACAGAAATATGAGGAGACCGTCAAATAAGGGCCGTGGCCTGGGTCGTGGTGCTGCTGGTAGAGCTCCTGTTGCAAGGAGAGGACATGGTCGATCTGTGCCAGCTACACGCACAAGTGAAACACCTTCCTCAAGTGTGAGTAGGCGACAGAACCTGCATCAGTATTTGGTAGGGCATCAAACGCCCCTAGAAGTGATGAGGCCAGAACAAGTTGAGGCGATAGTAGATTGGTTTGCTGCTGACAGTGCCTCCAGTTCCTTCACATTGTCTCCCACCCAGTCTACTGCAGAAAGGTCAGAGTTGGCACCTGCAGCCAATGTCCAACCGTCTTTCACCTCACCCCCTTGCAAATCAGGCCAGCAGTCTGAGCCCCAAGCCATACAGCAGTCTCTTATTCTTTTTGAGGACTCTGTCAGCAGGGTTTCCCAGGGCCATCCACCTAGCCCTGCCCCAGAAGTGGAAGAGATTGAGTGCAGCGATGCCCAACCACTTATTTCTCAAGATGAGTACATGCAAGGATCATCGCAGCACGTCTCCGATGATGACGAAACGCAGGTGCCAACTGCTGCGGCGTTCAGCATTGTGGAGACCGACAAGGAGGGCAGGGGTGAAGACTGGGTGGAAGATGATGTGGAGGACGATGAGGTCCTCGACCCCACATGGAATGAACGTCATGCAGGTGAACTGAGTAGTTTGGAGGAAGAGGCGGTGGTCGCACAGAGCCACCAGCACAGCAGAAGAGGGAGCAGGGTGCAGAAGCGGAGCGGCCGTGCCCTAGACACTACGCCCGCTACTGCCCAACGCAGCAAGGGAACGAGCGCACCAAAGTCAGCTCAAAGGAGTTCTCTAGCGTGGAAGTTCTTTAGAAAATGTGCTGATGACAGGACACGAGTGGTTTGCACCCTGTGCAATCAGAGCTTGAAGCGAGGCATGAACCTTCTCAACCTGAGCACAACCTGCATGATCAGGCATCTAAGTGCAAAGCACGAGCTGCAGTGGAGTACACACCTTCAAAACCAAGAAACGTCTCTGGCTCATCCTGCTTCCTCTTCTGCTGCAGTCTCGGCCGCTCCAGCCACATCTGTAGTGATACCGGCACCTGCCACCCCGCAAACAGACGATCTGTCAGCAACACCACCACCTGGGTCACCAACAACCATCTCCACAATGTCCCGTGGAAGCGTTCAGCTTTCCATCTCCCAAACACTTGAGAGGAAGAGGAAGTACCCCCCTACCCACCCGCGATCCCTGGCCCTGAATGCCAGCATTTCAAAATTATTGGCCTTTGAAATGCTGTCATTCCGTCTGGTGGAGACGCACAGTTTTAAAAACCTTATGTCGGTGGCTGTCCCACAGTACGTCGTGCCCAGCCGCCACTACTTTTCCAGGCAAGCCATCCCTTCCCTGCACAACCAAGTGGGGGAAAAAATCAGGTGTGCACTGCGCAACGCCATCTGTGCCAAGGTCCACCTAACTACGGATACGTGGACCAGTAAGCACGGTCAGGGGCGTTATATCTCCCTAACGGCACACTGGGTAAATGCAGTGGCGGATGGGCCTGAGGCGGATAGCAATTTGGCGCATGTCCTTCCACCACCGAGGATTGCAGGGCGCTTCAGTTTGCCTCCTGTTCCTAACTCCTCCTACTCCGCTTCCTCATCCTCTACCGCCTCCTCATCCGGACAGCGTAACACCTTCACCACCAACTTCAGCACGGCCAGGGGTAAACGACAGCAGGCAGTTTTACAACTTGCCTGTTTGGGGGACAAACCACACACCGCGCAGGAGTTGTGGAGGAGCATGGAACAGCAGACAAATGAGTGGTTGCTGCCAGCGAGCCTCAAGCCCGGCCTGGTGGTGTGCGATAACGGGCGAAATCTCATAGCAGCTCTGGGCCTAGCCGGTTTGACGCACATCCCTTGCCTGGCGCATGTGCTGAATTTGGTGGTGCAGAGGTTCCTTAAAAACTACCCCGATATGTCAGAGCTGCTGCAGAAAGTGCGGGCCGTTTGTGCGCACTTTCGGCGTTCTCACCCTGCTGCTGCTCGCCTGGCAGCGCTGCAGCGTAACTTCGGCCTTCCCGCTCACCGCCTCATATGTGACGTGCCCACAAGGTGGAACTCCACCTTGCACATGCTGGAAAGACTGTGCGAGCAGCAGCAGGCCATAGTGGAGTTTCAGCTGCAGCACGCACGCGTGAGTCGCTCTGCGGAACAGCACCACTTCACCACCAATAACTGGGCCTCCATGCGAGACCTGTGTGCCTTGTTGCGCTGTTTTGAGTACTCCACCAACATGGCCAGTGGCAATGACGCCGTTCTCAGCTTAACTATCCCACTTCTATGCCTCCTTGAAAAAACAATTCGGGCGATGATGGAAGAGGATGTGGCACAGGATGAGGAGGAGGAGGAGGATGAAGAGGTAACATTTCCAAGGCTTTCAGGGCAGTCATTCGCAAGGGGCTCCGAGGGTGGGTTCCTGCACACGCAAACGCCAGGGACGCAATTGTCCAGCAGGGGCACAGTTCTGGAGGATGAGGAGGATGAGGAGGAGGAGGAGCTGGAGGAGGAGATGGAACCATGTTCACAGCAGGGTGGCACCCAGGCCAGCTCATGGCCATCACTGGTGCGTGGCTGGGGGGATACAGAGGACACGGACCATACACCTCCCACAGAGGACAGCCTTTCGTTGCCTCTGGGCAGCCTGGCACACATGAGCGATTACATGCTGCAGTGTCTCCACAACGACCGCCGAGTTGCCCACATTCTAACTTGTGCTGATTACTGGGTGGCCACGCTGCTGGATCCCCGTTACAAGGACAACGTACCGTCCTTAATTCACTCACTGGAGCGCGATCGCAAGATGCGCGAGTACAAGCGCACGCTGGTAGACGCCATGCTGCTGGCATTCCCATCTGACAGCGGGGCCACAGTGGAAGCACAAGGCAGAGGAGGAGGAGGAGGAGGTCGCCAACGCAACCAGGGCACCGCCAGCACCTCAGAAGGCAGGGTTAGCATGGCCGAAATGTGGAAAAGCTTTGTCAGCACGCCACAACAAACAGCAGCACCAGCAGCTCAGATGGAACGTCTTAGCAGGAGGCAGCATTTTACCAACATGGTGGAGCAGTATGTGTGCACACGCCTACATGTAGTGAATGACGGGTCTGCCCCCTTCAACTTCTGGGTCTCCAAATTGGGCACATGGCCTGAGCTTGCCCTTTACGCCTTGGAGGTGCTGGCGTGCCCTGCAGCCAGTGTATTATCTGAACGGGTATTTAGCACGGCTGGGGGCGTTATAACAGACAAGCGCAGCCGCCTGTCCAGAGACAATGTGGACAAGCTCACGTTCATTAAAATGAACCAGGCATGGATCCCACGGGACTTTTCCGTACCTTGTGCAGAATAGCAATGGATACCGACCTTACCCACCCATTGTTCCATTTTTGCTCTTTCTCACTCTTTTGGGGTGTACCCTCATTTAAAATTTGTGAAAAGAAGCAGTGTTGGCTACCTCGTCCTCCTCCTCAGGGCCAGATTAATGTAGGGGCTATTGGAGCTGCAGCTCCAGGCCCCTACCTTTTATATAGGCCCCGGGTTGGCCATATTCACTGTTACCGCTCTTCTGTCACTTGTAAACACAGAAGTCTGGCTTCTATGCTCGCTTCCCCAGGCAGCACCCTCAGAACCTCCCCACACAGCGTGAAGGCCGGACAAGGAGGGACAGTTGGCGATGCATGGATGTGTTTATGGGCTTCAGAGACAGCATCCCATGTTGAATTAGGCATGCATGGCTGCACCCTTCCTCCTCTGGGTGCATGGCAAGGCACGGCCCTAAGGCCCTTCAAAATCCTCAGCACCAAACCCATGATGCTGTTAATCCGGCCCTGGTCCTCCTCCACCGCCGCTTCCACCTACACCGCCCATAGGTGTGCGCAGCCTATTGCATTAAGGTGTGCACCCCAAAGTTGAAATACACATGCATGTGTTTGCCAGCAGGGAGAGTAATGTATCGGGGCCATGTACCTGTAGGCAAGGAGAAATAGAGCAGAGCAGGTCCCAGGGAGATCTTTCCCATCTCCTCACTGGCAATGCTATGTGCCCTAGGTGATTAGGGTGTGCCCAGGCACACCCAGCACACCCTGTGCGCACGCCTATGTCACCGCCACATCCACCACCACCTCAACCTCCCTCCTACTCCATATGGGCCTCGTCCTTCAGAGATGAAGAAGAACATTGTTTTATTTTTCTGTTTTTTTTTGTTGTTTTAAGTTATTTCCCTATCCACATTTGTTTGCAGAGCACTTGCCATGCTCTTAATTACGTTTTGCTGCCATTTGCAGCACTCTAGCCCTTTCCTTTGGTGTTTTAGAGCCATTTTAGTGCCTTAAAGTTCGGGTCCCCATTGACTTCAATGGGGTTCGGTGTCCGGGAAAAGTTCGGTAAAAGTCCGGGACACGGACCCGGACTTTTTTTTAAAGTTCGGCCGAACCCGTCGAACACGGACATCTAGGTGTCCGCTCAACCCTACTCATAAACAATTTCAACATTGCTTTTTTGCTAACTTGCCTAAAAAGAAGGCTGTACACTCCTCAGTTTCCTTTAACCTTCTCCGCTCTGAGGTAGATCTTTGATATATATCTATTTTTAAATGCCACTACAAATGATCATGCCATGACCATTATTAACATTTTATGCCCTGAACACTGACCAAAAACAGTCCTTCAAAATGGTCATGGGCAAAGTTGAGGCTTTCCAACATACAACCCTTATTTGTCACAATTTCAACCAGATAGTTGACCCAGCCTTAGACTCCTCTAACTCCTCCCGGAGACAATCCATGTCCCTCTCTTCTTTTCTACAATTGGAAGACTTGTATGACCCCTGGAGATGTCTTCAGAACACATAGAGAGATTACACCTCCTACCTTTACTCCTAAAAAAAACCTACTCTTGGAAAGATATGTTTCGGGTCAACAAATATACACTATAAGAAGCTCAAATCATTACATTACATATCATTACATGGTCCGACCACACTCCCATTTCCTTGAAATGTTTCCCTACCTCAACCATCAAAAAGGGATCCATTAGGAGACTTAATACCTCTCTTATTTGTAATCACTGTCACCAGAGACCTATTGCTTCCGAAATTGAGATCTACTTTTTGAACATCGCTTCCATAACAGTTTTGATTTTCATCAGGAGCCTCTGATCACACTTTTATTCCCATGGTAATAAACCAGGAACTTGTTTAGCTAAACAACTCAAACACCAGCTAGTTAATACTAAAATCCCATACCTTACCTCCCAGACTTGTGCCCGTCTCACCAATCCCAAAGATATCTCAAACCGATTTAGCTCCTACTTTGACGCTGCCCCACCCCCATCATTAGATTACATTAAAATATTCCTAGATAATTTATCACTTCCATCATTATTCCCAGAATGCCTACAAACTCTTTACACCCCCTTCTCTTCAGTAGAACTTGAAAAAGCGATACACTAGATAAGGCTCGGGACCCCAAGCATTTTAGTAATACTATAAACAATTCCCCAAACTCCTAACTCCCCACCTCTGTGACTCCTTTAACCACATAGCAACCACAGGATACATACCTCCAAAATCTCTAGAGGCTACCATCACAACCATTCCGAAGTGGGGCAAACCGTTCGATGACCCTGCAAGCTACAGGATCATCTTTACAGGATCATGCGTAGCTTTAGCCTAAAGTCCTAGCTACGCATCTCTCGAACATTATTCCACATTTGGTACACATAGATCAAGAGAGATTTGGGGCTGGCAGGCAAGCGCTGGACTGCTCTCATCCCTTTATGGACCTATTGCAATGGGTAGAACATAAAAAAAACACCTTCTCTGTTCATCTCCCTCAGTGCAGAAAAGGCATTTGCTAGAGTCGACTGGAACTACCTTAAAGCAGTTTTAGAAAAATTAGCTTTCTCTTACGTCCTCCGACAGTCGCCACCCATTCACACAGTCTTCACTAATGGGGTATTGCTTCCTCTCCACAGGAGTTTCTAGGCATAAGACTTGTAAAAGAACAATTTATCTACATAGTCACACCCATGGGGGCTGTTCTTCTAGTCCAATACCCCCCTGCAATAGCCATCCCAATTCAGTTTGTCTTCTGCCTAGCTTAGAAGTGGATAGGCTTCCCTGTGCTGAGGCTACAGTCTCAGCCTTCCTCTTTTTCTTTTATACTGTATTTTCTGAAAATGTCATTTTTCTTTACTTTGATAGCTGTTTATTTTATCAGCACTAGTTAGTTGGATCTTCGGATGAAGACGGCGTTTGCGGAGCTGGGAATCGGACTGACTGTCCTGGTTCCCAAGGACAGAGGGTCAGATGGAATCCCAGCCCACCATCGAGTGTTTTGCAGGCTATGTGTTCAGCCTGACCTCGCAAACAACCTGTCCCTGTCCATCAGGGATGCAGCCATGTGAGGTGGCTACCTCACTGGACACAGCATAGGTTCGTCCGTGCACTCCTAGTGTCCTGCGTTTCTGGCTAGCGGCACTCCCCTGCCATCTGAGGGTGGGCGGTTTCCCGCTTGATATGAGGCACCCCACGCCATCGGGTACAGGTAAGTACATTCTGTGTGGGGCCTCTGTCTGGGGTTGGCAGTCCTGTGTGTCTGTGGTGTCCCCTGTGTCTGTGTGTTTTGGGCTCCCTGTTCCCGGTCCCTGCGGGGGTTTTTATTCTCTCACAGCAGTGCTGTGTGGGGGATTGGGGGGTCCCTCTCCTGAGGTCACTTTAGGTTGCTTGGAGGTGCAGACACATGCGGCGACCGCTACAGGGTTAAAAACCCCTGGTCCGCCATTTTAAGTGTGGGCAGCATGTCTGGCTTCATTATGGGCATTTATGCAGCATGCAATGGCGCCATCTTGCGCGTAGCAAACAATCGTTCTGAGCACATGTCGGCGGCCATCTTGCCGAAGCCTCCCATTACTTTCAATAGGCATCCATTTTCCCTTGGTCTACAGCCTCAGTTCAGACTCCAGCGGTGACATCACTTCCTTCTTTCTCACAGAGCCGACCGAAGGAGCTGGTAACACACTGCGGGGTTCTGTCCTGCTGTTGCTTTGCTTTGTGCAATCTTCCTGGCTAGTCATGTCCCTGCGGGGGGGTCTGTGTTCCACAGTCTCTATAGCGGTGCGCTGCGGGGTCCGCGGCGCTCTTAAAGGGCCAGTTTTAAAAACTTTTTATTTCTGTTATGGAATCCCAGGACAGCAAATTCCCTCCAGCTTTGGTGGGGGATTCAGGATCCTCTGAATCCTCTAACCAGACTAATTTGGCAGCTGTTGTGGCAACTTGGATGTGCTGATGTCTGAATGTGCTGCTAGGAAAAGGCCTAGGATTTCCTTTTCTTCTAATTCTGAGTGTGACATGGTTGCTGTAGGTAGTGTGGCCCTTTCGGGGTCTCGCTCTTCTCAGGACCCGCAAGAGTCTGAGGGGGAGGCGAAGGTCGCAGGGGTGGATGACTCCCCCCCTGGGTCGCCCGAGGAACGCGCAGCCATGGATGAGTTGATCCTAGCTGTTAAGGAAAAACTACATTCGGAGGATGAGCCCACCCCTCCGGGTGTTGTGTCCTCTTTCCGTACACACAGGACCCGCAAGACGGTGCAGGTTTTTCCTTGCCCCGCAGAATTTCACCATAAGGTGAATGAGCTATGGCGTAACTTGAAACACACCTTCGTGGTGCCTAAGAAGTTTCAACTTCTCTACCCTTTTGAGGTCTCTACGGCTGTGCGCTGGTGTGTGCCTCCTCAAGTGGATCACACGGTGGCCAGATTGAACAAGGCTACCTTGGTCCCCCACCGAGGACTCCCCGGTGTTTAGGGACTCTGATAGGAGGCTGGAATCTCTCGCCCGACATTCCTACATGGTGGCGGGTTCCATGCTCAAGCCTATTTTTGCCTCCGTAATGGTGGCTCAGGCTTTGGCGGATTGGACCAAGGTGCTCAAACACACCCTCGTGGCTGACTCTGCCCCTCCCACTGCAGTGGAGATGGTGGATCAGATTTATCGAGGGGTCATGTATTTGTACGATGCGGCTCTAAATGAGGCCCCTTTGGCAGTGCGCCTGTCCAGCGTCGCAGTGATTAACCGTTGCTTAATCTGGTTAAAGAGCTGGTCGGCTGACCAGAAATCCAGGAAGACGGTGGCTGACATTCCCTATGTGGGGTCTCGCCTTTTTGGGGAATCCCTGGATGAATTGGTTAAAGGAGTCACTGGGGGCAAGAGCACTCTGCTGCCCCAGAACTGTAAGGGAAATTTTTTCACGGTAAGCGGGCCCCCTTCTTTAAACCTAATCAAGGATCCTTTTGTGCCTTCAGGGCGCACAACAAGGGTAAACCCTTCAAGGGCCAAGGTGGCCAGAAAAAGCCCTGGTACGGCAAACAAAAATCCGGCCAGGCTGGGACGGCGGCTCAGTCCGCCTCTGCCTGAAGGGACGCCCTCACCCGTTTCAGGGGTGGGGGGACGTTTGAGCGGTTTCCTCCAACCTTGGCTGCTCCGAATCACGGACAGGTGGGTTCAGGAAATCATTCGGTCAGGGTACAAGATCGAATTTCTTTCACGGCCGGCAAACAGATTCTTTCCCTCAAATCTTCATTTGACCCCAGGGCATTTACAGGACCTACATCAGGCGGTGCAGGATCTGCTCGCCCAGAGGGTTGTCGTCCCGGTGCCTCATCGGGACAGGTTTCAGGGTTTTTATTCGAATGTGTTCACTGTGCCCAGAAAGGAGGGCAGAGTGCGTCCAATTCTGGACTTAAAAGCACTGAACCGCTTTGTGCGCGTTGGAAAATTCCGCATGGAATCACTCTGCTTGGTGGGGGCCTCCCTGAATCCGGGGGAGTTCCGGGCCTCTATAGACCTAAAGGATGCGTATCTACACATCCCCATTTTCGAGGGTCATCAGATTCGCTATCGCGGAGGATCATTACCAGTTTGTGGCGTTACCTTTCGGTCTCGCTTCAGCTCCAAGGGTCTTTATGAAAGTGTTAGCGCCTGTTCTGGGCCTGTTGCGGGCACAGGGCATTGCGGTCTTGGGATATCTGGACGATCTCCTGTTAAGATCGAGTGCCAGTCAGAGCCTGTTGCGCGATCTGTCCACTACGGTCCAGACGCTTCAGGAGTTCGGTTGGACAATCAACATTCAGAAGTCGACCTTGTTGCCTTCAGTTCGTCTCCAGTATCTGGGAATGGTTCTGGACTCTGCTCAAGCAAAGGTGTTCTTACCGGAGGACAAGCTCCGGACCCTACAGAATGAGGTCAGGTCCCTCAGGGACGGCAAATCCTCGTCACTCCGGACCTATATGCGGTCCCTGGGGTTGATGGTATCTGCCTTCGAGGCGATACCATTTGCACAGTTTCACACGCAATCTCTCCAAGCGGAGATCCTGGCCAGGTGGGACAGACTACCTCAGTCCTTGGACCTGAGAGTGTCTCTGAGCCGCCAAACCAGAATGGATCTGTTGTGGTGGCTTCAGTCCCCGGTGGTGTCGGACGGAAAATCCTACCGGCCAATTCTGTGGACGGTCTTAACCATGGATGCCAGCTTGTCGGGCTGGGGTGGCGTTCTGGGCCACCTGTCTGCCCAGGGCACTTGGTCGGTGGAGGAATCCTCCCTCCCGATAAACATTCTGGAATTGAGAGTGATCAGGCTGCTCTTGATCCATTGTCTTCAGGGCCGCCTTGTAAGGGTGCAGACAGACAATGCCACTGCGGTGGCGTACATCAACCACTAAGGGGGCACCAGGAGCCAGGCAGCCCAGGAAGTGACCAATATTCTGTCTTGGGCCGAGACTCATGTCCTGGCGATATCGGCAGTGCACATTCGGGTGTGGAGAATTGGCAGGCAGATTATCTGAGCCGCCAGACCCTGGACCAGGGGGAATGGTCCCTGCACCCGGAGGTATTTCAAATGCTGTGCGCGAAGTGGGGATCCCCGGATGTGGATCTGTTCGCGTAGGTTATTCCTAGTTTGATCAAGGCTAGAAAAGCCTCTTCTGATAAGATATATTACCGTACATGAAAAGCTTATTTTGCCTGGTGTGAGTCCAGGGGTTTTTCTCCTCGTTCTTACTCTGTGGCTAGAGTGTAAGCTTTCCTACAGTCTGGTGTGGACCAGCGCCTTGCGTTGGCCACGATTAAGGGCCAGGTATCTGCACTGGCTGTTCTTTTCCAGCGCCCTGTGGCGTCTCATTCATTGATTCGCACGTTTATCCAAGGTGTGCGTCACTTGGCTCCTCCCAGAAGGGAGCCCTTACCTCCATGGGACTTGAACTTGGTTCTGTCCGTGTTGCAGCGTTCCCCGTTTGAAAACATCAGGGAACTTTCATTACCTATGCTATCTAAGAAGGTTGCATTCCTGGTAGCGATCACTTCTGCTCGTAGAGTGTCGGAGTTGGCGGCGTTATCCTGCCGTTCCCCTTACCTGGTAGTTCATAGGGATAAGGTGGTCTTGCGACCTAATCCGTCCTTTCTGCCGAAGGTGATTTCGGATTTTCACCTCAATGAGGACATTGTTTTACCTTAGCATCCAAAGGAGGTTGCCTTGCATTCTTTGGATGTTGTCAGGGCGATCAGGGTTTACCTGTCATCGATGGAATCCTTTCGGAAGTCGGATTCTCTCTTTGTACTTTCTGAGGGTCCTCGGAATGGTATGGCTGCGTCTGCGGCAACCATTGCCAAATGGATCAGACAGACCATTGTCCAGGCCTATTCGTTGCAGGAACGGGTTCCTCCCTTCCCTGTCAAGGCGCACTCTACCAGGTCGGTGAGTGCATCGTGGGCCTTCCGGCATCAGACCTCGGTGGCCCAGTTGTGCAAGGCTGCTACTTGGTCGTCGGTGCACACCTTTTCCAAATTCTATAAAATTGATGTTCTGGCATCGGCTGATGCCTCCTTTGGCCGCAAAGTTCTCTGTGCGGCAGTGCCATAGGGAACCCTGGTTTTGTACCGTACGGGTTCCTGGCTGTTGGGGTTGTTTTTCCCCTTGGGTTATTTGTTTTCCTGGGTTGTTGCTCATGTTGAGCCCTTTTTTGTTACCCAGAAGGTTACCTTTCTGTACATGTAAGGTTCCTTTCTCTGATGTGGGTTCTGCGTTGCTTTTCTGGCGGTTGCGTTGCCCACCCCTCATGTCTACACTGCTTTGGGACGTCCCCATTAGTGAAGACTGTGTGAATTGGCGGCGACTGTCGGAGGACGTAAGAGAAAACTGAATTTTTGTAAAATCTTACCGTAAAATTCCTTTCTCTTAGTCCTCAGACAGTCGCCGCCCCTGCCCCTTTTTTGGGGATTTTTTATACACTATCACTGCTTGCGACCAAACTGAATTGGAATGGCTATTGCAGGGGGGTATTGGACTAGAAGGACAGCCCCCATGGGTGTGACTATGTAGATAAATTGTTCTTTTATAAGTCTTATGCCTAGAAACTCCTGTGGAGAGGAAGCAATACCCCATTAGTGAAGACTGTGTGAATGGGCGGCGACTGTCGGAGGACTCAGAGAAAGGAATTTTACGGTAAGATTTTACAAAAATTCAGTTTTTCTTGACCTATTATACAAGCTAAAATGGCCCTTTAGTCCTCACCTCAAGTATTCTCTCCAACCCTCTGCACATAACTAATGGAACCTGACAGGGCTGCCCTCTCTCTCACCTATTTTTTGCCCTCATTTGGGAACCTCTTGCTGGCTCCATCCATACCAACTCAGGCATTGACGTTGGCAGCTATGCCCACAAAATTGGCCTGTATGCAGATGATATAATCATTTCCCTGACCAAACACGAGTAATTAATCCAACACCTACATCATACATTTGACCTGTTTAGTAAAGCCTTCCTCTACAAAATCAACTCCTTTAAGTCCTGCAGGTTAGGTGTTGGCATAGACCAAACAGTCAGAAGCAGCATTGCTTCTCAAACCTCCTTCTCGTGGGCCTCTAACTCCATTCTCGCTTATCTAGTTATCCAATTGATCACACCCACTTCTCGCTTACTCCCTCTTAAATTTTTCTAACTTTGTTTCTAAATTTCAAAATGCCATACCAGATCTCCAGCATGTCCCAGCCTCCTGGGCTTGTTGCATCCCTCTATCTAAGATGTACCTTTTACTACATGTGCTATATCCCTTCCACACTTTGCCTCTCCTCTTTCTACAATCACATCTTCACAAATTACAAACAATCCTATCCTTTATCTGGAATGGGAAACGCTCCAGGCTTAAATGATTTATACTGTGTACACCTGTATCAGAATGGGAACACCAACCATCTCAACTTACTTCAAAGCAACTATCTTAGACCAAGACAAATGGTGGAATCCCAAGAAACAAACCACCTGGCTCCAAATCAAGAAATCAGTTCTGGCCAACCACAGATGGTTCTCAATGCCATACTTTTGCAATGACCTGGACTTCACTTATATCTTAGCTCTATAAATATCACAATCAAGATTTGGGGTGCTACCAGTCAGACCACTCAAGACATACCAAATTGCTTGCATTCCTCTAATCACATTATAAACTATCATCCCTGATATTTCCTGTACAGCAGGCCTCAAAGTAATTGGAAATCTATTCCAGAACCCTCATCTACTCTCCTTACAACAACCACAGTCCAAGTTTGCTTTAACTTCCAAAGATTTCTTTAAGTACCTAAGGCTTTGTTTGCCCCTCTCCCATGTGCATTGGACCGAAAATCCTTCCTTCTGGAAACTCCTAACTTTTTATGAACTAGGGACTCCCTGGTAATGTGGCATTTTCTACATCTACAAACTCCTCACCAATTCTCTCTACAGCTCAAAATCTTCCACTATGCTTCATTTGGAACAACTTTTAACTGTAATAACTCTCCTCAACAATGGCATCAATCCCTTCAATAGCCTCTAAAGACCTCTTGATGTATACTCCATTGGGAATCTGCCGAGCAACTTCTCCATAACTGATATCTTACTCCCTCTAAGCTCACACAAATTTACCAATCCATGCCCGGCACCTGCTGGAGAAACTGTGGACAATCTGGGACCTTTCTACATATCTGGGCTTAAAGCCTTTTGATCTATTCTCACCAAATTTCTCTCCTCCATTACCTCAGCCTCTGTCTCCCTGTCTCCACATATGGACATATTAGTTCTGGATTTCGATCTCTGGCTTAACTCTTCTCATACTATTGTATCCCATGTTTTTATAGCCTCTTGTCTGGCTATAGCTAGGAAATGAGGATCCCCTCAACCTCTATCAATCACAGAAGTGATATCCACCTTGAACAATCACTGTCTGATATAATATCTATAAAAGTTTTATGTAACCCTTATTTAATTTGAAAGTCTTAGCGTACCACAACCCAGCTTTTATACCCAATACAACCATACGTGGGCATAATCCTCCCTTTCCTTGATGCTTTCCTAGCTTCCAAAAACGTACTCCCCTCATATGTCACACATTAGCGACATACAGTATATCTGCTCCTAATGAACCAATGCATGCCTGTTTGTAATTTGTCGTGCCTGTTTGCACCTTTCCCATAAAATGTTTTTCTTTTTTTTGTGTAATTTGTAAAAGGATTCTGAATGTTAAATATTTGTTCTTTATTACTTGTATTACTGAAATTGACAAAATTGAAGTAAAAAAAATAATATATATATATATATATATATATATATACAGTCAGGTCCATAAATATTGGGAAATCGACACAATTCTAATCTTTTTTTATACACCACCACAATGCATTTGAAATGAAACAAACAGAATGGGCTTTAAGTGCAGACTTTCAGCTTTAATTTGATGGTATTTACATCCAAATCAGGTGAAAGGTGTAGGAATTACAACAGTTTGTATATGTGCCTCCCACTTTTTAAGGGACCAAAGGTAATGGGACAATTGGCTGCTCAGATGTTCCATGGCCAGGTGTGTGTGTTATTCCCTCATTATCCCATTTACAAGGAGCAGATCAAAGATCCAGAGCTCATTTCAAGTGTGCCATTTGCATTTGGAATCTGTTGCTGTCAACTCTCAATATGAGATCCAAAGAGCTGTCACTATCAGTGAAGCAAGCCATCATTTGGCTAAAAAAAAAAAAAAAAAAAAAAAACCCATCAGAGAGATAGCAAAAACATTAGGTGTGGTAAAATCAACAGTTTGGACCATCTTTAAAAAGAAAGAATGCGCCAGTGAGCCCAGAAACACTAAAAGACCCAGAAGACCACGGAAAACAACTGTGGTGGATGACCAAAGAATTCTTTCCCTGGTGAAGAAAACACCCTTCACAACAGTTGGCAAATGGCAAGATCAAGAACACTCTCCAGGAGGTAGCTGTATGTGTGTCAAAGTCAACAATCAAGAGAAGACTTCACCAGAGTGAATACAGAGGGTTCACCACAAGATGTAAACCATTGATGAGCCTCAAAAACAGGAAGGCCAGATTAGAGTTTGCCAAACAACATCTAAAAAAGCTTTCACAGTTTTGGAACAACATCCTATGGACTGATGAGACCAAGATCAACTTGTACCACAGTGATGGGAAGATAAGAGTATGGAGAAGGAAAGGAACTGCTCATTATCCAAAGCATATCACCTCATCAGTGAAGCATGGTGGTGGTAGTCTCATGGCGTGGGCATGTATGGCTGCCAATGGAACTGGTTCTCTTGTATTTATTGATGATGTGACTGCTGACAAAAGCAGCAGGATGAATTCTGAAGTGTTTCGGGCAATATTATCTGCTCATATTCAGCCAAATGCTTCAGAACTCATTGGACGGCACTTCACAGTGCAGATAGACAATGACCCAAAGCATACTGCAAAAGCAATCAAAGAGTTTTTTAAGGGAAAGAAGTGGAATGTTATGCAATGGCCAAGTCAATCACCTGACCTGAATCTGATTGAGCATGCATTTCACTTGCTGAAGACAAAACTGAAAGGAAAATGCCCCAAGAACAAGCAGGAACTGAAGACCGTTGAAGTAGAGGCCTGGCAGACCATCACCAGGGATAAAACCCAGCGTCTGGTGATGTCTATGCGTTTCAGACTTTAGGCTGTAATTGACTGCAAAAGATTTTCAACCAAGTATTAAAAAGTGAAAGCTTGATTTATGAGTGTTAAATCTGACCTATTATTTTTGGTCCCTTTAAAAAGTGGGAGGCACATATACAAACTGTTGTAATTCCTACACCGTTCACCTGATTTGGATGTAAATACCCTCAAATTAAATCTGAAAGTCTGCAGTTAAAGCACATCTTGCTTGTTTCATTCTGAATCTATTGCGGTGGTGTATAGAGCCAAAAAGATTAGAATTGTGTCGATGTCCCAATATTTATGGATCTGACTGTGTGTGTGTGTATATATATATATATATATATATATATATATATATATATATACATTTTTTTCTTTTTGTGGACTGAAAGCCAAAGGTCATATTGTAAGATCTAATGTGTCCTGCTGGAGGTTCTATTAGTAGATTAAAAATGAAAGGGGATAGGGGGCATACCTGCCTTGTGCCATTAGTAATCTGGAAAGGTCAGGATAAAACCTCGGATGCATATACTTGTGCAGTAGGACAGGTATGCAATGGCTGAAAGAATGAGTCTTTGAAACCAAATTTGCAGAGGATTGAATACATATATCCCCAATTGACTCTATAAAAGGCCTTCTCTGTGTTTAGGGCTCAGACCCCATAGATTGCTTAGCTAGGTGAATGATATTATTAGTCATCTAGTAATATCCAACTTTTGCCTACCTTTAGTAAAACAGCGCTGATCTTTATTAACCAGGGAAACAGTATGTTAACCAACCTGGGAATCAGTTTGGCATAGAGTTTTAGGTCTCTATTCAAGAGGTATTGCATTTAGCATTTCTCAAAGAAAATCAAAGGAAGAGGCAGTGCTGTTAAAAGTTGGTTTAAGTATGGAGCTAAAATAGATTTGAACTGTTTAAAGTTTTCCCTGGTAAAGCCATCTGGACCTGGGGATTTGTGAGGCGGAAGGGCTTCCATAGCTTTGAGTACTTCTAGTTCAGTGAAAGGGGAATTCAACATGAGGAGTTGCTCATTGGATAGTGAGGGGGGATGGATAGAGTTTAAAAAGGTTTCAATCGCTTCCTCAGTGGGTTGAGTGATAAAATCATCATCTTTAACCACTTTACCCCCGCTCACTTTGCTGCTACTGCAGCAAAGTGGCTCGTTCCCGTCCAGCGACGTAGACCTATGTCGCTGGACTCCGCCCCTTGTGGGCGGCACGCACGCGCACCCCCGGAGGCTCACTCCCCCTGTTTTCAGTCACAGCGGGAGTCGGGCCAGGGGAGGAGCAGCGGCGATCGCCGCTGCTCTTACCCGATCGTCGGGGATCGAATGTGGAGATCCGCCCGCTTGTGTGTAAACACAGCGGGCGGATCTCTGAAGTGACAGGCAGGGTCAGATTGCAGGGTTCAGCATAGCTGAACCCTGGATCTGTCCTTGTGTCACTCAGTCACCTCCCCCCACACACGTCAGTAAGCACCAGGCATACATTAACCCCTCCCTCTCCAATAAAATTAACCCCTTCCCTGCCAGTGTAATTTTTACAGTAACCGTGCATATATATAGCACTGATTACTGCAGAAATGTCACTGGTACCCCCAAAAGTGTCAAAAATGTCAGTCAAGGGTCCGATCTGTCTGCCGCAATGTCGGAGTCCCGCAAAAAAAATCGCAGATCGCCGCCATTAGGCGTTAAAAAAAAAAAACACCAAAAATGACAGAAATCTTTCCCTTTGTTAGTAAACGCAATAACTTTTGCGCAAACCAATAAAAATACGCTTATTGTGATTTTTTTACCAAAAATATGTAGCAAAAAACAAATTGCCAAAAATTAAAAAAAAATTAGATTTTTACATTTTTTGGGGGGGAATTTCATATAAAAAAATGTGAAAAATATTGTTATTTTTTCAAAATAAACGCTCTTTTATTGTTTATAGCGCAAAAAGTAAAAATCGCACAGGTGATCAAATACCACCAAAAGAAAGCTCTGTTTGTGGGAAAAAAAGGACGTAAATTTCGTTTGGTTATGGCGTCGCACGACCGCGCAATTGTCAGTTAAAGTTGCACAGCGCCGAATCGCAAAAAGTGGCCTGGAAGGAAGACAGCAAAATCCTCCGGTGGTAAAGTGGTTAATGTTGTATAGTGAACTATAGTAATCACTGAAAGTGTCCATGGTAGTGGCAGGGTGGATAAGGTAGGAAATGTTGGTCTTATTTTAATGGTCTTTTAGCCGTAGTGCTAACAATATACTGGCTTTATTGCCGGTGGCATAGGAAGCCATTCTAAGTCTCCTTTGGGCTTTTTTGAACAACTCCAACAAAAGGGATCTGAGTTCTTGTCTAAGTTGTAACAATTTCGATTTTAAAGAAGGGGAAGGCTGGTGTTTTTTCAAATCCTCTACTTAACGTATTAAGGACAGTAGAGTGTCTATGCACTGTATCTTCTTTCTTTTTTTTTTTTTGCTTCAGGACCTAAACGAAAGAAAATAGCACAAATAAATGCCTTATGAGCAGACTATAGTCTTGCAATGTTTAAGAGCCCACATTGTGGCTAAAAAATTATTGTAGTTTTTGTTTGATGGTATCATCGTAAAGTGGAGATTGTATCAGAAATGAGTTAGACCTGCAGAGGTAAGTAGGAGTGGTATGAATGGGTTCTCCTTATTGGTGCAGGGAGGCGAGTCAAAAAGTTTGAAGTGTGTCTCCTGAATATGAAGTATAAGCAAACAAATGTCACCAGCACACCAATGATCTCCAAAGTGGGTCCAGAGCTTTAATCAGCAATCACATCGTTACAGCAGATTGCAAAATTTCGGAGCCACTGTCATGTACCTGGCGGGTAGAGCCTGGAAATGGATAGGAATGCCTCTCTTACACCTCTGACTCGGAGCCCCTAGTAGAGTATACAGGTGGCACAGGAGTGTAGAGTTGCACGAGTGCTGGGGGACATGCAGGCTGCTGGACTGCCGGCTGAGTAGAGCACCAGATGGGAGCAGATGTCCCAGTAGCAGATGGACCGTTGCAGCAGCTTGGTGGCTCCAAGGGGACTGGAAGATAAGCAGAGTGATCAGATCAGGTACAGATGGGAAGACAGGAGAATGGTCAAGGAACAAGCCGGGGTCGATGCAGGTAGTGAGCAGGAGTAGTCAGAGTCAAGCCGGGTCAGTATTTCAAGAGCAGATGCAGGTAACATGGAACAGGACAATCACTGAATTCTGTAGACAAGGCATCACTGATCCTAGGTGCTGATACAGCCTAAATAGCCCATTTGGCACCTTCATCTGTCTTGGAATGCGCCGTGCACATGCGCATATCCATTCCCATTTCGGCACATATTGGTTTACCTGTGCATACACAGATGCGTGCGCCTCTTCTTTGGGAGGATTGAGGAACAGGAACTTGCATTTACCTGTCTTCTGGCAGAGCCTTCCTAACATGGCCCCCTCCCAATGGGCAGCCTGCAGGTGCCCAACTGGGCCATCTTTTCTGGGTGGGCCTGTTTGAACGCTTGGATGAGTCTTCTGGCGTGGACATTGTCTTCGGGTTCCCAAGAATTGTCCTCAGTTACATAATCTTTCCATTTGATTACGTACTGGATTTGGCTTCTCCTTTTTCTGCAGTCCATATTTGCCTCAACCTCATATTCTTCTTCCCCGTCTACAATTAGCTCAGGTGGGCCTGTATTCCGTTCAGGAAAGAGGTCGGGAGTGGCAGGTTTTAGTAAGGTCACATGAAAAACTGGGTGTATCTTGGCTGGTAATTCCAATACATAAGCCACATTATTGATCCTTCTTTTCACCGGGAATGGCCCCACAAATGTAGGTCCCAGTTTCCTTGATGGACAAGCTAATTTTAAGGTGGTTTTAGACAACCATGCCTGATCGCCAGGTTCCAGAATTAATTCCCCACGTCTCTCCCTGTCGCTTTTTTGTTATACTCCTGCGCTTTGGTTATTGCTTCCTGCAACAGTTTTTTTTGGATTCCAAGAAAGTTACTGTTTCTTTAACAGCTGGAACGGAATGGTATTGGGCAGATGAAAGCCATAGTTGGCAAAGAATGGAGATTGTTTGTTTGGTAGCGGAGTGATTGGAATTGTTGTAAGCAAATTCAGCTATCGGTGAGGATTCCCAGTCATCTTGAGAGAAGGAGGGAAAGCAACGTAAGTATTGCTTTAAAGTCTGGTGGTCCTTTCCATTTGGCCATTCGTTTGGGGGTGATAGGCTGAGGAAAAGGACAATTCGATCTTCAGAGTTTCCAATCAGACACAATTTTAGCTGGAACCTTATGGAGCCTCACTATTTCCCTTATGAAAATCTATGCTGTTTCCAGAGCAGATGGTGTGCCTTTCATAGGCAGGAAATGTGCAATTTTGGACAGCCAATTGATCACTACAGTACATAACCTTCTGTATAACCGTCTGATGGAGGAAGTTCCACAATAAAATCCATTTAAATCATTCTCCATGGTCTGTCTGGGATTGGCAGTGGTTTAAGCAGACCCCATGCTTTTGTTTTGTTACACTTGTTTGGGGTACATGTGGTACATGCCTCCACATATTTCCTGCAGTCTTTCTCCAGATGGGGCCACCAGAATGTGCGTAGTACTAGCTAAGTTGTCTTACCAGCTCCGAAGTGTCCTGCTAATGCATGGTCATGGCATAGACTCAGAACAGGAACACGTACTCCTTCTGGAACAAAGATTTTATATTGGTGCCATAATAGTTCATCCCATATTTGTAAGGATGTCCCGCAGACTGGGGAAACTCCCACAGAGTCCTGTTTAATTTGAGAGATAATGTCTTCTTGCAACAGGAGAAAGTTTCCAGAGGAGAGAATGGTGTCAGGGAGCTCTGTTTCCTCAGGCTCAACAAACAGGTGAGAGAGAGCGTCAGGTTTGGTATTTTTTGACCTGGGCCTGAACGTTATGTGGAAGGAAAACCTTAAAAAGGACAATGCCCACCTGGCCTGACGTGGCCTCAGATGTTTTAACGTTCTCAAGAATGCAAGGTTCTTATGGTCTGTAAAAATGAGTATAGGATGAGCTGCCCCTTCCAGAAGATATCTCCACTCCTCTAGTGCCGCTTTAATTGCAAGAAGTTCACAATCCCCTGCATTGTAATTATTTTCTGCTAGTGAATGTTTGAGAAAAGAATGCAACTGGGTGCAGAAGGGCTTTGGCCCCCTGGACTTAAGGGAGCACTTCTCCCACTCGTTGCTGACCTAAGCCTTTGAAAAAGTTCAGGTACTTGAGGTAGGGGGTACCTGTTCTTGACTGTGACCTTGTTGAGCTCACAATAGTCAACAAAGGGTCGAAGAGAATGATCCCTTTTCTCCACAAAAAAGATGCCTGCCCCAGCTGGAGAGGTGGATGGACAAATAAACCCCTTCTTCAGACTCTCATCAAAGTAATCCTTAAAGCGGAGTTCCGGGCAAAAACATTTTTTTACATAAAAATACCCCTGGGACAGTCAGGACTAGTGCATTTAAGCAACAATAGCCTCTGAACTGTCCCCTGTTTAACTTGCCTGTAAGAAGAAATACTTACCTTGAAAATGTCTTGTCCAGCGCTGCCATCTCAGGTGTGGGCAGCTGAACCTGGAAGGGTCCCTCTTCGTGTCCTCTTCGGTGATGTCGGAGTCCCAGAATGCCCTTTTCGTCACTTCCGGGGCAGACGCCTCATCCCACAGTCGGATCTGCGCATGACCAGAAGCTGTTTAGCAGGGAATGATGCGCCTGCACCGGAAGTGACGAGTGACACCCGGTGCAGGCACATTGACTCCTGGAATTGATGACGCTCATCTCCCAGGAGTCAATGCAAAGGAGGAAGTGACGTTGGGGGCCACGTCCGCAGAGCGCGGAAGAGGAAGGAAGGTACGTTTATTTTCATTAAAAACAAGGTAAGTGAAACAAAAAGAAAAATTAATTATCCAATTCTTTTTCAGATTTTTTTAAGCTAACGGATGGTGGAAAGTTCATTTTTAGGGTGGAACTCCGCTTTAAGAGCTAGGAGTTCAAGTTCAGATAAGGGGAAGATTTTTCCAAAAGGCACCTCGGCCTCCGGGAGCAGCTCAATTGTGCAATCGTAGGACCTATGAGGAGGGGGAGTTTCTGCCCCTTTTTTTTACTTAAAATGTCCAGAAAATCCTGATGTGTAGCCGAAACAGATTTGCATGCTTCAGGGTCAGAATCCATGTATATCAGAGATGATGGGACACATGGTGGTTTTCGGTAGCCAATGTTGCTTGCAGTAGGGTGAATTGAACTGAATCTCCCGTGTAACCCAATCTATGTGCGGGTTATGTGCCTGCAGCCAAGGCATACCTAGTATAATGGGAAACAAAGGTTAGGCAATGGCATGTAAACGTAAAAGTTTCTGGTGATTGGTAGCAGTGGTGACAGGTAACGGGATGGTCACTTGATGGCAGACCCATCGTCAAGATAAACAGAGAGCCTCCAGGCCTTGGGCTGTAAAGGTATCTGGTGTACAGCAGCAAAGGACAGGTTAATGAAGCAACTGTAGGCTCCAGAGTCAATTATAGCTGGTACTTGAATAGTTCTTCCTGGAAGCTGTAACAGAACAGAGAGAACTGGATGAGAAGAGCCACTTAGCAGAGCTGGAGACTTGCAAGAAGAAATAGACAGGCACTTACGGAGTTTGGCTGGGCAAGTTCTCACATAGTGGCCCCGGTTCCCCATAGTAAAAGAAAAGATTATTCTGGCATCTGCATTGACGTTCCTCATTGGTAAGTGAGGGACGAAGTAGGTCAAGCTGCATGGGTTCAGAAGAGTCGTGAGCAGGTCCTGAGGATTCAAAAGGAGCTGGACCAGGTGAATTGGCAAACCCTGGTAACATCCATACAGAGTGATGTCAGATCTTTCAGATCTTCACTCTCTCGATCTTCGGTCAATCGGAATGGATCATTTTTTGAGATCGTCCAGCAAGTTTGGGGCCCCAACTCAGGCTAGCTCATCCTTCAAGGCCTCTGAAAGACCCATGCAGTACTTGTAGTAAAGAGCTGCATCATTCCAATTGGTGTCCGTACTCCACACACAATTGTGCGCGCATGAGCACATCCATTCCCGTTCTGGCGCATATTGGTTCACCTGTGCTTAAGCGCCTCTTCTTTGGGAGGTTCAAGGAACAGGGACTTGCCTGTGGGCATTATCTTGTCTTCTGGCAGAGCCTTCCTGACAGCCACGCAGCACCCCTTCATCAGGCATGTGGCAAAGTGTGATACAGAATGAAAAATATTTACAGAACCATCCACCAATCAGTGAGCTGGAAATTACCTAATCCACGCCCCCTGACATCAAATGATGTCATATTCCTGCCATCTAAATAGACATTTAAGATAATGTCATAAAAAAGCCTTTTGCATCACGGGACATAAAAATAGTAACCAGTAAACACATCAAATTTTTATTATTATAGATACATCTAGTGGCCACATACTGGTTAAAAAAAATTTGATGTTTTCTGTGCAAAAGGGGGATGTTTAACCACTTGCTGCCCGCCCACCGTCAAATGGCGGCGGAGTGGAGTGGTGCAGCTCTCGTTCTGGGACGCCATCATATGATGGTGCACCAGAACGGTCTCTCTCACCCGCCCGATCTTGGTAAAGAGCCAATGACATGGCTATTTACCCATGTGATTGGCTGTGTCCAATCACAGCCAGTCAAATGTAAATGCGGAAGTGCCATTTATCGGCTCTCCTCGCCTTACACTGTCAGTGTGTAGTGAGGAGAGCGGATCAGCGGCACCTCCTCAAAGGAGAGCATAGGACAGGTAATCAGGGCACTAATCATCAGTGCCCTGATTACTGTGAAATAAAAAAAATGCCCATAAGTCCCCCCAATGCAATGCCCATCATTGCTATCAGTGCCCATCATCAGTGCCCACAATCAGTGCCCAAATAGCTGCCAGTCAGTGCCCATCAGTGCCTGCTCATCTGTGCTGCCCATCAGTGTCCATCAGTGCTGACTGTCAGTGCCGCCTGTCAGTGCTCATCAGTGCTGCCTGTCTGTACCCATCAGTGCCGTCCATCAGTGCTGTCTGTCAGTGCTGCCCGTCAGTGCCGCCTCTCAGTGCCCATCAGTGCCACCTCTCAGTGCCCATCAGTGCCACCTTTCAATGCCACCTATCAGTGCCCATGAGTGCGGCATATTAGTACCTCCTCATTAGTGCCACCTCATCAGTGCCCATCAGTGCAGCCTATCAGTGCCTATCAGTGCTGACTCATCAGCGCACATCAGTGAAGGAGAAACATTTACTTATTTTCAAAATTTACTCACAGAAAATCAGAAAAACTTCTTTTTTTTCAAAATTTTCTGTCTTTTTTCTTTTTTTTTTTGTAAGAAATAAAAAACCCAGTGGTGATTAAATGCCACCAAAAGAAGGCTCTATCACCGCGCAATTGTCATTCAAAGTGTGACAACACCGAAAGCTGAAAATTGACCTGGGCAGGAAGGGGGTGAAAGGGCACTGTTTTGAAGTGGTTAATAGATCACCTGTACAGAGACCATTACAGATGTGCAGGAAGCAGCTCTTGGTATTTCAATTCATTTGATGTCAGGAGGCATGGTTTAGGTAATTTCTAGCTCACTGTCTGGCATTAGCAGAGCAAAATCACCCATTGGGGTGGAGAGATCGCCAGAAGAACATAAATAAAAACATATCGAAAACCGATAATAAAGTGCCAAACAGTGGCCGACTCAACTAAATGTACTGGCTCAAACATGAAAAAATAGGGGGAAAAAACAGGGAATAAACAAAAACAAAGAACCTGCAAGGCAGTGAGGTCTAAGACAACCATAGATGATCAAAGTCAGGGGATAAGAAATCTATAGGCTAAGAACTATGTCGAAGACACTGAAAATAGGAACCATAGCGTAGACCTTCAGGTGATGGAGTCAGCAGTTTACCAGGCTTTAGGCTTGAATTTGCAATGGACCTGTTGCTTGACAGGTGGTATTTTCGATGAAGCCAGTTGTCCCACAACGACAGGCATAGATTCTGGGATTATGCCCCATGTACTAAGAAGCGTGAGGCCTTTGTTAACAGTAATTGTGTAAGAAAAACAATTCCTGGTTATTAGTAGCTTGGCAGGCTGTCTCCACTTATATATATTATTTTGAAGAGCACTTTGGTAATAGTGTTGAGCTTCTTTCTTAATCGGAGGGAATGTTGCGACAGGTCAGAGAATAGTTGTAGATCAGCGTAGAAAGTGGGAGTCCTAAGTGACCTTCATTTAGCGAGGAGTTGTTCTTTCACAGGATAAAAATTGATTCCTATTATGACTAGGGTTGAGCGAACACCTAGATGTCCGTGTTCGACGGGTTCGGCCGAACTTTAAAAAAAAGTCCGGGTCCGTGTCCCGGACTTTTACCGAACTTTTCCCGGACACCGAACCCCATTGAAGTCAATGGGGACCCG
This sequence comes from Pelophylax lessonae, assembly GCF_965119305.1. Lineage (NCBI taxonomy): Eukaryota > Metazoa > Chordata > Amphibia > Anura > Ranidae > Pelophylax > Pelophylax lessonae. The sequence continues at coordinate 115,301,866 of NC_138779.1, forward strand.
AACTTTAAGGCACTAAAATGGCTCTAAAACACCAAAGGAAAGGGCTAGAGTGCTGCAAATGGCAGCAAAACGTAATTAAGAGCATGGCAAGTGCTCTGCAAACAAATGTGGATAGGGAAATAACTTAAAACAACAAAAAAAAAACAGAAAAATAAAACAATGTTCTTCTTCATCTCTGAAGGACGAGGCCCATATGGAGTAGGAGGGAGGTTGAGGTGGTGGTGGATGTGGCGGTGACATAGGCGTGCGCACAGGGTGTGCTGGGTGTGCCTGGGCACACCCTAATCACCTAGGGCACATAGCATTGCCAGTGAGGAGATGGGAAAGATCTCCCTGGGACCTGCTCTGCTCTATTTCTCCTTGCCTACAGGTACATGGCCCCGATACATTACTCTCCCTGCTGGCAAACACATGCATGTGTATTTCAACTTTGGGGTGCACACCTTAATGCAATAGGCTGCGCACACCTATGGGCGGTGTAGGTGGAAGCGGCGGTGGAGGAGGACCAGGGCCGGATTAACAGCATCATGGGCTTGGTGCTGAGGATTTTGAAGGGCCTTAAGGGCCGTGCCTTGCCATGCACCCAGAGGAGGAAGGGTGCAGCCATGCATGCCTAATTCAACATGGGATGCTGTCTCTGAAGCCCATAAACACATCCATGCATCGCCAACTGTCCCTCCTTGTCCGGCCTTCACGCTGTGTGGGGAGGTTCTGAGGGTGCTGCCTGGGGAAGCGAGCATAGAAGCCAGACTTCTGTGTTTACAAGTGACAGAAGAGCGGTAACAGTGAATATGGCCAACCCGGGGCCTATATAAAAGGTAGGGGCCTGGAGCTGCAGCTCCAATAGCCCCTACATTAATCTGGCCCTGAGGAGGAGGACGAGGTAGCCAACACTGCTTCTTTTCAAAAATTTTAAATGAGGGTACACCCCAAAAGAGTGAGAAAGAGCAAAAATGGAACAATGGGTGGGTAAGGTCGGTATCCATTGCTATTCTGCATAAGGTACGGAAAAGTCCCGTGGGATCCATGCCTGGTTCATTTTAATGAACGTGAGCTTGTCCACATTGTCTCTGGACAGGCGGCTGCGCTTGTCTGTTATAACGCCCCCAGCCGTGCTAAATACCCGTTCAGATAATACACTGGCTGCAGGGCACGCCAGCACCTCCAAGGCGTAAAGGGCAAGCTCAAGCCATGTGCCCAATTTGGAGACCCAGAAGTTGAAGGGGGCAGACCCGTCATTCACTACATGTAGGCGTGTGCACACATACTGCTCCACCATGTTGGTAAAATGCTGCCTCCTGCTAAGACGTTCCATCTGAGCTGCTGGTGCTGCTGTTTGTTGTGGCGTGCTGACAAAGCTTTTCCACATTTCGGCCATGCTAACCCTGCCTTCTGAGGTGCTGGCGGTGCCCTGGTTGCGTTGGCGACCTCCTCCTCCTCCTCCTCTGCCTTGTGCTTCCACTGTGGCCCCGCTGTCAGATGGGAATGCCAGCAGCATGGCGTCTACCAGCGTGCGCTTGTACTCGCGCATCTTGCGATCGCGCTCCAGTGAGTGAATTAAGGACGGTACGTTGTCCTTGTAACGGGGATCCAGCAGCGTGGCCACCCAGTAATCAGCACAAGTTAGAATGTGGGCAACTCGGCGGTCGTTGTGGAGACACTGCAGCATGTAATCGCTCATGTGTGCCAGGCTGCCCAGAGGCAACGAAAGGCTGTCCTCTGTGGGAGGTGTATCGTCCGTGTCCTCTGTATCCCCCCAGCCACGCACCAGTGATGGCCATGAGCTGGCCTGGGTGCCACCCTGCTGTGAACATGGTTCCATCTCCTCCTCCAGCTCCTCCTCCTCCTCATCCTCCTCATCCTCCAGAACTGTGCCCCTGCTGGACAATTGCGTCCCTGGCGTTTGCGTGTGCAGGAACCCACCCTCGGAGCCCCTTGCGAATGACTGCCCTGAAAGCCTTGGAAATGTTACCTCTTCATCCTCCTCCTCCTCCTCATCCTGTGCCACATCCTCTTCCATCATCGCCCGAATTGTTTTTTCAAGGAGGCATAGAAGTGGGATAGTTAAGCTGAGAACGGCGTCATTGCCACTGGCCATGTTGGTGGAGTACTCAAAACAGCGCAACAAGGCACACAGGTCTCGCATGGAGGCCCAGTTAAATTAAATAGCGGAATAGAAAATATGATCCAAAAAAAGTGTATGTATATCACACGTACACAACCACACTGGGCCCCAATTACTATTGTTTGTACCCCTAAAAGGCTAGATGAGGAGTAGGGGGAGTATGGAACAGGCAGCACCCTCAAACCTTCAGAAGTATGAGATGAACCCCAACAACTTGGAAAGGTGGATCTCTCTCACACGTACCGACACAGACTATCCCGCAATTCAATTGATCCTCAAAGGTTTTTATTGAATAGCGGAATAGGAAATATGATCAAAAAAAGTGTATGTATCTCGCACGTACACAACCACACTAGGCCCCAATTACTATTGTTTGTACCCCTAAAAGGCTAGATGAGGAGTAGGGGGGGTATGGAACAGGCAGCACCCTCAAACCTTCAGAAGTATGAGATGAACCCCAACAACTTGGAAAGGTGGATCTCTCTCACACGTACCGACACAGACTATCCCCCAATTTAACTGATCCCCAAAGGTTTTTGATTAAATAGCGGAATAGAAAATATGATCCCAAAAAAGTGTATGTATATCACACGTACACAACCACACTAGGCCCCAATTACTATTGTTTGTACCCCTAAAAGGCTAGGAGTAGGGGGAGTATGGAACAGGCAGCACCCTCAAACCTTCAGAAGTATGAGATGAACCCCAACAACTTGGAAAGGTGGATCTCTCTCACACGTACCAACACAGACTATCCCCCAATTTAACTGATCCCCAAAGGTTTTTGATTAAATAGCGGAATAGAAAATATGATCCCAAAAAAGTGTATGTATATCACACGTACACAACCACACTAGGCCCCAATTACTATTGTTTGTACCCCTAAAAGGCTAGATGAGGAGTAGGGGGAGTATGGAACAGGCAGCACCCTCAAACCTTCAGAAGTATGAGATGAACCCCAACAACTTGGAAAGGTGGATCTCTCTCACACGTACCGACACAGACTATCCCGCAATTCAATTGATCCTCAAAGGTTTTTATTGAATAGCGGAATAGGAAATATGATCAAAAAAAGTGTATGTATCTCGCACGTACACAACCACACTAGGCCCCAATTACTATTGTTTGTACCCCTAAAAGGCTAGATGAGGAGTAGGGGGGGTATGGAACAGGCAGCACCCTCAAACCTTCAGAAGTATGAGATGAACCCCAACAACTTGGAAAGGTGGATCTCTCTCACACGTACCGACACAGACTATCCCCCAATTTAACTGATCCCCAAAGGTTTTTGATTAAATAGCGGAATAGAAAATATGATCCCAAAAAAGTGTATGTATATCACACGTACACAACCACACTGGGCCCCAATTACTATTGTTTGTACCCCTAAAAGGCTAGATGAGGAGTAGGGGGAGTATGGAACAGGCAGCACCCTCAAACCTTCAGAAGTATGAGATGAACCCCAACAACTTGGAAAGGTGGATCTCTCTCACACGTACCAACACAGACTATCCCCCAATTTAACTGATCCCCAAAGGTTTTTGATTAAATAGCGGAATAGAAAATATGATCCAAAAAAAGTGTATGTATATCACACGTACACAACCACACTAGGCCCCAATTACTATTGTTTGTACCCCTAAAAGGCTAGATGAGGAGTAGGGGGAGTATGGAACAGGCAGCACCCTCAAACCTTCAGAAGTATGAGATGAACCCCAACAACTTGGAAAGGTGGATCTCTCTCACACGTACCGACACAGACTATCCCGCAATTCAATTGATCCTCAAAGGTTTTTATTGAATAGCGGAGTAGGAAATATGATCAAAAAAAGTGTATGTATCTCGCACGTACACAACCACACTAGGCCCCAATTACTATTGTTTGTACCCCTAAAAGGCTAGATGAGGAGTAGGGGGGGTATGGAACAGGCAGCACCCTCAAACCTTCAGAAGTATGAGATGAACCCCAACAACTTGGAAAGGTGGATCTCTCTCACACGTACCGACACAGACTATCCCCCAATTTAACTGATCCCCAAAGGTTTTTGATTAAATAGCGGAATAGAAAATATGATCCCAAAAAAGTGTATGTATATCACACGTACACAACCACACTGGGCCCCAATTACTATTGTTTGTACCCCTAAAAGGCTAGATGAGGAGTAGGGGGAGTATGGAACAGGCAGCACCCTCAAACCTTCAGAAGTATGAGATGAACCCCAACAACTTGGAAAGGTGGATCTCTCTCACACGTACCAACACAGACTATCCCCCAATTTAACTGATCCCCAAAGGTTTTTGATTAAATAGCGGAATAGAAAATATGATCCCAAAAAAGTGTATGTATATCACACGTACACAACCACACTAGGCCCCAATTACTATTGTTTGTACCCCTAAAAGGCTAGGAGTAGGGGGAGTATGGAACAGGCAGCACCCTCAAACCTTCAGAAGTATGAGATGAACCCCAACAACTTGGAAAGGTGGATCTCTCTCACACGTACCAACACAGACTATCCCCCAATTTAACTGATCCCCAAAGGTTTTTGATTAAATAGCGGAATAGAAAATATGATCCCAAAAAAGTGTATGTATATCACACGTACACAACCACACTAGGCCCCAATTACTATTGTTTGTACCCCTAAAAGGCTAGGAGTAGGGGGGAGTATGGAACAGGCAGCACCCTCAAACCTTCAGAAGTATGAGATGAACCCCAACAACTTGGAAAGGTGGATCTCTCTCACACGTACCAACACAGACTATCCCCCAATTTAACTGATCCCCAAAGGTTTTTGATTAAATAGCGGAATAGAAAATATGATCCCAAAAAAGTGTATGTATATCACACGTACACAACCACACTAGGCCCCAATTACTATTGTTTGTACCCCTAAAAGGCTAGGAGTAGGGGGAGTATGGAACAGGCAGCACCCTCAAACCTTCAGAAGTATGAGATGAACCCCAACAACTTGGAAAGGTGGATCTCTCTCACACGTACCAACACAGACTATCCCCCAATTTAACTGATCCCCAAAGGTTTTTGATTAAATAGCGGAATAGAAAATATGATCCCAAAAAAGTGTATGTATATCACACGTACACAACCACACTAGGCCCCAATTACTATTGTTTGTACCCCTAAAAGGCTAGGAGTAGGGGGAGTATGGAACAGGCAGCACCCTCAAACCTTCAGAAGTATGAGATGAACCCCAACAACTTGGAAAGGTGGATCTCTCTCACACGTACCAACACAGACTATCCCCCAATTTAACTGATCCCCAAAGGTTTTTGATTAAATAGCGGAATAGAAAATATGATCCCAAAAAAGTGTATGTATATCACACGTACACAACCACACTAGGCCCCAATTACTATTGTTTGTACCCCTAAAAGGCTAGATGAGGAGTAGGGGGAGTATGGAACAGGCAGCACCCTCAAACCTTCAGAAGTATGAGATTGTGTTCACTGTACCCCACAAAGATTGAGTTCACTGCACCCCACAATGATTGTGTTCACTGCACCCCACAAAGATTGTGTTCACTGCACCTCACAAAGATTGTGTTCACTGTACCCCCCAAAGATTGTGTTCACTGCACCCCACAAAGATTCTGTTCACTGTACCCCACAAAGATTGTGTTCACTGCACCCCAAAAAGATTGTGTTCACTGCACCCCAAAAAGGATGTTGTTCACTGCACCCCAAAAAGGATGTTGTTCACTCCACCCCAAAAAGATTGTGTTCACTGCACCCCACAAAGATTGTGTTCACTGCACCCCAAAAAGATTGTGTTCACTGCACCCCAAAAATGATTTTGTTCACTGCACCCCAAAAAGGATTTTGTTCACTGCACCCCAAAAAGGATGTTGTTCACTCCACCCCAAAAAGATTGTGTTCACTGCACCCCACAAAGGATTTTGTTCACTGCACCCCAAAAAGATTGTGTTCACTGCACCCCAAAAAGGATGTTGTTCACTGCACCCCAAAAAGGATTTTGTTCACTGCACCCCAAAAAGATTGTGTTCACTGCACCCCACAAAGGATTTTGTTCACTGCACCCCACAAAGATTGTGTTCACTGCACACCAAAAAGGATTGTGTTCACTGCACCCCAAAAAGATTTTGTTCACTGCACCCCAAAAAGATTGTGTTCACTGCAGCCCAAAAAGATTGTGTTCACTGCAGCCCAAAAAGATTGTGTTCACTGCAGCCCAAAAAGATTGTGTTCACTGCAGCCAAAAAAGTTGGGTTCACTGCAGCCCAAAAAGATTGTGTTCACTGCAGCTCACACACAGAAAAATGGATGTGGATCACTGACACCTGCCTATCTCCAATCCCACACCACACAGCAATATCGATTGTAGTTTGTAGAACACAGTTTCCCTAAAATTCAGCAGACTCTGTCCCTAACAGGATTGAGAAGAGATCGTAGATCAGGATTGAGTGCAGATTCACCCCACCCCCCACACAGCAATATCGATTGTAGTTTGTAGAAGACACTGACCCTATAATTCAGCAGACTCTATCCCTAAAATGCCTACAACTCGCCCTGCCTAAACACTCCGACCTGTCCCTCAATTCTATCCGGACACAAATGGTTTTTTCCTGCCTATCTTTCCCTAATCAGCAGCCAGCACGTTGATGTGTGCTCTGTCCCTGAATCTAAGCAGCATAATGACGCCGCTGCGGCTGCCTCGAACTTATAAAGACTTGGTCACATGCTTCAGACGGCCAATCACAGCTACTGAGACATTTGCAGGCATGGCTGGGATGGCTTAAGGCACACCAGTTAAACGATTGTTGATTGGCTGTTGAAAGCCCGCCATGAAAAGAGCGCCAAAGCATGCAAAACCCGGAAATAAAACGACCGAACACGGATTTTTACCCGAACATACAGTAAAGTGTCCGTGTCCGTGTTCGGGTACAAAAAATCCAATTATTCGGTACGAACACGAATAATACAGTCCGTGTTCGCTCAACACTAATTATGACATCTCTGGGGACATTATCTGGCATCTAGTGCGGGCGTGGTAGACAGGGGATGCGTCAATGGGGAGTTCAAGTGGACCTAGATACAGCAGCAAAACTGAAGTCATATTCTGTGTGTAGTTTCTAAATTTAGATGGAACCACTGTTTCAGATAAACCGCAAATTTTCACTTAGTTGCGGCGTGATCTGTCTTCCATATCAGCCATTCTCTTTGTGCATGTCGACTAGAGCATTAATATTAGTGGTGGCCTCTTCCACTGTGCTTTCAATATGGTGTACACGATCACCTAACGAGTGGACGTCTGTAGAGAAGTGCTGAATGAGCGATGCAATGTCAGCAGGAACTAAACACTTAAGCAACAACAGCATCTCTTTGAGTGTTGTTTCCTTGACCGGTTGATTCTGTGTGGAGAAAGCAGCTATGGGGTCAGGGCCTGCTGATATTAATGGAAATTATGCATTGCAGCTCACCTCTGAATCATCCTGGGAATGCGGGTCCATTCTCCTACTCACCTTTGCTCGGCTGCCACAAGTAGGAGAGAGGGCAGGAGAGGAGGTAAGATAAGGTGCTGGCAATGTCGGTTCTGCAGAGCCTCAATCCACTTCAGGCAGATCCATGTAAGCCGATAACACTGTGGCACTATCTTGGGCAGCTTTCTCTGCCGGAACTGAGAAGAAGGCCATGAGCTTCTTAGGCTAGTGATAGTTCTTATGCTTGTGGGACATGATGGCTGGGTGTAAGAAAAGGTCTTCTGCACACAGGCAAAGACAAGCTCCTGTCAAAGCATGCAGGAATTTGGCGATGGCTAATGCGTGTGCGCATGCGCGAACACGCGCAGGCACATGTGCCGTCGCGCACTCGCGTACGCAAACCTGTGACAGATGCTGGCGCCAAACAGGCTATTTAAACCAGCTCTTGCTCAGTATAAGTGCTGCTTTGTCTTCAGCCTTGGTGAACCTGTTATCCTGCAAACCTGTACTCTGCTTCCAGTTACTGACCCGGCTTGTCTTGACCATCGCTGCTCTCCACCTGCATCGACCCTGGCTTGCCCCTTTACCTCCGCTTCTGTCTGCTCCTATTGGCTCCTACGCTGATCGGTTCCAGAATCGGCAAGTCTTCTGACCACGTTCCTGTCTCACCCCAAATCTGGTCTATCCTGTCTGTGTGGATCCAGCCTGCTTTACCCCGCTACCCTGTCTGCTGCCTCCAGCACCAGCTGCCTGCATACCTACCTGCTTTCCAAACCCACCTGGTGTTTCCCAGCCAGTGAGGACACCTGCCTGCTTCCAGCAACTCTTCAGGCACTCGTGCAACTCTGCACTCCAGCGCCTCCTGTCTATACTATCAGGGGCCCCGAGTCAGAGACGTAAGAGAGGCCTTCCTCATCATATCAGGCTCCACCACCAGGTACGTGACACTGGGGTAGTGATGTCGCGAACCTAAAATTCGCGGTTTGCGAACGGCGAACGCGAACATCGGCAAATGTTCGCGAACCGGCGAACCGGGCGAACCGCCATAGACTTCAATAGGCAGGCGAATTTTAAAACACACAGGGACTCTTTCTGGCCACAATAGTGATGGAAAAGTTGTTTCAAGGGGACTAACACCTGGACTGTGGCATGCCGGAGAGGGATCACGCAAAAAAAAGTTCTTAAAAATTATAATTTTTTGATAGAGAGCCAATTATTGGAAAAATTAAAAAAAAATAAAAAATTTCTTTGGATTTAGCATCTGGGGGGTCTAAAAAGTGTACCTGTGAAGTTTCAGCTCTGTAGCATGTCCAGAACCCCTAAAAAACAGCATTTTTCTTATATTTTCAGGAATATGGCTTCTCTGCGGCTGGCTTTTTCTCTTGCAGGCATTTAGCGGGCATTTTTTTAGGCAGGCATGTCATTTTTTGTATTTAGTGTCTGGGGGGTCTAAAAAGTGTACCTGTCAATTTTCAGCTCTGTAGCATGTCCAGAACCCCTAAAAAACAGCATTTTTCTTATATTTTCAGGAATATGGCTTCTCTGCGGCTGGCTTTTCCTCTTGCAGGCATTTAGCGGGCATTTTTTTAGGCAGGCATGTCATTTTTTGTATTTAGTGTCTGGGGGGTCACAAAAGTGTACCTGTCAAGTTTCAGCTCTGTAGCATGTCCAGAACCCCTAAAAAACAGCATTTTTCTTATATTTTCAGGAATATGGCTTCTCTGCGGCTGGCTTTTTCTCTTGCAGGCATTTAGCGGGCATTTTTTTAGGCAGGCATGTCATTTTTTGTATTTAGTGTCTGGGGGGTCTAAAAAGTGTACCTGTCAAGTTTCAGCTCTGTAGCATGTCCAGAACCCCTAAAAAACAGCATTTTTCTTATATTTTCAGGAATACGGCTTCTCTGCGGCTGGCTTTTTCTCTTGCAGGCATTTATCGGGCATTTTTTTAGGCAGGCATGTCATTTTTTGTATTTAGTGTCTGGGGGGTCACAAAAGTGTACCTGTCAAGTTTCAGCTCTGTAGCATGTCCAGAACCCCTAAAAAACAGCATTTTTCTTATATTTTCAGGAATACGGCTTCTCTGCGGCTGGCTTTTTCTCTTGCAGGCATTTATCGGGCATTTTTTTAGGCGGGCATGTCATTTTTTGTATTTAGTGTCTGGGGGGTCACAAAAGTGTACCTGTCAAGTTTCAGCTCTGTAGCATGTCCAGAACCCCTAAAAAACAGCATTTTTCTTATATTTTCAGGAATACGGCTTCTCTGCGGCTGGCTTTTTCTCTTGCAGGCATTTATCGGGCATTTTTTTAGGCGGGCATGTCATTTTTTGTATTTAGTGTCTGGGGGGTCACAAAAGTGTACCTGTCAAGTTTCAGCTCTGTAGCATGTCCAGAACCCCTAAAAAACAGCATTTTTCTTATATTTTCAGGAATACGGCTTCTCTGCGGCTGGCTTTTTCTCTTGCAGGCATTTATCGGGCATTTTTTTAGGCAGGCATGTCATTTTTTGTATTTAGTGTCTGGGGGGTCACAAAAGTGTACCTGTCAAGTTTCAGCTCTGTAGCATGTCCAGAACCCCTAAAAAACAGCATTTTTCTTATATTTTCAGGAATACGGCTTCTCTGCGGCTGTCTTTTTCTCTTGCAGGCATTTATCGGGCATTTTTTTAGGCAGGCATGTCATTTTTTGTATTTAGTGTCTGGGGGGTCACAAAAGTGTACCTGTCAAGTTTCAGCTCTGTAGCATGTCCAGAACCCCTAAAAACCAGCATTTTTCTTATATTTTCAGGAATACGGCTTCTCTGCGGCTGGCTTTTTCTCTTGCAGGCATTTATCGGGCATTTTTTTAGGCAGGCATGTCATTTTTTGTATTTAGTGTCTGGGGGGTCACAAAAGTGTACCTGTCAAGTTTCAGCTCTGTAGCATGTCCAGAACCCCTAAAAAACAGCATTTTTCTTATATTTTCAGGAATACGGCTTCTCTGCGGCTGTCTTTTTCTCTTGCAGGCATTTATCGGGCATTTTTTTAGGCAGGCATGTCATTTTTTGTATTTAGTGTCTGGGGGGTCACAAAAGTGTACCTGTCAAGTTTCAGCTCTGTAGCATGTCCAGAACCCCTAAAAAACAGCATTTTTCTTATATTTTCAGGAATACGGCTTCTCTGCGGCTGGCTTTTTCTCTTGCAGGCATTTATCGGGCATTTTTTTAGGCAGGCATGTCATTTTTTGTATTTAGTGTCTGGGGGGTCACAAAAGTGTACCTGTCAAGTTTCAGCTCTGTAGCATGTCCAGAACCCCTAAAAAACAGCATTTTTCTTATATTTTCAGGAATACGGCTTCTCTGCGGCTGTCTTTTTCTCTTGCAGGCATTTATCGGGCATTTTTTTAGGCAGGCATGTCATTTTTTGTATTTAGTGTCTGGGGGGTCTAAAAAGTGTACCTGTCAAGTTTCAGCTCTGTAGCATGTCCAGAACCCCTAAAAAACAGCATTTTTCTTATATTTTCAGGAATACGGCTTCTCTGCGGCTGTCTTTTTCTCTTGCAGGCATTTATCGGGCATTTTTTTAGGCAGGCATGTCATTTTTTGTATTTAGTGTCTGGGGGGTCTAAAAAGTGTACCTGTCAAGTTTCAGCTCTGTAGCATGTCCAGAACCCCTAAAAAACAGCATTTTTCTTATATTTTCAGGAATACGGCTTCTCTGCGGCTGTCTTTTTCTCTTGCAGGCATTTATCGGGCATTTTTTTAGGCAGGCATGTCATTTTTTGTATTTAGTGTCTGGGGGGTCACAAAAGTGTACCTGTCAAGTTTCAGCTCTGTAGTATGTCCACAACCCAAAAAAAACAGCATTTTTCTTATGATTTTTAGTAGAAAACTAATGCAGTGTCTTTCCAGCTGTCTTTTTTTCTTTCTGGCAAGCTGAAATATGATATGCCAAGGCAAACATGCCTATCAGTTGAGCTATGACACAGACAACACTGCACACATGGGGAAATATGTAAAACAAAAAACAGGAAAAGGAAATTAGGTGACGGTCACAAAACATGATATTGTGATTGGCCAAATAAAAAGTCACCTCGCGATGAGGTCGCGCCAAAGTCGCGCTAAGTCGCGCCAAAGTCGCACTGGAAGCGACGCTACTTTAGTGGTAGCGGCAGTGTAAACCAGCACTAAAACATCCAGTGTGTGAATACGATCAGGTATGATGTTTTATCGGTCAAGTAGTGTAAGGGTTACGCCCGTCGCCCGCTTCACAGTGACAGACCAAACTCTGACAGACCAAACTCCCCGTTTAACAGTCAGTCAGTCCATTTGCACAACCGCAAACTCCCAATTTGCACAAGGTTGGATACCAAGCTAGCCATGTCCCGTTCCTTGTCCTCACTGACATCATTGAAGGTCTCTTCCTCCACCCAGCCACATACAACACCAAGGGTCCCCGAAAGGTGAGAACAAGCCCCCTGGGACGCCTGCTGTGGCTGGTATTCCACCTCCTCAAAGCCACCTTCCTCCTCTGACTTCTCTTCTTCAGACTCCTCTCTCTGCGTTGCCACAGGTCCAGCAATTGACAACGACAAGGCTGCTTCTGGTGGTGATGAGGACCACAACTCTTCCTCTTCATGCTCATCTACAGCCTGATCCAGTACTCTTCGCAGGGCACGCTCCAGAAAAAACGCATATGGGATGAGGTCGATGATGTTGCCTTGGGTTCGACTGACCACCAGGGTTGTCATCTCCGCAAAAGGACGCATGAGCCTACAGCCATTGTTCATGAGCATTCAGTAACGCGGCCAAAAAATACCCAGCTCCGCAGAAAGAATGAAAGAAAATTAATGTTTTTTTTTATGAAAAATTATCCTGCGGATCGCTTTTGGTCTGTACACAATGAAGCAACGACCTTATCATCTGGGGTGTGCCAACACAATCCTAGAGGTGATCGCTTCATTGTGATACGCAAGCCCCTTCACCACGACAAGGTAACGATCACGAAGGGGAATTGACACATGTATGTGCCTTTTTTTTTGTTTTTTGTTTTTTTGCAGCCACAGTGTAGCACCAGAGGCCAGAAAAATTAGGCATGTACACATGCATGAAAAAGTAGGTATTGTTGCAGCCGCTGCTGTAGCAGCGGCCTGAAAAATTGAGGTTTTAAGGCAGAAAGTGCACTAAAACATTGCTGCTTGAACCGTAGTTGGTGGCGGAGACGTCACGTAAGTCATCCGGCATGCAGAGAATGATTATATACAGCAGCGTGTGGACCATTTTTAGGCCAAGGCATCTCAGTCATCACCAGGCCTTTTTTAGTCAAATGCATCCCCCACTGTCAGTCCCTTCGGGATCCATGCCTCATTCATCTTAATAAACGTGAGGTAATCAAGACTTTTTTGACCTAGGCGACTTCTCTTCTCAGTGACAATACCTCCTGCTGCGCTGAAGGTCCTTTCTGACAGCACACTTGAAGTGGGGCAGGCCAGAAGTTCAATGGCAAACTGGGATAGCTCAGGCCACAGGTCAAGCCTGCACACCCAGTAGTCAAGGGGTTCATCGCTCCTCAGAGTGTCGATATCTGCAGTTAAGGCAAGGTAGTCTGCTACCTGTCGGTCGAGTCGTTCTCTGAGGGTGGACCCCGAAGGGCTGTGGCGATGCATAGGACTAAAAAAGCTCCGCATGTCCTCCATCAACAAGACGTCTGTAAAGCGTCCTGTCCTTGCCGGCGTGGTTGTGGTGGTAGGAGGAGGATTACTTTCACCTCTTCCCCTGTTGGATTCCCGTTGTGCTGTGACATCACCCTTATACGCTGTGTAGAGCATAGTTTTTAACTTATTTTGTAGCTGCTGCATCCTTTGCGACTGCCGGTAATTGGGTAACATGTCACAGACTTTCTGCTTATACCGGGGGTCTAGTAGCGTGGCCACCCAGTACAGGTCGTTCTCCTTCAGCCTTTTTATACGAGGGTCTCTCAACAGGCATGACAGCATGAAAGACCCCATTTGCACAAGGTTGGATGCCGAGCTACTCATGTCCTTATCCTCGTCCTCACTGATGTCATTGAAGGTGTGTTCTTCCCCCCAGCCACGTACAACACCACGGGTACCAGATAGGTGACAACGAGCACCCTGGGATGCCTGCTGTGGTTGGTGTTCCTCCTCCTCAAAGCCACATTCCTCCTCTGACTCCTCTTCCTCACACTCCTCTTCCAGTGTTGCCGCAGGTCCAGCAATTGATGGTAAGGCTGTTTCTGGTGGTGGTGATGGTGACCACAACTCTTCCTCTTCCTCTTCACGCTCATCTACGGCCTGATCCAGCACTCTTCGCAGGGCACGCTCCAGGAAAAAAACATATGGGATGATGTCGCTGATGGTGCCTTCAGTGCGACTCACTAGGTTTGTCACCTCCTCAAAAGGACGCATGAGCCTACAGGCATTGCGCATGAGCGTCCAGTAGCGTGGCAAAAAAATACCCAGCTCTGCAGAGGCTGTCCTAGCACCCCGGTCATACAAATACTCGTTGACCGCTTTTTCTTGTTGGAGCAGGCGGTCGAACATTAGCAGTGTTGAATTCCAACGTGTCGGGCTGTCGCAAATCAAGCGCCTCACTGGCATGTTGTTTCGCCGCTGAATATCTGCAAAGTGCGCCATGGCCGTGTAGGAACGCCTGAAATGGCCACACACCTTCCTGGCCTGCTTGAGGACGTCCTGTAAGCCTGGGTACTTCTGCACAAAACGTTGCACAATCAGATTCAACACATGTGCCATGCACGGCACATGTGTCAACTTGCCCAAATTCAATGCCGCCAACAAATTGCTCCCGTTGTCACACACCACTTTGCCGATCTCCAGTTGGTGCGGGGTCAGCCACTGATCCACCTGTGCATTCAGGGCGGACAGTAGTGCTGGTCCGGTGTGACTCTCTGCTTTCAGGCAAGTCAACCCCAAGACAGCGTGACACTGTCGTATCCGGCATGTGGAATAGCCCCTGGGGAGCTGGGGGGGTGCAGTTGGTGTGGAGCAAGACGCAACAGCAGAAGAGGACTCAGCCGAGGAGGTTAGCAAAGAGGATGGAGTAGGAGGAGTAGAGGAGGTGGCAGCAGGCCTGCCTGCAAGTCGTGGCGGTGTCACCAACTCCTCTGCAGCAGATCCACGCATTCCATGCTTGGCAGCCGCCAGCAGGTTTACCCAATGCGCAGTGTACGTTATATACCTGCCCTGACCGTGCTTTGCAGACCAGCTATCAGTGGTCAGATGGACCCTTGCCCCAACACTGTGTGCCAGACGTGACATGATTTCCTTTTCCACAATAGAGTACAGGTTGGGGATTGCCTTTTGTGAAAAATAATTTCGGCCGGGTACCTTCCACTGCGGTGTCCCAATAGCGACAAATTTTTTGAAGGCCTCAGACTCCACCAGCTTGTATGGTAAAAGCTGGCGGGCTAAGAGTTCCGACAAGCCAGCTGTCAGACGCCGGGCAAGGGGGTGACTCTGTGAGATTGGCTTTTTGCGCTCAAACATTTCCTTCACAGACACCTGACTGTGGGCAGGTGACGAGCAGGGACTGCTGAAGGTGAGAGGCGGAGGGGCGGGTTGTTGATAGGGGGCATGGAGGACAGCAGTGGTTGACGTGGCTGAAGATGCTGGACCAGGAGGAGGATGGTGGCTTTCAGTTTGTGTGCTGCTTTTACTCATGTGTTGATCCCATAGGCGTTTGTGATGTGAGATCATGTGCCTTCGCAAAGCAGTTGTACCTAGGTGGGTGCTGGACTTCCCACGACTCAGTTTCTTTTGGCACAGGTTACAAATGGCATCGCTGATATCAGAGGCAGACACACAAAAAAAATGCCACACTGCTGAGCTTTGCAAGGACGGCATTCTGGTGGTGGCAACAGCTTGCGTTGATTGGCGTGCTGTCTGGCTGACCCCGGGTGCCGAATCTACATGCTGTCTGACTGCGCCACTAGCTCCTTGCGATGACCTCCTCCCCCTGCTTCCAACTCGTCTCCTCCTCCTCTCTGTCTCCCCATCTGAACTTTCCCCCTCTTCTTCTGCTCTTCGAGCAGGCACCCAGGTGACATCCACAGACACATCGTCATCATCAGCCGCTTCACTTGACAACTCAGCAAAGGCAGCAGCAGCAGGTACAACATCATCATCATCACAATGTACGTCCATGTGTATAATGCTGCCTGACTGAGACATATCCCCGTTATCTACATCCTCTGGCACTAATAGTTGCGCATCACTTATTTCTTCAAACTGATGTGAAAATAACTCCTCTGACGGATCAAGTGAAGCGGCTGTGGTGCTAGTGTTGGTGGTGGTGCCGGCGGGCTGGCGAGTGGTAAATTGAGAGGTGCCCGAAGCTGAGCTGGAGGAGGATGGTGCATTAAGGTTCCGAGCGGAAGCTGTAGACGATTGGGTGTCCTGTGTAAGCCAGTCAACTATGGCCTCAGAATTTTTTGAGTTCAGGGGCTGTGGTGGCCTCTGAACACTGGGCATTATTCTAGAGCCTAAGGAAATCACAGCACCACGACCACGACGGCCCTTGCGGGGTGGCCTGCCTCTGCCTGTCATTTTTTTTTTAATGTGTTGTTACTGTTGTACTATGAGTGCAAGCTGCTGTGCCACCTTATATATCAGTGGTGGGTGGGCAGTGGCACAGTACACTCTCTGTGGACCTGACAGCAGTCACTGGCACCCAGGCAACTGCAATTTAAAAAATATATATATTTTTTTTTACTTTGCAAGCTGCTGTGCCACCTTATATATCAGTGGTGGGTGGGCAGTGGCACAGTACACTCTCTGTGGACCTGACAGCAGTCACTGGCACCCAGACAACTGCAATTTAAAAAATATATATATATTTTTTTACTTTGCAAGCTGCTGTGCCACCTTATATATCAGTGGTGGGTGTGCAGTGGCACAGTACACTCTCTGTGGACCTGACAGCAGTCACTGGCACCCAGGCAACTGCAATTTAAAAAAATATATATATATTTTTTACTTTGCAAGCTGCTGTGCCACCTTATATATCAGTGGTGGGTGGGCAGTGGCACAGTACACTCTCTGTGGAGCTGACAGCAGTCACTGGCACCCAGGCAACTGCAATTTAAAAAAATATATATATTTTTTTTACTTTGCAAGCTGCTGTGCCACCTTATATATCAGTGGTGGGTGGGCAGTGGCACAGTACACTCTCTGTGGACCTGACAGCAGTCACTGGCACCCAGGCAACTGCAATTTAAAAAAATATATATATTTTTTTTACTTTGCAAGCTGCTGTGCCACCTTATATATCAGTGGTGGGTGGGCACACAGTGGCACTGCAGTGGGCACAGTACACTCTGTGGACCTGACAGTCACTGGCAGCCCAGGCAACTGCAATAATAAAAAATATTTTTTTTTTCAATTTATTGCAACAAGATGCTGTGCCAACGTATATATATCAGTGGTGGGCAGTGCACTGCAGTGGGTACAGTGCACTCTGTGGACCTGACACAGCACTCACTGCAATTATGACAGAGGAAAAAAAAATATTTTTTAAAATGCCAGGTACTGTGCCTGTGCCACCCGAAATGAGTGTGGTGTGCACACAGTACAGTCTGTGGTAGGTCTGTGGCCTCTCACACACAGCGGGCAGGCAACTGCAGTGTACAATAGATATATATATATATATATATATATATATATATATATATATATATATATATATATATATAAAGAAAAAAATCTATTACCTTACCAGCCCTTGAAAGGGCTTTTGGGGACACTATATATATATATATATGTATATATATAAATAAAAAAATCCTCAATTACCAGCCCTTAAAAGGGCTTTTGGGGACACTAGATAGATATAGATATATATATATATGAAGAAACAACTCAATTACCAGCCCTTAAAAGGGCTTTTGGGGACGCTAGGTATATATATATATATATATATATATAAAAAAAAAAAAAAAACACAAATACCAGCCCTTGGAAGGGCTTTTTGGGGTGCTGATATTACAGCAGTAGTGGACCAAGAACACTGCAAGACCAGGAACACTGACTAACTGTCCCTAGCTTAACAGCAGCAGCAGCAGCAGCAGCTCTCCCTACTCTCACTACACACACTGCTTCAGAATGATCTAAGATGGATGCTGCCCTTGCTTATTTATAGGAGGTGGGAGGGTGTGGGAGGGAGGTACGCTGATTGGCTGGAAATGTGTCTGCTGACTGTAAAGTTCAGGGTCAAAGTTTGCCTCAATGATGTCTTATGGGGGGCGGACCGAACATCGCATATGTTCGCCGGCAGCGGCGAACGCGAACATGCTAAGTTCGCCGGGAACTGTTCGCCGGCGAACAGTTCTATACATCTCTACACTGGGGTAGATAGCTATCGCTTCAGTGTCACCGTGATTGGTTTGGAGCCCTAGTCTGCCTGTAGCTGAGAGAATTTCCCTATTGGTGCTGGGAGCAAGATTCTTATACGGGCATTATATAATCTAAGTGTCCACATATATTATTATAGTCTCTATGTTTATCCATATCAAGATGTGCACTTTCTCTGTCCTAAAGCTGAAATTCCCTGCCTTCTGTAAATATAATGCGCTTTTAGGTTGAACAGTTATTATTTTGGCAGTAGCATTGGTTTCAGTTCTTTCATGCCTGTGAAAGATTAGTTTAATCACCCGTCTTTGTAGCTGGCAGTCACTAGACTCAGAACAAAGACAGTGGTATAGACAACTCTATCATCCGTGGAAAACAGAACATTTAAACAATCGTAACTGGATAATATCATGTCTGAAATAGTTTAGGTACGTGCTCTTTTGATTACAATTGATTGTATAAATGATTACATACATGTGTAGGTGTATATTCACTTTGTCTAGTAGCATTTTCCTGTTACAGTTGAAGAAAGCATTCATGTTTTCATCAGTGTCCTTTATTTCTTGTGAAGTCTTTTTATTGTCAGAAATGAATTAAACTTGGTTTAATGACTTAAAGCTTTGAAGACTACAATCCATTTATAGCATTCACTGTATATACAATATATGCCATGAAGTTTGTTATAACACAGACCTTATTACAACCTTTAAGTACAATTCAACATCATTTTTCAGTTTGGTAGGAAAGTAGCCAAATATTCTGTAGTTTATTACAATGCTGTATGTCTAGACAAGGCTTTCACTATTACTGTATGACGATTTACAGAACTGCTATTGCAAAAAAATATTAAATTCTGATAACTAGTTGCAGTTATTCCATGTAAAAGAAAGTCTTTTTGCTTGAGTACAGTGGATATCAGTATCAAAATAAAACAAAATAAAAAGGAAATCCTGTCAACTTTTGTTATGTGTAATCTATTTTTCTTAGACCGCTTTCACACAGGTGGACTTATAAGGTTCTCTAAAAAGAGATGGATAGAGATCCATTCCCCATCTGTCTAGCAGAATGGATCAGGTGGAAGTTGGGTGTAAATGGACAAGCGATCAGTTTACATCCGGACATCCATAGAGGAGAGAGCGCTGTATCTGCTCTGCAAAGGCGGAGCAGACACAGACCAGCCATCCGCCTGCTCAGCAGAGGTTCAGCAGACAGATTCCCTGCTGAGCAGGTGTGTGGAAGGGGTCTTAACATGACAGGTTGTGGACTTGACGTTCTGTGAAGAGAAACAATTCTAAAGCTGTTCATGGATGAGTCAGTGGGTAGAGCAAAAAAAAATACAGAATGCACTGATCAGTTTTTCAAACCCGCAGTGCTGATCAGAAAGAAATTTTCCAGCAGTGCACTTGTACAGAATTCAATCAGTAGATTGATTTCTGTACAACCATATTGCCCATACATGAATTTACCGCATTTCATTCCATCTATGAGCAGCATAATACCAATAGGGGCAAAAAATACATCAGATGAAACATCTCAAAGTTACAAGGAAATGTAAGCCCTCTGTACTTGTCAAGCACACAGGTAAGTAGTCCAGCAAGATCCAGTACACTTTACCAGCTCAGGAGAACTCCTAATTACACTGACGAAGCAGCTTCAAATAGGGTGCAAGAGATCAGCAGCACAGAGATTCAACAAAGGATAAATAAAGGGATATAACCAGTATTTTAAATGCTAAACAAAAATGTTTTTCAGTTAGGGATTACATCTACTTTAAAGCATAGTTCCACTTTTGCAGTTCTATTTATATGTTTGTTATGTGTAACAATTCCCACACCATGCTTGGATTTTTTTTTTTTATATACAGTATATTTCTTTCCTTTTAGATGTTTCTCAGGAGAAGATGTCAAGGCTGACTGTAAGGTTTTTTTTGTTTTTTTGTTTTTTACCAATGTCAGAGTGAGTCTGTCCCAAGTCTGTCCTCATTAGCATACAATACTATCTAGCCTCTAAAATGTTAAAGTGGTTGTAAAGATAGAAGTTTTTTTTTTATCTTAATGGATTCTATGCATTAAGATAAAACACCTTCTGTGCTTAGCAGCCCCCTTCAGCAAACCCCTACTACTCACCTGAGCCCCATCTTCCTCCAGCGATGTCCATAAGTTGCTTGGTCATCTGCTACTCTCCTCCTGATTGGCTGAGACACAGCAGTGAGGCCATTGGCTCCCGCTGCTGTCAATCAAAGTCAGTTAGCCAATCAGCAGAGAGAGGAGGCGGAGCAGAGAGGGGGTGCCGTGTTTGAATGAACACAGGGAGCTGTGACTCAGCTCAGGTGCCCCCCATAGCAATCTGCTTGGTCTGGGGGCACTCGACAGGAAGGAGGGGCCAGGAGAGCCAAAGAGGGACCTGAGAAGAGGAGGATTGGGGCTGCTCTGTGCAAAACAACTGCATAGAGCAGGTAAGTAAAACATGTTTGTTATTTTAAGAGAAAAAGAAACAAGGCTTTACAATCACTTTAAGCCTTTGTTAGGACAGACAGTGTTCAAATTTAGTTAAAACAGGTAATGAAGGTCTAGCTGCACAGTACAGACAGGGTTAATTATGGCAAACAGCTGCCCAGCCCCTCATAAACAAAGAGAACTATGTATGATTTTTCCTTGCTAGAGGGTTCAGAAAAGAACATCCAAGAAAAGTAAGCTAAACTTTTTAAAAAATGTTTTAAGTTAGGTTCCTGTCACACGGCCTTTCCGCCCAGCGGACTCCGTTTTGCTCGGCGGTGATCGATCCGCTGATCCCAGCGGAGCAGGCAAATAACAGGTCTGTCTCCCCTCACTGTGCAGAGACTGACCTGTCAGAGCCCCGCTCTTCTCTATGGGAAATCAGGTGAAAATAGACCGCCTGTCTGTTTTCATCCGATCCAATCTGATCTAATCCGATCCTCCAGACGGATGGAAAATAGGGTTACCATCCGTCTGGATTTCACAGACAGGATCAGATCGGATAGCAGTGGGTGTCAGTGGAGATGTCACTGCTGACATCCGCTACTCCATATGGATGCATGGAGCCTCCGATCAGGTCCACTTGAAAAACTGACGGGTGGACCTGATCGGAAAGCCCGTGTGAAAGGCCCGTATGCTATGTGAATGGGGGTGGAAGTGCCAGTTCATTGGTTAAATAATTACACACAGCTGGATCATCTGGTTGAAAACATGAGTTTGCCAAGTGCTGCACAATCATTGATCAGCACATGGGGCAAACAGTGCCATCTTAAGAGCATTATAGGCCCCCGGGCAATGCAGTGCCCTGGGGCCCCGCCTACACAATCACCCAAGGAAATAAAAATGCAAATTATCGCTAAGGCTATATTTATTGGTACCTCCAACAAAATCAGGGTTTAAACATTAAATTAATAAATAATAAATATTAAAAAAAACAAAAGGCTATAAAAAATTAAATAAATTAATAAATAATAAATCATTTTAAAAAACGGCTAACAAAATGTATAAATAATTTTTAAAAAACGAAAAAAAAAAAAAAAATGCACTGATATCTTTATTCATTTGGGCATAAATTGTATACAAAATGAAAGTGATATGAAGATCTTTTGGCTTTCTGAACATACACAGACAATATAAATTTCTGCACATAAAAAAAGTTAGTACTTCCCCTTTCTGTCTTTCTAAAGCGGCGGGCAGAGGAACATACAGGTCTGGGCGCTCGGCCACCAGGTAAATTAAACTGGGGGGAATCAGATTGGGGGAAATTGCCAAGCTGCGTGGGGCCCCCGGGTAACTGCCCAGCATGCCCATTAGCAAAGATGGCCCTGGGGGCAAATGTGAAGTAATTACAACCGGCAATCCACTTTATACAAAATCATGAATTAATGGCTTCTTTTGAAAATATTTTAAAAGTTATTGTTGTAACTGAAGACTACTTTCAGTTTGTGGCAGGAAGAGCACATTATGGCATATGGCAAACGCTCTATGCGATAATTTTATCTGATCCATATTGTGGTAACAGGACACTGTTTAAAAAGTCATTTGGCCTAGTAGTAAGGTCCTTTCAGAACAGATGTTGATTTCACGGCCAAAAGAGCCTTAGCAACTCATGCTGAAATAAAATTTGTCTCGGTCAGCCAAAACAAGGCAGGAATCACCTTGGACACATGTTAGTAACGACTGGGCCTCTCTGTTCCCGTTTAGCCTACTGGTGACAGGATGCCGTATCCGTAAGCAGCAAAACGGACAAGACAAAATACAAAGTATACTCTGAATTAAATCATTAATCCTATGTTGAAATGACTGCAGCAGATGCTGTTGTTAAAGCAGTTTTTTCTGTAGGAATAAATATTTTCTCCTGCCTGCTATTGAATGGCTGCCAAGTGTTATTTATTTTCAAGGTCAGCGCATTTATTTTCCTAAACTTTTAATTACACATTTATTATATATACGTACTACTGACTGAGCTTTCAATGAAAATGTTATGTATAGGTAATAATAAAATATAAAATAATCCTAAATCCCTAATCATACATTAAATGTAAAGGGTAACTCCACTTTCATGGGAAAAAAATGGCAAACAAAAAAAAAAATATGGCATAACCCAGTGATGGCAAACCTTGGCACCCCAGATGTTATGGAACTATATTTCCCATGATGCTCAACTACACTGCAGAGTGCATGAGAATCATGGGAGATATAAAGTTCCAAAACATCTGGGGTGCCAAGGTTCACCATCACTGGCCTATACAATTGCGACATAAGTCATATTGTAAATGAATGTTATTAAAATGTCCTTTCCTTTTCAATCTGCAGTGTTGTTATTTTCTGTAATATGCAATGTAATGTGGCTACCTGGAGGTGTTCTGTACACAGATGGTGTAGAAAATGCCCCCCCCCCCCCCCCCAGGATTGTCATTGTGTGATTGGCTCGCTGATTTTGACAGAAGTCTGCACTAAGATACAAGTCCGATTTTTGGCATCCCCTGCAACAAAAATGTCATTTTTGGTGAGATACTCCCAATAGGAAATCATGTCTAAAGGGATGCAGACCCTTCAACTTTCCTCATTAGAGCCCTGCAGGGGCAACAGCTGGTTGATAATTATGAACCCACTCCTATTAGACTCACTCAGCACAGAGTCACAGAAAAACAAAATTTCATCAGAATAACAAAAGATAGGATGGATATCAAGTGAATGGTGTGTTTCAAAAAAAGTCCATAAAACATCAAACATAAGTGTCCATATATGATAAAATCAAAATGGTGCTCCACAAAATGAATGAATAGTTTCTTCAACTTCAGTGTTAAAACCCACCACCAAGTGAAATTCTTCCTTAGCAGATGGAAATAAGGTGTGCACAAAATACAACTAATGACCACAAATAATCGTGCTTCCAAACTCCAAGTGAACCACCCGAAATATTCCCTTACCAAACAGCAGGTAATTGGTGCTTTTGATTCCACTAATAACGACTACTCCCTCCTCTGCATCCGGAATTTCTTTAAGCTACGCTCGTGCCCGGCTGCAGCACGGACCACGAGCTATCGTGTGTGACGGTTACGCCTCCTCTCTGACGCGTTTCTTCCTATTGGACATCAACCGAGATAGGAGTCTGACTCCTATCTCGGTCGATGTCCAATAGGAAGAAACGCGTCAGAGAGGAGGCGTAACCGTCACACACGATAGCTCGTGGTCCGTGCTGCAGCCGGGCACGAGCGTAGCTTAAAGAAATTCTGGCACAATACCATCCATGCTGATTGACCATGTATTTCCTGTAAGTGCATTTCTGCTTTTTAAAATAAACTGTCTAGAAGATATCACACTATCTGCTGCTTCATTCCTTTACACCCCATGCTTGGAAACCACTGGCCCTTTGGTCAGAGATTTACCTCGCCACAGGCTGGTCACGTAGGAAGTGGTAGTGGATACAAGTGGAACTACAAGCGCCCATTGCCTGCTATTTGAGACTCACCCTGCTGTAGGCTGGATACAGAGGAGGGAGTAGTCGTTATTAGTGGAATCAAAAGCGCCAATTACCTGCTGTTTGGTAAGGGAATATTTCGGGTGGTTCACTTGGAGTTTGGAAGCACGATTATTTGTGGTCATTAGTTGTATTTTGTGCACACCTTATTTCCGTCTGGTAAGGAAGAATTTCACTTGGTGGTGGGTTTTAACACTGAAGTTGAAGAAACTATTCATTAATTTTGTGGAGCACCATTTTGATTTTATCATATATGGACACTTATATTTGATGTTTTATGGACTTTTTTTGAAACACACCATTCACTTGATGTCCAACCTTTGTTTGTTTGCAAATTTGTTTGAGTTGGATTCATTATTTTGTTTTAGTGCACCTTATCCTTTACATATCTACATTCATATTCATTTGGCACTGAATACCGGTAGCAGCTTTAACGTATCGCTATCAGCGCACCCTCCCCCATATACATATAACAAAAGATAGGAATCTGCAACAAACTTTGGTAAAATCCCTGCAATGTACAAAGATCACCCAGAGGGGAATGTTTTTTTTTTTTTTCTCAGTAAAAGTGGAGTTAATCTTGCTGGTAGTTTACTGCGGCAGGTGAGCTCTGTCCCGTGAAACGACGTAACTGTACGTCGCTTCGCGGGACAGCTAGTGGGGGCGCGCTCTCGCTGATTGGCCACAGGGGGAGCCAATCAGCGGGTCCGACAGCCGCAATGTCTGCCGGACACCCACAATCGCTCCCCGTAGAGACAGAACGGCGGTCTGCCATTGTAAACACAGCAGACCGCTGTTCTGTCAGTAATGAACACAGTGATCCTGTGTTCCTCCTTATTTGGAACACAGGGCTCTGTGTTCATTCAGCAAGCCCATCTCCCACACAGTTAGAAAGCACCTCCTAGGGACACATTTAACCTTTTGATTGCCCCTGGTGTTAACCCTATCCCTGCCAGTGTCATTTGTACAGTAACACTGCATATTTTTAGCACTGATTACTTTAGTAATGTTACTGGTCCCCCCAAAAGTGTTAAAAATGTCAGTTAGGTGTCCGATCTGTCCGCCGCAATGTCGCAGTCCTGCTAAAAATTGCTGATCGCTAGTACTAGTAAAAAAATAAATAAATAAAAATGACATCTTTCCTCTCGTTTGTAGATGCGATAACCTTTGCGCAAACCAATCAATTTACACTAATTGGAATTTTTTTTAACAAAAATATGTGGCAGAATACAAATTGGCCAAAATGAATGAAAAAATTAGATTTTTAAATTTGTTTTATTAGGAATGTTTTATAGCAGAAGTAAAAAATATTGTGTTTTTTTTTTTTTTTTTACAGAATTGTCGCTCTTTTTTTAACCACTTGCCTACTAGGCCTATTTTTGACATTTGGTGTTTATAAGCTAAAATCAGTTGTTTTTGCTAGAAAACTACTTAGAACCCCCAAACACTATATATATTTTTTTAGCAGAGACCCTAGAGAATAAAATGGAGATTATTGTAATATTTTTTATCACACTGTATTTGCGCAGCATTTTTTTGGAAAATCACTTTTTTGAATTAAAAAATAAGAATCCAGTAAAGTTAGCCCAATTTTTGTTCCATAATGTGAAAGATAATGTTACGCCGAGTAAATAGATACCCAACATGTCATGCTTCAAAATTGCGCACGCTCACGGAATGGCGACGAACTTTGGTACTTAAAAATCCCCATAGGCGACAATTTAAAAATTTCTACAGGTTGCCATCTTAGAGTTACAGAGGAGGTCTAGTGCTCAAATTATTGCTCTCGCTCTAACGATCGCAGGGATACCTCACATGTGTGGTTTGAACACCGTTTACATATGTGGGCGGGGGTTTCCGTGTGCATTCGCTTCTGCGCGCAAGCTAACGGGGACAAGACGCATTATTTTTTTTTTTTACTATTTATTTTATTTATTATTTTTTATTTTTACACCGTTTTTAAAAAAAAAAAAAATTGATCATTCCTTGTAATAGAAATAGGCACGACAGGACCTCTTTTTTGTGAGATCTGGGGTCAAAAAGTCCTCAGATCTCACAAGTAATAAAGATGGAAAGGAAAAAAAAAAATGACAAAAAAAAAAAGGGACCTTTAAGCCGGTTGCTCGGCAACGACGTTTGCCATCGCTCCGGTCCTCCAAGACAATAGAGTCGAGCGAGGGCAAGCTTGCCCTCACTCGACATCCTGTCTGTGAGGATCCGGGACCCGATCGTTTTCCCGCTGCCGGCGGGTCCGGTAAGCGGGGAAAAGGACCGGGAGGGGGGGGGTGCACCCCTTCCGCCATCCCAGAGGGTGATCTAGCGGTGAATCCGCCGCTGGGACCACCCTTATCGGAAAGCCCATTGCCTGCAGTTTAAAAAAATACCAGGGTTATGGCAGCTATCTACTGTCATAACACCGGTATTTAGCTTTAAACTCAGGACGTATATGTACTATGGGCCGGTATTGAGGTGGTTAATTATAGCACAAAAATAAAAATTGCACAGGTGATAAAATACCACCAAAAGAAAGCTCTATTTGTGGGAAAAAAGGGACATCAATTGTATTTGGGTACAGCATCGCATGACCACGCAATTGTCAGTTAACAATAATGCAGTGCCGTATCGCAAAAAAATGGCCTGGTCATTAAGGGGTAAAACCTTCCAGAAATGGGTAAACCCATATGTAAGATTCCCAATGCCTCCACATAAAGCATTTCACATTATATTTACTTTTAAGCCCCGTACACACGTACCGATCGTCGGCCGACAGAACGTCCTACAAATGTTCGCGGCTGGTGTGTTTGTTGTTTGTCTGTTGAAAAGTGCTCTAAACTTGCCCAGGACATTTGTCTTCCGACAGAAAATGACGTCACTACGTTCCACGCACGTTCGCCGCTACAAAAGAGGAAGTGAGTGTTTGGCCGTGACCCTTCTGGGCATCTCGCGCTGATTTCGGTAGCATTTGTTTGGTTGACGACATTTCGCTATTTTCCGAGACATCGTTCGAGAATTTATTATGGCGACCGTGAATTCGTCCGTTGCTGTCGTTAGTGTTGGAGTTTTGGCTCTGAGACGACGTACGAGCAATAGGAAGAAGAAGCGGACCTCCTGGACGAAAAATTGGTTGCTTAACCGTGATCAATTTTCTCATATGTCCTTGCTGAGGGAGCTCCAGGAAAATAATCCTGATGACTTCAGGAATTATTTGAGGATGACGGATCCCATCTTTTACCGTCTTCTTGCCCTGGTGTCCCCCTATATTCTGAAGCAGGATACTTGTATGCGGCTTGCAATTACTCCTGAGCAAAGGTTAATTGCGACGTTGAGGTATCTTGCAACAGGGAGAAGCCTGCAGGATCTGAAGTTCACCACAGGCATCTCCCCCCAAGCACTTGGTATCATCATCCCTGAGACCTGCTCTGCCATCATCAAGGTCTTGCAGAAGGACTATTTCAAGGTATGTTTGATTTTTTACATTACATTACATGTATTACTAGTTTCACCCGAATTATGATGTTTTTGGATGTACAGCAATTGATACAGGCCATTATTTGTAAACTACCCTCTGTCCGCATGCACATAGTAGTAAAGATGTAGATTATCTTTAACCATTTGTAAAATTACCCACTAACCACCCCACCATTCTCTCCTATGTGTCCCTAAACGCATTGCCTGTTAACAGTATTTTGAATTTGGGTCATTTTATTGCTTTCCCTCAAACAATTATTCCTTGGCCAATGTTTTAGTACCTAGTTAATGATTTATCTAAAATACATCAGTCCATCCATTCCCACCTATGATTCTGTATGTTTATGTAATGATGTTAAAACCTTCACTGACCACAAGCCCTTATTGATGTATAAATGCCCAGTTTTACTTACCCATCCCCCACCCACATGCTAAATCTCAAAGTCAGCATATACCAAAGCTCAAGTTCAGAGGTCTTCAAACTATGGCCCACCAGTTGTTCACGAACTTCAATTTCCATCATGCCTAGTCATGTCTGTGAATGTCAGAGAATTACAAGGCCTCATGGGATGTGTAGTTCTGCAACAGCTGGAGGGCCGTAGTTTGTAAATCTCAGCTCTAGCTGGTGAGTATAATGGGCCATACACACTAGAAGATTGTCAGAACAATTTATCCTTCCGATTTACCAAAACCAAATAATATGAGGTCCAACAAACACTTTCAAATCCTATGCAATCTGGTAGGCCCTTGCACTACATAGAAAAGGTAAATCTGCACGAAAAAGTCTTCAGAGAATCTTCTAGTGTGTATGGCCCTTTACAATATAAGAACAATAGGAGGTTGAAAATAAATGTATGTAGATGTTACATCCCCATATCCAAACCTTTGCCTTCCTGTTGTATATTTTTTTAGCAAGTTGCATAAGCATTTAACAGACAACTGTGTGTGTAATTAATAATGTGATGTGCTCAAGCACTAATTTTATTTTTTTTATTTTTTTTTATTTTTCCCACAGTTTCCTTCAAACGCAGAGCAATGGCTGGAGATTTCTGATCAATTTCTGGAGAAGTGGAATTTTCCCAATTGTGGGGGTGCTATTGATGGGAAGCACGTCCGCATTGTCCCCCCTCCGAATTCCGGCACATTTTATTATAATTATAAAGGTTTTTTTAGTATAGTCATGCTAGCCATAGTTAATGCAAACTATGAGTTTATTTTTTTGGATATTGGCAAAAATGGCCGCAATTCGGATGGGGGAGTTATTGATCAGACGGAGTTCGCTCGTCGTCTAAAGAACGGCACTCTGAACCTGCCATCCAGGGAGCAAACTGTTGAGGGTATGAGCTTTGTGTTTATCGCAGATGAGGCTTTTGCGCTTGGGGAGCATCTCATGAAGCCCTACCCTCAGAGGAACCTCACCCCAGACCAAAGGATTTACAACTACCGGTTGTCCAGAGCTCGCAGAGTTGTGGAGAATGCCTTCGGGATAATGGCCAACCGGTTCCGGATATTCCTGACGTCCATAAACCTGGCACTGTACAAAGTGGATAATGTGGTCTTGTGTTGCTGCATTTTGCACAACTTCCTACGCAGGAATGCACAAAATTATGTATTGCAGCAACTGGATACTGACCCTGCTATGCCAGGTACAAGTGGAGAGGCCCAACCTTCTAACCAAGTGGAGTCCATGCCGTCAATGGAAGTTGGACGGTCAGCATTGGCATCACACAGGGCCCGTCAGATCCGCCAGGAATATCTGGACTATTTCGTGGGGAGAGGAGCTGTGTCCTGGCAGCAATCACTGTCACAAACACATTAATCTTGTTAAAGATTGGACACACAAGATAAATGTCAGAGATATATTATTTTTCAACACATTAAACAAAAATTGCAATGATTCTGTATTGTGGATTATAATCATTTGGGCACATATGCCAAACACAATTATTTGGGTTAATCATGTGTTATATATGTGTGACTTTGGAAGGGTTAATACATTCATCAGTGTGTTTCTTGACTGTAGTCTCTCACCAGCTGATCCAAAGTGATGATGGCCATGTGTTATTTTTTAGCCAGTGGTGTAAATACAAGGGCCTTCTGCACCCCACAAAATGTACACAAACCCTGTCACATTGAGAACTAGGTCACACCCAAGGTTCATCTAATGTCACCTTATATTGGTGTTCATTGTCCAGAAGTTGCCCATACTATATATTTCAGATAATACATTAGGGTATTAACAAAGTACCTACACCTGTTATGTTGTGTTCATTTATGACATCCTTCTCACTGCCCACCAATGTTAGGATATGTCAGTGTTATGTGAAACTTGATCATTGTTCATCTCAAAGTGTTATATATATATAGGTAATGGAAAGTGAACTAGAGCAACGAACAAGCAATACACTATAGATTACACTGATCTCCCTACACTGATTGCTACTGGCAATATCAATGCCATATTGAATCCTAGGACTGCTAGTACCTTGAGTGTTGAGTCACACTTATGCGATGCGGGAAGTCTGCGACTTTGCAGCCTTCCAGCATTGCATAAGGGTGACCCGCCACTTACTTTTTCCACAGGATTGTATTCCACAAGTGTTAAGCACTGTGCGATCCAATCCAGATACATCAGAAATAAAGGGTCATGTGCGACTTGTATGCGTGTTCAGTGCGAATGTAGCCATACAAAGTGTATGTCTCAATTCACACTGCACATCTGATGGCATGTAATATCGTAGCGCACTGCTCCTTTATTACATGCGATCAGATGTTCATGCGAAAATCAGCTATACAGTTTGTATGGCTCAATTTGCACTGCACTCGCACAAAAGTCGCACATGATGCATTTATTCAGCCGCATCAGGATAGGATCGCACAGTCGTTCAAACTTGTGTGATCCGATCCTGTGTGAAATGTCAGATCGCACTGTGATATGCGTTAAAACTGGGGGTATCTTTAACATTTCATTGACACCTCCAGCAACTTGCATATGGCAGTGTCCCAAATGCTTTCATTAACATGTAAATATGTGAATAGGACAGCCATCATACATTTAGTGCTTCTTTACACAGCTTTAGACCTCGACCCCCCAACGAAAGTCTAATAAAGAATTGAACACACATTGTTGAATGTAAAAATGTTTTAGTATCAAACATTCACAGGGTTAGGGTTAGGGTTAGGGTTAGGGTTAGGGTGTTGGAAAGTGCTTTTCCCAAACTTGGGTACACTCTTTAACATCTGAGTGTCATAAAACTGGCATAAAATATTATATAAAAATAGGAACATCCCAAAACAAACAGTAAAAAATTTTAAATTAATTTTTTTTAAAATTTGGCAAGCATGTCCACAAAATCACGCATCTTTCCTTGCAATGCCGTTGCAGTCTCTTTTATTTGCTCGAGGTCTGAGCAGCATTGAAGAGCCTCACGGGTCAATTTGGCCAATGTGCAACTATGTAATACATGATCTGGAAAATAAAATACAACGGAGTCAATGTGAATCACCTACATGAGGTCATAATATAGAAACATTTGGTGTGCAGGTAATCTTTAAATTCCTCTCGAGTTAATACCTACCCTGTTCTTATGCTCTTTTGCCCTAGGCTCTTCATCTTCCTCCTGACCTCCTCCAATGCTGTTGCTGATGATTCTGCCGGTCTCCTGAGCTTACTATATATTCATTACGGGTGTGAACGCATGATGACGTCATTGTGAGGGCATGGTTGTAATGTATATATATTAAGATGCAGAGACCAGAGACGGGCAGAATGCACGGCAACAGCATTGGAGGAGGACAGGAGGAAGAAGAAGAGCCTAGGACAAAAGAGCAGACAACATAAGAGCAGAAGATTGGACAGCAGAAGACTGGAGAGGAGAAGATCCAAAGAGCAGAGTGGAGAAGACCGGACGAAGATCTTTAAGAACATTTCATAAACGTCTCCTGACGTTATTCACATACACTTCCATTTATGTGGTTAATGTGTAGGGGTACTATGTACCCCATACCCATTCACATAGTGATTGGGGTCTGGGATCTGGGGGCCACCCTTTGTTAAAGGTTGCTTCCAAAGTCCTAGGAACCCCCTGGCCGCATGACCCCCCAAAACCACCAGACAGGGTTGTGGGGATGAGGCTCTTGTCCTCCTCTACATGGGAGTAAGGTGCTTTTGGGTGTGCGGTGCAGAGGCCCCCTGGCCCAAAGCAACAAAACCCCCCCATGTTGAGGGCATGTGTCCTGCTGTGGTCCAGGGGGTGTTTGGTCCGCTTGCTCGTTCTCTTTCCTGGCCTGACAAGCTGCATGCTTGTATAAGGGTCTGGTAGGGGTTTTGGGGGTAACCCACGCTGTCTTTTTGTTGTGGGCATACCCTCAAACTCAATACCACACACAAAAGGCCTGGTTGTGAACTTGGGGGGACACCCACGGTGGGTTCTTCAATTTTTTGGTGTAGTTCCCCCTCAAAAATCTTCACAACGCAAGTGGCCCCGCAAGTCAGAGCATCCTGATCCGACTTACGGTGCGACTTCCATTCAAATAAAGAGGCTCCCATAGGGAACTAGTGTTGTAAATTGGAGGCTAAAAATAACACTGATAAAAATCATTCTGAAAAAACCTACGTGGGCACACAATTGGCTCTTGGACACTTGGTCCTGGTTCCTCCACAGTTTCGGAAGTGGCTTCCATGCTGCTTGGCAAGTTGCCAGGAGATATTGGTTCAGACCTGGCTGGGGATGCCACATCCTGGCATGACGCAACATCTGCAATGTAAATTTGTAAGGGAATACAAGAATATAAGGTTAAACAATCATTGCAAAAAAAAAAAATCTGTGACTACCAACCTTCTTGTTGCTCTGGTGTCTGGTCACTTGTAGGCTCCACCAGAATCACCTCAGGCATAATGTCTTCATCTACATAATACAAAACATTGGCCATATCATAAAAGTCACAAGAGGTACATTTGTTAGGACATGGTGCCCTGCTTGATAGCTCTTTTAGTAACAAATATGAAGACATGTACATGGTTATCTACGAAAAATATGGTACATTAATGTTTGACAGTGCATAGGAACCAATTACCTTTAGTGGAATCTGTGCCACCATCTGGGCCCATGTCCTCCTCTTCTTCCACAACTGCCGATGGAGCTGCCAAACCTCTCCTCCTCCTTTCCCATAGTTTGGCACGGAGTTTACGTTTTTCTCCTATTTAAAGGTTTGAATAATAATCTGTGATTAATAGGAATGTTTGCTGAGAAGATTCGTGCAGGAAAGAACGTTCGTTGCAACACAATACATATATTTTTAACTATGGCTTCCTGACTTTTAATGTCATATACTAAAACATCAACAATAGATCGATCAAATCACGACATGACAACTAAAATGAGTAATCTAACTTTTTACATAGACATTATAATCTAGACATGTTAATACAACATACACAAAATTATAAAAAACATATTGCATGATTAAAAAAAAAAAAAAAAAAAAAAACTTACTTTTTTTCAAAATCCGATGGATTTGGGAAAGCTGATCCTGCTCACGGTGTTTGAGGTCAGACCACCGTTTCCGAATCTGATCTTTCGATCGCTCGACACCGAATTTTTTGACCAAACAGGCCACCACCTTGTCCATGATGCCATCTTTCCTGGCATTGGGCCGATCGTAATTTGCCAACTTTCCATCGTAATCCATTTTTTCTAAAATGGAGACCATCTCCACCATTTCTGGCTTTGACATGGGTGTAGCCCTTGATTTTCGGGTGGCCCAATCACTTCGGCCCCCACTAATTGAGCTCCCAGATTGTTGAGACATGGTTCGTAATTAAACAATGATTATTCCACTGCCTCAGGTGTGAGTGCCGCATGTAGGCCTGATCTTCGGCACGTACACACCCCTGCACAAGCCCGCCACTGGGGGAGGAGTTGACGCCTGCGCTGTATTTAAAGGACGCCAGATCGTTCGGCCGACGATTCGCTAGCGGACATATCGAGAGTTGGAGCACGATCGAGCGGCGAATCACGACTTTTCCCCACAAACAAAGGTACGACTCTTTTAATAGAAAGTGTGTGTTTTGGGCCCTATACAGCTTTTATTAGGAATATCTTTATTATGTGCCAAAATACATGCTATTTTAATATGTTTTGTGTTGTTTTGTGTCTTGCAGGCATATACTGTCCTGCAATATGGTGGACAATTTCACCACCCACAACTTTCTCATCAGTTTCATTGATGAATTCAGGCAACTGCCGTGTTTGTGACAAGTCAAGTCCGCAGATTATAAAAATAGAAAACTCAGAAAACAGGCCATGGAACATTTGGTGGCCTTCTACAAGCCCGTCTGTCCTGGGGCAAATTTTACTTATATCCGCAAAAAAATAAACAGTATTCGCACTGCCTACAGGCGGGAGTTAAAAAAAATAGAGGAGTCCACCCAGTCTGGAGCAGGTGCACGGAATGTATATGTACCACGGCTGTGGTACTATGATAACATGCGATTCCTGGCAGACACCATGGAATCCAGGCCGTCAATTTCAACACTGCCTTCTACATCGGCAGAGGGCTCAGTGTCGGTTGATCCAAGCCAGGATGAGGATTTCCTGGAGGAGAGTTTTACTCAGGTATGGCATTTCACAATATATTGTCTGCTAAAATGTAATCATGTAACAAAATTATAAGCTAAACCATAATTGACCCTTTATGTAAACGGGCATAGCAAGGGGTTGGCATGACAGGCAACCGCCAGGGGCGCAGGCCAAGGGGGGTGGGTCACAAAAACATTGGCATTGTTTTATTGTTTATTTTAACAATCCACTCAGCCTGTACACCCCAGAACCCCCAGTTTGCAGGCGGATTCATGCAGGTGTAAAACATTGAGAGCTGCTTCATGCAGGTGTAAAACATTGAGAGCAGCTGAGCCAAAAGACCAGGAGACTGAGACTGCCTCTCACTGCATCCCCAGCACCCCTCCGGTCTTACAAACACTGCTGCATCCCCAGCACACCTCTGGTCCTAACAAACACTGCTGTAGCCTCAGCATTCCTCTGGCTCAACCTTTTTTAATACAAAACTAACAGCTCCTGCAAATGATACATCCATCCTTGCTTCCATGTCTCTGGTCTCTCACTCTGGGTCAGCAAGGCAGGTGGCTTCCTTATTCCTGTTTCCCTGCACTGCTTCACCCTCAATGCCCTACATCAAGCCCTCTGCAAGTTCAGGCCCCTCTCTCTCTGCAACCCCCTCCTCTCTCTCTCACACCCCCTCTTTCTCTCCCTCTCTCTATCTCTCAACCCTCTCTTTCTTTTTCACACCTGAGACAATGATTGCCCACTAGAGAGCTCTACACTGGGCAAACAAGGGGCAAATTAGAAACTTTTAATGCCCTTAAATTTTTTTTTGGGGGGGTGGGTTACAGTTTTACATTGATCTTGGGGGGGGGGGGGTTGTTGCCAAATACAGCTCCTCAACAAGGGCACTGGAGACCCTAGATACGCCACTGTATGTAAAGTCTGCTATTTGTTCACAATAATATAACAAACATGCATTTTTATATACACTATAACATTCTAATCAATTGTTCATTTCATCAACAGGGAAGTGTCACTGAGGAGGAGCCAGGTTGCAGCCAGGAGCCTGGGGAGCCTGCGGAGCCTGAGGAGCCTGTGGAACTCTTTCCACCACCACCTCCTCCTGCCAAACGGAGGCAAAAGAGGAAGCACGTGGATGACATCACCGACGAGTTTATCCAGGAGGCCACCATAGCCCTACGTCGGAAACCGGAGGCCAATGAGTCCTTCGGCAACATGACGGCAAAAATTTTGGATAAGGTGGACCTCAGGCAGTGTCAGTATGCCAGAAAAATCATCCTCGATGTGCTGCAAAAGGCTGAAAACGGCATACTTACTGAGCACAGCCATGCATGCCAGGAGCACCCGTGCCCTCCACCTCCACCTCCACCTCCACAACACCCACCACCTCGCCAAATGCCACATGGCCAGTGGCAATATGGCCAGCAGGATCCAAACCTGCCCTCATGGCAACCTGATTTCAGTTACCAGCAACTTTAATTTTTGCAACCCCCTATTATTTATTTTACCCCTGTTTGCCAGTTTCTAGTTTAATTTTGTCCAAATGGACCTTTTTTATGTTTAGTTTATTATACGGAAAGTATTGATGTTTGCTTTGTTTTTTTTTTGCTGAGATCCAAAAAATAAAGAAAATGAAAATAAAAAATGGCCTATCAGAATTTGTTAACATGTTTAATATTGTGCATAACCTGAAAAATATGTTTTAGACATTAATTCATACAAGAATAAAGGGTCATATCAATAGTTAGATCTTTGGTGTGAAAATACAAAAATAATGGTGAAGAGTTCAAATTATTTAATTCTAAAATTTGATAGAACAGATAGAATAGACAAACTTATCTTCATCATAACAGAACACATGCCTTTTTATTAGAAAAGTATGGCATTATGAGCAGCATCTTCCTTCTTCTCACATTTATCAAGATGAGCATGTGCTCCGCATTTCACATATTTCTTGGACTTCCGCGAGCCGAAAGTTCTTTCTGAATAAAATGTTGAGTTTACTAGAGAAAATTCTTCCGGGAACTCATTTGGTTTGATCATGCGTGTTGGGATTTGTAGCTGTGTGTCGGCCGAATTGTGTACTGACAGGCGAACAATCGTCCGTTCTGGTGTCGGCATACAAAAATTTTCATGTTTGCAAGAAAGACTTTTGTCCGCGGATTGTGCGCAGACATCTGTCGGAGGCACCATACTAACACGCGTACAATCGGCAGATCCTTCGTCCACCGACGTTTGTATGCCGACGATCGGTACGTGTGTACGGGCCTTTACTCTTCTCCGTGCATGTCCTTTTTTGGCCAAAGTTTCCCTTTCAGTGAGATTGTTGACTAGAAGTGTGATCTTTAAGAGCAAACCCAATCATTCAATGAGGGATTACAAAGGCTATGAATAATACAATTCACAAGCAGCAAATGTAGCTTAAGTATGCTTCCTATGTATTCTAAAAGTCTGAACCCAACAAAAAATGAAGCTATAACCCACAGGAACAATTCAATTTTTTTTTGTTTCATTTATTGCTGGCTTCATGAAAAACATTGCTTTTTTTCCTAGCTGCACTGAATATAAACTTGTGCAGAATAGAATTTTAAAACTATAAATTCATCAGTTAA
Organism: Pelophylax lessonae; assembly: GCF_965119305.1. Classification (NCBI taxonomy): domain Eukaryota; kingdom Metazoa; phylum Chordata; class Amphibia; order Anura; family Ranidae; genus Pelophylax; species Pelophylax lessonae. Next base: position 115,338,450 of record NC_138779.1, read on the forward strand.
GCCATGTTTTCATATCCCTTATTTCCTTCTGCTAATCCTAGTGGGGGGCAATTTATCTTTAACCTCTCCTGGACCGGAAGGTTTTACCCCCTTAAAGACCAGGCCATTTTTTGCGACGCGGCACTGTGCTACTTTAACTGACAATTGCGCGGTTGTGCGACACTGTACCCAAATAAAATGTATGTCATTTTTTTCCCAAACATAGAGCTTTCTTTTGGTGGTATTTGATCACCTCTGTGGTTTTTATTTTTTGTATTTTAAACAAAAAGTGTAACAATTTAAAAACCTAATTTTTTCATCAATTTAGGCCAATTTGTATTCTGCTACAAATTTTTGGTGAAAAAAAAATCCCAATAATTGTATATTGATTGGTTTGCGCAAAAGTTATCGCATGTACAAACTAGGGGATAGATTTATGTAATCTTTATTTTTTTAATAGTAATGGCGGCGATCAGCGATTTTTAGCGGGACTGCGACATTGTGACAAATCAGACACCTAACTCACACTTTTGAGGGGACCAGTGACATTACTATAGTAATCAGTACTAAAAATATGCATTGTTACTGTACTAATGACACTGGCAGGGAAGAGGTTAAACACCAGGGGCAATCACAGGGTTAAGTGTGTCCCCAGGGCATTGATGGCGAACCTTGGCACCCCAGATGTTTTGGAACTACATTTCCCATGATGCTCATGCACTCTGCAGTATAGTTGAGCATCATGGGAAATATAGTACCAAAACATCTGGGGTGCCAATGTTCGCCATCCCTGCCCTAAGGGTGCTTTCTAACTGTGTGGGGGATGAACTTACTAGATAAACATAGAGATATGTGTTCCTAAATAGTAGGAACACAGGATCCCTGTGTTCATCTGTGACAGAACAGTGGTCTGGCCTTCTTTACATAGGCAGACCGCCTTTCCGTGTCTATGGGGAGCGATCGCAGGTGGCCGGCGGACATCGCGTCTCCTGGACCCGCTAACTGGCTACCCCTCTGGTGCGCACCCCCCACTGGCTATTACACGAAACAACGTACAGGTACATTGTTTCACATAATAGAGCCGACCTGCCGCAGTAAAACTGTGACGGCTGGTGGGCAAGTTGTTAAAGTGACTCTAAAAACAAATGTCCTCTGCAAAAAAAAAGTGTCCTCTGCAAAAAAAAATTCTTACATCTCATTCTGCTAATTTCTGCTGTATTGAAGATAATTTGCTACCTCATTATTGTCCAAAATCAAATACTTTCAGAAGTTTAAATTTCCTGGTCCCCCAGGAAGCGCTCCACTAGCCATGGGAGCACGATTGCCACCGGACCCCCGCGATCGCTCCCCGCTGAGAGAGAAGGACGGTCTGCTGTTGTAAACACAGCAGACCGTTGTTCTCTCTGAAATGATCACAGAGCGCCTGTGATCCTCCTATTTAGGATCACAGGTCTCTGTGTTCATTTCACAAGTCCCTCCCCCATACAGTTAGAAAACACTCCCCTAGGCTCACACTTAACCCTTTGATCACCCCTAGGTTAATCCCTTCCCTGCCAGTGTCATTATTACAGTAACAGTGCATATTTTTAGCACTGATTACTGTAATAATGTCACTGGTCCCCCCAAAAGTGTAAAAAATGTCAGTTAGGGGTCCAATCTGTCCCCTGCAATGTCGCAGTCCCGCTAAAATTCACATATCACTGCCATTAGGAGTAAAAAAAAAAAATGACAAATCTTTCTCCTAGTTTGTAGGCGCAATAACTTTTCCGCAAACCAATCAAAATACGATTATTGGGATTTTTTTTTTTTTACCAAAAATATGTAGCAGAATACAAATTGGCCTAAAAGGATGAAAAAATGTGATTGTGAATTTTTTTTTTTAAATGTTATATAGCAGAAAGCTAAAAATATTGTTTGTTTTTTTTTTTTCAGAATTGTCGCTCTTTTTTATAGTGCAATAAATAAAAATCGCAGAGGTGATCAAATGCCACCAAAAAAAGCTCTATTTGTTGGAAAAGAAGGACATACATTTTATTTAGATACAGCGTTGCATGACCGCGCAATTGTCTGTTAAAGTAACGCAGTGCCAAATTGCCAAAAAATGGCCTGGTCTTTAAGGGGGCTAATCCTTCTGGTCCAGAAGTGGTTAAACAAATGTATGTGCATGTGTATATTTATTCTCTTACATTTAAGTGTATCTTAAGCGAAAACTTTCTATTTTTCTTGTTTTGGATAAAGTAATAAAAGTTCGGAAATTCTTTCAAGTTGTTGCTTTCTCTGTGTAAAGATAATATATAATTTTCATACCAAATTATGATCAAATAAATGATTTTATACTGCACCACAACAAGAAAAAAAAATTCAGAGGGAAACTGACAACAGAAGAAAAAATCTAGCAGCTGCTATGAAGTGTCTCCCAAATTTGGAATGCACAGCGAACTGATAAGCTCTGTAAGTATAAGCAGCTCCTAGCGTTTTTATTGTTGGACCAACGAGATTGCTGTAAAATATGAGAGCCTGTCATCTGTAAATAAAGATAAGGAAAAATGTTACTTTTTATTCTATTTGTGTGTGTGTATTATTATTCACTAGTAATCTAAAAAAAGGCACGTGTTAGATATGTATGGTAATATTTTTATAATGATGAAAAAAGGCATTTACTTATAAACCCTGTGACATATTTATCTTTGTAGCACTACTCCCTTGGGAGCTGCTGTTTACGGGTTCCCCTGGGTTACCATTAGCAACAACTTGACAATATAACATATTCTAAGTGCTCGACTCAGTCGTAAAACAGTCCAGGGGTTTTGATTTTTGTTGATTTATTTGAGACTCCAACTGAATAACTAAGCACAATTTGCTGGGACTTTTGCAGACATCGCAACCTGCAAAAACCCATTTCAGGGAGGTGGCAAAGTCATTTCAGGGAGGTCGCACACCGCGCCGCTGCTGGTACTGGTCATTGGTGCTGGTACTGGTCACTGGTGCTGGCCTGGTCACTGGTGCTGGTGCTGGTCACTGGTGCTGGTACGGTCACTGGTGCGGGTACTGGCCTGGACACTGGTGCTGGTATGGTCACTGGTGCGGGTACTGGTCACTGGTGCTGGTCACTGGTGCTGGTACAGTCACTGGTGCGGGTACTGGCCTGGACACTGGTGCTGGTATGGTCACTGGTGTGGGTACTGGCCTGGTCACTGGTGCTGGTACTGGCCTGGTCACTGGTGTTGGTGCTGGTCACTGGTGCTGGCCTGGACATTGGTGCTGGCCTGGACACTGGTGCTGGCCTGGTCACTAGTGCTGGTCACTGGTGCTGGCCTGGACACTGGTTCTGGTCACTGGTGCTGGTACTGGTACTGGTCACTGGTGCTGGCCTGGTCACTGATGCTGGCCTGGACACTGGTGCTGGCCTGGACACTGGTGCTGGCCTGGACACTGGTGCTGGTCACTGGAGCTGCTACTGGTACTGGTGCTGGCCTGGTCACTGGTGATGGTACTGGTCACTTGTGCAGGTCACTGGTGTTGGCCTGGACACTGGTGCTGGCCTGGACACTGATGCTGGTCAATGGTGCTGGTACTGGTCACTGGTGCTGGTACTGGTGCTGGCTTGGTCACTGGTGCTAGTACTGGTCACTGGTGCTAGTACTGGTTACTGGTGCTGGCACTGGTCACTGATGCTGGCCTGGTCACTGGTGCTGGTATGGTCACTGATGCAGGCCTGGTCACTGGTGCTGGTACTGGTCACTGGTGCTGGTATGGTCACTGGTGTGGGTACTGGCCTGGTCACTGGTGCTGGTACTGGTCACTGGTGCTGGTACTGGCACTGGCCTGGTCACTGGTGCTGATACGGTCACTGGTTCGGGTACTGGCCTGGTCACTGGTGCTGGTACTGGTCACTGGTGCTGGTACTGACCTGGTCACTGGTGTTGGTGCTGGTCACTGGTACTGGCCTGGTCACTGGTGCTGGCCTGGACACTGGTGCTGGTCACTGGTGCTGGTGCTGGTACTGGTCACTGGTGCTGGCCTGGTCACTGGTGCTGGTACTGGTCACTGGTGCTGGCCTGGACACTGGTGCTGGCCTGGACACTGGTGCTGGTCACTGGTGCTGGTACTGGTCACTGGTGCTGGTACTGGTGCTAGCCTGGTCACTGGTGCTAGTACTGGTCACTGGTGCTGGCACTGGTCACTGATGCTGGCCTGGTCTCTGGTGCTGGTACTGGTCACTGGTGCTGGTATGGTCACTGGTGCTGGTACTAGTAACTGATGCCGGTACTGGTAACTGGTGCTGGTACTGGCCTGGTCACTGGTGTCGGTGCTGGTACTGGCCTGGTCACTGGTGTTGGTGCTGGTACTGGCCTGGTCACTGGTGTTGGTGCTGGTCACTGGTGCTGGCCTGGACACTGGTGCTGGCCTGGACACTGGTGCTGGTCACTGGTGCTGGCCTGTACACTGGTGCTGGTACTGGTGCTGGTACTGGTCACTGGTGCTGGTACTGGTGCTGGCCTGGTCACTGGTGCTAGTACTGGTCACTGGTGCTGGCACTGGTCACTGATGCTGGCCTGGTCACTGGTGCTGGTACTGTTCAGTGGTGCTGGTGCTGGTACTGGTCACTGGTGCGGGCCTGGTCACTGGTGCTGGTACTGGTCACTGGTCCTGGTACTATTCACTTGTGCTGGTACTGGTGCTGGCCTGGTCACTGGTGTTGGCCTGGACACTGGTGCTGGCCTGGACACTGGTGCTGGTCACTGGTGCTGGTACAGGTACTGGTCACTGGTGCTGGTACTGGTGCTAGCCTGGTCACTGGTTCTAGTACTGGTCACTGGTGCTGGCACTGGTCACTGATGCTGGCATGGTCGCTGGTGCTGGTACTGGTCACTGGTGCTGGTATGGTCACTGGTGCTGGTACTAGTAACTTATGCCGGTACTGGTAACTGGTGCTGGTACTGGCCTGGTCACTGGTGTTGGTGCTGGTCACTGGTGCTGGCCTGGTCACTGGTGCTGGCCTGGACACTGGTGCTGGCCTGTACACTGGTGCTGGTACTGGTACTGGGCACTGGTGCTGGTACTGGTCACTGGTGCTGGTACTGGTCACTGGTGCTGGTCACTGGTGTTGGTACTGGTGCTGGTACTGGTACTGGTCCTGGTGCTGGCCTGGTCACTGGTGGTAGTACTGGTCACTGGTGCTGGCACTGGTCACTGATGCTGGCCTGGTCACTGGTGCTGGTACTGGTCACTGGTGCTGGTGCTGGTACTGGTCACTGGTGCGGGCCTGGTCACTGGTGCTGGTACTGGTCATTGGTCCTGGTACTAATCACTTGTGCTGGTACTGGTGCTGGCCTGGTCACTGGTACTGGCCTGGTCACTGGTGCTGGTACGGTCACTGGTGCAGGTACTGGCCTGGTCACTGGTGCTGGTACTGGCCTGGTCACTGGTGCTTGTACTGGCCTGGTCACTGGTGCTGGTACTGGCCTGGTCACTGGTGCTGGTACTGGCCTGATCACTGGTGCTGGTACTGGCCTGGTCACTGGTTCTGCTCTCTGGTGCGTGCTGGCCTCTGGGTTAGGTCACAGAGTTGGTTAGAGAAGGTTACTATAGATGCCTGGTGAGGTCACTCACTGTGTTGTGGCCGATCCGATCAGTGGCGCGTGCCAAAATACCTTCTGGAGTGGACTAATGCGACTGAAGTAGAGAGCAAAGCTGCTTCTTCCTCTCTGCCGCCCCTCCCACAGGTGGAGTGCATGTGATATCACATCCCTGTGAGCCGGACCTACAGCGGCTCCGGCATTCTCACTGCAGGCCTGCTGACTAAGATCATGACACTCACTGTCAGTGACTGACACAGCCGGGATATTGCCCTGAGCTTGCGGGTGTCCGTGAGCTCCGGGCGGAAAGCAGGAGTCTCCCGCGACTTGCGGTAGACTTGAGATGTCTGCTCCTGATTAACACTGGATGCGGGAAGGCCACTGCCTCGCCTTGCCACTTTAGTGAAGAAGAATTAACTGAACTGTACTGTGCTGTGTGAATCACTCTTCAGGGTCCTACACTCTGTGTGAGCTGGCCCCTTCATCCTCTGACTTCACTGGAGTGGTCCCCCTTTCCTGGGCAGACACTTTGGCAAGTCCCCTTGTACTCACAGACACTGATTTTCCCGGAAGACTCTGTCAGCAGCTCCACTGGATCCTCTGCAGCTCAGCTCCACACCTGGTTCACTATGCCGACTGCCTGAACCACTTTCCTTATGAAGAGGAGCAGAGTCTCAGGAGGAGAGATCAGCCGTCAGCCTCCTGCTGGGACTCTGCTTCCCGCCAAAGACGCCTTGTCACATGTCCCCCCGGATTTTTATGAGCAATCCCAGGATGCACTGCAAGAGTGCCCTCCCACTGGGATTCTCACAAAAGCCATTATGTCACTGGTCAGATTTCCTGCACTGTCCAACAGGCTCCCCTATTGGATGCAGTGGGGACACTACCTTAGACCCGTTGAATCACACCTGGGAACATGGAAGGCAACCTCATAGATCAGGCTCCCCTGATAAGCAAAAGGAGCATAAGATGCTTTTACCTGGCACCTAACTAGGAGGGTGCTACATGTTTAATTTGTTTTATTTAATTTTTTGAAAATATAACTGTCCACCTAGACAAAACATAAAGTGTTGTGGACAAGGCAAACCGAGCACTTACAATCTATTTCCACACATGTAGGCAATACATAAAAGCAGTACAAACAATAGCCTAACAAATCAATGTAAAATAGGCAAGAAGTTCCTAGTCTCAAAAGGTATCAGACATAGACTAAGAGGATTAACACATGCTATTCAAAGACACAGAAAAAAAGAAAAAAACGAACACCTCTAGTAAGTGCCGCTAGGGAGCAGCAAGGTAGCAAAAAGATAGAACACATCTCAGGCTCTACTCAGCAACATCCTGAAGGGGAGTACATATAGAAGTAGAATATAGGATAAAGAGAAGGAGTGAAAAAAAAAGGGGGGGAGAAAGGGGACATGAGTAGTGTGGGTGGGCCTGTGGAGAACCTCAGGCATTGATAGGACCTGTGTCCTGTGTGGATGGCTTTTTTTATTTCTTAATTTTCTCATGAATTAAGATGTACAATGCATCCTTACTGATGAGAGAACACTGGGTGGGAACCTATGATCAGCTCCTCCAATTCTGTATACGCCCCGTGGCTACACAGGAACAGTGCCCCTCCCTGGAAGTGATGTCACTAGCTTTCAGTAATCACACCCACTTTGCTGCTCATGGACTCAGCAGAAAGAGGGGTTGAAGTCATGTGACAGCACTGAAAACTGCAAAATAAAGGTTGGAAAAACTGGGATTTTTTTCATTTTGACACAGAATGCTGAGCTCCGCTCACATTATTGATTGCAGGGGAGAATTTAAGGTATTAGGCTGTACTTCCACTTTCACTTTAAAATTACTCACCTCACTGAACTCCTAAAATGCACCGATGATGGATGGTATAGAAATATGAGGGTTGGTCACATATAATAAAGGATCATCTGCATAAAGCAAAAGTTTATAATGGTTGTGTCTTATGGACAGACCCTGGATGTTGGAATTTTGACGTAAGTTAATAGCAAGATGTTACATAGACAAAACGTAGAGCAGGGGAGAGAGAGGACACCCCTGTTGAGTGCCATTATGGATTTGAATGGGATCCGAAAGGAGACCATTGGAATGAATACGCGTGGGCGGGTGACTATAGAGGGCTAGAATTGTATGTAGCAGGTTTGATCCAAGACTTATCTGTTGCAAGGTGTGTTCAAGAAAAGTCCATTGTATACGGTCAAATGCTTTCTCAGTATCTACCCATATGAGGCACGTAGGTATATGGCACCATTGGGCATGCTCCAGTAGGAGGAGCGTCTTAAGGGTGTTATCCTTTGCTTACCTTTCAGGGACGAAGCCCACCTGGAAAAGCGTGTAAGACAAGTAACTATCAGTTTAGAATACAGGCGTATACCATTGTTAGTCAAGGAAATGGAGCAATAACTCACACACAAGTTGTGGTCTTTGCCCAGTTTGGGCAAGACGGTGATATGGGTCTCCAAAGCCTGTGGCAGAAAAGGAGAGTTGGGAGAAATTGCATTATATGTGTAGCAATATTTCCAGGCCTTGGGCCTGAGGCGGGTCGGCCATCAGTACCGGTAACACTCCCAACACATTTAAGTTGTGAACCCAGGTGTGAGAACTGAGACAATGACCATTCCGGCATCTTTGGTTTGTTTTGTTTATTGTATATTGGGGATGGGAGAAGGGAATGAGTGGGATACTCCCCTGGCTCTTCTAGGGCTGTCTCTCACTAGCGCTGTCTTGGTGCCAGCTGAATGCCGACCAGCGCTTCCTGACGCTTCAATACTGCTTGACTGAATTAGTGCTGGAACCTTGACTTTAACTTGTTTGTTAGCTCAGAAGCTCCAGGACTGTAGAACTCTTTACTCCTGATACTCAATTTAGCTCAAATGTCACTGAACAGCTCCCTCCAACCCTTCACTGGCTGAGGTAGCTCCTTGTCACTATTTGTGCTGCTGCAACTCTTAACTCTGTACACTACACACTGTACACAGACTCTTAAGGGCCCAACCATGGGTACCCCCTTTACACTTCAGGGTCCTCTGACTAGGCACCCCCTTTACACTAGCTGACTCCTGGATCCCTAGAACCTTCTCCGGAGTGGTCCCCTCTGACACTAGGCAGACCCACAGGGGCAGTCCTCACGACCCTTGTAGGCTTTCCTGGAACTGGACCCCTCTCTCTCTCAGCTGGTTCTCGGCACACACCGGATGCCCTCTGCAGCTCAGCTCAGCACTCTTTGGATTCCCAGGCCGCCACCCGAGACACCCGCTTCCTCTGAGAGGGAGAGACAGCCGTACTCTCCTTCCTGGGACTCTGCTTCCCGCCAAAGACGCTTTGTCATGCGTTCCCTCAGAACTTATACCCTCTCCCAGAATCCTCTGTGGCAGAATCTGCCTTCTGGGGTAGATACAGGCCTGAGTGTGTCTCTGATTGGGTTTCCTCCACTGCCCAATGGGAACCCTCTTATGTAGCCAGTGGGTAGACTCCCCTCTCAGCAGACTCACCTGGGAGACATGACAGCCAGCTGAAATCATGGCCCTGCTGTTAGGCATCCACGGAACACTATACTTTTACCTAGCACCTACCTGTAGGGTGCTACATATGTTTTGAGAAGAATCGGTATCAAAGACTCTTGGAGGGTTTATTCAAATTGGGCAGTATAAACCATCGGACCCGGATGTTTATTATTTTTAAGAGAAAAGATTGCAGTAACAACCGCTTCTTCTGAAATTCAGAAGGAAGTACACAGCTGCGGCATCTCCCACTACACCACCACGGTATTCCTATGGTTGTTAAACCTTATCTTGTATGGCGTTTTAAAGGTGCATGGATGCACCATTACATGTGAGTGCAATACCTTATGTTTTTACATGAATTAAAGGTTTTAAAGGTATAAGCACTATTGTTAGCTTTTTTATTTATGTTACGTTGGCTGTTGGATTGAGATTTGCTGACTTGGTCTGTGATACTGGGATGGAACCAACCGGAAGTGTTATCCATAAGACCCCCTGCATTTGAGCTTAACTGAGTCAGTTTTAAGGTGAGCACCCACTCACAAGGGGGTGCACGGATAATATTGATTTGTGACACTTTGGTCACTCACTCTGCTTGGGATACACCAGCCACATCCATGTGGCTTGAGCACCTATAGAAGATTTTTCTACTACTTTGCACTTATCATCACTAAAGACGTTTTGTGGATGATTTATCATCATTTTATTTTGCACTTATAATATGTATGGATTGATATAGACTTTAATCACTGGGACTTGTTGCATATTTTATTATGCTTTGCACTTTGCACTTTTTTGTCTTTAACCTCCCTGGCGGTATGATTCTTTTGGATTTTAGGTGCTGAAAGCGGTACCATTATTTTGCATGTAATTCTTGTGAATGAGCAGCCCAAACCAACTGTATACATTTATTATATATATTATATATATATATATATATATATATGTATGTATACATATATGTATGTATACATATATATATATATATATATATATATATATATATATATATATATATATATATATATATATATATATATATATATATATATATATATATATATATATAATGTATACAGTTAGTTTGGGCTGCTCATTCACAAGAATTACGTATATATATATATATATATATATATATATATATATATATACCTGTGTGTGTATATATATATATATATATATATATATATATATGTGTGTATATATATATATATATATATATACATATATTTAAATAAAAAGTACAGTAAAATTGCAGGAAAGGGCACTGGGGGGCAATGTAATGTGATTTTATTTTTAACGGTATCAGTGTGTTTGGTGTGTTTAACATTTGAATTTGCCGCCGATTCCACCCCCCGGCGGACGTCACGTCGCCGGAGACGGAAGCCGGGGCTCGCAGACGATCGGGAGGAAGCTCCGCCGCCGCATACCGCTCGCAGTCTTCGCTGGATCCCGGAGAAAAGGTAAGTAAAACCTCTTCCAGCATCCAGCGATCTTCTTAGCGCTACCCCGAGTGTGACTCGGGGTTACCGCTTTTGGCTCTAAAATCTTACCCCGAGTCACACTCGGGAATACCGCTAGGAAGGTTAAGCACTGATTTTTACCAATGCCATAATTTTACACACTTTTATTTGTTGGTTGATATTTATATACACTTTTTTCTATTTATATATTTATATTTATTTTATTTTCACTTTTATATATTTATTCACAGATTATTATTTGCGCAGCACTATTATATTGTTTATAGATTATAAAGGTCATTATAAAATGCACAAAACAAGCCATTTATTTCTTTAGGATAATGGATCACCTGATCTGTCCAATCTTTCAATTCCGGGATGGAGGCAAGGCTATTCCTAGCATGTAAGGCTCTCGCTAACATTCTGCCCAGTTTGTTGGCATAGATATTGTACAATTACCATATCTTGTCTCTAATAGACCTAGTTTTGTGATCAAGGAGCTGCATGAGTTGGAGCCAAGCCTCAGAAAGCTTAGGCCTAGTACCCAGGGATTTCCAGGTAAGAGATATGGGACACCAATTCCCGAATTTGAGTCGCGCATGCCTTCTTAAGATGTGTCCCGTGTTTAATAAGGATGCCACACGTCACGCATTTCAGCGCCTCCCATTGGATAGGAGTGGAGGTGTCATTATTTTGATGATCTATAATAAAGTTAGCAATAGTAGAACAAATCTCAGCCATACAAGAATTATCACAGAGTAGCAAGTCATTTAGCCTCCATGTCCACTCCTGAGAGGAAAAGTCTGGCAGGGAAAGGGACATATATACCAGAGCATGATCAGACCATAAAATGTTCCCAATGATAGTCTGCGGATAGAAGGTCAGGGCAAAATGACCTACTAGGAAGAAATCCATTTGGAAGTATGAATTATGAGCAGATGAGTAGAATGGAGTACAGTAGTCCCTGTCTGTGGGATGGGAGAGTAGCCTTACATCCATTAAGTTACATTGCCCAAGGAATTGTTTCAGCCTGTTAAGTTGCGACAAAGAAAAGGAGCTTCTGCCCCGCAAAGATATCTAGCATGGTGTTGAGAACACAATTAAAATCCCCTCCGAGGAGAATGACCCCTTCTGCAAATTCTAGCAGTTTAGAGAGATAGCGTAGAGTGTGATTGATTTGGTCATGGTTAGGTACATACATATTAGCAAGGGTATAGGTCTTAAAACTGACAGTGAGTTTCAAAAATAAGTATCTACCCTTAAGAGTCTGCACAGATATCTTGCAAATGATAAGTAACAGCTTTATGAAATGCAATTGCCACCCCTCTAGATTTCAAGTGAGCATTGGTACTGTGGTACCAATGTAGGTAATGCTTATTTTGGAGAGTAGGGATTCCCTTGACATGTTTAGTATTAGTGGCATTACACTGTTTCCCCACTGGTAAAATATACTCTCCCATTGTCCTGAGGACAGAATGTAATGGAAAATCCAAGGTTTTTCCAGTTTTTTCTTGAACTGGAAGTGAGGAGGAATACTCCAATTTGGACACTTGTTGTATTCCCAAAATTTGCCTGGGTGTTTTTCTTACTGTCTCAGGGACTGTAAGTGAGCGTAAATCTACCCAAAGTGACACAAATAGTAATAAATACAATGTTTCTATTCTCTACCCAAAATTTTAAAAAATGTTGGACTTTGGACAAATTTTACACTTCACTATATTTATTTTTATATTTATATTATATTTATATTTATATTTTTGCATTGCAGTCTACAGAAAGTTGTGGCAATTTCCATGTTGTTTTTATTTCTTTCAGTCTGTTTCTCTAAAAATCAGACAAAAATAATTTAGAAAATTGATAACTACACTGAAAAACCAAGCATTGAAATTATGAATTCATGGTCAAAATGGGTCAAATAAGGATTATGTTTGCACCGAACAACTTGAGTTCTTTCGTTTTCTTTTCTGAACCTTAATCATATTTATTTTGAGTAAAGACAAGTTCTTTTTTTACTGAAGAAGGTGAAAGTCCAGCAGATCCTTTGAACATCAGGGAATTCAGAATTAAAACCTGCACCCTGGAATTACTTGTATAGACTCACGAGCATCTGTGTCCCTTAAATCCTTTAAGTAACATCGACTTGTGTTTAGAATTAATGAACTGAAGGTAAGAGACTCATGTCTGAAAAGGCTTAAATCTACAATATAATTTATTTGCAGTAGTCTACAGTGAAAGAACAAACCGTAGTAAAGGAATAAAAATGTGAAATATTGTACCTGTTTTCAAAGACTAGAAAATCACAGGATATTTGATGCATGGAAAATCTTCTATATTTTATTTCTTGCTAGATTTTTACATGGCTATACACAGGGGACAAATTGTAAAAGGCTCACTGCAAGTTTTTGAAGCATGAAACTCAAAGGAATACAGCTGCAAGGCCTAACAGACAAACAGCATTAAACCATCCCTACACTTTTATGTCCAGCTGACAAGCTTCAAAGTATCCACAGTAACCCACGCAGCAAGGATTTAACAGACACTAAAAATAAGCTAAAAATTTCGAAATGGAAGAAAAATGTAAAAGTTTGAGCACTGGGGGAAATATCTGTATTCCCATATGGTTCATCAAAATGCCTCAGCTCTTGGTGTCTGGAAGAAATGTCAGTGGTAATTATATTTGTGAAAAATAATGTGCCAGAATGTGTTAGCTCATTGAAATATGGGGTCAGCTGCTGTAATGCAAACAAAATATGGGGCCTACTTATAAAGATCGGCAAAATGACTTGTTTCATTTGAAATTCTCAGTCTTTTTATTACTTAATATTTTGCCACTAATTTAATTTCTCCAGTTTGTAATTGTCTAAAATGAAAAGTTGTAAATGTTGAAGGGGAATGAAAAATGGTGAAAAGATGACAGAATGAAAATTGGCAAATTTAAAATTGGCTAAAAAAAAAAAGAAAAAATGCTACATTCAGGAAAATGAATCATTCCTTTTACAAATGAAGGGTTATGCTTGTCTTAGAGTGGCTTAAATCAATAGAATTTCTACAAAGGAAAAGCAGAAAGTCTATAAATGATTATGTTATCTGCTGAAATATTTTCACATCAGTTAAATTAAAATCAAATTTGTCTTTACTTTTCTTTTTAAAATATAGCTAATGCACAGGCTGCATTTTTGTTAGTTGTGAAGTGAGTAGGGGATGTTTGAAACCCTGTCAGGTTTTCTCCCTTTGGTGATATTTTTCTTAACTTCTTGTCTCAAGATACAAGATCTCTCCAAAGGAAGGAAACTCCCCTCTTGGAGAACTGGCAGCAGAGCAAGTGCCCCAACTAGAATATATCCCCTCTATTCCTGTCCCAGCAACAGCTGGAATTTCTGGATTTTGTCTCAGTATTGGTACCAGTGACAGTAGTCATTAGAACTAATAGTTGGGGGGAACTTCCCCCCGTTGAGTTGATGTCTGTGTCACTACTGGGTAGATTTATCCAATATATTTGTTCTAGTGGCTGTTGTTATCAGGTCAGAAATGTATGAGAAATCCAAAGTTTTACAGTTGTCATCAGAAGAAGAGTGGCAAACAAGTGTAGTCAGAACAACCCATTTCAGAAATGGTTAGGCAGTCTCTAAGGTAAGTATTATAGTCACTTTTAGAGCTGATGTTTGAATAACCCTCTGGATCAGAGGACATGCTCAGAATAATTTCAAGAAACACTGGAATTTCTGGCAAAGATGCTGTAAGCACCATTAAAAGTACTGCCAGAGCTTCTGTGAGTGCTATTGGAAATAATAGCAGGGATACTGGAAGTACTGGCACGAGTTCTGAAAGCCCTGGTGGACCTAGAGGTCCTGGGAATCCTGGAGATGCAGATATGGGAGGCAAAAGAGCATGTTCTGGAAATGTAAAGATGGGCAGTGAGACACACTTTTAACAACTGCTCATGGAAAAATCCCTTCAAAGTGATGGGCTGTCACATACCTGGTCTGAGGCCGATTTGATGATAAGGCTTCTCTTGTGGCTAAGTACCAAGTACTAGGGATGATCGAACGGTTCGGGTCCACCATCGGTTCGGCCCGAACATTGGGTGTTCGAGGTTCGGCCGAATTTAGAACTTTTTGCCCAAAAATTTCGGAATTTGGCAACCAGAACCGACCAAAATGCAATGCTTCAGGAAATGGGCTTTAAAAGCCAGTGATTGGAGCAGAACCATTAGCAAAAGCCAATTGAGGAGACAGGAGAATGCTAGGAATGTGATTGGAGTGACTAGGGGGTCCCTAGACCAATCATTAGTGAATACGCCCTACAGTATATAAGATAGCCCCCGCCATATTCCTAGCATTGTTATACTGGACATGGAAGAGAGTGGAAGCAGTTCTGTTAATTTTACTTTAAAAGTGTCATTTAGCATTTATTAGTGTGAGGAAAGGGATATCTAGTGTAGTTAGAGTGCTCCTTTACACTTAAGTTAGCTTCAAAAATTTAGTTTCTGTAGGGAAAGTGTTAAGTGTAAGGGGACCGTAGTGTAGGGTTAACTGACAGTGACTGCTATGGAAGGGTGACAAAACCCTTCCATAGCAGGGTGACCGCTATAGAGAAATGATCATTTCTCTGAGTTGCTTCGGGACAGGAATATGGCTTCTCACCAGCAAGCATTTTTCATGCTGCAGGGGTTGCCACTGCCAGTGCTTTTTTGAGGACATGTTTGATGTCAGACATGACATCTGAACATGTGTATAGGGGGTATATATACACATATATGTCTGTATATATACCCCTAGACATATATAGGTGTGATAGTAGCAGAAATATATGCTTGCGCTAATGAAATCATTTACAGTAATATATTTCTGCTACTATCACACCTATATATGGCTAGGTGTCTATATACATATATTTATGTGTGTATATATACCACTATACACAAGTTCAGATGTTTTGCCTGCCTCAAAAGAACCCCAAAAAATGCCAAAAAAACGCTAGCGTCAAAAAAAAAAATGCCCAGGTGTGTTTTTGCTGGCATTTTTTGGGAGTTTTTGGAGGCAGGCAAAACATCTGAACTTGTGCACAGTACCACTATACACAAGTTCAGATGTTTTTCCTGACTGCAAAGAACCCAAAAAAATGCCTGCTATTAAACCCGCAAGGTGTGAAAACCGAGAAGAGAAGCCAACCCCCTGTGCTGAAAGTGTTCTATAACAAACAATCCTTTTTTTTTATGGCTCTGGACATGCTACAGAGCTGAAACTTCACATGTACATTTTTTAGACCCCCCAGATACGAAAACCAAAGTAAAAATCAAAAAATCTCTCTCTTTTTTTTTTTTTTAATTTTTTCAATAATTGGCTTTTTTATCAAAAATGACAATTTTTAAGAACTTTTTTGTGTGATTTCGTATCTGGGGGGTCTAAAAGGTGTACCTGTGAAGTTTCAGCTCTGTAGCATGTCCAGAACCATAAAAAAAAGATTGTTTGTATTAGAACACTTTCAGCACAGGGGGTTGGCTTCTCGGTTTTCACACCTTGCCGGTTTAATAGCAGGCATTTTTTTGGGTTCTTTGCAGTCAGGAAAAACATCTGAACTTGTGTATAGTGGTACTGTGCACAAGTTCTGATGTTTTGCCTGCCTCCAAAAACTCCCAAAAAATGCCAGCAAAAACACACCTGGGCATTTTTTTTTTTGATGCTAGCGTTTTTTTGGCATTTTTTGGGGTTCTTTTGAGGCAGGCAAAACATCTGAACTTGTGTATAGTGGTATATATACACACATAATTATATGTATATAGACACCTAGCCATATATAGGTGTGATAGTAGCAGAAATATATTACTGTAAATGATTTCATTAGCGCAAGCATATATTTCTGCTACTATCACACCTATATATGTCTAGGTGAGTATATAAATATATGTATGTGTGTATATACACCACTATACACAAGTTCAGATGTTCAGAATACTAATACTACTACTAATACTAATACTAATACAAACGATCTTTTTTTTATGGCTCTGGACATGCTACAGAGCTGAAACTACACATGTACACTTTTTAGACCCCCCAGATACGAAATCCAAAGTAAAAATCAAAAAATCTCTTTTTTTTTTTTTTTTTTTTTAAATTTTCAATAATTGGCTTTTTTTTATCAAAAATCAAGAACTTTTGTGTGATTTAGTGTCTGGGGGTCTAAAAGGTGTACCTGTGAAGTTTCAGCTCTGTAGCATGTCCAGAACCAGAAAAAAAAGATAATATAGGTGTAAAAGGAGGATCCCACATCCCTGTTCTACTGAAAAATTATCTTTTTTTTTTTTTTCATGGTTCTGGACATGCTACAGAGCTGAAACTTCACATGTACACTTTTTAGACCCCCCCCCCCCCAGATACTAAATCCAAAGTCAAAATAAAAAATCTCTCTTTTTTTTTTTTTTTTTTTTCAATAATTGGCTTTTTTATCAATAATTACAATTTTTAAGAACTTTTTTTTTGTGTGATTAATAGTTAATGGGGCATGACCCAGAACCCTTTTTAGGGGCATTTATTGGGTTTTAGGGCTTAAAAATTGTGTTTTTTGATTACCGAAGTTCGGGTCCCATTGATTTCAATGGGGTTCTGAAATCCGGGCCGAACTTTCTGGAAGTTCGGATGTTCTGGCTGAACCGAACTTTTCAAAAGTTCGATCATCCCTACCAAGCACCCCTGAAGGTAACAACAGCTAGTTCTAGGCTCAAAAAAGCATGAGTTCTGTTAAGGCAGATCTGCTGGAAGCTGCTTCTAGCACAGAGGAATTGGATAGCTGTCAGCTGGTGTGTCAGAAGGGATGACAGGAGTGCAGTGACCACAGGCAAGGTGGCACCCAAGAAAGAGGCAGAAACAGGCTGGTAGGGCCGGACTAAAGAGGCATAGTCAAGATGGGAGCCAAAGTCATACACAGGAAGGCAAGCCAGGGAGTAGGCAGAAGGGTAGTCAAGAGCAAGCCAGGGTCATGCACAAACAAGAGAAACAAAGTCCTTAGAGCAAGCCAGGGTCAAAACCAGGAAACAGGGAGCAGAGAAGTCCAGAGGCAACCTGGGTCGGTAACAGGCAATCCAAAGAATACAGGAGCAAAGAGTACTGGTTGCTGAAGATCATTTAGCATGTTTGTGCGCATGTGTGCATTTCTGCGCAACGAGCACCACCATGTAAAGTATTGACAACTATGCCTGGTCTTTTTCTCAATACCTACATATTTTTATTCTACTGTCTCCTTTTCAGCACATGCTCATGTTTATTCTGAATAGCACCCTGACATGGGCCCATAAGAATATGTGTGGGTGGATGTAGAACCAAACTCTCTCACTACAAGGAAGTCCTAAAATTCAGCTGCAAATGCAGGCTTTCTGAGAATGCTGCAGGTATGTGCAGCCACCTCCTAGGTACCAGAACATTTTTTTTCCTGTAGAATGTTTTTCTTTCTTTTTTTTTAACTGTCAGAATCACTTTAGGATTATTAAGGTTAATATATAGACTGAAATTGACAAAATATTATGCAATTGTACCCTTTCCTGCTCTTATTCTGTATTACTATTCCCTTACTTAACGTTCCATGTTGAGGAAGCATTAATACAGTTTATGTGCCCTCCTTTCAGAGCCAGCAGCGAGCGTACACTACCTTATTTTGACTGTGTTCATCTGCAGTTCCATCTACCTTCTAGAGAAGCTTTTTTTCAAAGAAGGTGCCTTGAGGTTTCTTTATGGGTGCCTTGGCAAAATATCAAAAAATTATCAAAAATCATATACAAGCAAGCAGGTGGATCGCCCTGCCTTTTAGTTACACAAAGCCATCGCTTTTCATTAGGCACCATTACAACTTTCTAGACCAGGGTTTCTCAACCAGGGTTCAGTGGAAACCTAGGGTTCCTCCTGAGATTGCTAGGGGGTCCTTGAGCAATAGGCATTTTCTGCCTCTCAGATAATTTTCCAATGACACCATTGTTTCTTTTAGCTGTCTGTAAGGGGGTAATTATTCCCAATGATGACAAGAGTAAGGAGCATTCTTCCCACTGACTGTCACACTAATGTGTCATAAGTTGTAGATTTCAAATTTTTAGCAGGGGTTCCCTGAGACCAGATATTTATTTTAAGGGTTCCTCTGTATTAAAAAGATGGATAAAGACTGTTCTAGACACTCGCATCCTTACAACCAGTGACATCATCAGTTAAAAAGGAGGCTGTCTGTTGCCTCCACAGCATCCTTGTTTGACCCTCCAGTGCTCCACTCCCTCAGCACTGGGGTCACATTAGCTGACTGATGGACAGAAAATGAGGGAAAAGAGAAACATTGGAATACTAGTTAGTACCAGTGTGAAAAAGTGTATTTGCTTTGGAAGAATAAATCACCTCTAACAATAGGTGTCCTACGTGTGGATGTTGCTGCATTATGTAAAGCTATTAGAATAGCTTTTTTGGTTTTAGTATGGGGTGCCTTGAGACTGTCCATAATTTTTGAGGGTGCCTTGAGATTGTCTATAATTTGAAAGGGTGCCTTGGAATTGTCTATAATTTGAAAGGGTGCCTTGAGATTGTCTATAATTTGAAAGGGTGCTTTGACTGAAAAAAAGGTTGAGAAACACTTTTCTAGGGCATCTATTAGATACAGTTTCACTATTAAAATTTATTTCATTATTAATAAATTAAGTTTAAAAAAAATGTCATACTTTTTGTGGTGTTAAGTTTTTGTGCATTAGTCAGCCTATAATAAAAACAGAGCCATTTTTTGAAAAAAAAAAGCGTAAAAGAAAAACTTTCTTTCGTTCCCAAAAAATATGCATAAAATGATATATGTGCGCAAATTTGTTATAGAGTTATTGTTAGAGTATATGTAAATCCAAAAATGGACTTCTTCTGTTTGCTCTGAATTGGTCTGCTAAATATAACATTAAAAGTGTTTTGTAATATTTATTTGGTAATTGCAAAAAATACCTCTTGATCGTGTCAGAAATTTAGAGCCGTTCTGTGTCCAGTGCATACTTCTTTTGTTATCTCAAGAATAGTAATTAGCCCCCCGTTTTTAATTTTGGGACTACAGAATGATTAACCTTTATATTGTGGAGATGAGAAAGTTGGTGAGACTGGGCAGGCATCACAACACTAATGCCTTGTTTCCACTGAGTGGTACGGTACGGTTCTGTTCAGTACGGTACGGTTCGGAATGGTACACCTTGCGTTTCCACTGCCAATAGTACCCTTTCATGATAGGCGTGGTGTAGCAGGAAAGCTGTGATAGATGATTCTCTGTCAACCAATCAAAGTTCTGCAGAGTGTAGCTCCACCCTGTTGGTACGGTACTAATGTGATTGGTACCCCAACGAAAGGGTCCCAAAAAAGTGGTACGGTTCGGAATTAGGGTACCATTCACAATGGAAACGGCAAAAATAGCGTACCGTACCGAACCGAACCATACCGTACCGCTCAGTGGAAACGAGCCATAAGTCTACAAATTGCTGTCTGTTGTTGGTTCACAACTGACTTAGGAGCTGAGTTCATGTCTGTCACATCAACAGGTATTTTTTTGTGTACTTGCAGGGTCTTTAAAGGGATAAAACATGGGTGGGAGTGCTTGTATTGCAGAAATTAAGTGCATTTTTATTTTAATTTTTTTGCCCTGACATACTGTATACTGTAAGTTAACCAACATATGCTGACACTGCTAAATTTGACCCCAGCATCTAGCCATTAATGACCTCTGGTCACAAAAGTATTAGAAACCAGAATGGGAAATCTAGTAGACAGCAGGCACTTTTATGCAAATTGACTTTTGTGTACACTTTCAGTACAGAAGGTCAGATAAGCAAAGCATATGCAGTATTTCATAACAATATCATTTGCAATATTTATATTTTCCTTTTCTGTCTCTATATACAGGAGGTCTTTTAAATCTGTTTTCCACTATCTGCAGTAAATACTTGCTGACAGTTAGGAATACGTCTGCAAACAATGAAGTACCTGCAGACTTTCCTATCCATTAGGAGTTTGCATCTGTAGAATGTAAAATATGTGATAGTTTGTCTCTGTGAGTGAGCATGGATGTCCCCAAGATACACCCCCCAAAAATGTCATTATTGAACTGAAAAAATTATGGGTCATTTTGTGCACTTGCACACATTTTTTAATCAATTTAATCTGTTTTATCATTTGTATAAAATCTTTATTTCTTCAACAAAAAATGAATACAGAGTATATCTATGAAACTGGTTTTGAAGAACATTCATAATTTTCTAAAGGGAAAGCACAGCAGTAGCTTTCCTCTTGTATACACACAACAGGCTGCATTTGTAATGCATTAAAGATGACCATGCCATGTACTCATTCTCAAATCATGTTGTGTCATCATACACTATACTGAACCAGAGGTTTTTTTTTTGTAGGATCCTATCTTGATTATGTCTATACAGCACAACTGTGGTATGAAGATAACTCCTATACTGAATATCTCCAAGCTGACCACATGCAAACAAAATAGGACAACAAACTCGAGTTATGCAGAGAAAAAAATAATGACATCATAAAGACAGGTATTTTGGAGTTGGGTCACCTTTAAGGGTAACTCAAAATTAATTTTCCCCTTTAAACAAAGAAGAGTACAATAATGTAAAAAAGAGTTGATGGGAGTGGCACATGAAATCTAATGCCATGGGGGTGGATGGATGGGGGGGTAGACTCAAAGTGCACTGGAACTGTAAACATATACTGTAACTGTGATAGTTGTAGATGGGAATTTAGAGTCTGTGGGAACCCCCGAGATTTCTTCTACAAAAAGTGGAAAGGTTTCACAGTAAGAGCTGTAAAAATGTGATATAGACTCCCTCCAGAGGTGGTTCTGGCCAGCACACTAGATTGCTTTAAAAAAAAAATGCCTGGATTCTTTCCTAGGTGTAAATAATATAACTGGGTACTAATATTTAAAGGGGAAATTGATCCAGGGAATATCCGATTTCCTCTCTGGGGGATCAGGAAGGACTTTTTTCCCCTGCTGTAGTAAATTGGATCATGCTTTGCTGGGGTTTTTCGCCTTCCTCTGTATCAGCTGCGGGTATAGGATTGTTTATATGGGATTCTATGGTTGTGTTTATTGTTAGAGATGGCCTTGCGGTTCACCTGGTGGTCGGTTCGCGGCAAATTTTGCTTGTTAGCAAATTAGCAAAAAGTCAGACTTTTGCCGATGTTTGCGAATATGTACGCGCCGCCATTTTCTTTTTCATTCAGAAGAACTTTGACCCATGACACAGCTGTCAGGTGGAACGGGACAGCCAATTAAAACATTTCAGCACATGGACATGCCCCCTACCCTATAAATAGACCTGAGCTGTCGGCCATTTCACATTCCGCTTTTTTCCAGCGTAGGGAGAGGTTGCCTGTGCTCATGAGGGAGAGATTGCCAGACACAAATAGCTCTTTGAAGATCCCCAAAAGTCCTTTTCAGGGCTGGTATTTCGGTATAGGTCTACTAGTATCTTTTCAGGTTAGGGGCAGGTACCCAGTCAGTGCTTTAGGGGCAGTTAGAGATCGGCAGCAGTCACACAAATCACTCTGTTAATGTCCACAAAAGTCCTTTTCAGGGCTGGTATTTCGGTATAGGTCCAGTCTCTTTTCAGGTTAGGGGCAGGTATCCAGTCTGTGCTTTAGGGGCAGTTAGAGAGATCGGCTGCAGTCACACAAATCGCTCTGTTAATGTCCACAAAAGTCATTTAAAGGGCTGCAATTTTTGCTGGTATTGCTGTGCAGTGCACTATATAGGGGGGGGAGGGGGGTAATCCACCGTATAATATACTTTGTAGAAAGCATATTATAGTAGATTAGTAGTATTATTGTGCACTGTGCAGCAGTGTGACAGGTGTGGTGACTGAGCGTTGCTGCAGCTCTGATGGGAATAATAAAGGGGCACTCTGACCGCAATATTAAAGGGGCGCTCTGACTGCAATATTAAATGGGAACTCTGACGGGAATAATAAAGGGGCACTCTGACCGCAATATTAACCGCTTTACCACCGCCCACAGTAATATTACTGCGGCAGAGTGGCTCGTTGTCGTCTGACAACGTAGTACTACGTCGTCAGACACTCCCCCTTCTGGGCGGCGCTTGCGCGCCGCCGGAGGCTCGCTCCCGCTGTTTTCATTCACAGCGGGAGTCGGGCCAGGGGAGGAGCAGCAGCGATTGCCGCTGCTCTGCCCCGATCGCCGGGGATCTAGTGTGGAGATCCGCCCGCCTGTGTAAACACAAGCGGGCGGATCTCCATAGTGACAGGGAGTGACAGATCGGAGTGTTCAGCATAGCTGGACATCCGATCTGTCCATGACTCACTCAGTCACCTCCCCCCCTACACGTCAGTAAGCACCAGGCATACATTAACCCCTCCCTCTCCAATAAAATTAACCCCTTCCCTGCCAGTGTCATTTTTACAGTAACAGTGCATATATATATAGCACTGATTACAGCAGTAATGTCACTGGTACCCCCAAAAGTGTCAAAAATGTCAGTCAAGGGTCCGATCTGTCCGCCGCAATGTCGCAGTCCCGCAAAAAAATTGCAGATCGCCGCCATTACGCGTTAAAAAAAAAAACACCAAAAATGACAGAAATCTTTCCCTTTGTTAGTAAACGCAATAACTTTTGCGCAAACCAATCAAAATACGCTTATTGCGATTTTTTTTACCAAACATAGGTAGCAGAAAACAAATTGGCCAAAAATGTTTTAAAAAATTGGTTTTTACATCTTTTTTGGGGGGAATTTCATATAAAAAATGTTAAAAATATTGATATTTTTTCAAAATAAACGCTCTTTTTTTGTTTATAGCGCAAAAAGTAAAAATCGCACAGGTGATCAAATACCACCAAAAGAAAGCTCTGTTTGTGGGAAAAAAAGGACATAAATTTCGTTTAGGTACGGCGTCGCACGACCGCGCAATTGTCAGTTGAAGTCACACAGCGCCGAATCGCAAAAAGTGGCCTGGACGGAAGACAACAAAATCCTCCGGTGGTAAAGTGGTTAAAGGGGCACTCTGACGGAAATAATAAAGGGGCACTCTGACCGCAATATTAAAGGGGAACTCTGATGGAAGTAATAAAAGGGAACTCTGACCACAATATTAAAGGGGCACTCTGACGGGTATAATAAAGGGGAACTCTGACCGCAATATTAAAGGGGCACTCTGACCGCGATATTAAAGGGGAACTCTGATGGGAGTAATAAAAGGGAACTCTGACCACAATATTAAAGGGGCACTCTGACTGGAATAATAAAGGGGGGCTCTGAGCGGGACACATAAAGGGGCATTCTGATGGGAACACACTGGATGTAAAGGGGCACTCTGATGGGGACACACTGGATGTAAAGGAGCACTCTGATGGGGACATGGATGTAAAGGAGGGACTCTGACAGGGACACACTGGATGTAAAGGAGGACTCTGATGGGGACACGGACACAGGCAGAATGAGGGCGGGAACACAGGCTGACAGTGTGTCCCTGTCAGAGTGCCCCTTTATGTGGGCTAATTTTTGGGGCATATACAGGCCGACACTTACTTCTGTATCCTTTGAATGCATAATGTACCTCCAGCCACCAAATACTACATTCTTAGCTGTCAGGTAAACGCATGTGGGCTAATTTTTGGGGCCTATACTGGCCGACACTTACTTCTGTATCCTGTGAATTCCTAATGAACCTTAAGCCACAGAATACTACGTTCTTAGCTGTCATGGTAAACGCATGTGGGCTAATTTTTGGGGCCTGGAATGGCCGACACTTACTTGTTTATCCTGTGAATGCCTAATGTACCTTCAGCCACAGAATACTACATTCTTAGCTGTCAGGTAAACCCATGTGGGCTAATTTTTGGGGCCAATACTGGCCGACACTTACTTCTGTATCCTGTATATGCCTAATGAACCTTAAGCCACAGAATACTACGTTCTTAGCTGTCATGGTAAACGCATGTGGGCTAATTTTTGGGGCCTGGAATGGCCGACACTTACTTCTTTATCCTGTGAATGCCTAATTTTTCAGACCGGAATTGAAAATCAATGGGTCTGTAAAGGTTCCGCCAAATTGCGTAATGGATGCGGACCCATTTTACAGATGTGTGAAGATGTGTTAGACATGTATTTACCGGCTGCTGTCAGTTTTGGCTGATTTATGAAAAAAAAAAAGAATTTTTTGCTTTAAAAAAAAAAAAAATTTTTAAGGCAACTTTTCCAATTGCAATACTTCTATACTATTACTAGTAATTTTACTATTACGCAGCAACGTCTGCGTTGCTGGATGCCGTTGTGCAGAGCCCGCAGCGCTGTTCATCTTATCGATGTTTTACTGCGCTTTTAAACCTACCTTCATTCTCTGCCTTAGTGGCTGATGCACAGGAGGCCTGCTGTTCTATGATTCTATTGGAAGAAATGAAACACTGCGTTGTTTGACTTGCTGGGGAAACAGGGGTCAAACCTTGAGGTGAGCGCATTTGTGTGCTTCTGGTGAAGGGAACTCACTAATTGCATCCTGTGTAATCTACTTTTTTCATCACCTTATGCGGATCTATGGGCATATAATGGTCTTTTGGGACTTTTCTACATTTTATGGACATTTCTTATTTTATTGTTATTATTACAATTGTTATGTGTTTTAATTGATTTGCGCTGCACCATTCCTTGCATTATATTCTGTCTGGGATTTGCTGTGTATCCTGGGTCGTTGTTCAGCCGGCATTTCAGCTGCAAAATAAGCCCTACCCCGAAAAAAAGTCCTAATTAAAATCCTTGTAAAAACATGTAATCCGTTAAGTAGAAAAAATTATAAAATGTGCAGTGTAACTCCTTTTGTAACTTTTTTGTGGAAAATACCTTATTTACAGTGCCGCTTACAAATGGAGACTCCCTGGATATTATATAATCTTTTTACAAAACAGATTACATAATTTTACAATGACTTTAACCAAGGTTTATTTTTGGGATTACAGAATGCCATAATGCTGACTCCTGAGCTGACAGGGGGAGAGGAGAAGAGAAGGCAGGGGAACACAAAAACCTTTTAAAAAATATTTTACTGTTTTATTTCAGGTTTTTTTAAACCATAGAGAGACGTAAATGACACAGCACAAGCACTGTGCTGTCTATCATGCTTTAAAAAGATCAGGATTTTTTTTTTTTGTTTTAGGGTTACAAGCACTTCAATATTGTCCTTGTACATACCATAAATAAATAAGACATCCCCTGAAAATAGGCCCTAGTGTGTTTTTTGTAGCCAAAATTAATATAAGAGCAGGTCTTATTTTTGGGGAAACACGGTAATTATGCTGATTTGGGCTTAATTCTAATCAACTGAGGGTTTTAAGTATGGCTGGCTAAGAGAAGGGCACTGGTTCCAAAGTATAATATAAGGTGGGCTATGGAAAATGGGAAATGGGGTGTTGTGTAGCAGCATAACGCAAATGTGCTACATTAATTTTAGGGGTCTTAAACCTGCAAGGTGAGCTATCTGAATTTACTCCCATCAGTTAATTAAGCCCGAAAAAATGATTTTCTGCTCATTGTGTGTAAAAGGAACTGTGAGTGAGGGATTTTTTTCTCATTGGCATTGTGATAAAGTAAGCATCAGCTCTGTTGCTTGTTAAGTGGACACTGGTAGTTATTTCCTCCCATGCCAAAAAAAATTCTTACTGAATCCAGGGAAAGAAAACTGACAGACGTTTGGCAAGGAATGTTTAAATATGTCTTTCTTTCTTATGTAGCTTCAGAAAAGCTTTGTACGCTGGCAGGCATTCTATATCAAAGAAACTGTGCCATTTCAAACAAAGTCATTCTCAACACTCCCACTATCAGTAACTGAGAAGGTGTAACATTTATAACTCTTCTCCACCTCTCTCATTGTAAATGTTATACCCAGTGCAAAATGTGGATCAATTACTCTGCAACTTGAATCATGCTTTACTGGGTTGAAGGTATTCCGGACAGTGAAGTTGTTGAACATTCTACTGGAATGAAATTCACGTATTTCTATGGTGAATAAACACACATTATCTGAAACTGCCTGTTCCTAATAAATACTGCGGAATTGCAAAAATGTTGTAGTATGTTTTATCTGGCAGAATATAGGCTTCTGGATACTTTAAAAATATTTGAAAATAGTGCACAATTAGAAAAATGCACACCCTCCGAAATTAACTTTATCTATTGTCCATGATTGCTAGCGGTGCCACATCATCTGTAAATAAAGTAGCATCCAGTGTAAAACTTTTAAGGACACCTCCACTCGCTTTTCTTCTTTTTAAGGGCTTTTCTTGCCCATTTTTATTTTAAAAAAAAAGTTACAGAGAAAACATAAAACATGAGTTTCCCTCGCGGGGGTATTCAGCATTTCTGTTCCATCAAAATAAATGGCATTCAGCCCTTCTGGCTTGCACTTGCAGCCCTGCCGCTCTAGTAGTGAACAAGCACGCTGTGAGTCGTGTGATACATGTCTATCATCCATTTTGCTGTACCTTGCATCCTTGCTAAATAAAGCCTTTCATCATGAGCCATCGTTTGGTGTGCGGCCATTTCTCTTGTATCCTGTTTGCGGTGGCGATCCGAGGTCCTGCACCCAAAGCTGGCTGTGAAGCTCCAACTGCCTGACCGGTGTACATCTCTTTCCCTGTGTCTTAGCCCTGCCGCTCTTGCCTTACACTCCTACAGACTGTTTGCTCATTAACCCGGTGCACTAGACAAAAAAATGTGTTTTGTTTTGCTTAGATTCGTTATTCTAGTTATTTTGTTTCATTAAATTTGGTTGATTCGTTCAATTCATATTCAGGATTCGTATTTGGAATTCGTATTCCAAATTCATTTTATTTATTTTTCTAATTTTCTTCAAAGTTACTGATTTTTATTCTGTATTCTGTATAGTATTCTGCATACCTTAGTTGTAATGAGTGCTTATTTGAGTTACTGTTGCCTTTCTATCATCTCGAACCGAGTCTGCCCATTTTCCTCTGACCTCTGACATCAACAAGGCATTTTTGTCCACACAACTGCCGTTCACTGGATATTTTCTCTTTTTTGGACCATTTTCTGTAAATCCTAGAGATGATTGTGTGTGAAAAAAACAGTAGATCAGCAGTTTTTTAAATATTCAGACCAGCCTGTCTGACACCAACAACCATGCCACGTTCAAAGTCACTTAAATCCCCTTTCTTTCCCATTCTGATGCTCGGTTTGAACTTCATCTTCATCACATCTAGATGCCTAAATGCATTGAGTTTCTGCTATGCGACTGGCTGCTTAGCAGTTTGCATTACCAAGCAATTGAACAAGAGTACCTAATAAAGTGGCCGGTTTGTGTATGTGTGGCATTTTGGAGTTAAGGCCAACCCTCCTTGCCACTGAGAAAATTCTTGAAATGTTAAGCAAGACATTAAAGACTTTGCAATTTTCTACCACCTGTTTATTGTCTTCTGGCATACCAGCTTAACATGTTATTCTTGTTTTTCCTCCGAGAGCTGAATGCTAAGAAAATCTGTAGATATCTTATTTAGTATTTTAATTTCAAAACCATTTGGTATTACAGTTCAGTAGTATGCCACTGGCAATTGCAAGTGAATGGCATATATTTTAAAAATGCCCAATATGCAGGGGCCATGAGCTTTTCTGATTGGAGTGGTCTTGCTCGGACCCAGCAGGTTGTGTATTGGAGTTCTGGGGACAGACCACTGCTTCCACACAGAGAATAAGGATCCTTCTTTACAGCATGCTGGCAGGGAACAGGCTTTTCCTGTTTTTTTTGTTTTTGTTTTTTTTTTAAGTAATAAAGAAACAGCAGGGCCCGGAGCATAAAAAAAAAAAAAAAAAAAAAATTATAGCCTAGGGCAGACATGACCAGCTGAAGAGGGAAGACAGGTTAAGAAAGAGTTAATTAGGGAAACGTATGGTTGAGGAAAAAGGGGGGCTTATCTGATTGGGGGGGTGATGGCTGGGTGGGGTTTGGGCAGTCTAGGAGGGCTGGTTCCTGTCCTGGCATCCAGAGGGAGATCAATAGATGCAGAAAAAGGAGCTTCCCACCCACCCTCCCTGTTATTTGTTATTTTTTCCCTCTTCCTTTTTCTTTCATTGTTTTGAGTGGATGTCGTGGCAGCTGGGCGTTTTTTGTTGGTCCTTGTTGGCGGGGGGCTAAAAAATTTACAATAAGTGAATGGAATGGTTCAGGACCCATCATTGGTATGTGTCCCTCTGGTGCATTCCAGTTATTGCCAGTTTAACTGGAATTTGAAATGGTTGCCCTGCGGGTAGTGTGTTGTCTCTGATCCGGTGTGTTTCGGCTGGAGGCCTATTAGGATAAAGGTCCCTCAGAGTATGATTGTAGCATTTTGGGGGTGCCTCAAAGACCAACAAGTTTAGCGACTGATCTGTTTCTGTTTTAAGGAAATGTTTTTCTCCTTTATGTTGATTTAGGTTGAAATTGTTAATAAAAGGCTGTTTTGACCAATTTTTACTCCACTCGTTGTGTGGTCTCCTTTATTGGGTTAGAAAACATGAAGTGGTTTTGGGATAGGGTAGAGTATAGCCTTTCAGTTAGGGTATAAGGTTGGGTTCATCTGTTCTACACTGGTCATGTAACTGTAACATAAAATCTTTTTTGATTTTGTGGAACATATTTAGCTTATTTATACTGAAAGGTTTAAATGGACTGGAAGGATTTACAAGCAAACAAATTAAACTGAATGTTCATGAACAAAAAACAGAGGACAGTTGACAGATTTAATGTATTCCTATAAATATAATAATTTCATGAGATTGTGTTAACTAGAGCTGCCAAGGTTTGATGTGAAATTAAATAAAACTCAGTATCAGCTGAGTCAATGCAAGCAAAACCATTTCACACTTGGAAGCACCGAACCCCATACCCTTCAAGCCCAGCAAAAATAAATACTGTTGTAGTGGCCACCCCCACAGTGCAGGGGTTAAGTGATCACTATGTTTAGGTCTAAGAATAAATACTTATCCTATTTCACGCTCAATCAGGGTCCCTCCAGTAATTTGACTTGCCCCTACAGCCTCCTCTCTAAGCTGCTAGCAGTCACACAATCACCTCTACCCCCCCCCCCCATATAATGCAAGGTTAATAGCCCTTCATTGTATATGATGATGCCAAGGGACTGCCTACAGGCCAGAGCTTTGGGGAGAAGAGGGCAGCACTGGAGCGGGGGATAGGATAAATAACAATACTTGTTCCTGTACCCACTAGACATAGCACACATTTAACCCATGCAGTGCGGGGAGACCCCACAATATTACTCTACTTGAAATATGCATTTTACATTACACTCAGCATCCTCTGAAGCAATGCAGGTGTATTGTGGAACCTTTATAGAAGAGAAGGTCTGATTTCAGTAATAATGCCTGCAATCTCCTGGCTCTGAGAACTGCCTACTGTGTTCTTAGGAAATATATTGCTAATTCAGGTCAATGTAGAGCAATTCCCACACCTCCAAACAGCATTCTCTAATGGTGACTGAAATAAGATTTGTTGCCACAAAGATATTCTGTATGCAGCAAAATGTAAGACCATGCGGTTGAAAATATGATTTATCTTTAATATGGTATTCCAAGGTTTAGGCATTTGTAATAGGTTGCCAAAACGAGTAAAACATGTATAAAAAGTTTGCTTAAAGTGCAAAAACATTTAAGCAACTGGAGCATTTTCAATGTCATTTGACTACCTTGCTACTACAGGACTTGCCTGTTTGGAAAAGTTATGGTGTTTTTTAGTTTAGACTTATTTTGATGATATTTTTATATTCTATATATAGATATTTTTATATTCTGTATATATATATATATATATATATATATATATATACACACATATATATATATATATATATATATATATATATATATATATATATATATATATATATATATATATGTTGTATATACAGTCAGGTCCATAAATATTGGGACATCAACACAATTCTAATCTTTTTGGCTCTATAAACCATCACAATGGTTTTGAAATGAAACAAACAAGATGTGCTTTAACTGCAGACTTTCAGCTTTAATTTGAGGATATTTACATCCAAATCAGGTGAACAGTTTAGGAATTACAACAGTTTGTATATGTGCCTCCCACTTTTTAAGGGACCAAAAGTAATGGGACAGATTAACAATCATAAATCAAACTTTCACTTTTTAATACTTGGTTGCAAATCCTTTGCAGTCAATTACAGCCTGAAGTCTGGAATGCATAGACATCACCAGACGATGGGTTTCATCCCTGGTGATGCTCTGCCAGGCCTTTACTGCAACTGTCTTCGGTTCCTGCTTGTTCTTGGGGCATTTTCCCTTCAGTTTTGTCTTCAGCAAGTGAAATGCATGCTCAATCGGATTCAGGTCAGGTGATTGACTTGGCCTTTGCCTAACATTCCACTTCTTTCCCTTAAAAAAACTCTTTGGTTGCTTTCGCAGTATTCTTTGGGTCATTGTCCATCTGCACTGTGAAGCGCCGTCCAATGAGTTCTGAAGCATTTGGCTGAATATGAGCAGATAATATTGCCCGAAACACTTCAGAAATGATCCTGCTGCTTTTGTCAGCAATCACATCATCAATAAATACAAGAGAACCAGTTCCATTGGCAGCCATACATGCCCACGCCATGACACTACCACCACCATGCTTCACTGATGAGGTGGTATGCTTTGGATCATGAGCAGTTCCTTTCCTTCTCCATACTCTTCTCTTCCCATCACTCTGGTACAAGTTGATTTTGGTCCCATCTGTCCATAGAATGTTGTTCCAGAACTGTGAAGGCTTTTTTAGATGTTGTTTGGCAAACTCTAATCTGGCCTTCCTGTTTTTGAGGCTCACCAATGGTTTACATCTTGTGGTGAACCCTCTATATTCACTCTGGTGAAGTCTTCTCTTGATTGTTGACTTTGACCCACATACACCTACCTCCTGGAGAGTGTTCTTGATCTGGCCAACTGTTGTGAAGGGTGTTTTCTTCACTAGGGAAATAATTCTTCAGTCATCCACCACAGTTGTTTTCCGTGGTCTTCCGAGTGCGTTCTTTCTTTTTAAGGATGTTCCAAACAGTTGATTTGGCCACACCTAATGTTTTTGGCCTCACCTAATGAGGGATTGCTTCACTGATAGTGACAGCTCTTTGGATCTCATATTGAGAGTTGACAGCAACAGATTCCAAATGCAAATAGCACGCTTGAAATTAACTCTGGACCTTTTATCTGCTCCTTGTAAATGGGTTAATGAGGGAATAACACACACCTGGCCATGGAACAGCTGAGCAGCCAATTGCCCTATTACTTTTGGTCCCTTAAAAAGTGGAAGGCGCATATACAAACTGTTGTAATTCCTACACCTTTCACTTGATTTAGATGTAAATACCCTCAAATTAAAGCTTAAAGTCTGCAGTTAAAGCACATCTTGTTTGTTTCATTTCAAATCCATTGTGGGGTGTATAGAGCCAAAAGGATTAGAATTGTGCCAATGTCCCAATATTTATGGACCTGATTGTGTATATATATATATATATATATATATATATATATATATTATGTTTAAAGGTGATGGTGCGCTTTTCAATAATTGTGAAATATACCCAAAATATATTGTACACAGTAAACGTATAAATGTTGTGACAGTGGAAAAAACCACAATGATATCCAAATAAAGTTGAACAGTGAACAAATAGTCCCATAAAATTCAACCTATAAGTGAATCAAACAAATGATGCATGAAAAATAAAGTCCATTTAAAGTAAAGTGATGATAACAAAAATAACAAAGTAACAAAAATGGAGACAAAAGTGGAGAGTCCAATAATAAATCTTTCAAGTGATTGTGATGTTCCCTCCACCTGGTGAAATGCCTCCTTACCCGGCGGAAAATAAGGTAAGTGCCTGATTGAAACAATTCCTGTGAAAGTGATGTCGATATCCTAATATCCACCTACCACACGTGCACGGTCACACCGGTGATAAAATTGATGCAAGCCTCTTACCAGATAATAGAGAAAAAACAACCTCTAAATTGGTAGATGACGTTGTAGGCACTCTATTTATCCCTTTATGATGTGGATGGATGGTTCACACTTGTTCCCATTACTCAAACAAAGGTAGCCTCTTGATCCTTTAAGATGAGCATAAATGCTTCCCACGATTTTCCAGTATACATGTAAGGCATAAAGAGGACTAATGGTGCATTACCTTTGGTATGGTTTTTTTAAAAAACAAGATTGCACTTACAATTCGTTGAGTATTTGCGAGCAGGAAATTATTTGAATGACAGGCAGAGGATCTCTATTTCGCCTCGGGTCCGGCTGCAGCACGGACTCCGAGTGACGCAATGACGGCACGCCTCCCCTCTGACGCATTTCCTCCAATAGGGCTTCGACTGAGATGGGAGATCTCCGATGCGCAGCATCGCAGCTAGTGCCCATCCCGCCCCCCTGGTCGCAAGTATCCCTTACGCCCAATACCTTAGGCTCTGCTGAAGCCAATTTTCATGCTCAGACGAACCAGTTGCGTGAGCGACTCCTTGCCAGAGGATATTCCAAAACCTTGTTGAGAAAATCTTACAACAGGGCTAGAGCTCATTCCAGAGCCGACCTGTTGTATAAAACCACTTCCAAAAAGAATGACACAAACGTCAGATTCATCACCACCTATTCTGCACACGATGACATTCTATGTAACATTTTGAATCGTCATTGGCCTATTCTTACCCAAGACTATACTCTAAGTAAGTACCTAAATACCAGACCAAGTCTGGTATTCAGACGAGCCACTTCTCTCCGTGACTGTCTCACTAAAAGTCACTATACTAACTCAACCATCACCCATGACCTCAAAAAAGGTACTTACCGATGTGGTTCCTGCGATAAATGCCCTTGGGTAAAAACTGGCACAGGCATACGCCTGCCCAATGGGAAGTGGTTTCACTCTAGACACCATGCTGACTGCAACACACAGGGACTTATCTACCTCATGACCTGTCGTTGCGGAGCTTTCTATGTCGGTAAAACGATCAGAAAGCTCAGTAAGCGTATAGGAGACCACATTTATCACTCAGAAGGGGGCACCATACAGACGAGTGTCACACGCCACATAGGCTTTCGTCATAAGTATGACAACTCTGTGGTTTCTTTTTTTGTGTTAGAGGTTGTCCCCCAGGACCCGGGGGAAACTGGGATAAACGCATATTACAAAAAGAATCCTATTGGATTGAATCCCTTGAGGCTACAATACCTCCGGGGATCAATGAAGTTCTTACGTACAAACCGTTCTTAGGTTAAGTCGTTTTCAATTACTGCAGTTTATTGAAACCCCTGCCCAGTTTATCCATCTCTCTGGCGTACCGCGCCTGTTGCTTCCCTAGTCTGCGCCCACTGGTACTTGCATCCTGGTTCTGGAGTTAGGTGAGTTACTAGCAATTTCCAATTTTGGAATACTGCTCCCCATATTCAACTGTACATTACACAGATGTCAATTAATGTCTCTCCAAAACTAAGCATTTGCTTTGCTGATGCATCAGTATTTATGGAATTTTTTATTTCATTTATTTTGTGTTGGCTCCTTTTTAGGGAATCTGATTCATCTGATTTCCACAAATGAGCCTATATATTGAAGTATCGGGGGATCTATATGTTCCCCCTTTTTCCTTTGATATGCATTTATGTCTAACTATATGCATACATTGTGTTAGAAGGTGTTGCTCTTTGTGATCATATTTTTGTTTTCGCACTCTTAACTGCTTTATATTACGTGATTGTACTGCATGTTCGTGTGGACTCCCATATTTATTTTGCACCCTGCTTACATCCCCCGTTGCACTGCTCCCTCCGCCCGAGCGGTGGCGTGCCTCCTTGACTTCTTAGCGGATGTGTGGTCCTCTCGCACGTTGCTGACTGGACACTTCTGTGTCCGCTCCGCCTCTGTTGCAGCCGCTCTGGGCTGCCTATTGTGGCCCAATCAAGAGCGGCACTGCGCGCGCACCTCCATATGCGCGCGCAGTTGAGGACCTGACCCGCCCAGTTTGCGCATTACGTCATGCGCATCTGGCGTCGGGTTGAGGGCCATATCAGGCGGGGCTTCACCATGCTGTTTCTCAGGAGACGGCATCTGTCGGCATTGCAGCGTGTTGCGGGTAAGATCATCGGCCACATCATCTACGGACCCGGTTAAATACCGGATCCATCTCCCTAATCACCTCTTCTTTTGCTATGTCCCATAGATCCTCCAAAGGCTTAGGCAGATTGTCGTGCATCTGGTGCACCAATTGATTCTCCAGCTCTATATGCCGTTGTCCATTTAATCAGCACCATACAATTTAAACATATCCTAGTCTCCTGACATAGCTCCGAACAGGTAAATTCCTTCCCAATTCAGGCCTCTCCAGCTGAGGATAACTGAACTATATACACTTACGTATTCCATCCTTGCCCGTACAGGATACTTTCTTCCTTTGGACCCCAGCTATAGCTGCATTGCTGAATTCTCCCTGGTCTCCTTATTTATACTAGAGGTGTAAGTTTTCTTTACGGAAACATCCAATAAGGTTACTCCTACTTAAGCATCTGAAATTCTCCCCTTTCCTATGGTGATGGTGGATATCCTCCCCTTTTCCTACATGTCTATTACCCTTACCTTATTACTGGAATAACCTCTTTTGCAGTCTCCCGCCTTGACTATCCCTCCACATCTGCTGGGGAGGCGTTTCTTCTGGGGGGCACCTCTATCTAGTCTCAGCGTTGGTGAGCTTTCTCACGGTGGATGTTTTGGGTGCATCTGGGTGTTCCACACTTACATGTATTTATGCCGATGAATGTAGATTTATATGTATTAATGACTGTTGTTGTTATATTGCACAGGCTATTCAAGGCATTCCATGTCTAATGTGTTTCTATCCCCCTGAAGAAGCGGACCCTTAACGCCCGCGAAACATGTTGGGATCTGTCTAATGTTCCTCATTGGACTGAATATATTGTACATTATTGCCTTATGCCTATATGCCTTTCCACACATCCAGTTTGTTTACATGTCAGGTGTATACAATGAATACCTCTATTTGTATTGCCCATCTTGTTTTTAATATGTATCTTTAATAAATATTTTTCATGGTTTTAATATAACTCTATTCTCAATTGTTTCTATTTGGTACCTAAAAAATCCCACCAGGGGAGGCGCATGCGCGGTAGCTCCCTGGATGGCCGCTTAGTCCGGGAGCTCCGTCCCGCTGTGACCGCACAGACAGCCCCGCAGCATTAGCCGGCATACTACCGCCACCTCTGGACGCCGATCCACCGTGGAACGCCCGGTGCACATCGCGGGATCCCCGATGTCCGGCTCCTAGGTCCGCAGGGACCTCTCTTGGCAAATGGATTCGGCGGCCTCCCGCCGCGGCCGCTCCACCTCACAGCACGGGACCCGAGGGAGAGGAGGACATAACAGATGTCCCAATGCCTGCTTTGACGATCAGGTCAGTTACTGACAGCCCGACCACCCCCCTGGGCTTGCCTCAAATCCTATCCTCAGCCTCCACAGTCTCCCTTCTGGACAGGACCCTGGAGGAATTAACAAAGTCCCCTGCTGCGGCCTGCCCAGCTGTCCAGAGCCTCTCACAGGGCCCCCTGCCTTTTCCTCAACCACACCAGCAGGATTTCTCATACCTCATGCATACCTTTTCCCAAATGCTCTCACAGGGTCTGGCACAGACTGCTTCACAAATAACCTCTGCCATCCACAATGATCTCCAGAACCTGGGATCCAGACTGGAGGCTATTGAACTTAAATCGGACCAGACTGTCCTTAAAGTGAACCAAAATTCAGCCAGGATGCAAGAATTACATGACCAGCTGGACACTGCTTTATCCAAAATTGATGAGCTTGAGAATTGCTCCAGGCGATACAATTTCAGGATCAGGGGATTACCTGAAAATATTAAAGATGTTGAAGATGCCGTTACCGCTTTCATCCGGGACCTGATCCCTGACATACCGCCTCACCGCCTGGAACTGGATAGAGCTCATAGGGCTCTCAGAGCCCCCCTCCCTGACGGTTCCCCAAGGGACATTATCGTTAAGCCACACTTTTATAAGGTGAAGGAGGCGGTCATGAGGATCGCACGACGCTCCGACCATCTGTCTATCCAAGGACACACCGTTCAAATATTCGCGGATCTATCGCCTACTACTATTCAGAAAAGGCGATCCCTCAAACCACTCCTTCAAGTTCTGCAACAGAAGGCGATCAAGTATGGGTGGTCCTTTCCCTTCCGCCTTACTTTTCTTCACCAACAACGTACCTATAGCTTCTCGGCTCTTCCTGATGGCGAACAGCTCCTCCTGAAACTTGGTCTCATCACTCAAGACCCCAACTCTTCCGCTCCTAACAGAAGCTCCGGCTCCTCCAAACGCCCTTCTCCTCAGAGCCCCCTGGTTCCAGCCTGGCAGAAGCAGCAGTTCAAGAGGGCCAAGGATGCTAAACCACCCTAGACATTCTCCACGTCCGGATTTTCTCTCCACTTTTTCCTTGCAGGACTCGTTCCTGTTTTTTCTTGCATAATAATATTTTTTTTTTTTATCATCAAAGGTGTTGGACATCTTCTAATACTGTTTTTTTTTATATATAATATGCTGATTTGGTTATAT
Organism: Pelophylax lessonae; assembly: GCF_965119305.1. Taxonomy (NCBI): domain Eukaryota; kingdom Metazoa; phylum Chordata; class Amphibia; order Anura; family Ranidae; genus Pelophylax; species Pelophylax lessonae. Next base: position 115,375,654 of record NC_138779.1, read on the forward strand.
TGTTGGGGGTTCCGCCCCCGTTGTGGGTTATTACTACTGGACTTTTCAGGTGGTAAACTCTGGCTTCTTGGAAATTTTTTATTTTTTTTGAAACATGTAATTTTATCTTTTGCTTTTTTCTTTTAATTGGGGTGTCTGGTCACAGCGGGATTCCTGCTGCGCCTCGCTCCGTCTCTTCTTGGGAATTTTTCCCCCAGTTGAGTGGAGCTGATGCCTTCGCTCCTCCAAGACATCTCTGGGATTCAGGGGTTGGTGGGATTTGGCCCACCTCTCCTGAATTGGGGGGGGATTACTTCTTGCAATGAATGTGGGCTAACGTTGCAGTATGTGTTCTTTTTTTTCATTTTCATTTTGTTTCCTCTTTTCTCTCCCCCTTCCTTTCTTCCCCCCCCCCTCTGGTCACCGGGGGTCTCTCTCATTCTTCCCTACAGGGATTACGTCTTCCAGGGCCGTCGCCATGTTTGAGCTTCGCTGCCCTCCTTGACAGGCTCCGGACTTGTTGCTTTGCTCCACCCTCAGCTCCTCAAATACTGCGGAACCGATGACGACACCTAATACCGCCTCCCGACCTTGGAAGATTGCTTCTCACAATGTCCAAGGGATTAATTCCCCGTCGAAGAGACGTAAGCTTTTTTACCTGTACCACTCTCACCACATTGACATTGCATTCACTCAGGAGACTCACTTCCCGGCATCTTACAGACCTTTGTTTGTCCACCCAAAGTATCCTCAATTTTATTTGGCCACTGCTACAGATAAAACCAGGGGAGTTGCAATATTCTTTGGGCGCCACGTTCACTTTGAACTGATCCGGAAAATAGAGGATCAGGAGGGGAGGTACTTATTACTCATAGGCTTACTGGGGGGTTTAAAATACTCTCTCCTATCTTACTACGCCCCGAATAAACGTCAAGATCTGTTTTTTTGCCACTTGGCCACCCACATCATTCCCCAGGCAGAAGGCACTTTAATCATGGGGGGGACTCTAATGTAGCCTTGGACCAAAGTCTGGACAAATCCCGCCCGGGTAACCTCTCTCTTTGCCGTCCTCCCAGGCAGAGTACCAGGATAGCTAGGCTTCTCTTCTCGGAAGGGTTGGTGGACATTTGGAGGGAACATAATCCCCATGCCAAAGACTATACTCATTTCTCTGCCCCACACAACCTCTTATCAATGATAGATCATATTTTTATTTCTGCGCGGGCGGTCCCACACACGCTTAAATCCTTTATTAAAGACTCACCTATCTCTGACCATGCCATGCTTGTCTTACTGCTGCATCGCACTCACGCTTCCGAGGGTACGTTTCGGTGGCGTCTTAATGAGGCGCTCTTAAGCAATCCAATTCACTGCACAATTATATCTAAAGCACTGGAGGAGTACTTCTCTTCCAATGTCACTCCAGAGGTCTCCCCCGAGACTATCTGGGCTGCTCACAAGGCGGTTATCCGGGGGAAGTTGATTCAAATTTCCGCCAACCTCAAGCGTCAGAGGCGGGTGGATCTGCTTAAACTGGAATCAGACTTTCTTGCGCTTAGTAAAGACCACAAACGGAACCCTACCCCGACTTCAAAAGCTCGCCTGGAGGAATCCAGGCTTCATTTGAATCTCGCATTGACGACTGAGGCAGAGAAGCAACTCTGTTGGTCGGGAGCAAAATTTTATGCTTCCACCGACAAAATTGGCCCCAGACTCGCGGTTAAATTGACCCCCAGACAGCGTACGCACACAATCCCCAAAATTAGAACGTCTCAGGGCACTCTCTCCCAAAATCCCCAATAGGCTTTGCAATCCTTTCACTCTTTTTATTCAAAACTATACGATTTTCAAACCGGATCCCCCTCCCGGGAAACGCATTACTTCCTAGACGGGCTTTCGCTCCCCTGTCTCAGTCGAGAACATAGGGATATTTTGGAGGACCCTATTTCCGAATCGGAAGTCTTGTTGGTAATCAAGCATTTGAGGACAGGGTCCGCCCCTGGGCCCGATGGGTTCTCCTCGCTCTATTATAAAAATTTCGGGCTCAATTTAGCGCCTCACCTCTGCAGATTTTACAACGAGCTGCAAAAGGGGGAGCCTATTGATAGGGCTTTAAATTCAGCATTCATTTCGGTCATCCCCAAACCGGGCAAGGACCACAGCGATGTTAGCAACTATAGACCTATTTCTCTCATTAACGTGGACCTTAAAATATTGACGAAGGTCCTCGCCAACAGGCTGTCAAGCTTCATTAGTACATATGTACACAAAGACCGACCAATCGGGTTTTATCCTGGGGAGACAGGGATCCGACCAAATTAGGAGAGCTGTAGATCTTATCTCTTTGACCAACTCCAGATGGGATGGCGGCCCTCACCAAGATACTTTACTCCTTTCCCTCGACTTACATAAGGCATTTGACTCCATCTCCTGGCCTTATCTCTTTGAGACCCTCCAAAGGTGGGGTTTTGGCACCAAATTCCTTAATATTTTACGAGCCCTCTATTCGCTTCCCTCGGCCCAGGTCCGGTTACTGGGACACTATTCTGCTTCTATCCCCATTAAGAGGGGTACGCGACAGGGTTGCCCCCTCTCACCCCTTATATTTGCAATTGCCATAGAATGCCTGGCGGTTGCGATCCGCCACCACCCCGACATCCACGGCGTTCGCTGTGGTCCGACGGAGCACAAATGCGCTCTTTTTGCAGATGATGTCCTACTCTTCCTGACGTTCCCTGTTGTTTCGCTCCCTACCGTTATGCGCTTACTCCAGACGTTCTCTCTTGCCTCCGGGCCTCACGGTAAATTTCTCCAAATCTATGGCTCTCAACATCACGGTTCCCACACCTGTTTTCGAGGCTCTGAAACCTTCCTTTCCATTTATATGGTGTCATGCCTCGTCCATCGCCACTCTATACCAGACTAATTACCCCCCTTTGTACAGAAGGTTAAAAGCTGATATGTCGTGTTGGGATTATCAGAATCTCTCCTGGCTGGGTAGGATAAACTCGGTCAAAATGACCTTGTTACCAAGGTTGCTGTACTTCTTCCATTCCCTTCCCATCCCCCTTCGTAAAAGCCATCTGAACACCCTACAATCCAGTGTAGTGAAATTCGTTTGGGGCAAGAAGGGTTACCGTTGTTCACGCTCAGTGCTATTCCGACAAAGGACACAAGGCGGATTGGCTTTACCCAATCTGTGGAAATATTATCAGGCAGCTCAGCTTGCCCAGTTTTCGGTGATCTATACTCGCGGTCCTAAACCCGACTGGATTCATATTGAGAGGCAGGCCATCCCTAATTACACACTGGACTATGTCGCCTGGTGCCCGCCTAGGCTTCAACCTGCGATCTTGGCACCCACCCTGTCGCACTCTATCAGCCTATGTAGACAGCTCTATCGACACCCTAGCTTGGTCTCACCCATGAGGCCGTTGACTCATTTATTCCATCATCCCCAATTCCTGCCCGGACATGACATCAAAGCTTTTCACTGGTGGACAAACAAAGGTCTGTACCGCATAGGACATTTCCTATCACTCTCTGGCCCACTCTCCCTCTCCCATTGCATTAACAAACTTAAGATGCCGGCGTCGGAAAAGTTCTATTTTTTTCAAATTTCCCATTTTCTGCACGCAATGTGGTCGGACAAACAGGTACCTCCAAGATTGACATCTTACGTGCGGTGGTGTTCTGAATCATCGGAGTTGAGGGGGGGCATTTCAACTATATACACAGCCCTGATGGATCCCTTAGATAAGCCCTCTTATGCCCTCAAATGGGAAAGTGATTTACAGACAGTTTACTCGCTAGACGATTGGCACCGTATGTTTCATAGATCCTTCAAAGGTGTCATTAACACGACTCTCATTGAAGCAAACGTAAAAATTTTGACTCGGTGGTATCTGGTACCGACCCGTCTAGCGCTTATGTTCCCCGGCACATCACCTTTGTGTTTCAGGGGTTGTGAACACCAGGGGTCCTTCATTCACGTTTGGTGGTCATGCCCTAGAATCCGTTCCTTTTGGAATAAATTCTTCCATCTGCTCCGACAAGTCACGGATCTCCAGGTCCCCCAAACACCACATGTTACCTTTCTCCATGACGTCCCACGGACATACCCTAAGAGTTTGTCAGCCCTATTGTTTTTCATGCTCCTGGGAGCGAAGCTCACTTTGGCTAAGTCCTGGAAACGACCTTCGGTCTCCCTTAATGCTGCTAAACGTAAGATCTCTTGGATCATGGCCCAGGAAAAAATGGTGGCAATCCTCCAAGACCGATTAGCTAAATACGAAGCTGTTTGGGATCCATGGGCTCAATATCTGCATATTACCTTGTAGACTTCCCTGACTTACCGCACCTACTGTACCCCGGTGACTTGCCCTCCCTTCTTTCCTCCTCTTCCTGATTTCCTTCCCCATCTTCCCTCTGTTTTCCTTACCCCTACCTTTCTACTCCTTTTGTCTGTTTTTTGTATTACCTTTTATTTTTATGTATATTGTTTTAAGGCGTGGGGCTTCCCCCCACTCCTCCTTGTGGAGCCTCTTCCCTTTGCATTTGCCTCTGTACCTGCTCAGGGATTCTTCTGCTGAGATCCCTGTAGCGTACTGGTGAGAGACCTGGTCCCCAAATGTGTCGCAACCCTCCAGGGTGCTTGGGGCCGAGGTTTCCCTCGCCAATTAATTGTATATTAACTCCTCATCCCCACATGGTTCCACTTGGCTCCCAGGAGGATCTGGGGAAGTCTTTCCACCACTGGTCCCTGGTTATTGGTATACATAACAGGCCTTTTCTTTGGTTGTTGCTCTTAGTGGGCCAGCACATGCTCTTCTGCATATTTCATTGCTACTCTGCATTGTTCAGATTGATCTCTTGTTTCACTGTTTATTGCTAGTGACTGCATTCAACAGTTTGTATTGCTTTATTTTCTTCAATAAAAATATTTGAAAGTAAAAAATCCCACCAGCCCTCAACAATCTCCTTGATTACTCTCTATTTTCATTTCTTTTCTTGCCTTTTCATCTTTCTTTTTTTTCTTGCTTTTTCACTCCCCCTGTGTTCTTCTTTTTCTTCATCCCCTCCTTTCTTCCTGTGATTCCCTCTGGCCCTCTCTCCTCTCCCCTCCCTTCTCTTTTTCACCCTTCCCCCTCCCCCCCTTTTCCTTTTTCTTTTTTCCCCCCCTTTCTTCTTTCTTCCTCCTTTTTTTCCCTCTTGTCGTACATTCCTCTCTTTCACCCAGGCCCATGCCTCTGCACCTTGGGCTTTAGCCGTGGGTGTATTCTGGGAATCTTTCCCACACTTCATAGTATACATTTCAGGGATGTGGTACCCTTTTGTCTAACCTTAGTACAAACATAACCCCCTTTTTTTCACATCATAAAGGGATAAATAGAGTGCCTACAACGTCATCTACCAATTTAGAGGTTGTTTTTTCTCTATTATCTGGTAAGAGGCTTGCATCAATTTTATCACCGGTGTGACCGTGCACGTGTGGTAGGTGGATATTAGGATATCGACATCACTTTCACAGGAATTGTTTCAATCAGGCACTTACCTTATTTTCCGCCGGGTAAGGAGGCATTTCACCAGGTGGAGGGAACATCACAATCACTTGAAAGATTTATTATTGGACTCTCCACTTATATTTTTGTTATCATCACTTTACTTTAAATGGACTTTATTTTTCATGCATCATTTGTTTGATTCACTTATAGGTTGAATTTTATGGGACTATTTGTTCACTGTTCAACTTTATTTGGATATCATTGTGGTTTTTTCCACTGTCACAACATTTATACGTTTACTGTGTACAATATATTTTGGGTATATTTCACAATTATTGAAAAGCGCACCATCACCTTTAAACATTATTACTTTATATATTCTGGTTGCAGCCTTTCATATAATCAGAGCACCCTTTTCTTTCCCAAATATATATAATATTTATGTTTTGGCCTTGCATTGCAACACACTTACATATTGCACATTCAACAGTCAACTAATCATGAGAAAAGCTAAAGTCGCTTCAATGAGCTTCTGAATAACTTAATATCTTTCTTGGTATTTCTTTCTTAACAAATATTCTAAATATATACCTTTAATATGACTATTTTGACAATTACTTTAACCACTTTAATACCAAGCACTTTCAACCCAGGCCAATTTTCAGCTTTCAGAGCTGTCGACTTTGAAATACAATGCTGCACCCAAACGACATTTTTTATCATTTTTTTTTTTTTTTAGACAGATAGAGTTTTCTTCTGACGGCATTTAATCACCACTGATTTTTTTTAATTTTCTGCTAAACAAATGAAAAAAGACCAAAAATTTTGGAAAGAAAAGGTTTTTCTTAGTTTCTGTTCCAAAATTTTGTAAATAAGTAATTTTTCTCCCTCACTGATGTGTGGTGATAACGCTGCACTGACAGGCACTAGTAAGCTGCACTGATGCGGTGGCACTGATGGGCACTGATGAGGAGGCACTAATATGCAGCACTGATGGGCACTGATAGGCGGCACTGGTATGCAGCGCAGATTGGCACTGGTGGGCACTGATAGGCGGCATTGATGGGCACTGATAAGTGACACTAATGGGCTGCACTGATAAGTGGCACTAATGGGCAGGACTGATGGGTGGCACTGATTGGCAGCACTGATCAGGAGGCACTGACAGGCATCACTGATGGTCACTGACAGGCAGCTCTGATAGGCACTGATTGGCATTAATGAAGGGTACTGATTGGCACCTCTGGTGGGCACAGATGGGCATCATTGGTGGCCACAGGTGGGCATCACTTGTGGGAACATATGGGCATCAGAGGGGGCACTGCCAGGCATCGCTGATGAGGCTGCTCTGATAATCAATGCACTGATTATCAGTGCAGCCACCCCCCCCCCATCAGGAGAGCTGCTTATCGCCTCTCCTCTACTCCTATCCTGTCAGCGCACGTAGAGGAATGCCGATAACCGGCACTTCCTAGTTACCCTGTGATGAGCTGTGATTGGACACATTACACTTCACCATGATCGGAGATGTGAAGTCAAGTGTCCGGAAGACAAACCTTGCCATTAATCGTCACACCTCGGGTGCCCCCATAATGGCTTGTTTTGAAGGATGTCATATGACTTTCAGTCATGACAATGGAGCCCTAGCCTGGCGGTCTTTCTGCTATAGGCCGGGCAGGAAGCTGTTAAGGTCCAGGTAGATACAAATAATACCTGAGTGTGAGTTTACAGCTTGAAAACTCTGTTGTTGGTAGGTAGTGGCAAATAGAATTGTGGTTTGTTTAGTGAGTGCCTTAGATACATGATGCTCAGATGTGCTTGTGTGGGCTAATTTGATATGCACACATCAACACCATAGGTGAGTTACTTTGAACCATAGTATTTTATTTATTCATTTTCTATATATTTTTTCTAGATGCACAGGTTGGTGGCTCTGGGGGCTTCCCTTTCTGTCCCCATCAAACAACATTACTAGTTACAATGTCACCCTTTGCAGAACAAATGCACAGCTCCTGCAAGAAACAAGTGAAAGTTTTTTTTTTGTACTTCCTTTATTTGTATATAGAGTCATAAAAAATACAGACATTAGCGAGAGTACATCATCAAGAGAATCTCTAACATAAGAACAGCTAACCGAGATCACTAGGACAGCGGTCCCAGAAGAGATATTTGATAAAACAATTCAATACCACAACGTAATAGATAGTACTGCTTACTTATTTTGCAAGGGAGCAGACATCAAGTGGCCTTGAAATGGGAAAAGGCACACATGGCAGGATCACGTAAACAAATTTACCATCAGTACACAAACTGAGCGATGTTGACAATATTTGGTGGAAAAGAAACTAGGGAAAATGCAGCAAAAAGAGGGAGACAGGTGGGAAGACCTTGAGGAAGCAAGGGGGTTCAACATATCCAGGGGCCTGAAATTAGGAGGAACAGGGAGGAGGGAGAAAGGAAGCAGAGCAGAGGGAGGGAGGATGAGACCAGGGAAGAAACACAAGAAAAAAGGAAACTGGGAAGAAGTACCAACTGGGGAAAAAAGGGGAGGGGGGGAGGAGAGGCGGAAGGGTCACCCAGCCATCCCTCTCCTGGGGTGGGTCGAGTATGCAGAGGTTCATTGGGTGGTGAAAAGCTTGTTAAGGTAGGCATCAGTATACACAATGTAATTCTACGGTCTCCAGGTTTTGGAACACACCTCTCCACTGTTACTCAGTGTGACTGTAAGTTCTTCCATGTATCGTAGGTTGTTGACTTTAGCAAACCACAGAGCTTTCAGAGGGGGCTCAGCATCTCTCCAGCGAAGCGGGATACAGGCCTGAGTGGCGTTAGGAGTTGCATTGTGAAAAAAGATTTGTATTTTTTAACCGGTCTTTCTGTCAAATGTAAAAAGGCTACAGGGTTAGCAGGCAGATCAACAGCCATAAGTGGTTTATTGATAGCAGGTACATCTTGCCAAAACTGACAAGTGAAAGTTTTAAAGGGTTAAGTGCCACACAATAGCAGCTTGTTTTTATGAGCACATTGCACCGAGTAAGGCCCCCTTCACACTTATGCGACTTGTGCTGCAACTTGGGACTGCAAAGTCGCATGACAAGTCGTACTCCATGATTTCCATTGAGTACCATTTATATCTGTGCGACTTCAAGTCACAATAACTTCAAAGTAGTCCCTGCACTACTTTGGTCTGAATTTAATGTGTTTTGAGGTTTATAGACCTCAAGATTACACGGGCATTGGTTCAAGTTTAGTCAAAATTGCGGCATAATCGCACAATGTTTAGGTCGCACAAGTGTGAAAGGGGCCATAGGCAGTCCACTCATTAGCTGTAACATATCTCAGCAGCTGAACTTTTTTGATCATGTTGTATTTTTTACCACAATGTGAGCTGAAGAGAAAGTGATTGTAAAAAAAGCCCCATAGTCCCTGTCAGTAGCAGTAATAGTAATTCCCATCACTGCTGTCAGTAGCCACAGTAAAAACCCACCACATTGGTTTCAGTTAATGCATTAGTAACCCCAGTATTAAAGTCGGAGGACACATAATAACCCCCCAGCATTGAAGTCAATGGATGCAAGGATAACCCCTAACATTTGTGCCAGTGGACACAATAATAACCTCCAGCATTATTTTCAGGGAATGCTAGAAAACCCCCCAGCATTGGTTTCAATGATTGCAATAATAATCCTCAGCATAGGTTCCAGTGAACGTAATGATAAACCCTGCACTAAAGTCAGTGGAAGCAAAAATATCTGTAGCATTTTCAATGATGGCTGTAATAATCCCAAGTGCTGGTTTCAGTGGATGCAATAACACTGTATCTCCTGCATTAAAATCAGTGAATTCAATAATAACCCTCAGCATTGGCAGTGTTGATTAACCCTCTTTCTGCTGCATTGGTAGTAAATGGCAGTGTTATTTGCCCTCCTCTCCCCACATTGGAGGCCATTGATAGTATTATTTAACCCCCCTCTCCCCATATTAATGATCAGTGACAATGGAAATAACCTACCTCCCCCAGATCAGTAGCCAATGGCGGTATAAGTAATTCCCTTTCCCCCATCATTGGGGGTCAATCGCAGTTTTGTTGACCCCCCCCCCCTTTCTTACAAACACATTGGCCATCAGTGAAGAATGTGATAAAGGTTTTACTGACATTCTGATTTCACCCATGTTAGCCCATGTTATTTAGGGGCAGCTTTCACTGAGCAGTTGACCCAGTCAAGGGATCTGACTGAGTCTCAAAGCCTCCACCTTTCCATCTGCATACAGACCTCACCTCTCCACCAGCTCAGCACACCATAGACTTACAATACAAAGTGGGGTGGGAATGAGGTTTGGTGGAGGGCAGGACCATCAGGCACAGCTACCGCCACCACTTGGAATGTGGGCAGGTAGGTGGCAGGACAAGTGAGCAGTGCTGCCATTGATACTGCTTAAGTCCTAATTAACACATGCCTGCTGGCTGTGGCATTCTATGCTAGCTGTTGCACCTGTGTAAAAGGACTTTTAGAGGTACATTACACCCCATATACCCCCTCATCTATGGCACTGGATGAGAATATATTGACAGTAGTAAAAAGTAAGACCAAATATAAAGTTGATTTTCCATGCATTGGTTTCAAAAGACTCATGTCTAGCAGGCTTCATGAAATGTGACTTGTGGTTTTGTCCATTTGAATAGCAGATTAGGAAAGCAATATTATTTCTGCTAGCCAAAACAGAAGCAGTTGTGGTAAAACTTCTTATGAAAAATGAAAAAAGGGGAAATAATTGCAGGTTGTTTAACACCATATGCTACCAATAGTAATGGCCAACATTTGGTATTTCAAATTATAATGAAAATGTTAACTTCCTTGGAATTAAAAACAAGAGTGAACCTCCTCAAATAAATTGAAGAAAAATGCTTGGAGCTGCCAAGTCTCAAACACCTAGAGGCTAGATTGTATAAACAATGCTGAATTCAAGGAAAAAATGCATTTGGCTTGTATTTGGACATATCCTAATAATGTGCTAGTTTACATGTTAAATAATACTGGAAACCTTAGCTAAGTGATTTCACTGGGCAAATAATTAAACACGTTAATCCATGTATGGATCTTTTCTGGTGCAGCAAATGACATGGGGCATGCAACCTACATGATGATTGGTTGTTCCACCAAAATGAAGTATGCCTTGGTAATATTTTATTTAACAAAGGGAAATTAGAATACAGGCAGTAGAAGACTAAATGTTAGCGGTCTTGGGAGGAACTTAGAGTTAAGCAAACAGGGCACAGTAGAAACAAACATCTGTAAATACAAATTAAAAAATTATGTTTATTAACATGCATATACTTATTTTTATTTTTTTTTAATAGAGCGAAGAATGATTAGAATGGTTTCAACAGATAATGTTCAGGATGTAAGGGATCTGTAGTGATCCTCTCTGGCCATTTTCAGACTCTGGAGATACATACTGTAATTATTAGATTGTGGGCTGGTCAGCACCAGGGTTTTTTCTTTCTGCAGACCTATAATAACTCTCTTCAGTAGTCTGTTCTTGTTCCATTTGAAGGCTGAGCTAAGCAAACCGCGATAAAAGCGCAAAGAACAATTTTGATTATTGCAGTATAAAACTGAATCAACAGATCTTGGGGTAGGTTGAACTTCCAGAGCAGACTCATAAAATACATCCTTTTCAGATTTTTTTTTTTTTGATAATTGTATCAATGTTGGATGTCAGCTTTAGTCCTGGGAAATTATAGATCTCAGAAATGTAAAAGTCTTTATAGTCGACAGAGCACTGTTGAGTATGGTAAGAAGGTATAGTGTGGGGGATTTCTCCTGAGTTCCACTCAACATACCACAGAGGCAGTAGATCTATTTCACATCTGTATGCTGACTCATCCCAATCTCAGATGAAACTGATGGCAGTTGTGTCATCCACGTATTTTAATTCTATAACAGACAAATTCCCTGAGCTGCAGTCATTGATATACAGGTACAGGGACAAAATCAGTGAAGAGAACACACACCCTTGGGGAGCCTAATACCGAAAGACCAGGTTCTAGATATGATTTTTTCTCAGCCTCACCTGCTGCTTACTATCTGTCAGAAAGCTGGTAATCCTCATACAGGCGAGTACATTTAGATGTGCGAGCTAGGATTGGAGGATTTCTGGAATGATAGTGTTGAATACCAAGCTGAAATCGACAAACAGGATCCATGTGTATATCCCTGGGCGGTCAAAATTTTGTACAATGTAGTGTAGCCCCAACTTGACAGCATACACCACTGACCTGTTTCCTCTATAGGTAAACTGCAGGGGGTCCAACGGGAGGCCTGTTATGTCCTTCAAGTGGGTCAACAACATTAGTCTCTCAAAGGACTTTGTGACTTTTGACATCATTACAACAGACTTTTAGTCGTTTAGTTCTATGATGGTGGGCTAATTGTGAAGTGAGTTGACTTCATACTGCTTGCGTGATCTTTTGAAGATCTGTGTGAAAATGGGTGCTGAAGGGTGTTGTTCTGTTTAGGCCCCATGCCTTCTGCATCCTTTGACTGACATACATCATCTTCACAGACCCTCAGTGAAGGGGAGACCATGATGGAGAAGAAGAAGGTTTATCAGATGTAAGGTTGGAGATGTGATGATGTCTGAGATGGGGTTGGTGGGGGTTGTGAATGTGAAGTTATCAAACCTGGAATAAAATGCCTTTAGTATGACATCCAGTTGATGGTTCTCTACAGTGTAAGGATGGTTTCCTGTAACAGGTAATGTCCTACAGGCCTCTCCATACTAACACTGGGTTATTGGCAGTAAACATAGTTTTCAGTTTGTCAGAGTAGCTTCTCTCTGATCTCTTTGTCATCATCTTTCTGTCTGGGTTGTACAGGATTCTGTCCCACCTTCTAAAGCTGCCTCCTTGGCCTGCTTAAGATATTTTTGTTTTGCCCTAAACCAGGGTTTGTTATTGTTAAATTTTAAAAAGACTTGGTGGGCACACACACATCCTAACACGAGCTTATGTATGATGCCAGAGCATCAATAAGTTCATCCAGGTCTTTGGCTGAATAAATTGTTAAAAATGCTGGCTTTGACTCAAAAACCCCACCAATAGTTCAAAAAGAGAAGAGAAAATTAACTTGTGTAACAATAATTACAAAGAACCACCTGCCAACTGATAAACCAATTATACATGCATAGTAAATCTAAAAAATGCATTTTATCCATAAAAGAAAAAAATATATAAATTAACAAATGTTAAAAGTGTTTTGGCTAACGTGCACAGATTATTATAATAAACAGACCAGTACCCTCAAGATGAAAAGCCTGCTTGCCATATAACATTACTCAACTTTACAGTAGACAATCTGTGGGGTATTTACAAGAACAGACCAGGTTACACTTTAGTTGTCTGATATACTTGACCACCCGTTGGGTTTTTATTCCTGTCTGTGTCCCTGTTAGGGAGATTCACCCTCTCTATTTGACCTGTTTACCATTATCGCTGAAAGTGAAGGAAAAACCCACATTTTGGGCTGTCTCCAGAACTAGAACAGACGGAAAGTCTTACAACACTAGTTCTGGTGACCCTGGTAAAAACCAGGGTTTTCTCCACTTTTGAAGATTTTTTTTCACTTACTGTTCTGGCTATGAGACAGGAAGTGAAGGAAAATCTCCTGAATAAATGCAAGATGGCAAAAATAAATCTTACAGTGGTTATTAACCTCCTTTACTTTATCCAAGATGAAAAAAATTTGTACTGCATGAGTGTCATTTTACCATCCTTTTTATCACATTGACCTGCATAACTTAAGTACCAAGAAATTTCCCAAGGGCTCATATACTGTAAGAGATCAAGATAAACTCAATATATTAGGGATTTACTGTATGTAGCACCCTCCTAGGTAGAAGAGTATAGTTTTCGATCTTTTCTTCTTACCAGAAAGACTGCCAGGTAAATCTATATTGTTCTCTGCCTACCAGAGAGCAGGATCTGCTAGTGCGGTCTGCTCATGGTGCTCAGGTGCAGCTCAGTTTGTCTGAAGTGTTTCACACTGGCCCAATAGGGAGGCATATTGGACAGTGGGAGGAAACCTGAAAAATGAGTGCACAGGCATTTAGTACAGCCCTGGTGATTGGCAGATGAAAGTGCCTCAGTGTATGCTAAGATACTGTATGAAATGCCAAGGGCACATGTGCTCGGGGTCTTTCAGCTGGAGAGTGGGGTCCCGGAGGGGAGACTGCCCCTCCAATGTAGAAGTTGCCTTGCAGCCTCAGGTGGTCGACCTGAGGGCCTAAGAGTTAAAGAGGAACTGAACCCAGAGGTCCTGCAGAGCTTAATAGAAGGGAGACATAGGAAAGGATCTGATTCTGTATACAATGAGTACAGATCTGTGTTGAGGGGCCTGTCCTGAGGGACCATTCTTTCAGCTAGAAGAGTCCATGAAAAGCTGTCGATAAAACGGGATGCTGTGTCCTGAAGATAATGTAGTTCATCAAGTCTGTTGCTGGAGAGAGAGCAAGAAGGTCTAACTCTTCCCATACAAGTGGCAGTATGATTAAAGCAGTGTGCCTGCTTCCACAAGTAACCTTGTGAGCCCAAGTGAGAGTTGTCCTTATCAACTGTAAATAGTTCAAGTTGGAGTATCCCACTGTTCCCTTCTCCCATCCAAGTTCCACAATAAATAACAAATACCCAAACCCCTGGACTGTTTATTGAGTAAAGAACCATTAGGAGTAAGGATGGATGCGTGAATTGTCCCTAAGTGACTGTCTGCAGGTAATAGGAGGGGGTCCAACAAGTCATTACACAGAAAGCCCTATGGGGACAGTGCTGCACATATATATATATATATATACAGTGCATTGCGAAAGTATTAAGCCCCCTTGAACTTTTTGACCTTTTGCCACATTTCAGGCTTCAAACATAAAGATATAAAACTGTAATTTTTTTCTGAAGAATCAACAACAAGTGGGACACAATCATGAAGTGAAACAAAATTTATTGGATATATCAAACTTTTTTAACAAATAAAAAACTGAAAAATTGGGAGTGCAAAATTATTCAGCCCCCTTAAGTTAATACTTTGTAGCGCCACCTTTTGCTGCGATTACAGCTGTAAGTCGCTTGGGGTATGTCTCTATCAGTTTTGCACATTGAGAGACCCATTCCTCCTTGCAAAACAGCTCGAGCTCAGTGAGGTTGGATGGAGAGCTTTTGTGAACAGCAGTTTTCAGTTCTTTCCACAGATTTTCGATTGGATTCAGGTCTGGACTTTGACTTGGCCATTCTAACACCTGGATATGTTTATTTGTGAACCATTCCATTGTAGATTTTACTTTATGTTTTGGATCATTGTCTTGTTGGAAGACAAATCTCCGTCCCAGTCTCAGGTCTTTTACAGACTCCATTAGGTTTTCTTCCAGAATGGTCCTGTATTTGGCTCCATCCATCTTCCCATCAATTTTAACCATCTTCCCTGTCCCTGCTGAAGAAAAGCAGGCCCAAACCATGATGCTGCCACCACCATGTTTGACAGTGAGGATGGTGTGTTCAGGGTGATGAGCTGTGTTGCTTTTACGCCAAACATATCGTTTTGCATTGTTGCCAAAAAGTTTGATTTTGGTTTCATCTGACCAGAGCACCTTCTTCCACATGTTTGGTGTGTCTCCCAGGTGGCTTGTGGCAAACTTTAAAGGACAATTTTTATGGATATCTTTTAATAAATGGCTTTCTTCTTGCCACTCTTCCATAAAGGCCAGATTTGTGCAGTATACGACTGATTGTTGTCCTATGGACAGAGTCTCCCACCTCAGCTGTAGATCTCTGCAGTTCATCCAGAGTGATCATGGGCCTCTTGGCTGCATCTCTGATCAGTCTTCTCCTTGTATGAGCTGAAAGTTTAGAGGGATGGCCAGGTCTTCATAGATTTGCAGTGGTCTGATACTCCTTCCATTTCAATATTATTGCTTGCACTAGGCTTTTTTAAACATGTGTGTTTGTTAGATTTTTATTTTTTCATAATAGATTAAAATGTATTTTTGTAGATTTAACATTCATGTATGATTGGTTAATCATTTGGCAGGTGGTTCTTAAAAATCATTGTTATACAATTTGTTTGAACTATTTTTTGGGTTTTTGAGTCAAAGCCAGGGTTTTTAACAATAATTTATTGGAATTTGTTACACCGGTGACTCCTCCACACTCTTGTTTCCAATGTATTTGTTGAGATTTTAAGGGTTTTTAGATATTTTTGTATATTTTCTTCCAGGTCTTTGGCTGCAGCCCCAAAAACACTGCAGTTTGTGCAGTCAAAACAGGCCTGTAGCTCTAGCTTAGTCAATCACTTAACAGTTTTAACTTAATGTTTGCCTATAGGATGGAAGGTGATGAAACATGCAGTGATCAGAGACCAAGGATTTATGGGGGAACAGAGTGATACACATTCTTTATTACAGTGTAGCAATGGTCCACTGTGTTTTTGTTCCTGGTTGAACACGTAATGCGTTGTCTGTATTTTGGAAGTTTGTGATCAGGATTGTGTTCTGTTAAAATCCCCAAGTATATTGAGGAAGCAGTCTGGGAAGATCTGCTCTATGCTTATTATCTGTTCAACCAGATGTTCTAATATCTCCCTGACACAGTCTTGAAATGTGGAATGTAAACACCAACAATAAAAAAGGAGGAAAATTCCCAAGGTAAAAGAAAAGGCTTGCAGTTTATGAAGGGAGACTCTGCGTAAGGAGTGCATATTTTCTTTAACACTGTGACATCTGTACACCAACCTCTGTTTATGTACAAATAGATGTCACCTCTCTTCGCTTTCCCTGATAGTTCCATTACACAGTCCACATGGTGGAGTTGAAAGCTTGTTAGATGTAGCACACTTTCCATGATAGGATTACCTAGCCAGAGTTAGAAATCTCCATTGTCTGTGCTTCACTTCCACCACTGGCATCTCCTGTGTCTCCACCAGGACACATATAGAGCTGCAGCTTCTCTAGTTAAGTTCTCTTTGATGTTCTCTTCATGTGAAAACAGAAAAAAAAAGTTTATGGGGTGAATTGTTGTATGTTTGTCAGCCCTTCTCTGGTGCACTCAAACAGAGAATGCATGTGTGGGAGTAACGTCATCGCAGCTCTGGCTAGTCACTGGGTATAGATGGAGGCCATCTTCAGCGATGACATTGCATTGCTGGAAGGCTTAGTTTTCAGGTAAGTTTCACATAATGTGCTAGCATGCGATGCATACTTGCATATTATACCTTTTGCCTTGCAGGCAAGGAAAAAAAAGCACAACTATCTAGCGATGTGCTGCAGCTCTCCCAGATCTCTCTCTCCACATTCGCTCTCACAGTAGTGGGAGACATTGGCTCCTGCTGCTGTCAATCACAGCCAGTGAGCCAATGAGAAGGGAGCTGGGGCGGGGCCAAACCACGCTCTGTGTGTGAATAGACATTGTCACAGGACATGTCTATTCACACACAGGAGTCACAGGAGTGAGCCTGCTCAAGTACCCCTAAAGCTAAAGGCTTGCTATTGGGGGGCACTCAGCAGGGAGGAACCAGAACCTTCAGTGGGGGACCCAAAAAGAAGAGGATCAGGGCAATGATTTTGCACAGAGCAGGTAAATATAACATGTTTGTTATTTAAAAAAAAAAATCCTTTAGAAACACTTTAAATGATAGCTTCAGTGATAAACTTGCCATTCACATTAATTCCCCTTTTTTTTCATGTTTGGAGAGTAATTGGTCACCCTCACAAGTCTAATGCTGGAGTATGCAGGGCAGTGTTCAGAGGTCAGTAGTTTAGAGGGCAAGTACAGGGGTCAGCCACTCGTAGAGCAGATTATAGGGGTCATCAGGGCAGAGGACACAGGGTCATCAGGGCAGAAGACACAGGGTCAGCAGGACAGAGGACAGGGGTCAGCAGAGCAGAGAATGGGGCTAGTAGGACAGAGAATGTGGGTAAGCAGGGCAAAGAACAGGGTTAGTAGAGCAGAGGACATAGATCAATATGCCAGAGGGCAGGGATCAGCAGTGCAGAGGACAAGGGTTAGTAGAGCAAAGATCAATAGTACCACAGAACAAAGGGTCACTGGAATGTAAGCAGAGGTCAGGTGTACATAAGTCACAGTGAAGCAGTCAGTGGTGTGTAACAAGCAGCTGGATTTTGGTATCTACAGCTTTGGCCATTAATAATTTCCTACTTTCGTGCTGCTGCCACTATAATGCAAAATACATTTAGATGTCTTGCAGATACACACATGTGCATTGTAGGCAGCAGCAGCCCTACATAGTAGAGCTGCCACACTAAGGACCTGTTATTACTGCCTGCTGCCACCTGGCACTGACCCCTGCTGTCTTTTCACCCATATCCAGCCTTCAGTTACCTGCATTGCAGCATGTGTACAACTAGACACTCCTGTGGCTTCCTGTGGCTTAGCACAGACACCCCATCTCTTACATTCTTGTCCAGCCCCACCTTGCCCCTTTCTTAGTACTTCCCTTTGTTCCGCTTTACATGTTGTAGATCACCAGAGATCAGAGAGGTGGCGCAGTCAGGAGCTAGTGGCATGTCAGTTCGCGATCTGCCTGTCAGATGGCCACGATCGATAAATAAATCACGATTGACTGGTTGCTGACCTCCACTTTAGAGTAATCAAACTGCTTATTCATTTTTTATTTAATCTTCCTAGGCTAGCAGTGCATAGACAGAAAACGTTACAAAAGTATTGAAACAATAGAGCTAAAACTTAAAGAAAAAGTAGTTATCCTGCTCCTGAGGTTGGACAGAAAATGTGAACGACCCCCCCCCCCCCACATAGCGATCTTAAAGTTTATACCTTGTTGATCAAACCGAGTTACTAGCCGCTCAGACTATCCAGTTGGGTGGAATGGTGTCACGGAACCATGAACCAGACGTACAACAACAGATAAGTGAAAATAAGAAGGCTTTATTGAAAATCAAGCTGTAAAGCAAAAGTCCAAACGGATGGCGAAACCGAGGCAGAGTCCTTGCGAAGCCAGAGGTCAGGAACCAGAAGGGTAGTCAGACGAAGCCGGGATCAGGAACCAGCAGGGTAGTCAGACGAAGCCAGGATCAGGAACCAGCAGGGTAGTCAGACGAAGCCAGGATCAGGAACCAGCAGGGAAGTCAGACGAAGCCAGGATCAGGAACCAGCAGGGTAGTCAGACGAAGCCAGGATCAGGGACCAGAAGCAGCAGCAGTCTTAGAAGCATGTGAACACAGGAGGACCAAGCAAGGAACTGAAGCCCCAGACCTCCTATATATATGAGCTAGGCATCCAGCTCCTCCCAGTGGGAAGGAGGAGCCGCAGGGTGGGAGGCTACAAGAAACCCAGAAACCAAGATGGCCGCCAGCACATGTCAAACGAAGGAGAACAGCAAGAAGGTAAGACCATGACAGTACCTCCCCCTCAAGGGCCCCTCCTCCACGGAGTAAAGAACGGTTTCTGAGGGAAGCGTGCGTGGAAGGCTCGGAGCAAGGCAGGAGCATGGACATCTGCAGAGGGAACCCAGGAACGCTCCTCTGGACCATAACCACGCCAATGAACCAAAAACTGCACCCAACCGCGGACCAGGCGTGAGTCCAGGATATTGCTCACCTCATACTCCTCACGATTGCCCACTTGGACCGGACGAGGCCGAGGAACCGAGGAAGTGAAACGATTACACACCAGTGGCTTCAACAGGGAGACATGAAACACGTTGGAGATCCGCTTGCCAGGAGGAAGCGCAAGGGCATAGGCTACCGGGTTTACCCTGCGAAGCACTCGGAAGGGACCAACAAAGCGAGGCGCCAGCTTGGGAGTGGGCACTCGAAGGTTGAGGTTGCGGGTGGACAACCATACACAGTCTCCGGCCTGGTAGGAAGGAGCAGGCGCTCGTCTGCGATCAGCCTGGAGTCTCTGGCGCTGCGCAGAGACCTCAAGGGACTTCTGGATCTGTACCCAAGAAGCACGTAGGACGGAAAGGTGATCCTCCACAGCCGGAATATCCTGGGGAGAGAATACCTCCGGTAACACGGCAGGTTGGAACCCATAATTGGCCATGAAGGGAGACGTCCCAGAGGAAGAGTTCACCGCCGTGTTCCTGGCAAACTCAGCCCAAGGCAGGAGGTCAACCCAATTGTCTTGGTGATCGGAGACATAGCAACGAAGGAATTGCTCCAAGGCCTGATTGGATCGTTCTGCGGCCCCATTGGACTGAGGGTGGTAGGCCGAGGAGAAGGAGAGATGAATCCCCAACTGGGAGCAAAAGGCGCGCCAGAACCTGGACACAAACTGACTCCCCCGATCCGACACAATCTCCTTGGGCAAACCGTGCAACCGGAAGACCTCCCTGGCAAAAATCGTGGCCAACTCCTGTGCAGAGGGTAACTTCTTGAGAGGAACACAGTGGCACATTTTGGAAAATCGATCCACAATCATGAGAATGACCGTATGGCCTCGGGATGCAGGGAGGTCCACAATGAAATCCATCCCCAGGTGTGACCATGGGCGCTCCCCGGTGGCTATGGGTTGCAGAAGGCCCAACGGAAGGTGCCGAGGGGACTTACTCTGGGCACAAACGGAGCATGCCGCTACATATGCGGTGATGTCGGAACGTAGGGAAGGCCACCAGAACAGACGTGAAACAGCCCAGGACAGCTGATTCTTTCCAGGATGCCCCGCGGTCTTGGAGTTATGGTAGGTTCGCAACAACCGAGTGCGCAACTCCTCAGGCACAAAACATCTGCCGTTGGGTCTCCCAGAGGGAGCACCAGATTGAGCCGCCAAAATCTGCTCACCCAGGGGAGAGGTCAGGCTGGTGCGAATGGCGGCCAGGATCTGATTCGGAGGTATGACCGAAGTCGGAATCGACTCCTCCCTGGACAGGTCGGAGTACTGCCGTGATAAGGCATCCGCCCTGATGTTCTTGGAACCGGGTAGGTAGGAGACCACGTAATTAAAACGTGACAAGAACAGAGCCCATCTGGCCTGACGTGGTGTCAATCTCTTGGCCTCAGAAAGGTAGGTCAGATTCTTGTGGTCCGTCAGGATGAGGACCGGAACCACCGAACCCTCGAGCAAGTGCCTCCATTCTTTAAGGGCCTGCACGATGGCCAATAACTCCCTGTCACCAATCTGATAGTTGCACTCCGCGGAAGACAGTTTCCGGGAGTAAAACCCACAAGGAAGCAGAGGACCCTCTGGTGTTCTACGCTGAGACAGAAGGGCGCCTACTCCCGTCTCAGACGCGTCCACCTCGAGGACAAAGGGCAACCCAGGGTTGGGATGCGACAGAATCGGAGCCGACACAAAGGCGGACTTTAGAGCCTCAAAAGCTCAGATGGCCTCGAGCGGCCAGACCTGGGAATTACTGTTCTTCCTGGTCAGATCCGTGAGAGGCTTGGCTAGCATGGAAAAGTCCCTGATGAACTTCCGATAAAAATTGGCGAAGCCCAAAAAGCGCTGCAGGGAGCGAAGACCACTGGGCTGGGGCCACTGTAAGACAGCCAAAACCTTCTCAGGATCCATGGAGAACCCCTCAGCGGAAATGATGTAACCTAAGAAGGTTACCTGGGATCGGTGAAATTCGCATTTCTCAAGCTTACCGAACAGCTTGTTCTCTCGTAACCGTTGCAACACTCGTCTGACATCCAGAATGTGGGTCTCCATGGATTCAGAATATACCAAGATGTCATCCAAATAGACCACCACACACTGCTGCAACAGGTCACGGAAAACATCGTTAATGAATTCCTGAAAGACTGCGGGCGCATTGCACAACCCAAAGGGCATAACCAAGGATTCATAATGACCGGTCCTGGTGTTAAACGCGGTCTTCCACTCATCGCCCGCCTTGATCCTTACGAGGTTATATGCCGCCCTCAGGTCGAGTTTGGTAAAGACCGTGGCCCCTTTAAGGCGATCGAACAGCTTGGAAATCAAGGGTATCGGGTAAGCGTTCTTGATCGTGATGCGATTGAGACCCCTGTAATCGATGCAAGGCCTCAACTCACCGCCCTTCTTTTTCACAAAGAAAAATCCAGCCCCTGCCGGGGACGAGGATTTGCGAATGTGTCCGTGTGAAAGCGCCTCCTTCACGTACTCCTCCATGGCCTCATTCTCCGCTACCGACAGTGGATAGACCTTGCCACGAGGAGGAACGGCACCAGGTTGTAACTCGATGGCACAATCGTATGGGCGGTGTGGAGGTAGGGCAACCGCGCGCACCTTATCGAATACATCCCGGTACTCCTCGTATTCAGGGGGCAACAGAGAGTCCGAGGAAGTACACAGCAACTTGACAGGCCCATGAATGCAACTAGCCCCACACTGCGGTGACCACGAGAGGATCTCGGCCAATCTCCAATCGAAAGTCGGATTATGCTTCTGGAGCCAGGGGTACCCCAAGACCACCGAGTAGTGTGGAGACGAAATAACCTGGAAGCAGACCGACTCTCTGTGAACGGCACCAATGGCTATCCCCACTGGAAGGGTCTCATGAGTCACGTGTGGCGGCAGAAGGGGTCTGCCGTCTATCGCCTCAAGAGCCAGTGGAGAACCTCGGGCCTGCAGAGGAATGGAATTGGCGGCAGCGAACACACTATCAATGAACAAACCACCAGCACCAGAGTCCTCCAACGCCTGGGTCGTCACTGAGCCCCCGACCCAGGAGAGGACAACAGTGATCAGTGGTTTGTCAACACGGGAAACCGGGGACGAGGAGACTCCACCCAAGATCTGCCCCCGACAGGATCTCAGGTGCGAGCGTTTCCCGGACGGTTCGGACATGCCAACCGAAAATGCCCACCGAGACCACAGTACATGCATCGACCCTCGCGTCTTCGGAGTACCCTCTCCCCCTCGGACAGGCGAGCAAAGCCCAGCTGCATGGGTTCACCCCCAGCCAAGTCATCCCCAGGAGGCGTGGGAGGAGAGGGAGGCACGGGTGGGACAGCAAAGGTAGGCGCCAATCTGTTAGGAGGCCTCCGCAGACTCTCCTTAAAGGAAGGTCTCTCCCTGAGTCTGGTGTCAATCAAAATCAAGAAAGAAATAAGAGACTCGAGCTCCACTGGTAGGTCCTTAGCTGCAACCTCATCCTTCAAGGCATCCGAGAGACCATGAGAGAAAGCAGCGACCAGAGCCTCATTATTCCAGCCCACCTCTGCTGCCAGGGTACGAAACTCAATGGCGTATTCAGCTACGGATCGTGAACCCTGTCTGATGGACATAAGGAGCTTCGCAGCAGAGGCAGCACGAGCCGGCACATCGAATACCCTCCGAAGAGAAGCAACAAAACCGGAAAACTCGGCAACCACCGGATTGTTGTTCTCCCATAAAGGGCTGGCCCAGACCAAGGCCTTGTCCGAGAGCAGCGAAATTAAGAAGCCCACCTTTGATCTCTCAGTAGGAAAGGCATGTGGCAGCAACTCGAAATAAATGCCCACCTGGTTAAGGAAACCTCGGCACTGAGTTGGCTCTCCCCCAAAGCGCTGTGGAAGGGGGGCAGAACCGGTCATACCCCGAAACACCGCAGGCGCAACAACAGGTGTCGGGGTAGACTCTGGCGCAACAACCGGAGCGGCAGTAGGAGCGGGCCCAGGAGCGACAACCGACCCCTCGGCAACGGGAGCGAAATGAGCCGTGCGTTCAAGCAGGGTTTGCAACGCCACGGCGAACCGACCCAACAGGTGATCCTGCTGATCAAGTCTGGCAACCAGCGTGGGTAGCGAGGATGGCCCTGTACCGTCAGAATTCATGGCTTGGTCCTAATGTCACGGAACCATGAACCAGACGTACAACAACAGATAAGTGAAAATAAGAAGGCTTTATTGAAAATCAAGCTGTAAAGCAAAAGTCCAAACGGATGGCGAAACCGAGGCAGAGTCCTTGCGAAGCCAGAGGTCAGGAACCAGAAGGGTAGTCAGACGAAGCCGGGATCAGGAACCAGCAGGGTAGTCAGACGAAGCCAGGATCAGGAACCAGCAGGGTAGTCAGACGAAGCCAGGATCAGGAACCAGCAGGGTAGTCAGACGAAGCCAGGATCAGGAACCAGCAGGGTAGTCAGACGAAGCCAGGATCAGGGACCAGAAGCAGCAGCAGTCTTAGAAGCATGTGAACACAGGAGGACCAAGCAAGGAACTGAAGCCACAGACCTCTATATATATGAGCTAGGCATCCAGCTCCTCCCAGTGGGAAGGAGGAGCCGCAGGGTGGGAGGCTACAAGAAACCCAGAAACCAAGATGGCCGCCAGCACATGTCAAACGAAGGAGAACAGCAAGAAGGTAAGACCATGACAAATGGGCTGGCTACTGCATGTTGCCTAATTGGCACAGGTAGGATTCTGGTAAGCACAATCTTCAAAAGTTCTGTGTCAAGTTATAAATTGTGGATCTGAAAGAAAGAGTAATGGTTCCAGCTGTTTATCTGCTATGCATAGACACCAACCACTGATAACAAAAATCAAAGTGATTGTAAACCTTTGTTTTTTTCCTAAAATAAAAAAGATCCTCCAATTACCTGCTCAGTGCAATGAGCAGCCCAATTACTCCTTTTCTGGGGTCCTCCTTCTGCACTATATACTCCTCCTCTCCTGAGTGTGCCTCCATAGCAAGCCACTTGCTATAGGGTCATATGTGTGCGCTTGCTCCCGAGCTGGGCTGTGTTCATCTATAGATACACAGTGTGGTTCGGCCATGCCCCTGCTCCATCCTTTAAGGATTTGATTGACAGTAGCAAGAACCAATTGCTGTCACTGCTATCAGTGCAGCCTGTGAGAGCAGGGAGAGGGGAGAGAACTGCAGCTGGGCACAGCTGTGGATTGATACAGGACTCAGGAAAGTGTTAGGGAGGGAGGGTGGGGGATTAGGCATGGAAGGCCTTTTACCTTCATCCAGAGAATGTATAAAGGTGAAAAACTTTTAGGCCTCATGTACACAGGGCAGTTAAATACCTCTACAGAACACTGGAAACTGACAGCTGAAGTGATAACCGACAGTGAAAAATGTCAGTTTTACAGCTTTTACATACTGAATTTATGCAAGTTTAGCAGAGGTTATGAGTAGGGTTGAGCGAACACCTAGATGTCCGTGTTCGACGGGTTCGGCCGAACTTTAAAAAAAAGTCCGGGTCCGTGTCCCGGACTTTTACCGAACTTTTCCCGGACACCGAACCCCATTGAAGTCAATGGGGACCCGAACTTTAAGGCACTAAAATGGCTCTAAAACACCAAAGGAAAGGGCTAGAGTGCTGCAAATGGCAGCAAAACGTAATTAAGAGCATGGCAAGTGCTCTGCAAACAAATGTGGATAGGGAAATAACTTAAAACAACAAAAAAAAACAGAAAAATAAAACAATGTTCTTCTTCATCTCTGAAGGACGAGGCCCATATGGAGTAGGAGGGAGGTTGAGGTGGTGGTGGATGTGGCGGTGACTAGACATATGCCGGTTTTCGGTAATTCAATATATCGCGGTATTGCATAGCCACGGTATTGTTATTGTGGCATTTTTAAAATACCGAGTTTCTCTGTCAAGTCTGCCTGACTTGTGAATTGATACATTTCAGTGAGCTGGATGACTCATTCACTCACTCAGCTAACACCTTTCAGCATTAAGTCTCCTAACTATAAACAAAAATGATTACATTTGTATCTTTTCCTTCCCTCTGCCAGGGAGAAAGGAAGTTTAACCTCTTAAAGACTGGATCTTTTTCTGACACTTGCTGTTTGCAAGTTAAAATCAGTTTTTTTTTTGCTAGAAAAGTACTTAGAACCCCCAAACATTTTATATATTTTTTTAGCAGAGACCCTACAGAATAAAATGGCGATTGTTGTAATATTTTATGTCACACTGTATTTGCGCAGCAGTCTTTCAAACGCAATGATTAGACTTTAATGAATAAAAAAAAAAAAAAAAACGTAACAGTAAAGTTATCCCAATTTTTTTTTTTTTTGTTACACAGAGAATCGTGAGAGAATCGTGATCTTTATTCCAAGCTAAAAAATCGTGATTCTCATTTTGGCCAGAATCGTGCAGCTCTAATAAATATATATATACACACACACACGCCTAGCAGCCCACATTACATTATTATATAGCCATCAAGCAGTGTCTGGCCTACCTGGTGATGACTGGTCCTGGCGCTCTGATCCGATGGCCTGGTCTTTAAAGGGGCAAATCCTTGCGATCCAGAAGTGGTTAAACCTGCAGGAGGACCGGTGTTTTTATCTATTAATGACTTTACTATTGCTTTAGGCCTGGTTCACATGTATGCGGGTTGGTGGTTCACATGTATGCGGGTTGGCGGTTCACATGTATGCGGGTTGGCGGCCCACATTTGCACAGGCATAGCAGCCCATTGATTTGAACGGGCTGCTATGCCCTCATTTTCCGCAGAAAAAAGGTGCATGCAGCATTTTTTTTAAATTCAGTGGCCTTGAAATCCATCCTGCTTTTGCACCATGCGACTAACCTGCAGTTCCTGCTCTGGCAAGCTTTCTGCATTTTTTGTATACGTGGGCACGGCATTTAAAAATAAACAGTTTGCGTGTGCAGCAACGGCAGGTAAGTCGCATGGTGCAAAAGAAGGATGGATTTCATGGCCACTGCATTTTTTTAAATTCTGCATGCACCTTTTTTCAGCTGAAAACGCAGGCATAGCAGCTCAAGCCCATTCACATCAATGGGCTGCTATGCCTGTGCAAATGTGGGCCCCCAACCCGCATACATGTGAACCAGGCCTAAAGCAATAGTAAAGTCATTAATAGATAAAAACACCGGTCCTCCTGCAGGTTTAACCAATTAATGACTTTACTATTGCTTTAGGCCTGGTTCACATGTATGCGGGTTGGGGGCCCACATTTGCACAGGCATAGCAGCCCATTGATGTGAATGGGCTTGAGCTGCTATGCCTGCGTTTTCAGCTGAAAAAAGGTGCATGCAGAATTTAAAAAAATGCAGTGGCCATGAAATCCATCCTTCTTTTGCACCATGCGACTTACCTGCCGTTGCTGCACACGCAAACTGTTTATTTTTAAATGCCGTGCCCACGTATACAAAAAATGCAGAAAGCTTGCCAGAGCAGGAACTGCAGGTTAGTCGCATGGTGCAAAAGCAGGATGGATTTCAAGGCCACTGAATTTTAAAAAAATGCTGCATGCACCTTTTTTCTGCGGAAAATGAGGGCATAGCAGCCCATTCAAATCAATGGGCTGCTATGCCTGTGCAAATGTGAACCACCAACCCGCATACATGTGAACCAGGCCTAAAGCAATAGTAAAGTAATTTATAAACAACACCTCCTTCAGGTTTAACCACTTCTTGACCACAAGGATTTGCCCTCTTAATGACCAGGCCATCGGATCGGAGCCGAGCGCCAGAACCAGTTATCACCAGTTAGGCCAGACACTGCTTGATGACCTATTTTAGGCCTGGTTCACAGAGTCTGTACTGACTGACTATATAATAATGTGCATAAGTGAACCAAAGCCCCTAAATTCAGCAATGAAATTGAAGTGAGGTGGAAATTTAATAATTTAAATTTAATAATAGAATACCGTGATAATACCGTATACCGTGGCAAAACCTTAATCAATTAATCGCAGCATGAAAATCTGATACCGTCACAAGCCTAGCGGTGACATAGGCGTGCGCACAGGGTGTGCTGGGTGTGCCTGGGCACACCCTAATCACCTAGGGCACATAGCATTGCCAGTGAGGAGATGGGAAAGATCTCCCTGGGACCTGCTCTGCTCTATTTCTCCTTGCCTACAGGTACATGGCCCCGATACATTACTCTCCCTGCTGGCAAACACATGCATGTGTATTTCAACTTTGGGGTGCACACCTTAATGCAATAGGCTGCGCACACCTATGGGCGGTGTAGGTGGAAGCGGCGGTGGAGGAGGACCAGGGCCGGATTAACAGCATCATGGGCTTGGTGCTGAGGATTTTGAAGGGCCTTAAGGGCCGTGCCTTGCCATGCACCCAGAGGAGGAAGGGTGCAGCCATGCATGCCTAATTCAACATGGGATGCTGTCTCTGAAGCCCATAAACACATCCATGCATCGCCAACTGTCCCTCCTTGTCCGGCCTTCACGCTGTGTGGGGAGGTTCTGAGGGTGCTGCCTGGGGAAGCGAGCATAGAAGCCAGACTTCTGTGTTTACAAGTGACAGAAGAGCGGTAACAGTGAATATGGCCAACCCGGGGCCTATATAAAAGGTAGGGGCCTGGAGCTGCAGCTCCAATAGCCCCTACATTAATCTGGCCCTGAGGAGGAGGACGAGGTAGCCAACACTGCTTCTTTTCAAAAATTTTAAATGAGGGTACACCCCAAAAGAGTGAGAAAGAGCAAAAATGGAACAATGGGTGGGTAAGGTCGGTATCCATTGCTATTCTGCATAAGGTACGGAAAAGTCCCGTGGGATCCATGCCTGGTTCATTTTAATGAACGTGAGCTTGTCCACATTGTCTCTGGACAGGCGGCTGCGCTTGTCTGTTATAACGCCCCCAGCCGTGCTAAATACC
This sequence comes from Pelophylax lessonae, assembly GCF_965119305.1. NCBI lineage: Eukaryota > Metazoa > Chordata > Amphibia > Anura > Ranidae > Pelophylax > Pelophylax lessonae. Next base: position 115,403,664 of record NC_138779.1, read on the forward strand.
CGTTCAGATAATACACTGGCTGCAGGGCACGCCAGCACCTCCAAGGCGTAAAGGGCAAGCTCAAGCCATGTGCCCAATTTGGAGACCCAGAAGTTGAAGGGGGCAGACCCGTCATTCACTACATGTAGGCGTGTGCACACATACTGCTCCACCATGTTGGTAAAATGCTGCCTCCTGCTAAGACGTTCCATCTGAGCTGCTGGTGCTGCTGTTTGTTGTGGCGTGCTGACAAAGCTTTTCCACATTTCGGCCATGCTAACCCTGCCTTCTGAGGTGCTGGCGGTGCCCTGGTTGCGTTGGCGACCTCCTCCTCCTCCTCCTCTGCCTTGTGCTTCCACTGTGGCCCCGCTGTCAGATGGGAATGCCAGCAGCATGGCGTCTACCAGCGTGCGCTTGTACTCGCGCATCTTGCGATCGCGCTCCAGTGAGTGAATTAAGGACGGTACGTTGTCCTTGTAACGGGGATCCAGCAGCGTGGCCACCCAGTAATCAGCACAAGTTAGAATGTGGGCAACTCGGCGGTCGTTGTGGAGACACTGCAGCATGTAATCGCTCATGTGTGCCAGGCTGCCCAGAGGCAACGAAAGGCTGTCCTCTGTGGGAGGTGTATCGTCCGTGTCCTCTGTATCCCCCCAGCCACGCACCAGTGATGGCCATGAGCTGGCCTGGGTGCCACCCTGCTGTGAACATGGTTCCATCTCCTCCTCCAGCTCCTCCTCCTCCTCATCCTCCTCATCCTCCAGAACTGTGCCCCTGCTGGACAATTGCGTCCCTGGCGTTTGCGTGTGCAGGAACCCACCCTCGGAGCCCCTTGCGAATGACTGCCCTGAAAGCCTTGGAAATGTTACCTCTTCATCCTCCTCCTCCTCCTCATCCTGTGCCACATCCTCTTCCATCATCGCCCGAATTGTTTTTTCAAGGAGGCATGGAAGTGGGATAGTTAAGCTGAGAACGGCGTCATTGCCACTGGCCATGTTGGTGGAGTACTCAAAACAGCGCAACAAGGCACACAGGTCTCGCATGGAGGCCCAGTTAAATTAAATAGCGGAATAGAAAATATGATCCAAAAAAAGTGTATGTATATCACACGTACACAACCACACTGGGCCCCAATTACTATTGTTTGTACCCCTAAAAGGCTAGATGAGGAGTAGGGGGAGTATGGAACAGGCAGCACCCTCAAACCTTCAGAAGTATGAGATGAACCCCAACAACTTGGAAAGGTGGATCTCTCTCACACGTACCAACACAGACTATCCCCCAATTTAACTGATCCCCAGAGGTTTTTGATTAAATAGCGGAATAGAAAATATGATCCCAAAAAAGTGTATGTATATCACACGTACACAACCAAACTAGGCCCCAATTACTATTGTTTGTACCCCTAAAAGGCTAGGAGTAGGGGGAGTATGGAACAGGCAGCACCCTCAAACCTTCAGAAGTATGAGATGAACCTCAACAACTTGGAAAGGTGGATCTCTCTCACACGTACCAACACAGACTATCCCCCAATTTAACTGATCCCCAAAGGTTTTTGATTAAATAGCGGAATAGAAAATATGATCCCAAAAAAGTGTATGTATATCACACGTACACAACCACACTGGGCCCCAATTACTATTGTTTGTACCCCTAAAAGGCTAGATGAGGAGTAGGGGGAGTATGGAACAGGCAGCACCCTCAAACCTTCAGAAGTATGAGATGAACCCCAACAACTTGGAAAGGTGGATCTCTCTCACACGTACCGACACAGACTATCCCGCAATTCAATTGATCCTCAAAGGTTTTTATTGAATAGCGGAGTAGGAAATATGATCAAAAAAAGTGTATGTATCTCGCACGTACACAACCACACTAGGCCCCAATTACTATTGTTTGTACCCCTAAAAGGCTAGATGTGGAGTAGGGGGGGTATGGAACAGGCAGCACCCTCAAACCTTCAGAAGTATGAGATGAACCCCAACAACTTGGAAAGGTGGATCTCTCTCACACGTACCGACACAGACTATCCCCCAATTTAACTGATCCCCAAAGGTTTTTGATTAAATAGCGGAATAGAAAATATGATCCCAAAAAAGTGTATGTATATCACACGTACACAACCACACTAGGCCCCAATTACTATTGTTTGTACCCCTAAAAGGCTAGATGAGGAGTAGGGGGAGTATGGAACAGGCAGCACCCTCAAACCTTCAGAAGTATGAGATGAACCCCAACAACTTGGAAAGGTGGATCTCTCTCACACGTACCAACACAGACTATCCCCCAATTTAACTGATCCCCAAAGGTTTTTGATTAAATAGCGGAATAGAAAATATGATCCAAAAAAAGTGTATGTATATCACACGTACACAACCACACTAGGCCCCAATTACTATTGTTTGTACCCCTAAAAGGCTAGGAGTAGGGGGAGTATGGAACAGGCAGCACCCTCAAACCTTCAGAAGTATGAGATGAACCCCAACAACTTGGAAAGGTGGATCTCTCTCACACGTACCAACACAGACTATCCCCCAATTTAACTGATCCCCAAAGGTTTTTGATTAAATAGCGGAATAGAAAATATGATCCCAAAAAAGTGTATGTATATCACACGTACACAACCACACTGGGCCCCAATTACTATTGTTTGTACCCCTAAAAGGCTAGATGAGGAGTAGGGGGAGTATGGAACAGGCAGCACCCTCAAACCTTCAGAAGTATGAGATGAACCCCAACAACTTGGAAAGGTGGATCTCTCTCACACGTACCAACACAGACTATCCCCCAATTTAACTGATCCCCAGAGGTTTTTGATTAAATAGCGGAATAGAAAATATGATCCCAAAAAAGTGTATGTATATCACACGTACACAACCACACTAGGCCCCAATTACTATTGTTTGTACCCCTAAAAGGCTAGGAGTAGGGGGAGTATGGAACAGGCAGCACCCTCAAACCTTCAGAAGTATGAGATGAACCCCAACAACTTGGAAAGGTGGATCTCTCTCACACGTACCAACACAGACTATCCCCCAATTTAACTGATCCCCAAAGGTTTTTGATTAAATAGCGGAATAGAAAATATGATCCAAAAAAAGTGTATGTATATCACACGTACACAACCACACTAGGCCCCAATTACTATTGTTTGTACCCCTAAAAGGCTAGGAGTAGGGGGAGTATGGAACAGGCAGCACCCTCAAACCTTCAGAAGTATGAGATGAACCCCAACAACTTGGAAAGGTGGATCTCTCTCACACGTACCAACACAGACTATCCCCCAATTTAACTGATCCCCAAAGGTTTTTGATTAAATAGCGGAATAGAAAATATGATCCCAAAAAAGTGTATGTATATCACACGTACACAACCACACTAGGCCCCAATTACTATTGTTTGTACCCCTAAAAGGCTAGGAGTAGGGGGAGTATGGAACAGGCAGCACCCTCAAACCTTCAGAAGTATGAGATGAACCCCAACAACTTGGAAAGGTGGATCTCTCTCACACGTACCAACACAGACTATCCCCCAATTTAACTGATCCCCAGAGGTTTTTGATTAAATAGCGGAATAGAAAATATGATCCCAAAAAAGTGTATGTATATCACACGTACACAACCACACTAGGCCCCAATTACTATTGTTTGTACCCCTAAAAGGCTAGGAGTAGGGGGAGTATGGAACAGGCAGCACCCTCAAACCTTCAGAAGTATGAGATGAACCCCAACAACTTGGAAAGGTGGATCTCTCTCACACGTACCAACACAGACTATCCCCCAATTTAACTGATCCCCAAAGGTTTTTGATTAAATAGCGGAATAGAAAATATGATCCAAAAAAAGTGTATGTATATCACACGTACACAACCACACTAGGCCCCAATTACTATTGTTTGTACCCCTAAAAGGCTAGGAGTAGGGGGAGTATGGAACAGGCAGCACCCTCAAACCTTCAGAAGTATGAGATGAACCCCAACAACTTGGAAAGGTGGATCTCTCTCACACGTACCAACACAGACTATCCCCCAATTTAACTGATCCCCAAAGGTTTTTGATTAAATAGCGGAATAGAAAATATGATCCCAAAAAAGTGTATGTATATCACACGTACACAACCACACTAGGCCCCAATTACTATTGTTTGTACCCCTAAAAGGCTAGGAGTAGGGGGAGTATGGAACAGGCAGCACCCTCAAACCTTCAGAAGTATGAGATGAACCCCAACAACTTGGAAAGGTGGATCTCTCTCACACGTACCAACACAGACTATCCCCCAATTTAACTGATCCCCAGAGGTTTTTGATTAAATAGCGGAATAGAAAATATGATCCCAAAAAAGTGTATGTATATCACACGTACACAACCACACTAGGCCCCAATTACTATTGTTTGTACCCCTAAAAGGCTAGGAGTAGGGGGAGTATGGAACAGGCAGCACCCTCAAACCTTCAGAAGTATGAGATGAACCTCAACAACTTGGAAAGGTGGATCTCTCTCACACGTACCAACACAGACTATCCCCCAATTTAACTGATCCCCAAAGGTTTTTGATTAAATAGCGGAATAGAAAATATGATCCCAAAAAAGTGTATGTATATCACACGTACACAACCACACTAGGCCCCAATTACTATTGTTTGTACCCCTAAAAGGCTAGGAGTAGGGGGAGTATGGAACAGGCAGCACCCTCAAACCTTCAGAAGTATGAGATGAACCCCAACAACTTGGAAAGGTGGATCTCTCTCACACGTACCAACACAGACTATCCCCCAATTTAACTGATCCCCAAAGGTTTTTGATTAAATAGCGGAATAGAAAATATGATCCCAAAAAAGTGTATGTATATCACACGTACACAACCACACTAGGCCCCAATTACTATTGTTTGTACCCCTAAAAGGCTAGATGAGGAGTAGGGGGAGTATGGAACAGGCAGCACCCTCAAACCTTCAGTATGAGATTGTGTTCACTGTACCCCACAAAGATTGAGTTCACTGCACCCCACAATGATTGTGTTCACTGCACCCCACAAAGATTGTGTTCACTGCACCTCACAAAGATTGTGTTCACTGTACCCCCCAAAGATTGTGTTCACTGCACCCCACAAAGATTCTGTTCACTGTACCCCACAAAGATTGTGTTCACTGCACCCCAAAAAGATTGTGTTCACTGCACCCCAAAAAGGATGTTGTTCACTGCACCCCAAAAAGGATGTTGTTCACTCCACCCCAAAAAGATTGTGTTCACTGCACCCCACAAAGATTGTGTTCACTGCACCCCAAAAAGATTGTGTTCACTGCACCCCAAAAATGATTTTGTTCACTGCACCCCAAAAAGGATTTTGTTCACTGCACCCCAAAAAGGATGTTGTTCACTCCACCCCAAAAAGATTGTGTTCACTGCACCCCAAAAAGATTGTGTTCACTGCACCCCACAAAGGATTTTGTTCACTGCACCCCAAAAAGATTGTGTTCACTGCACCCCAAAAAGGATGTTGTTCACTGCACCCCAAAAAGGATTTTGTTCACTGCACCCCAAAAAGATTGTGTTCACTGCACCCCACAAAGGATTTTGTTCACTGCACCCCACAAAGATTGTGTTCACTGCACACCAAAAAGGATTGTGTTCACTGCACCCCAAAAAGATTTTGTTCACTGCACCCCAAAAAGATTGTGTTCACTGCAGCCCAAAAAGATTGTGTTCACTGCAGCCCAAAAAGATTGTGTTCACTGCAGCCCAAAAAGATTGTGTTCACTGCAGCCCAAAAAGATTGTGTTCACTGCAGCCCAAAAAGATTGTGTTCACTGCAGCTCACACACAGAAAAATGGATGTGGATCACTGACACCTGCCTATCTCCAATCCCACACCACACAGCAATATCGATTGTAGTTTGTAGAACACAGTTTCCCTAAAATTCAGCAGACTCTGTCCCTAACAGGATTGAGAAGAGATCGTAGATCAGGATTGAGTGCAGACCCCACCCCCCACACAGCAATATCGATTGTAGTTTGTAGAAGACACTGACCCTATATAATTCAGCAGACTCTATCCCTAAAATGCCTACAACTCGCCCTGCCTAAACACTCCGACCTGTCCCTCAATTCTATCCGGACACAAATGGTTTTTTCCTGCCTATCTTTCCCTAATCAGCAGCCAGCACGTTGATGTGTGCTCTGTCCCTGAATCTAAGCAGCATAATGACGCCGCTGCGGCTGCCTCGAACTTATAAAGACTTGGTCACATGCTTCAGACGGCCAATCACAGCTACTGAGACATTTGCAGGCATGGCTGGGATGGCTTAAGGCACACCAGTTAAACGATTGTTGATTGGCTGTTGAAAGCCCGCCATGAAAAGAGCGCCAAAGCATGCAAAACCCGGAAATAAAACGACCGAACACGGATTTTTACCCGAACATACAGTAAAGTGTCCGTGTCCGTGTTCGGGTACAAAAAATCCAATTATTCGGTACGAACACGAATAATACAGTCCGTGTTCGCTCAACACTAGTTATGAGCATTTGAGGCAAGAAGTGTTTTTTTAAAGATAACATCAGGAGATGCCCCCAAATGCCCACAATGCATGAAAAACAAGTAAATTATTATCTATTTCAGCCATTCTGTGAGAGAAGAGAGGGCAACAACAGAGAGAGCGCTGTGCTTTAATTATGGATTCTCTCTGTCTCTCTCTCTCTCTCTGTCTTTTTGTCTCTCTCTCTCTCTATCTATCTCTGTGTCTCTGTCTATCTCCCTGTCTCTCCATGTCTCTCTCTGTATCTTGCTTTCTCTCTCTCTCTATGTATCTGTCTCTCACTGTCTCACTCTCCCTCTATCTCTCTCTCTCTCTATCTCTCTCTATCTCGCTCTCTCTCTCTCTCTCGCTGTCTCTCTCCCCCTTTCTCTCTCTGTCTATCTCTCTCTCCCACTGTTTCTCTCTCTGTGTCTTTCTGTGTGTGTGTCTCTCTCTCTCTCTCTCTCTCTCTCTCTGTCTCCCTCTCTGTCTGTCTCTGTCTCTCACTGTCTCTTTCTCTCTCTCTCTCTTCCTCTCTCGCTCTCTGTCTCTTTCCCTCTCTCTCTCTCTCTGTCTCCCTCCCTGTCTCTATCTCACCCTCTCTCTCTTTGCCTCTCTGTCTGCTCTCTCTCTCTGTCTCTCTCTCTCTCCCTCTCTCTCCCTCTCTCTCCCTCTCTCTCCATCTTTCTTTCTTTCTTTCTTTCTTTCTTTCTTTCTTTCTTTCTTTCTTTCTTTCTTTCTTTCTTTCTTTCTTTCTTTCTTTCTTTCTCTGTTCTCTGTCTGTCTGTCTCTCTCTCTCTCTGTGTCTGTCTCTCTCTGTCTGTTTCCCCCTCTCTCCCCCTTGCATGCAACAGCCTGTAATGAAAATTGTGTTTTTCCCATATTTTACATTTTCCCCTTTAGAACGCTTATAAACAAAAAAAACGCATACGCTTGGGTACAGCTTTTATACAGATTTACAAGCAGTTACAAGCATTTGGAGTAGAAATGCCAGTAAACTACAGTCCTGAACGCGATTTTTCTGCATTTAAAAAAAAAAAAACTAGACTAAACTCTACTGCCTCTAAACTACTTTAAACTACCGAGTGTACATGTACACATGAGATAACATAGAGGAGAGTTCGGGAGCTGCTGAAAAAACACCCAACTGCTCCTAAATGTCCGCAGCTGCAGTGTACATGAGGCCTTAGAGTATAGAACCACTTCTCTCCCATATGTTTCCATAACATTGGCACGTTTGATGTCTAACATTTCATCTCTGAGCAAAAAGGTTTTTGCAGGAAGTTTTATAATTATGTACTGTATGATATGGGAGTAATGAGTTATTACATGTTTCAGAATGTTGAAGATTGTAATACACACATTTGTCTCACAAGGTGAGGAAATTAGTGTGACCCTCTCCAGTGTTTACACATGTGGGTGAGTGCAGCGTGGTGTGGCAATAATAATTCACACACAGTCCAGGTGCAATTAGTAGAACTTGTATTGCAGCACAGGCAGAACTTGTATTGCAGAAAATGCAGCAATTGTATTGTAGTAAAGGCAAACTGCTTACAACAAACTGGGAGGGAGAAGGCCCAATCAGTAGCACTCACAAATACCAACAGCATGTAGAGAAGGAGGTATCAGCTGAACTGACAGCATCTGTCTGCATGGGCAAAATGCTGTCTTGCTGTCTCGTACCCAAAGATATCCAAGGCAATTGAGAGCCCTAAGATTTCCCTTCTCATCTGGAAATTCTCCCTGTTCTAATACTGTCCATGACAGACAAGGAACCTGTGCCTACACTACCCCCATGCAAATGCACGCCAAAATCTGGGGAGTAGGGACTTAAAAATACTCTGCTGACCCAAGATGGCCACCAAGGGTCACCTGGATGCAGCACAGCCAACCAAAATGCTTCCTCCAAAACCAGGAGACTACAGAGAAACCAAATTTCCCTTGACTTACTCTCCAGGCTGTAGGCACCACCTACAGTGGAGGAAGCAGACTGCACCTTCCTACACACAGACTGCTTAAAAATAAAAATAAATAAATACAGTTGTGCTCATAATTTTACATACCCTGGCAGAATTTATGATTTCTTGGACATTTTTCCGAGAATATGAATGATAACACAAAAACATTTATTTCACTCATGGTTATGTCTGGAATACACGGGCCAAATATCGCCCGATCATTCGACCACCGACTTATGAAAAAGTGTTCCTTGGTCGAAAACTTTGCCAACATACACAGGCCGAATATCCCCGGACGGTTTGACCGCCGACCATCGAAACAGTGCATGCGTGATGATGTTCTAAATATTTTAAATGAACGACCTTAACACCAACGTATAGAATATCGTTCGTTCGCAAACAAGACGACAGAATTTTTTGTTTTTTTCAAACTGGATTTTTCGTTCACAATATCTATATCGGTCACTGATGGCTGGGCATTAACTAGTAGAATATCGGCCGATACTTCGCTGAACGGAAATTTTCGGCCAATTTTCTTTTCGTGTATTCTGGCCATTAGTGTCTGGCTGAAGCCATTTATTATCAATCAACTGTGTTTACTCTTTTTAAATCATAATGACAACAGAAACTACCCAAATGACCCTGATCAAAAGATTACATACCCTGGTGATTTTGGCCTGGTAGCATGCACACAAGTTGACACAAAGGGGTTTGAATGGATTTTAAAGGTAACTATCCTCACCTGTGATCTGTTTGCTTGTAATTAGTGTGTGTGTATAAAAGGTCAATGAGTTTCTGAACTATTGACAGACCCTTGCATCTTTCATCCAGTGCTGCACTGACATTTCTGGATTCTGAATCATGGGGAAAGCAAAAGAATTATGGAATGATCTGCAGGAAAAGGTAGTTGAACTGTATAAAACAGGAAAGGGATATAAAAAGATATCCAAGGAATTGAGAATGCCAATCAGCAGCTTTCAAACTCTAATCAAGAAGTGGAAAATGAAGGGTTCTATTGAAACCAAACCACGATCAGGTAGACCAACTATAATTTCAGACACCACTGCCAGGAAAATTGTTCGGGATGCAAAGAAAACCCACAAATAACTTCAGGTGAAATACAGGACTCTGAAAACATGTGGTGTGGCTCTTTCAAGATGCACAATAAGGAGGCACTTGAAGAAAGATGGGCTGCATGGTCGAGTCACCAGAAGAAAGCCATTACTACGCAAATGCCACAAAGTATCCCGCTTACAATATACCAAACAGCACAGAGACAAGCCTCAAACCTTCTATCACAAAGTCATTTGGAGTGATGAGACCAAAATTGAGCTTTTTGGCCACAAACATAAAGGCTACCTTTGGAGAGGAGTCAACAAGCCCTATGATGAAAGGTACACCATTCCTACTGTGAAACACGGAGGTGGATTGTTGATGTTTTGTTGATGGTTGAGCTACAAAGGCACAGGAAATTTGGTCAGAATTGATGGCAAGATGAATGCAGTATGTTATCAAAAAATACTGGAGGAAAATTTGCATTCATCAGCCCGGAAGCTGCGCATGGGACGTACTTGGACATTCCAACATGACAATGATCCTAAAAAGTGAAAGGTTCTGGAGTGGCCACCTCAGTCTCCTGACCTCAATATCATTGAACCACTCTGGGGAGATCTCAAATGTGCAGTTCATGCAAGACAACCCAAGAATTTACAGGAACTGGAGGCTTTTTGTCATGAAGAATGGGCAACTTTACCATCTGAGAAGATAAAGAGCCTCATCCGCAAATACCTCAAAAGACTTCAAGCTGTCATTGATGTTAAAAGGAGGCAATACACGGTATTAAGGAATGGGGTATGTAAACTTTTGATCAGGGTCATTTGGGTAGTTTCTGTTGTCATTATGATTTAAAAAGAGTAAACACAGTTGATTGATAATAAATGGCTTCAGCCAGACACTAATGGCCAGAATACACGAAAAGAAAATTGGCCGAAAATTTCCGTTCAGCGAAGTATCGGCCGATATTCTACTCGTTAATGCCCAGCCATCAGTGACCGATATAGATATTGTGAACGAAAAATCCCGTTTGAAAAAAATAAAAAATTCTGTCGTCTCGTTTGCGAATGAACGATATTCTATACGTTGGTGTTAAGGTCGTTCATTTAAAATATGTAGAACATCATCACGCATGCACTGTTTCGATGGTCGGCGGTCAAACCATCCGGGGATATTCGGCCTGTGTATGTTGGCAACGTTTTCGACCAAGGAACACTTTTTCATAAGTCGGTGGTCGAATGATCGGGCGATATTTGGCCCGTGTATTCCAGCCATAACCATGAGTGAAATAAATGTTTTTGTGTTATCATTCATATTCTCGGAAAAATGTCCAAGAAATCATAAATTCTGCCAGGGTATGTAAACTTATGAGCACAACTGTATAACCATTTTTTGTTCTATCCAAGATTTTAAAAAGTTTTGCTTCAGATATGCTATAAGGAAAGGAGCTGTCTTGTTACTGGAATTCATATTATACTACCCCTTTATCCACCTTCTGAAACAATTAGGAATTATTTTCAGAACTTTGATCATTTCTGTCAAATTTACATATTTTACTCCTTTAGACCTATTTAGTAAAAACCTGACAACAAACCACATTGGAAAATTAAAAAAATATGTAAACTCCAACTGAACTTTTCATATTTGCTTCCTTTGGTCTGCTAAATATATCACCGAATGAATTTTATTATATTTTAGTTACCATATTTTTCGGCGTATAACACACACTTTTTCCTCCTAAAAAATGGAGGAAAAAGCAATAGTGCGTGTTATACACCGATATTAAAAAAAAAGGCCAGGAAGCAGCGCAGAGAGCAGAAGGGGGCAGGCTGGGCCGAGGAGAAGGAAGGACAAACTGTCATAGGAAGTATCGCCTCCTCTGCCGAGACTTGTGATTTCTATCATAGGCGGGACTTCCGATGACAACGAGCGCTTGTTCTCCCTTCTCCTCGGCCCGGCCTGCCCCCTTCTGCTCTCGCCGCTGCTTCCTGGTCTTTGTAAAAACTGATTCGGATAGTGTCAATGGCGCTTGCAAGACTGCATTGCTGGAGACTGCGCTGGCGAGGTTGCATTGCTGGAGACTGCTGATGAGGCTGCATTGCTGGAGACTGCATTGCTGGACACTGCTTATGAGGCTGCATTGCTGGACACTGCTTATGAGGCTGCATTGCTGGAGACTGCTGATGAGGCTGCACTGCTGGACACTGCTGATGAGGCTGCATTGTTGGACACTGCTGATGAGGCTGCATTCATGGGCACTGGTGAGATGTTATTTGATTTAAAAAAATGCTCTGAGTTCAAAGCTGTTTATTTTAAATTTACTAAGCGTTTTTCCTGAAATTTCTCTCCTAATATTGAGGTGCGTGTTATACATTGGCGTGTGTTATACGCCGATAAATACGGTATATGTTAAAACAAAATAACCATTGATCCTGTCAGAAATCTGTTAAATTGATAACTTGAGCTCTCTATCTTTGCTTCCTTGTTATTGGTTTGAATTATTCCTACCTTCCTGAACTAAAGAGCAACCCCCATATGTTATGGAGATAAAGAGAGCAGAAGCTAGAAGTTTTTCAGAGCTAAAACATTTTGGGGAGATTTACTTAAGCCGTTGCATATAGTGCACTGAGAAATTGTTTAAAATAAAGGTGATAAAAAGCCAGAAAAAACGAATGCAACCACCACATCTAAAGACTGGCAAGCTTTAAAATATTAAATGTTTGTTCTTGGTTTTGGATATGTTTTAATATTGCAAGTATCAGGAAATAATAATCATTTATGAGTGCTTGTGGATTTCAGAATCAAGTAGGTTGAGTGTGAGCAGGTTAATTTGCTAAATGCTGGCAAATTACTCTGTAATTATTTAGCCATTACATAGCAAGAACTTGTACTTATCTATTCAGCTCAAAAGGCAAAAACAGCAGGGACAGCCAAGATTCTTGCACTTGAGAAGTGTTACTATAATTAAAACCAATTTAACATTTTTTAATTAAATACCATCAGTGGCATCCTATTTAAATTTGGTCAGGCAAAATTGCTGTAAATTACTGCACGGATAAAAGGCATTTTCCAAATTAGCCCTCTAAGATTCTGGGCATACGCTGGAGGAGATTTGGCTGGCTAGAGGAGATTACACTGGCTCTCTTGGAACATTGGCGTTGACTTACTAAAGGAAAATAGACTGTGCACTCTGCAAGTGCAGTTGCTCCAGAGCTTAGTAAACGAGCAAAAATTCTGCTGACTTCCATCATCCAATCATGTGCAAACAAAATGCTGTTTTTTTTTTTCCTTGCACGTGATTGGGTATGTGACGGTACTCACCGTCACTGGGAGTGAACGACAGATACTTTATGGTTTGGATAACTTCAAATGGGAGAGTAATATTTATCAACAATATCTCTCAAGAAATATGTGAGGACTATTCCTGTTTGATTCTGAACATGTTCATTGAAAGAGCTAATCACATTGGCTTCTGTTCCATGTCCTTCAATGTCAGAAACAGGCTTTCCCTATTGTTTGTGTATTGAGATAATGAGTATTGTATTTTAGTAGCTTGAGGAAGGATCGTCAGCTAGTTAATTGGCTCAGGTTGATTGAATCACTGTCATCTGTTAGTTGCTGAGTGGAAATAGTATACTGTTTGTATTGGTTGTTCTTTAGATATGTTAATTCTATTTCTGTATACAATTTCGTCTGCAAATGATAATGTAATCAGGCAACCCCTGACCTGTGTGTAGTAACCAGATCAGGAGGGGGAGGTCCATGCTGTATATAAATGATGTGTGACTGTTCAATAAACAGAGGATTCCAGTACAAGCTAAGTTGTCAGCTAGCTTTGTATGTAGGGTGGCTGGGAAAATCTGGTATCTATGTTTGTGACTGTAGGAAGCTGTATACTGATGGAAGTCCACAAGTAGTGTGGGTTGAGGTTCCGTTACAGGGTACTCTTTGCAAAGTGAATTTACTAAGCTCTTAAGCAACTGCACTTGCAGAGGGCAACTGCTCTTCTCTGGTGCACAGTCCATTTGCCTTTAGTAAATCAACCCCATTGTCCAAATAAGTTTATGAACATTTCAAAGAACAAGAGAACCACTCATATAATATCAACATATTCTAACGTACAATTGCATTTAAACGGGTATATTTTCTATCTTAACATTAGTATAATTTCTAATATTATTGACTCATAGGAATTAACTATACTTTCACCAATTAGGTGAGTATCAGAAAGTTCAAGTACATTCATTAAACAGCAAGCAGTAGTGTCTTGAATAACATGCAGTCATCCTAAAGCTTTCCTTTTTTTTGCACAAGTTCTTGGCCATTCTAAATCAGGGGCCCTCCAATATGCAGATCTTGACTTCTGATGAGAAATCAGAGGTCTGACTCTACTTTGCACCTCCCTCAGCTCCTTAATGGACACTTAGGGGTTCATTTGCTAAAGCCAGATGTTCCCTTTGCAAGGGAGTTTTCACTTTGCCATGACATTTTCCCTTAACTTAGTGAATGTGGTGAAGCTCTGCTGACTTCTGTCTTCCAATCATAGTCAATCAAGCAAAAATATTGTTTTTGTATTTTCTTCGCATGTGAATGTATATTCTTTGCTTTGTGGATGTTTTACCACATTTACTAAACTAAGGGAAATTTTCTTGCATGTGACCATCCTATTTGTCTTTAATAAATCAACACATGTTAGCTCTGAATAATCAATTACAAGTTGCAGAAAGTGGGACAAATAGGTTCAGTTCTCTGGTGTTCTAAAGTGAGATACTGCTCTGTCAATTTTTTTTGCCTGGATGTTTCAAAAGCCTGCAGTAAAATCAATTTATACATTTAAGGTATTACCTAAAGAGACACCCATTCAGGGCAAGGTGATTCATTATGTAAAGGGCCCCCCAAACCACTTACTTATCTTGCAGGTGCTCCTGTGCTGCTCCTTCCGCTACCTCAACTTAAAGTGTTACTAAACCCACAACAGTAAAATCAGTGTGTATATGCAGTAAAACATGCTTGTTATACTCCCTGTAGAACCTAAGAGGTCAATCCTCTGCATTGTGTAAAAATGCTTGATCTTGTATGCACAGATCCTCCTCTTCTTCCACTGACTCCAAAACATGTCTGGATAAGAACAAGCCTTTGGTGTCAGGCTGCACATGCTCAGTTTGGTGTGTATTTCTAAAGAGTTTTTTTGTTTCTTGGAAGAGTGCATGGGATCAGCACAAGGCCAATCAGCACTGCCCAGACATGTCCAGGCAGAGGGTCTGCAGCCCTGCAGCCTCATAGGACAGCTCAGTGCAGTAAGAAAATCCCTCCTACAAGCTTCACCAGGAACATATAGAAGTCACAAGACTGCTATATACTGCTGATAAGAAAAGGTATTTAGCAGTTTATATTTACTAAAATAATTGCATTCCCATGTTCTGTGTACTGTGGGAGACCAGATATAGTTAATGCAGGGTCCAGGGTTTAGTAACAATTTAAGAAAAACACAGTACTTCCAGGTATGAGGGAGCATGTGTCCCCCTCCAGTGTACAGGTCTAGCAATAAAATGAAATGAAACATGAAAGAGGAAGTACTGAAATACAAGGCCATGACATCACTGCTCTCCTAGGTGTCCAGAACCAACTAACAGTGAGGATTCTGATTCTGCCTGGAGGTCGGAGCACCAGGGGTTGGTTGCTAAAGTGATGATCAGTGACTTGGGGGAGCCCCCTTACATAGACCCTGTTACTTTTCCCTGAATTGGCAAAGTGAGAGTGTCTTTTTAACTATATACAAAATAATATTCCTTCTTCTGTTGATGACACTCTGCCATTCGGTATTTCTGGTCTTGTTCAGCAACATTCTTCACATTTTCTTTTCAGCTTCGGCAACTGGATTGCTACATTCATTTCAAATGTGAAATAAAAATGATATTTTTTGATTTGTAAGAAAAGTTATTGGACATACATCAAAAGTAAATGACTCAGAGACAAAAGGCAAAGTATTTATCACACCCACAAAAATTATATTCTGTATTTGAGACAGCAAAGGAGAAAAAGCAGCATATTTTTCCTACAAATACTTATATAATAGATTGTAACAGGTTTTGCTTTTTCTTACTGTATGTGTCTTGCTGTGTTTTCCAGTTGACAAATGTGGTATTATAGAGGTAGCAATAACTGCAGCTAGCAGGCCATCATTAATGTTTCACTCTAAATGGGTTCTTGTTCTGCGACAACTGACACTAAACAATATCCATGGCACTAAGATCTATTTATCCAGCCTTGCATTTTCCTCGCCGATCTTGCTGCTGAAACCGTCTCAGTTTGTGTGCCCAAACATCACGCCAAGGCAGTGACAGGCTGTTCTTATCCAGTACCAGACGAGCAGGATCTGGAGATTCCTCATCATTACCGATGATCAAATAAGACTTGCCTACTAGAACCCGGAGGCAGTCACATGCCAAATCTTGATCTGGAACCCATATTGGTTGATCACCACGTCTGATAGGAACCCTCCGCTGTCTATATACTGTAAGTACGTTAGCTGTAAATTGCCACCATTCTCCAGATTTCTCCATAGACAGTAGCTGGGCCCGGAGAACTGTAAAAAATAAGGTAGACATAGTATCATCTCATGTTTTGAAATATTATGCTGGTAGAATGCTTGCTAAACTGGTATTTGTTGTGTAACAAAAGATTTCCAGAAATAGTGACTGTTACAGGTCTATGCCAACACAGGGCACAAACATCACTGTCTTTACTTCTTGCTGCACTATTTAAGCATCTTCTTTATTTATTCATTACAGGTACTTGAATAGCGCTGTCAATTTACGCAGCTCTTTACATATTTATTATACATTCACATCAGTCCCTGCCCTCAAGGAGCTTACAATCTAAGGTCCCTAAGGCCCCTTTCACACTGTCCGCTCTGTCAGCGGACTCCATTTTTCTCAGCGGGGATCGATCTGTGTGCGGAGACTGAGCTGTCAGGTCCCCGCTGTCCTCTATGGGGGAATCGGATGAGAACGGACCGCCTGTCCGTTCTCATCCGATGCGATCCGCTGGTAGGATGGAAAAAAGGGTTTCCATCCATCCGGATTTGACAGACAGGATCCGATGTCAGCGGACATGTCTCCGCTGACATCTGCTGCCCCATAGAGATGCATGGGGCATCCATTCAGATCCGCCTGAAAAACTGACAGCTGGATCTGAATGGTCCGCATGTGTGAAAGGGGCCTTACTCACATTCATACATATACATACTAGGACCAATTTGGACAGGAGCCAATTAACCTACCAGCATGACTTTGGAGTGTGGGAGGAAACTCACTAACATGTTTGTTTCTCACTAATTACTCGATTTTAAAAGTTATACTGGCTTTATATTGCAGCAGACACAAAAAATGCTGAACTCACGCAGGCAAAGGGAGATTATGCAAAGTCCAGTAGTGGCGTGTTTAGGATTCAAACCAGCAATCCTACTGCTGTTTGGCCGAAGTGCTAACGACTTAGTCACTGTGCTGCCCCAAAATATCATCTTGATATTTTGTTAGCTAAAAAAGGCTTTCATACTCAACAAGTTTGTTCTGATGAGTGATTATCAACATATATGTATGTTTATTACAACACCTTTCATGTATGACAATGTCAGGACTGTTATAAAGAACTCCTATGACACAGTCATAAATAGAGTATCATATGGTACTACAGGCCATTTCATCTGATCAGTGCCACAACAAAAGCTTTTGGCTGCCATCCTGGAGCCACTGTCTCAAGCAAATTTAATATGTTGAACACTATTGACCTGGGTATTACACTGGTAATGGAACCACTACTCTACTTTTACCAACTATCACACAAATCGATAAAGAAATAATTGTAATACGTTTTTTCACAGCCCATGAAATGCCATTTCTTATACCCACACTTTGCAAATTAAAGCTTACGAAACAATAATGTAAAAGCTAAGTGTTGGAAAGACTGCTAAAGCTTTACATTTACCATTTATAACATTACTTCTAAAAAGCTAAAATTCATACTATTTATAACATATAACATAAAAACAATCTTCAAAACGATTGGATTACTTGTGAAAATGTAAGACCTTATGACTGAGCATGTCTAAGTTTAAAAACTCTCAGTAAACAACATACCATGTTAAACATAAAAACAAAAGTGATTACAGTAACAAAAAAAAGTGCGTACAACATTATAAACTATTTAAAAAATTTTATTCAAGAACCAGCAAAAATCTTTAACCACTTGCCAACCGCCCACCTCAGTTTTACTGTGGCTGGCTGGCTCGGGTGTGGAAAGCGCCGTAGGGGTACGTCGGTTGCAAGAGTAGTGCTGATTGGTGAGCACGTGCCGCCGGTGGCGTGCTCCCACCCCCACTAGGCAGCGGGGATGCCGATCCATGGGACCAGCAGCTGCTATTGCCGCCAAGCACCCGCGATCGCTCCCCGCTGAGAGAGAAGGACGGTCAGCTGTTTTAAACAAAGCCGACTGTTCTTCTCTCTGAAATTACCACAGAGCGCCTGTGATCCTTCTATATAGAATCACATGTCTCTATGATCATTTCACAAGTCCCTCTCCCATACAGTTAGAAAACACACCCCTAGGCTCACAATAAACCCTTTGATCACCCCTAGGTTAACCCCTTCCCTGCCAGTGTCATTATTACAGTAGCCGTGCATATTATTAGTACTGATTACTGTAGTAATGTTACTGGTCCCCCCAAAAGTGTCAACAAATGTCCGTTAGGGGTCCGATCTCTCCGCCGCAATGTCACAGTCCCGCTAAAAATTACAGATCGTCGCCATTACTAATAAAAATGTTGTAGATGCGATAACTTTTGCGCAAACCAATCAAAATACGCGTATTGCAAATTTTTTTTAACCAGGAATATATAGCAGAATACAAATTGGCCTAAAAGGATGAAAAATTTAGATTTTTAAATTTTTTTTGTGGGAATGTTATATAGCAGAATGTGAAAAATGTATATATTTTTTTTTTCAGAATTTTTACTCTTTTTTTGTTTATAGCGCAAAAAATAAAATTTGCATAGGTGATCAAATACCACCAAAAAAAGCTCTATTTGTGGGGAAAAAAGGACATCAATTTTACTTTGGTGCAGCATCGCATGACCACACAATTTTCCGTTAAATTAAGGCAGTGCCGAATCGCAAACAATCGCCTGGTCATTAAGGGGGCAAATCCTTCTAGTCAGAATTGGTTAAAGATTAAGTTCAGCAAAGTGTGCAAAAAAAGCCAATTCCACCATCAGATATAACTTGTCTGCAAACCTATCAGTGAGTGATCACACACGTTACGAAATAGACTCACCAAACTCTTGTGCTACAACAGGTTTAACAAATACAGTATGGTCTTTTAAGCTGAAAATTACACCCTCTGCAAGCTCCAGGTCAGTGCCTTTTCACAAATGTGTCCTATGCCCAGTAATAGTTGTCGCTGCAGGCTGTACCAAATAAAACTCACAAAAGCAAACCAAAAATAGGCTCCCTCTGCTGGATAGGTGCTCAATGGCACTGAGAGCAAGCATAAGAGTCTTGTAAAGGCATACAAAGCAGCTGCAGCACAGTGTCTTTATAATGGCCCCATTTCTAGGGGCCACCTGGCTACATACATTTTGACACCTTTATATCTATAGGGTAAAATGTCTTTACTATACCCAAGCAAAATATGATGCTTGCTAACCTCAAAAACCAAAAAGGCACCTGTGAAGACTTGAAAATGAAAGCATTCATTTGGATTTAATTGATGTATTAGTTGAATATGAAGAAACAATTTCCTCACTAATTACTCTATGTTAAAGGTTATACTTGCTTTATATTGCAGCAAACACATAAAATGCTGAACATAAAATGCATGAAAAAATCCAGAAGACTGAATGTTTTGGTAGTTACGGTATACCTTCAACAAATGAAGCTGTCTTTTTTTGAATCAAGGGGAAATGCGGCCGTGGCTATCTACCAGCAGGATAATGATGACTTTAATCAAAATCAGATATTTTTCTCGCTTCCTTAGATTAAATCAGGGCAGTGTAGAAATTGTAAAACTTTTCAGACTTGATTACACAAAAAAACTGCTTATGATAATGATTCCTTCCTGCAGTATTAAAATATGTCTAAAGTAATTTGTTTTCTTATTTTAGGTAGAATATGGAAGTGTTAAAGCCCTTAACAGTTTTGTATTGCTATCTGCATCCAAATTAGGAAGATTTACACTCTAAAGCTTTGTTTTTACATACAGTACACTTTAGCCAGTAATCCTTTATTTATTGTTAATCCCTTAATGGCAAGATTATAGCCGGAAATACTCAGATCAATTGGATTGCATTAATTGAGTCACGTATACCCATTCGTTTTTCATTGGACCCTGGAGATAATTGTTTTTTAACATAAAAAATCTAGTAGCCTGGCCATGGAAAGGCAAATCTAATTTACCTGCTCTCAAAGAGTTTTGATTAGGAGTTAAACTCCCAATTTGTGTAAGTATTATATAAGATGATAGTTTATCTAAGAGCTTTTCCATTATGCATTTTTACACATACTGAATATTGCTACTGATGCTTGTTGTATAAGTCATATCCAGGACTAGAAAAATGAAGGACATAGGAGCCCTGGCTATTCAAGTTTACTAGCAAGAATAATAGCTTATATAATTGCAATGAAATAGGTTTTCCACTCTTCAAAAAGTTGAAAATCCCTTTGGTGCCAATGCACTCAAATCTTTTCCAAACAAGAAATTTGATGCAGCTCCTCTCTCGGTATTCCAGTGGGATATCATTACTTAACTAGTGGTGGATTCCTATGAACTAAGGTCCGAGTTGTTTCCTGTTATCCTGCACTCCTACAGAGGAATGGTTTTAGAACTATTTATTAAAATATATGTTTAACTTATGCCAATGTAATTTTACAATTATAATTGTCTTACAATATCTTTAACAGTCTTCTAAGACAGCAAGCTTGAGGGCTCTGCAGTATTATTCTGAATGTATACATACACCTTGGGTGGCTGCACACACTTAACCTGTGACCTCTTGCCTTTAATTTGAGCTGTTGCTCTGTTGCTTATCATTTGTTTGAAGACTGTTTAGTTTTATTGGCCATGACATAAAGACGATCAATCACAGAGACTTCTTTTCTTTTCCTCTCATTCTCTTACCACTGACTAGGGCTTAAGGGCCCCTTCTCCCTTTCTTTACAGGGTGCTTGCCCTGGAACTCACTGTGTTTTTAATGCACAATAGGCCACCCCGAAAGATGTTTAACCCTTCATCAGAATACGTGTGCATTATACATGTTACAATAGTTTTGAAAAGATAAAAAGGTACTCAACAATTTTTTTTTTTGCAGGTGAAGACTCCTGTACATAACATTTATTTATGATGTATGTCTATAAATAATTGCTGCAGTCATCTTAAATCTAGTCTCCAGTCTA
This sequence comes from Pelophylax lessonae, assembly GCF_965119305.1. NCBI lineage: Eukaryota > Metazoa > Chordata > Amphibia > Anura > Ranidae > Pelophylax > Pelophylax lessonae. The sequence continues at coordinate 115,424,612 of NC_138779.1, forward strand.
GCCTTCTGTTTTTACTCTTCTTTGCCCTCACTTCTTTAAAAGAAGCAAGTGGAAATCAGCTTAACTTGATAATTCCCTTTGTGCTGGTAAAAACATTCTTCTTACGCAGCGGGGCTTGGACCCGATAGTTCTATCTCATCTCTCGCTTTCAGTGCTCACTTTCCTTCCCAGCCTAACATTGCCATTTTCTCTGAAGCCATGGCTTTAACTAATCCCATGAAATGATGATCCTTCAGTCATCTTATCCCAGCTGTGCCCGTGGGATCAAGAAAAGGACCTGCTGGGAGGAAAGTGACCCAAAGCAAGCAGGGAGTAAAATAAAAGCCATGGAATTCAGTGTTTCAGTCCTACTAATTAATCTATTTGCATCTAAAAGGTCCTTCAAACTGGAGGTCTATCACATCTCATTTACTGACCATGGTAAAAAAAAAAAAAAAAAAAAAAAAAGCACAGCATGGCTATGCTGATAAAATGGAACCTTACTCTTGCTTTTTACCAGCTCTGTTCAATTATTGTAATGAGAAATGCTCAATGGTGGGTGACAATTAAAGCAAGGTTGAAATTTTTATAAAGAAAAAACAATGCAGGAAAATGAATAAAAACAAGGGGAAGTTTGCGACTTTAAATGAAACCGCGGGTGCAATCAAAGGGAATTGGATAAATAGGTAATATGCAGGAAAATGTTCAGGAAAAGCAGGTTCAATCATTTGATGTGTATTTATATGTAGCGCACAAACATCATAACTGCACTTTGCTTTGTGACACTGTTTAAGTGCAGCAGGGAGCCAGAATTGCACCTCCCCACTGTACATAACAGAACAGCTCAGAGGAGCATAGAGCAGGGGCGTAACTACAGGGGTTGCAGGGGTTGCAACTGCAACCAGGCCCCATGCTCCAGGAAGAAGAGCCCCAGGCTTGAAGGAAAGGGCCCAGACCAGGGGTCCGGGGGACCCTTCATGGTTTCTTGCACCGGGGCCCTGAAGGTTCTAGTTACACCACTGGCTTAGAGAACTCTTAAAATCGAGGAAAAGATAGAACTTTTTTGGGACTATTAAAAGAACTGTACCTGGATTTCTGCTTTAAGTTGCCTTGTATCCCCAGATAATTGTATTATGAGATCTGTAAAACTATATGATGATGAATAACTAATGTGGCAGTATTGATTTGTATCAAAAACAGCAAAATTTAAAAAGATTTAGTAACTGGGTGGGCACTGAAGATATAGAGTGCAAGTAATTGTACATACATGTGGCAGAATCCAAAACCTTGCAGGAAAGGGTGGGCATGCTTCTATACTAACAAAAAGAAGCTCTACCTAAAACAGGGATGCCCCATGCACCTCTACTTTATCAATTTTCTGTCTCAAGCAAGCTTGGAACAATGGAGCAATAAGGAAAAAATTTAATAAAATAGATTTTTGCTTTGCTTATGTGATTAAATGTGATTAGAATGATTTTGAAATTCATTGCTGATGTGAACTGTTGGTTTTACATGCCTTTTTAACACAGTTACCATAAATTTTAAGTTTGAAACTTGCTGAGTGGAAGGATGTAATCAAATTCTGTAGAACCGATAAATTCAGGTTTAGTTCACCTTAAAACAGTAAATCAGTGAATAATGCCTCGTACACACGTACCGATCGTCGGCCGACCGATCGGCCGTCTTTTGTCCAGGGCTGTCCTGTCCGCTGAAAAGTGAAAAAGACTGCACACTAATTTTGTCGGCCAACAACAGCCGACTGCAGAAGTGATGTCATGTGATGGTTAACTTTCCTTGTCTTTTTTCTTTTCTGAGCATGCCCAGTCTTGCAAATCTGCTGTCTGTCGGCCGAAATCTGTACTGACTGGCGAACAATCGGCCGTTCTGGTGTTGGCCAACAAAAATTTTAATGCTTGCACGACAGATTCTGTTCGGCCGAAAATGCGCTGTCGGCTGTCGGAAGCATCATACTAACAAGCCTACAATCGGCCGATCGGTCGTCGGTCGAATATTTACGGCCGACAATCGGTACGTGTGTACGGGGCATTGGATGAACCTTTTAGGCCTCATGCACACCGGACGTTTTTACAGCTGCTGTTTTTGGCGTCAGACATTTTTTTCCACAGCCAGTAAACTCCCCGGCATGTTATCCTATGTGTCCATGCACACATAGGCTGTTATTAGCAATTTTTGGCAATTGCGTTTTCTGGCTGGAAAAAAAACAGAACTAGCGGGTTATAGGAGGTGTTTTTCAGCTGTAAAAACGCTCTAACTCTGATAAAAGCTGAAAAACACCAAACAATGCTGACAAATGCTGCTATTCTGCGTTTATCAATGTTTTTGAGCCATAAGCTTTTGTGGGAGTATAGTTTTGTTATAAAAAAAAGCTAATAATTGCTACAGCTGAAAAAAAGCTAAAAACAGCTGAAAAACGCTACTGCAAAAAAGCTGAAAAACTCATTCTACAGCTACAGCTTTCTATTGATGTTCTAGTGTGCATGAGGCCTTATTTTGCACACGGAGGTTCTTTATTGCTTGCAAGTTCATTCTGGCCACAATACAAGTAAATCATTTTATCGAAGATTCTCCATCATTTATATTTATATGATATATAATTTCGAATAAGGCTATGAAATAAAAATCTCACCATGTTTGTTTTTTCCTCCATCATCTTCTGCTAGTATGGACATTAGTAATCAATACAGGGAAGCAAAATCTACATCCACATCCACATTAATTTAAGAGGTCTATTTATAAAAAATTGGTTGTGCGAATGAGTCAATCATTCACACAGCTGTCACAAATCAGCATTGTAATTTGCCTAATATGTTTATTTCCTAGGATTTTGAGGCCCATATTGTGTCAATAATGAGGTATTTTCAGGAAAATACTGCATTACAGCCTCCAGATGGAGGTGACAAATGATATAAACATAATAGACAAATTATAGTGAAGATTCCTGACAGCTGTGTAAATGACTGACACATTTGCATGGAAATTTTTTTTATAGACACCTAAGTGTTATCTTATATGGTACTAGACCGGAGAATGTTATTGTGTGCTCCTTCATTACTACACATAGCTCCGAACTGGTTGGTAGGAATGCCTACATAGGCTAATTATTTAGGCCTCTGAGATCTTTGGGTTTCCACGCCTGGAGCTGCATCTCATCAAAAACAATGAACAATCTTCATAGCAAGCTTGGAGCTGCTTTACAAAGGCTTAAAACAAATTCCCTGCTGTTCTGTGTATGTGAGCATTGCCAAAATTTCCCTTTTGTTGAAAATGATATATTATCACAATCATTTTACATACCGTAATCCTTTTTGCAATACTTGCGTAGATTCATGTGCACACGACTGTGGGATGGCTTACAATAAGACTGGCATTCAGAGACTAAAAAAAAAAAATATATATATTATCAAATCTAAATCCTGCAACACAGCAAAACTCAGATACAGTTTTAATACTATACAGTAAGTTTGATATACCTGATCCTGTTTTCCATTCTACGGGATATGCTGCTGTCGTAGTCATCTCCTCTTGGATCCCTAATTTTGGCAAAAATAAATATGTTAATAATAGTATATTGCAGTAAAATATATTAATAAAATGTACCAAATCATGTGAAAATTATCTATTTTCCAGGTATAACTGGAGCCCAATGTACCATTCAAGTACTCAGTCAATGAACTCCCTAAGGTAAATCCACAACAACTAGAAACACATCCTTTACACAGAAAAATGTATTCTTTTTTTCCAAGAAAGTAATGCCAAACAAGTAGACAAATGATAGGTCTGTGTACAACATGAATGTGATGTAGCCCACAATAATGAAAATAGTACTGTTCAAATGCCCCCCAAACCTGTATCATTCAGATCAGCATGTGGATAGACTGGTTCAAGACAGACATGATCAGCTTTTCAGGCTTCAGTACACGTCAACAAAATGGAGGCCATCTTTACACAAGCACTGACTCCATGTTGCATGAATGGAAAGGACAAGGGTAAAACATGGCTTCAGCTCCTATTGTCCACCTGTAGAGAACATCTCAGATGCTTTTCACCCTTTTCAGGGCCTAATCATAGAGGCCCCTACGATTAAGCCCTGAAAAGTAAAAAATGTATCTGAAGAGTTCTTGACAGGTGGAGAACAGAAGCGGAAGTCATCTTTTACCCATTTCATTCACACTCATGCAACAGGAGTTCAGTGTATGTGCAGACAGCCGCCATTATGTTGAAGTCTGATGGAATGTGATGTATTGTTTATTACATTTTATGCTGCAAACACTGTAGATTGTTGATCCAATGAGTAATTAATTGCCTTAGAGGAGCAGGAAGTAATATTTTTAGTTTTTTAATCAATGTGGACCATGCTTTTTAAAAAAGTGTTTTTTGCCTAGCTTTTGATCAACTAAAAAGTTGATCGATCCCAAAAGTGGAACTTCTGCTCATTTGCATCCTCCCCTCATCTGATGCCACATTTGGCACCTTTCAGGGGGGAAGGGGAAACGGGTACCTGTTTTTGACAAGTACCCTTCCCCACTTCCAGGAGATGGTGCGGCGGCGCCGTCCCTCGGATGTTTGGCCACCGAGTCAATCTGAATGTGCTTCGTGCTTCGCACATGCCCAGTAGGGACCTGCCCGTGAAGCCACAAGGCTTCACTGCTGGGTTCCCTTACTAGCAAAAGCTGGGGCAGCACTCGACAGCCGATGGAAACATCGGCTGCAGTGCTGACATTGCTTGACTCCAGGACAGGTAAGTGTCCTAATATTAAAAGTCAGCAGTATGTGTAGCTGCTGACTTTTAATTTTTTAGGAGCGGGAGGCTGGAACACCGCTTTAAGATTCTGAGAACGCAAGGCTTATTATTATTGTCTTTTGGTTCAAATCAAAAGATAAATGTTTTTTTCTCAACCTCAACATGTAAATATGTTAGCACCGAAGCTCCAGGCAAATATAAAAAAATGATTGAATGTAGCTTTTGATTCTATTAAAAATACTATCATGCATTTTTACATATTAGCATAAGTACCTGAATATGTCTTGACATCAGTCACCTGTCATCCACTGTACAAAGCAGTAGGTCTGGGAGAACAATGGACAACACTAGTAGCCAATCAGACTCTGCCGCTTTCACATGTGTTGATAGGCAAAGAGAGCAGACTGAGCACATCAAATTATCTGCCTGTTTCTGCATTGACCAATCAGCAGTCTGCAGCCAAAGTTGTGACATCACTATATTCATAAACATTAACAGAGAATGTGGTATCACCTTCCTGCCTATGCTGCCTAACAGAGGTGTGTAAAAGAAAAAAATGGGTTGGTAGAATTGCATACTCTTTTTCTGGGTGCAAATTCCAACTGAAGCATGATCTTCTATAGCAGGGATCTCCAAACTTTCTTAACAGAGGGCCAGTTTACTCTCCCTCAGACTTTCAGGGGACCGGACTGTGGCCAGTCTGAATAGAAAATGCCCCAGCCTCAGTGAACGTAAATAGTGCCCCATCATTGATTTTAGTGGGAGTAATAGTGCCCCATTGTTGGCAAATTCCCCCATAGTTAGCATAGGCGTCTGTTGGAGGAATCGTTTCCCACCACTGGTGTCAGTAGGAGAAATAGTGCATCACCATTGGAATTAGTGGGAGGAATAGTTCCCCACCATTGGTGCCAGTGGAAGGAATGGTGCCCCCTCATCGGTGTCAGTTGTTGAAGGAATTGCATGATACAAGAGCTAAGTTCCACTCAGCTGGTGCAAGAGGGCTCCATTTAGCTATTGTGACTGAACTTAGTTAGTAATTAGAACTTTGTTAGGACTTCCAAGTCCCCTGACAACAAGTAGTGACATAAATAAATTAAAAATAAATATGGTTGACTTTGATGAACATTTCTATCTTGTCCTGCATTGGTCTCTTTGTTAAAGTCCAACTGAGCCTTCAGCTTAAATCACGTAAGCACATTCGATGTCTAAAAAAAAAAAATTAAGCAGCTGCAGAGAATGACCTTTCTCTCTGTGTTTTTTTGTAGGTCCAACATGTGCCCTGCATTCAAAAAGATAACTAATTCCACACAAAGGGCAAGAGTCCCATTGCACAGGAAGCTGTCAGGATACAGGCTTTTATACTAAGGCTGTGCCTGTTTTATTTATTTATTTATTTATTTTTTACAACTTTAAGATACAGTTTTTTTCATTTTGGAAAGCGATAAACAAAAGGTTTTTAAGGAGGCATAATGAGTTTTTTGAAATTGTAATTTTTTTTTTTTTTTGCCACAGGTTTTTGCCACAAGAATATGACAATTTATTTACCGGTAATCTTTTTTAAAACAAAATTGGCAATTAATAGAAAATTTCTAATGCACAGCATAGGCATACTTCACACATCAAACACATTCTGCTACTTCTCATGAGTATGGGGATACCACATGTGTGAGACTTTTTTTGTAGCCTTGCAACATAGAGGGGCCCAAATCCAAGACTACCTATCACATTTTTAGAGGCCCTGGAGCTTAAGGACAGTAGAAACATCCACAAAATGACCACATTTTGAAGGGTTACCTCCCAAAATATTTTAAGAGGGATAGTGAGTCTTTAGAAGATTTCATTTTTTTGCCACAAGTTTTGGAAAATGCAGAAAGAAAATTAAAATACATTGTTTTCAAAATTGTCAGTTTTATAAGATATTTTTCACACACAGCATAGAAATACTTCATTGGCCAGTAGGAAACAGCACACTCGTGTTCCATGATATAGATGGAAGACCATTTAGTAAATCAAAAGGAATTTAGTAAGAGGCATGGTGAGATTTTTGAAGTTTTAATTAAATAAATAAATAATCTTTCTTCATAAATTTAGTATTCTGCTACATTTCTTTGGTGAAAAACGGAAAGTATTCAGACCCCCTTAAATTTTTCACTCTTTGTTATATTGCAGCCATTTGCTAAAATCATTTAAGTTCATTCTTCTTCCTCATGAATGTACACATAGCACCCCATACTGACAGAAAAACACAGAATTGTTGACATTGTTGCAGATTTATTAAAAAAGAAAAACTGAAATATCACATGGTCCTAAGTATTCAGACCCTTTGCTGTGACACTCATATATTTAACTCAGGTGCTTTCCATTTCTTCTTATAATCCTTGAGATGGTTCTACACCTTCATTTGAGTCCAGCTGTGTTTGATTATACTGATTGGACTTGATTAGGAAAGCCACACACTTGTCTATATAAGACCTTCCAGATCACAATGCATGTCAGAGCAAATGAGAATCATGAGGTCAAAGGAACTGCCTGAAGAGCTCAGAGACAGAATTGTGGCAAGGCACAAATCTGCCCAAGGTTACAAAAAGATTTCTGCTGCACTTAAGGTTCCTAAGAGCACAGTGGCCTCCTTAATCCTCAAATGGAAGACGTTTGGGACGACCAGAACCCTTCCTAGAGCTGTCCGTCCGGCCAAACTGAGCTATCGGGGGAGAAGAGCCTTGGTGAGAGAGGTAAAGAAGAACCCAAAGATCACTGTGGCTGAGCTCCAGAGATGCAGTCAGGAGATGGGAGAAAGTTGTAGAAAGTCAACCATCACTGCAGCCCTCCACCAGTCGGGGCTTTATGGCAGAGTGGCCCGACGGAAGCCTCTTCTCAGTGTAAGACACATGAAAGCCCGCATGGAGTTTGCTAAAAACACCTGAAGGACTCCAAGAAGGTGAGAAATAAGATTCTCTGGTCTGATGAGACCAAAATAGAACTTTTTGGCTTTAATTCTAAGCGGCATTTGTGGAGAAAACCAGGCACTGCTCATCACCTGTCCAATACAGTCCCAACAGTGAAGCATGGTGGTGGCAGCATCATGCTGTGGGGGTGTTTTTCAGCTGCAGGGACAGGACGACTGGTTGCAATCAAGGGAAAGATGAATACGGCCAAGTACAGGGATATCCTGGACAAAAACCTTCTCCAGAGTGCTCTGGACCTCAGACTGGGCCGAAGGTTTACCTTCCAACAAGACAATGACCCTAAGCACACAGCTAAAATAACGAAGGAGTGGCTTCACAACAACTCCGTGACTGTTCTTGAATGGCCCAGCCAGAGCCCTGACTTAAACCCAATTGAGCATCTCTGGAGAGACCTAAAAATGGCTGTCCACCAACGTTTACCATCCAACCTGACAGAACTGGAGAGGATCTGCAAGGAGGAATGGCAGAGGATCCCCAAATCCAGGTGTGAAAGACTTGTTGCATCTTTCCCAAAAAGACTCCTGGCTGCATTAGATCAAAAGGGGGCTTCTACTAAATACTGAGCAAAGGGTCTGAATACTTAGGACCATGTGATATTTCAGTTTTTCTTTTTTAATAAATCTGCAACAATGTCAACAATTCTGTGTTTTTCTGTCAGTATGGGGTGCTATGTGTACATTCATGAGGAAGAAGAATGAACCTAAATGATTTTAGCAAATGGCTGCAATATAACAAAGAGTGAAAAATTTAAGGGGGTCTGAATACTTTCCGTACCCACTTTATATGAAAATTGATCAATCCTGATGTACTGACACCCTCATTTCTTGAGACCCAAAAATGCCAGGACAGTACAAATGCTCACAAATGACCCCTTTTTTGTAAGTAGACAGTCCAAGGTATTTATTATGAGGCATGGTGAGTTTTTTGAAGTTATAATTTTTTGTCACAATTATTTGGAAAATGAAGAATTAAAAAAACAAAATTCACAATTTTGTTTTCATACTTTTACCAATGCAGTACAGCATTATCATATAACTGTTGTGTTTGATCAGGGACACTGACTGGTGACAGTATGTAAAAAAAAAAAAAAAAAAGTTTAATAATTTTTTCATTTTTTTCCCTTTTTATTACAGTTTTTTTTTCTTTTTTATGATTTGTATTTCTAACACATTAATATAAGCAACCATTTTTACTGAATGAAACTGGTTCATTGGGCTGTGATTAGCCTTGTCTGTACCATGTGATCACTGTGACCAATCACACAGCTAGCAACACAATTGTATACAGTGAATGGCACAAAAGGAAGCCATCCATTGTTTACAAATTTCATGTGATCTGCTGTGTTTGATCACAGCAAATACATGGTACTGGCAGTGGGCCAATACAGTGATTAGTCATTGGCTGTGTTCGGGGACACAGCCGGTGACAAATCGCACTGCTGCGTGGTCCTGCGGTCGCACAAGAGGCGCGTTTTGGGAGAACGTCATATGACATTCTCCCAGAACAACAGTGCCTTCAATGTACTATAGGCTGGGTGGTAAGGTGTTAAAGACAACTTTTTAAAAAATCCACTTGCTTACTGTATTACTTAAAATTACTTACGGACACAAGGCATATGGGGAGATCGGCTTTGTTGGTATCCTTGAGCGCAGCGATTGCATGTTAGGCCAGTCACTCCAGTCTTGCATGGACATTGACCAGTTGTTTGGTTGCACATGCCATTGACAGCCCCTATTGGGTGACACTGGCACGCTGCAGTAATAAAGAAAATATTAGTATTAGTAAAAACAGTAATAAGAAAAACATAATTCATCTGCAGTTTTGTATCCTTTAGAAAGAGTTTTCTTGACGAATACACAAAGATTATCTATCTGTAACAGTCTGTATTTTTTAGAAGGTATGTGCTTTGGAAAACATTCCAAGTCTTTAACTGGAAATTATTTTGGCTTTTTTCAGTACATTTACATGATTAGTAAAAATATAATAGAATACCTAGACCAAGATTTTATTGTTTTAGAAAGTGCCACATTTTCCCAACCATCTCAGATGTGCTGCCTTCTGGGTGCTCCAAAGTTCATTGTCAAATTCCTCTCTGCCAGAGCCCTATTCAGTTCTATGGAGGGTTTATACTTCATAATTCAAAGGTATATGAAATTTCCACAGGGTTGAAATGAGAGAACAGCATTCATGCACAGGCCATATGGAAGAAATATTCACAAGAAACCACTGGATAAGGGATAGGTTAGTATAAGACAAGGAAGGGAAAAAAATAACTGTGCTAAATCTGAAGAATCCTTTATTTTCAGTACTATTCAAATCTGTACAAAGCTTCATCAAGCTGACTTGGACATCAAAAAAAGGATAGATGTGCAAAACATGCCAAAATATTGTTCTTCTGAAAAGTCTTCCGATAAAAAATGCATTCTTAGATCACTACAATGGGTTTGCTCATAGCTATGGAGGACACACAGGGAAAAGCAAAGAGGCATGCTCTTGCACCACCTTACCCAAATTGGCCAATGCCATCTTTAAAATTGTTCTGTTAAGGATGACTTTGAACATTTGCTGGTTCTGAGAAACTTAGAGTAATTTTCTAATTGGACAATCATTGTGTTCAAATTAGACAATCACCTCACAACTATGGGTACCTTTTATAAAATGATTGCCTTGGGTATAACTAAACGATGGACCTTGAAGTTGCTTGCTTGGTACACATTATGCTTCTTCGAATTTTAGTGTGACAAATAGAAAAAATAATCTCATGTTATTCAACCTTTGCCTTGGCAGTAGGGCTTTTTTTTAGATCCAGGACTGTTGTCCTAAGACTTTTAAAATAGCCCCCTACCACCCCCTTTGACTCATATCTGGCATTAGAAAAAAAAAAGAAAAGCTGGGGTTACGTGAGCCTCCAGTATTTTGTCTTCCTTTGTTTACATCAGACAAGGTCCTTCTGCCAGTGTTCACATCACTGAAGCAGACACTTCCTACTGGCTGTCCAGCAGTGGGGTTCTCTCAGGATCCATAAGAGCAGTGATAACATAACTGCAGTGTTAGATTAGTAGCGCCCCCCCCCCCCTGCATCTGGAAATGGCACCGGCGAGGGACGTGGATGAGGGAACTAGGGTGAGTACACTTTCTCAAACCAGGTAAGGAAAATGAAAAACCCTGCTGGATAACTTAAAAGGGGGATGAAAATGGAAAGGATGGGGGGGGGGGGTCATAGTTTGTCTGGATTGGGCTTAAAGGACAAGTAGAGCCAAATCTCTTTTGGCCCTATTTCTCTGTGTCACAGGAGTGCACTTAGTTCTGCACTCCTGTGACCCAGATTCAGCCATCGCGGACAGCCCACTGTTAGTTGACATCACTCATTCAGTCCAGACTCTGGAAGAATCTTCAATGTCAGGATCCACCCAGATGCCTGAGGGGCAGCTGGCTCGGCCTCTCTTTACGTCACTGAGAGCCTGAGCTAGCTTCTTCCTCCCACTCCACAATCTGACACTCCAGTGAGCACTGGAGGAGAAGAACAGAGAGCCAGTGACTGATAGTCACCGATCTCTACTCACTGAAGTTTGAAAACTGAGCAATCAGTGATCCTTGGTCACTCAGTTCTCTGTCTCAGCAGGGGACAGTTGCAGCATCAGACTGATAGCACCTAGTTAAGTATGATTGTTTGTTATTTTGAAACCTCACACTTCTCTTTTAAAGGATAAGTTTACCTTTAAAAAATAAATAAATAAATAAATGGACATTTTTTTGCAGGTAAAAAAATGTGCATTTAGTTTTTATTTTTGTAGGAGCCAGGAAAGCATTGCACACGTGATGTAGATCAGCAGCTGCAATGCAGGGCTCCTGCAGACTGTAGATGTAAGATGTCTGCTTGTATGGGCATGCTGTTACACAATGACAGAGAGATTCAATGAACTATCTAGAGCACTCAACAGTGGTACTTGTAATTCATTCATTCACAGCACTCTGTGAAAGAATGACACGGGCGTGTAGGCAGAGCCTCAGATGACCGCGCTCTTTTCAAATAGCGGCAGCGGGTGCAGAGAGAAGATCCCCGACCCACTGTCATAGGGAGGGGGGATAGGAGAGCTGCAGGAGCAGGAAGGAAAAACAGAAGGAACATGTAACATGTGAACTTATCTTTTAACTACTTGCCGACCACCCGCCGCAGATATACTGGTACGGCCGTTCGTGGAAGAGCTCCTGGGGGTGCCCGCGTGCCCCATTAGGCCGCGGGAAATCCAATCAATGGGGCCAAAGGCCGGGATTGCCGTGGGGCACCCGCGATCGCCCCCCATGGAGAAAAAGCGACGGTCTGCTGTTGTAAACACAGCAGACCCTTGTTCTCTCTGGACTTAACACAGAGCGCCTGTGATCCTCCTATTTAGGATCACAGGTCTCTGTGTTGATTCCACAAGCCCATCCCGCTCACAGTTAGAAAGCACCCCCTAGGCTCCCACCTAACCCTTTGATCGCCCCTGAGTTAACCCCTTCCTTGCCAGTGTCATTATTACAGTAACAGTGCATATTTTTAGCACTTATTACTGTAGTGATGTCACTGGTCCCCCAAAAGTGTCAAAAATGTCAGTTATGTGTGCGATCTGTCAGCCGCAATGTCGCAATCCCGCAAAAAATCGCATATCGCCGCCATTACTAGTAAAAATAAATAAATAAAAATGACATAAATCTTTCCCCTAGTTTGTAGACGCGATAACTTTTGTGCAAACCAATCACAATAAGCTTATTAGGGGGGGGGGGGGTTTACCAAAAGTATGTAGCAGAATACAAATTGGCCTAAAAGGATAAAAAAATTGATTTTGAAATTATTTTTTGGGGGGAATGTTATAAAGCAGAAAGTGAAAAATATTTTTTTTTTTTTTCAGAATTGTCACTCTTTTTTTATTTATAGCGCAATAAATAAAAATCGTACAGGTGATCAAATACCACCAAAAGAAAGCTCTTATTCTTAATTCAAAGCTCTTTTTGTGGGAAAGAAAAGAACATCAATTTTATTTGGGTACAGCATCGCACGACCGCGCAATTGTCCGTTAAAGTAACGCAGTGCCGAATCACAAAAAAGTGGCCTGTCATTAAGGGGTAAATCCTTCTGGGGCTGAAGTGGTTAATCTGTAACAATGCCACCTATCAAAAAAAAATATTTATTTGCAAAAAACACATAGGATGGTGACAAATGATATTAACATAATGCTAGCAGATGTGGAAAATCTTCATACATCTTCATTTTGTATGCTTGTTCGATTATGTACATATAAAAAAATTAATTTGAAAAACTGATGTTCCCTTTACAGAAAATGGTTAAATAATTTCAGCTCCACCAATCAGTTTTTTTTTTTTTTTAAATCTCAGAAAACTTTTTCTCCAAAGATATTTCTTAGATGAAATGTTTTTTCGCACTGTTATCTAATGTCTTTGGGCATTTTATCATTGAAAAATCTTACCTAAAGACTCTGACTACAACAAATGTCTTAACCTAAATCCAAACACAACATGAACAGTGAAAACTGACATCTGTACTTACGTTTACAGGCTTTTCGACTGGATATAACTTTGCTCAAGTCCCGTTTGTAACCCTGTTTACAGTAGTGACAATGGCGCCCGGCAGTGTTATGACGGCAGTTTAGGCATATGCCTCCACTCTTCCTACCAGACAGCTTGTAGAGTTCCATGTTAAAGCGACAGCGATGAGAATGTTGATTGCACTCGCAAGCTAAAAAGGAAGATCCAAATTGATTAATAATCTTTTGTATCACTAATAATAGGTTTTTTGGACAAACATAAATATTCAATTAGACATTTGGCTCTAACAATGCAAAGAATAAAACCGCTTTAAAGAAAACGCAATAGCATTTAGGGTCAATTTTACTTTTTAAGGCATTTAAATTAATGTTTGAAACCTGTTTTATTACAAACAAGGGAAGTTCATAGTTGGTGTATAATACACTCTGAGGGCATTTGCACCTAAAAAATACATTGTTGGTTCGAGTTCCTTGTGTTAGTTACAAGCAATGTACTGAAGTAAGTTTTTTTGTTTATCATGGTAAAAAATGTATTTGCGTTCCCTTTTTAGTCAGGTGCAATTGTTTTTTTTCAAATACATATTTAATCATTGACAAAGGATTTCTAGAGCACTGCAGGTTACACAAAGAGACATGACAGCAATAAATGCCTCCCCTTGTCTTAGCAAAACCTCAGGCATAGTCATCCAATGTGTTCTGACTCATTCACATGAGTGTGTGTGTGAATGTGTGTAAATTTCATCTTGAGCTACTGAACTCTAAAACAATATTACTTTTACAACAAAAGGGCAAAGAAATATTTATGGTTAACTGTCTAAAAAAAAAAAAAAAGCTAAAATACATTTTTGCTTTGTATATTCTGACAATATTAAATAAGTAATTTAATCAAAACCACAATACATTCCCTCTAATTAACAAGGGGTGGGCAGGACGACGGCTGCCCTGGGCGCCGTGGTATCATGTGAGGTGGAGGGGCTCTTCATGGAGAGTTTCTACCTACCAGCTGGCAGGACTAGTGACAGTAGCTTCAGGCTTGGTTCACATCTATGCAGTTTGCGATTGGTGCAATCTGCGGTGCATTTTCCTGTGCATATTTGTACAAACAATTTTACCATGATTTTTTGCAGTGATTTGCATTTTGCCCTTTTTATGCTTTTTTTTTTTTGGCTAATTTGTTGTTGGGCAGATTAAAAAACCTAAAACAAAAATCATGGCAAAATTGCAACAGAATAGCGGCAAAAATGCACTACATGCTTTTCTGCGCTTCTCTATGGAAGTCTATGCAACCCAAAAAAAATAAAAAGCTCTATTTTGTGTTTAAAAAAATTCCTGAACCTTTCCATGGAGCTGCTGAAAAAAGCATAGATGTGAACATGTCCCATAGGAAGCCATGTTAAATGGACTGTAGTGCATTTCTAAAAAAAAAGCACCAAAAACGCATAGGTGTGAACCAGGCCTTAGAGTAACAAACATTTGTGCCGAGGTTGAGATCATTTGTGCTAGGAGAAGGAGGGAGGAGAGGATTAGTGCTAGGAGGGGGGTTGGAGGGGGGATTGGGGGGGAGAGGATTTGTACTGAGAAGTGGAAATTTGTGGATGACAGTGGTCTACGATTTATTTAGGAGGCTAAATTTGGGAAGGGGTGAATTAGGAGGGCATTTGTGCTAGGAAGGGAGATTTGTGTTATGAAGGGAGATGGGGGGGGGGGGGGGGTGATTCATGCTAGTAGGGATGGTTAGGGAGTTTGTGCTAGGGAGGGAGATGGGGGTGGAAGTATTTATGCTCAGAGGGTAAATTTAAGTGGTAGTGGTAGTGGTAGAGGATTTGTACTATGAGGGGAATGGTGAGGGCCAAGCTGTGTGCTGAGTTAGGGATCTTAGTGGGGAGGGGGGTGGAAGTGGTACTGTAAAAAGGGGGAATTTTAGGGGGGGGATTTATGCTTGGGGATAAAAATGTGCACATTAGTGCTCATTTTTTTAGGAGGGTGAGGGAGGGAATTTTGGCTGACACATAATTCTTATGCATTTTGGGGGGGCGCCATTTGCCAACTTTGCCCTGGGCGCTAGATGACCTTGTCACTGCACTGCTAACAGTTACCACAATACAGCAAGAAATTGAAAACAGTGGCAAAATCCATTAAAAGGAGTTCAGGGACTTTTATGTATGGTCAAGTTAAACTTAGCAACTATTTTAAAAACACCTTGAGATATACAGTATATTATCAACTTAAACGTATACACAGGCAAGATATGAAAATTACTTTGTACAGCTCCAGCATTATAACTAAATACAAAATTACAATAAAGGAATCTTCTAAAGGAAATGAAGAGAAGAGGAATAAAAATGGAAGCCCCTAAATCCTGCAGAATGTGCCATTCTATCGACAGTGGCACTGGGATAATAACTGCCCGTTACTCAAGCCCCGCGCTAGGACGCTGAGAAACACTACATGAGTCATACTTCACACTCGTGGCTCGGAGCCACAGTCAGAGTGTAGGAGTCAGTTGTGAGCGGTCCCAGTGTCAGTTAGACATAACATTATGTGAGTGCAATATAATTATTTTTAATAAATGATTTGGAATTTTTACGGAATTTCACTATTTTGGCATCCTTCCTTTTCCTATCTATTACCCCTACCTTGCTACATCTTGAGTATAATGGATACATGAAGATTTTAAGCTTGGAGCTTCAGAAGTAGACCATCCTGCTGGGAAATATTTATCAGGTGCGATTGCTGGTTTATAATCTGACCAGCTCCCCATCTGGTGAGTTAGATTTGGGGAAACGGTGAAACACATTCCGTGTTATTTCTTTCAAGAGTGACCACTGAGGATATTTTATCGATTGAATTTATCAGATCATATTTTGGCACTTTTTTCACTTGGGACTTTTTAGATGGATTTCTTTATCTATTTATTTATTGCATATATATTAATTTAGTCTGTTTTTATCACTAGTCTGATGAATTGTGTATGTATTTAATTGCAACATTGTTACATTTTTTGCACAGTTTTTTTTTTTTTTTTGCTCTTGCACTTTTTAAAAACCGTCTCCTATTATACCTATAGAAGTTTACAACATTCATGCACTTGTACACTTTTTTTTGGCATTTTTGCACATCCTATTTAGTATTGTTATATATATGATCATACTAAACATTTTCTACACACGGTGCACATATTGATTTCTTAAATCATCATTCATTTATTTATTTATTTATTCTATATAGGAGTATTCATTTAACTTATTTAATTATATCCAATTTGCACAATAGCACTTTTTTCACATTTTAGCCAGTTTGGGAATATTACAAATTTGCGCTGATTATTCCATATCTTCATTCATATGTAGGACACCTGCAGCAGATTAACAGCATTTTTGTCTCCCTTTGATTACACACAACCTCTGATTACCTTAGCGCCTGATCTTTTTCTTTGCACAAAAATTTAAATTAACAACTTCCCATCCAAGGCCATCATATGACGTCCTGGACTTTGATTTGGGATATCTGAATGATTCCTGCCTAGAGGAGAGATGTAGGATCCTATAGACCCCTACATCTCTCAATTAAGAGGACCTGTCATGCCCTATTCCTATTACAAGGGATGTATGCATTCCTTATAATAGGAATAAAAGTGATCAAAAAATAAAAAAAAATTAAAGGGAACGTGTAAAAATAAAAAAATATAATCAAAATGGTATTCTGCAGCGTTCTTAGCTGTTAATTGTCTGCCTGGACTATTGCCATGTAGTTTAGTATTGTAAAATTATTTAAAAAGTGCTCAGCATGACCCTGAATCTACTTTAATGTAATTTAGTTCTTTCATTTGTATATACAAGTTCCAATGAATGTTGTGAGAATTATCGATCAAGTACACTTCTGCTAAATAAACTAACATGGCTTTCTTAACCCATGATAGCTTTATGTCTGTAGAATGCTAATATGAATGAACATGAATTGTAAAATTGATCAAAAAGGGATTATCCATATAGGAAAGCATTTCAAAGGCAGATGAAGATGTCAAAACTGATTCAATAGTTGGCAGGTTTCTTTAAAAATGTAAAAAAATGCAACTTTTGATTTATGAAAATTAAAGATTTTTTCAAAATAAGGCATTAAAATACAACTACATAAATAAAACCAATTAAACTTAATTAGGAGTAGGCAGGAGGTTTGGGTTCACTGCTACCATGAGTTCAAGAAAAAATCTCAGGATTTGCAAAGTTTGCCCTTTGGTTCAACAGTAAGAAGAAGGGAGCTGCTGAGCAGGAAGAGTTCAGTGGACAATCAGACAGCTCTGCACTGTCGGAACTGTAGTCAAAAGGACAGAGACTCTACTGTAATCAAGTGCTTTTAAACATTTCCCAGGATGAGATAGCCAGGAGGAGAGGAAAGAGCAGCATTTTCTCAGACTGTGCAGGACACAGCTTCCTCTTGCCGAGACGGAGACTGGAGAGGGCACATGGCTATCTAATTTGCACCATCACTTTTGCATGACGGCGGTCTGAGTGGGATCTGGAGTGCTGAGTCTGGGAGTGCGGACAGCAAGAGTAGAATGGGGACTAATCGCTGTGTATGACCATATGTGACCTGCAATATCACTGGGGCTGGTGAGCTGCTGTGGGTAGATTTAGAGTACTATCTGTTGCTAGAGACAGAGACTGACCCCTTTAGGAACTGACCCTGCAGTACAGTACAGTACAGTACAGTACAAGAATGAGACAGACATTGCTAGTGGTGCTTAAAATAATCAGCTTTTTTATGTAAAACATTTAACCCAAAGGAAAAAAACTGTTTTCTGTAACTATTTATAAAGTATTAGCTGGAGTTAAGCTTCGGTTTTTTACTGTATTTAAATGTGCTAGCATTTCTAACACTCCCACCCCCCAGACTGACAATGCTGCTGTCCAAATCTGCCCCCTGTGCTCATTTATCTACAGTGGTGTCTGTATAATACGGGAGGCGTGTTACTGGCCAGATCACCAAGGAAAAACAAAAGGAAAATAAACGAAAAAAAGAAAACGAATACAACCAATCTTTTTAATGATTGTTAAGCTGCAATATGTTACATTTTGGTTTTAGGTTTAAAACCACTTTAAATCACCTTTACAGATGATTTGGCTTTAGGTGGTAGAGGGCTTCTGTTTTCATGGAAGGTATGATTTAAATGGTAATAACAGTAGAATATGACTGGACAATGTGCATCAGCACAACAGCCTATAGTTTCTTTTGGGGGATAATGTAATGGTGATCAACAGGCAGGAGATAGTAGGAAATGGGGCAGAGCATTTTTTTACCCTATGACACAAAGTGCAAAACAAGGACATTTGGGGATGATTTACAGTACTAAAACTGGAGAGGGCAACATTTGGTGCAGCTGTGCATGTTAGCCAATCAGCTTCTAACTTCAGCTTGTTCAATAAGACCTGGTTCACACTTATGCAGATTTCAGTAGGAGAGGAGTGCCAGAATAGACCCGGTATGGATGTAATTAATGTGAACTGATGATTTGATAGTGTAGCTAATGTGCGAATCTAGAGAATGACCAACACCCACACTAACTAGGCATCAGAACTGTTCCTTGCAGTACATTATCCTGACTGATGGCACAGAGCCAACAAAGGTCATTTGAAAATATGGAAATGGAATTATTTTTTCTTCTAGATGGGTACTACTCAGTTGTGGTATTCTTAGAGAAGTGGACACATAGGAACAACATTTTTCATGATGTACCTAACAAATTAGAAACACAAATACTCCATTAAAGGTGAGCTTTTCCTCAAAAAGGTAGGTCGTTTTTTTTTTGTTTTTTTTTTTTTTCTTATTTTCTTTTAAATTATGTGTTCATATTGGATGCAAGTCTTGCCTACTGGAATTAAAAGTGCTGATGAGGAATGATGGATCTAGGCTCTTTAATTGAATTGTTTGATGAATAATGCATTGTAGAAATTCATTATAAACCAAACAATGAAAATTCATTGTACCCTCTGAGTTCTTTATTCTTTCATTCTCTGTGACAGGAACACTAAAAGATTAAGGAAATGTAGTTGAAATCAATTATTCTTACCAGTCCCAGGAAAGCTCCCCTGCTGTAGGATTTGTGCATTATACTATAGGTGAAAGAGGAGCATGCTTCATTGCAGTGGAAAATCAATAGCTAAGTCTTGGAATGTATCTTATGTTTTCTTCTCTGACCTCCAGCTCTTGCTGTACATTAAATTAGTAGCTATAAGTTAAGAAGCAACATGTAAATTATAATTCCTTTCAGAAGCCTGAAGAGTTAGTGCAGCCACGAGAGGTTAAAGCTAGAGTTTGTACATCTATTGAGTTTTTAACATGACAGGCATAATGGTATTCTGCAGAGTTCTCAGCTGTTAATTGTCTGCCTGGACTATTGCCATGTAGTTTAGTATTGTAAAATTATTTATAAGTGCTCAGCATGACCCTGAATCTCCTTTAATGTAATTTAGTTCTTTCATTTTTACGTACCAGTTCCAATGAATGTTGTGAGAATTATCGATCAAGTACACTTCTAATAAATAAACTAACATAGCTTCCTTAACCCATGATAGTGTTATGTCTGTAGAAGACTAATATGAATTAAAATGAATTGTAAAATAGATCAAAAAGGGATTATCCATATAGGAAAGTTTTTCAAAGGCAGATGAAGATGTCAGAACTGATTCAATAGTTGGCAGGTTTCTCTAAAAATGTAAAAAAAAAACAACTTTTGATTTATGAAAATGAAAGATTTTTTTTTTTCAAAATGTAGCACCCTTCAGGGTAGGTGCTAGGTAAAAGTATAGTGGACCTTGGTTGCCTAACAGCAGGGCCATCATTTCAGCTGCGCTGTCATGTCTCCCAGGTGTGTCTGCTGTGAGGAGAGTTTCCCCACTGGCTCCAGGAGAGGATTCTCATTGGGCAGTGGAGGAAATCCAATCAGGCCTGTATCTACCCCAGAAGGCAGATTCTGCCGCAGAGGATTCTAGGAGTGGGTATAAGTTTGAGGGAGCGCATGACGCAGCATCTTTGGCGGGAAGCAGAGTCCCAGGAGGGAGAGTACGGCTGTCTCTCCTCCTGTCAGAAGTATTGGGTGTTCCGGGTGGCTGCCTGGGAATCCAGAGGATGCTGGGTTGAGCTGCAGGAGGGATCTGGTGTGCCGAGGACCAGTGGAGGAAGAGGGGTTCAGTTCCAGGTAAGCCTGCCAAGGTCATGAGTACTGTGAACTGCCCCTAGGGGTCTGCCAAATGTAGAGGGGACCACTCCAAAGAAGGTTCTAGGGATCCAGGAGCCAGCTAGCTGTAAAAGGGGGTTCCTAGTCAAAGGACCCTGAAGTGTCAGAGGGGGTACCTAGTCAGAGGACCCTAAAGTGTCAGAGGGGGTACCTAGTCAGAGGACCCTGAAGTGTTAGAGGGGGTGCCAGCAGGTGGGCCCTGAATAGTTAATGTGTACAGTGTGTAGTGTACAGAGTTAAGAGTCGCAGTCAGTGGCACAAGCAGTGACAAGAAGCTACTTCGGTCAGTGAAGGGCAGAAGGGAGCTGTTCAGTGACTTTTGTGCTAAATTGAGTGTAAGGAGTCAAGTGTTCTACAGTCCTGGATCTTCCGAGTTAACGAACTTTTTATTTTTGCCCAAAAAAAAACTGGCATGGGGATATTGTTACTGCATTGATGCTGAGGGCGCTGGCAAGTGCTGTTTTAAATTTCAAGCATTTACTCTGGAAAAGGGCAGACAGTCCTGGGATAATGAGGGCCAGGAAGCCCCACAAAATTCCAGACAGGGTTTTACTTTTCTCCTGCCATTATTTTTACCCAGTTTCTGTTGCTGTTACTGCCTGTTTTCTTGACCCTATTGCAATATTCTCCGCATATAACCCAAGCTCCCTAGAGTCTCTTCTTGCACCATAATCACATTGAAGGATAGGGAAGAAGCAGTTGAGGAAGGAACAGGTGGAGGAGAAAGGGAAGGAGGAGTAGAAGGAGGGAAAGAGTAGGAGGAATAGGTCACATTAGCATTGCCTTCTATGTGGCAGCACCTCTACATCTATATTTGCTTCTAATTTTTCTTTTGAATAGTCCTCATTTGAGGAAGAGTAGGAAGCCCATTACCATGGGATTCTACTTTCATTTTTTTTTTTGCTGCTGCCTGCTCTTTCCCCTGGCTAAAGACTTTCCCTCCTACATTTGCTGCTGCATGCCCTTCCACCTGTGTTGTGAAAGGACAGGCATCCTATGGACATAGTTTTCCCACCTGCAACTATTCCTCCAATGCCCTGACTATAATAAAATAAATGCATATTAAAGAAAAATATAAATGGCTGCAAAGTGTCTGGAAATGAAAATAATAAACTAGCAAAGCAAATAAATTGAAAATATATCTTGCCTCTGCTGTGCGCAGCCTAACCACCACATCAATACAAAATATACAGAAAATAATAAAAATAAAGGATATAAATGAATTTGAAAAAAAAAACTAATTAAAAATAACATATATGAAAATGTTGCAGTGTATCAGCCAATCTGGGGAAACCTAGGCCAGGAAATGACCACTAGATTATAAAGGGGAGGTGTTGCACTGGAAAGAGCTTGGACAAAGTGAGGCTTAAAGTGTCAGACTTGGAGGTCATTATAATGGAACTCTTTTTTGTGGCTACAGATGGCTTATCTGGAGCTGCAACGTACAGCACTGTATTCCTGGATATGGTCTTCCAAATAATATACTGTTATTTCTATTTCAAGATAAAACCTGTCTTGTCCCTCTCACTTATTCTGTGGCCTATGTAAGCTGCTTACATATTATCTAGCCACAGAACAGTATTTCTGGCTATTGTCTCACAGGTAATATACTCTGTGTTTTTTTTGCAAGATAAAACCTTTATTTTATTTTTATGTTTGCTATCTGTTTAATTACTTATGCGCTGTCCGGATGCTATCTAATTTCTGCTAAATACATACATGAAGTCTATCATTTCAATATTTTAAGAATAATTGGGGATATGGGATGGATGTGGGTCCAGGGAATGGGACTTTTTTATGCATTCTTTATTTATAGTTTTCAACAAGATATACATGTGGGAGAAAATAACTGTACAGTCTATATCACAAAGTTGCGGCTACATTAGATCAGGAAACCATAAACATTCTCAGTAAACAAGTTTAAAAATGTGGTTCAATTACATATGAAAGGCAAATAAGCAGACTAACGTCCATGACATCTTGGGTGTTATAAGTTTTTATATCTGAAAATGACTTGTCATGGAAAAAAACAGACAAATTGATCTATTCAGATATCGATAATAGAGATATCACTCACCAGAAAAAAGAGGGTAATACTATAAGCAGATATTGGAGGCATTAGGAAAATCACTGTGAAAATGGTAAGAAAAGGAAGGGGAGAACCAGAATAGCTTGTTGGGGTACAGTGGTGGAAACGGAGTAGAAAGGGGGTGATGTGATGGTAGGAGGTGGGATCTGTTGGGAAAAGGATGAGGCAGAATAGGAAAGCAGGTTGAGGAGAAGGGGGGGAAAAGGATGAGGCAGAATAGGAAAGCAGGTTGAGGAGAAGGGAACAGATAGGCTGAAAGAAAGATTGGCACGTCATTAAAGGATAGATAAGTCAGAATCAGGCAAGATAATCAAGGTTTGGGTTAGCAATAGTTTCTTTAAATTCTTGAAAAGAAAATGCCATACACTAGAGCCTTTATCATGGAATCTGAATCTGGTGCTTTTAAAAGAGCTAGTCAAGTCCTCCATAAGCCTGATATCCTCAACACGACACAACCATTTAGTATCTTCTGTGGTGAAGGGGACTTCCACTCAGCTGGCATACAAGGGAAGGCTGCATTTCCTAGGTGTCACACTACAAATTTCTTGTATTCAGAAATGGGCACTGTATTGTGGTGAAGGTGGAAGAACATTTATATTTTTGGGGCACTGTGGTCTGTAAATTTATAAATGAAAAAAAGTCCAAAAAGTATAAAGCACGTCACCAAGCCCAGAATCATATATCAAAAAAGTGTCTGCGAGGGAAGGATATATGGCATGCAACATAATGGGTGAGGATCTTACACCCTGATTCCTGATACCCATTGCTAATGGAAGACTTGTAAAAAAAGAGTCAAGATTTTGATGCGTGCCTCTGGGGAAAGAGTAATCTGGAAGTCTTTCTCCCATAGATCTAAAAGGCCCAGTGGGGTCCAGGAGGTCTCTGTGAGAAGTAGTTTAATGTTATATGAAAGAGAATGTCTCACCTGTCCAGGAGACTTGCATTCACATTTAAACATAGTTAGTGAGGTTTAATGTTAAAGTAGGTGTAAACCTCAGTCATGAATAATGTTGAGCGAACACGGACTGTATTATTCGTGTTCGTACCGAATAATTGGATTTTTTGTACCCGAACACGGACACGGACACTTTACTGTATGTTCGGGTAAAAATCCGTGTTCGGTCGTTTTATTTCCGGGTTTTGCATGCTTTGGCACTCTTTTCATGGCGGGCTTTCAACAGCCAATCAACAATCGTTTAACTGGTGTGCCTTAAGCCATCCCAGCCATGCCTGCAAATGTCTCAGTAGCTGTGATTGGCCGTCTGAAGCATGTGACCAAGTCTTTATAAGTTCCAGGCAGCCGCAGCGTCTTCATTCTGCTGCTTAGATCAGGGACAGAGCACACATCAACGTGCTGGCTGCTGATTAGGGAAAGACAGGCAGGAAAAAAACATTTGTGTCCGGATAGAATTGAGGGACAGGTCGGAGTGTTTAGGCAGGGCGAGTTGTAGGCATTTTAGGGATAGAGTCTGCTGAATTATAGGGTCAGTGTCTTCTACAAAGTACAATCGATATTGCTGTGTGGGGGGTGGGGTGACTCTGCACTCAATCCTGATCTACGATCTCTTCTCAATCCTGTTAGGGAGAGGCTGCTGCTGCTGAATTTTAGGGAAACTGTGTTCTACAAACTACAATCGATATTGCTGTGTGGTGTGGGATAGGAGATAGGCAGGTGTCAGTGATCCACATCCATTTTTCTGTGTGTGAGCTGCAGTGAACACAATCTTTTTGGGGTGCAGTGAACAAAATCCTTTTTGGGGTGCCGTGAACAACATCCTTTTTGGGGTGCAGTGAACAAAATCCTTTTTGGGGTGCAGTGAACAACATCCTTTTTGGGGTGCAGTGAACAAAATCCTTTTAGGGTGCAGTGAACACAATCTTTGTGGGGTACAGTGAACAGAATCTTTGTGGGGTGCAGTGAACACAATCTTTGGGGGGTACAGTGAACACAATCTTTTTGGGGTGCAGTGAACAAAATCCTTTGTGGGGTGCAGTGAACACAATCTTTGTGGGGTGCAGTGAACACAATCTTTTTGGGGTGCAGTGAACAAAATCCTTTGTGGGGTGCAGTGAACACAATCTTTGTGGGGTGCAGTGAACACAATCTTTTTGGGGTGCAGTGAACAAAATCCTTTTTGGGGTGCAGTGAACACAATCTTTGTGGGGTGCAGTGAACACAATCTTTTTGGGGTGGAGTGAACAAAATCCTTTTTGGGGTGCAGTGAACAACATCCTTTTTGGGGTGCAGTGAACAAAATCCTTTTTGGGGTGCAGTGAACACAATCTTTTTGGGGTGCAGTGAACAAAATCCTTTGTGGGGTGCAGTGAACACAATCTTTGTGGGGTACAGTGAACAGAATCTTTGTGGGGTGCAGTGAACACAATCTTTGGGGGGTACAGTGAACACAATCTTTTTGGGGTGCAGTGAACAAAATCCTTTGTGGGGTGCAGTGAACACAATCTTTGGGGGGTACAGTGAACACAATCTTTTTGGGGTGCAGTGAACAAAATCCTTTGTGGGGTGCAGTGAACACAATCTTTGTGGGGTGCAGTGAACACAATCTTTTTAGGGTGCAGTGAACAAAATCCTTTTTGGGGTGCAGTGAACAACATCCTTTTTGGGGTGCAGTGAACACAATCTTTTTGGGGTGCAGTGAACAAAATCCTTTGTGGGGTGCAGTGAACACAATCTTTGTGGGGTACAGTGAACAGAATCTTTGTGGGGTGCAGTGAACACAATCTTTGGGGGGTACAGTGAACACAATCTTTTTGGGGTGCAGTGAACAAAATCCTTTGTGGGGTGCAGTGAACACAATCTTTGGGGGGTACAGTGAACACAATCTTTTTGGGGTGCAGTGAACAAAATCCTTTGTGGGGTGCAGTGAACACAATCTTTGTGGGGTGCAGTGAACACAATCTTTTTGGGGTGCAGTGAACAAAATCCTTTTTGGGGTGCAGTGAACAACATCCTTTTTGGGGTGCAGTGAACACAATCTTTTTGGGGTGCAGTGAACAAAATCCTTTTTGGGGTGCAGTGAACAAAATCCTTTTAGGGTGCAGTGAACACAATCTTTGTGGGGTACAGGGAACAGAATCTTTGTGGGGTGCAGTGAACACAATCTTTGGGGGGTACAGTGAACACAATCTTTTTGGGGTGCAGTGAACAAAATCCTTTTAGGGTGCAGTGAACACAATCTTTGTGGGGTGCAGTGAACAAAATCATTTTTGAGGTGCAGTGAACACAATCTTTGTGGGGTGCAGTGAACACAATCTTTGTGGGGTACAGTGAACACAATCTCATACTTCTGAAGATTTGAGGGTGCTGCCTGTTCCATACTCCTCCTCCTACTGCTCAACCATCCTTTTAGGGGTACAAACAATAGTAATTGGGGCCTAGTGTGGTGGTGTACGTGTGAGATACATACTTTCTTTTTGATCATATTTTCTATTCCGCTATTCAATTAAATCCTTTGGGGATCAATTAAATTGCGTGATAGTCTGTGTCGGTACGTGTGAGATCCACCTTTCCAAGTTTTTGGGGTTCATCTCATACTTCTGAAGATTTGAGGGTGCTGCCTGTTCCATACTCCTCCTCCTACTGCTCAACCATCCTTTTAGGGGTACAAACAATAGTAATTGGGGCCTAGTGTGGTGGTGTACGTGTGAGATACATACACTTTCTTTTTGATCATATTTTCTATTCCGCTATTCAATTAAAACCTTTGGGGATCAATTAAATTGCGTGATAGTCTGTGTCGGTACGTGTGAGATCCACCTTTCCAAGTTTTTGGGGTTCATCTCATACTTCTGAAGATTTGAGGGTGCTGCCTGTTCCATTTTCCTCCTCCTACTGCTCAACCATCCTTTTAGGGGTACAAACAATAGTAATTGGGGCCTAGTGTGGTGGTGTACGTGTGAGATACATACACTTTCTTTTTGATCATATTTTCTATTCCGCTATTCAATTAAATCCTTTGGGGATCAATTAAATTGCGTGATAGTCTGTGTCGGTACGTGTGAGATCCACCTTTCCAAGTTTTTGGGGTTCATCTCATACTTCTGAAGATTTGAGGGTGCTGCCTGTTCCATACTCCTCCTCCTACTGCTCAACCATCCTTTTAGGGGTACAAACAATAGTAATTGGGGCCTAGTGT